>NW_027466456.1:10100000-11300000 GCF_050575085.1 Anarhichas minor
TTGTTTTCTCGTGATAACAAGCTAATTATTATGAAAAACCTCAATCGTTAATGCAAGATAAATGCCCAAAGCCCAGAGTGGGTGCATTTGATTGTTCGTGGCTGGATGGTATTTTCAGGGCACATCCAGAAACACGGCTTCAGGATAAGCAATCATGGCCACCACATAGACTCATCTCACCTGCTTAAAATGGATTATAACATGATAATTAAGACATGACCCAGAGATAATGGGATCAAATTGAATTACTGGCCGAATAGAAAAACATAGATTTAAGGGCTTCAGTCACTAAACTGCCTCTGAATACATCTGAAAACTCGGATACCTTTAGTCACATTTGTATGTCTGTCTGACACTGACGGGGCTCATAATTATTAATAGTTAATAAACACCAGTCAGAGAGTTTTTTTCCCCACAACCTGACAACACAAATGTTCTTATTAATGGCTTGTAACTGGTTTATGAACTAGCCTATAAGTATATGACAAATTAATTACGAATTACCTTTGCAGCATCTCTTTGTCCCTCATTTCCTGTCATCTCATTACCGTCAATAAGAAATCCATAAATATATTTAATAAGATATATTTATTTAGAATTTTAATCTAATTTATAACGGTTGCTTTATTGACTAGATAGGTAGCACTGTTTTTTACATTGTGCCTGATTCCTGATTTTCTTTTGGAAAATAAAAGCTGGAAATATAAAATTAATGTTTCATACAGTCGAGGACTGAAATAGTATTTATTAATGTGCCATGTAGCCGTCATAAACTAATTTAGTCAACTGTGTATTACATAATTTAAGGAAACCAATAGCAAATGATATTTGTTTTCTTGTGTTTCATGTTTCATGAACGTCAAACCAGACGGTACATTTTAAATAAATCTTTGTCATTATCATGTGTTTGAATGAGGTTCCCACTGTACAGGACCAGAAGTAACTGATGTACCCCTGTAACTACAAACTTTACAACTGTTCAGCTTTTATCTTATTTGCATACTTTGTGGAAAGTCAAATTGTCTTACCGTGAAGCAGCATGAAACAGATGAAGATGAGCTCAGTGGGCTTCACATCTTTCATTTTCAGTCTCAGTGAAGCCTTTATCACTTTTATTAAGTGCCTCAGATTATGAAACAAAAAAAGGCAGCAGTCTCCTCCATGAGATTGAGATGATCTGCCAGAGCAACATCTATTTCTGTACAATCAAAAATGAAATGTGTAACCTACTCCAGAGGCTAATATTGACTCTAGAGTATAGTTAACTATAATCCTTTAGGGTATACCCAGTTGCTTGCAGAGAACCACTTATTTGATGGCTGTGTTTGCCTAATAATCAATGTTTGGATAGTACAACAGGTTTCTCAGTTATCTTCATGTAGATTTATTTTAGATTGTATTATATTCGTGTCGGTTGAAGTCAGGCAAGCACAACAGTATGCACTTGGCTGGTGGCTGTGCCAGTTTGCCTGTCGGCTGTTTCAACAGAATGGCATTGCTTGTCAACGTTTTGGGTCCGTGTTAATTTCCTGTCAGTTTATGTCATTCACATCGACAACAAGAAATACAAAAAAAGTAAGACTGTTCATTACGTCACAGAACTCCCATTGGTGCCGACATTGAGATGAAAGGCACCGCCACCTCCTCTTTTATGACTTGCCATTTTGACAGGTTATTACCCGGGATGTCAGAATCATCAGTAATTTGTTGTATTGTATATTAACGTTTGATACATTGACTGGTGTATATTTCCTCAGAAAGCTTATACACTTTTTATTTATTTGAGCTAAATGCAGCCGCTGGACAGAGCCATCATCTGTTTGGAGACCAATAACAAGGAAAACAAATATGCACATTTAGATAAACAAATATCGGTCAATATCACATGTGTTGTTTTTATATTTGTGTGGAAGCATTTTCAGTCAAAGGTGAAACAATACAGATATGAAAGGTTATAGTGGGACTTGCCATGCCTGCTTCATTCACTTTAATAGAACGGGCCCAACATTTGTCCATTATCAGAAATGAATGGCCACCCTGCAGCCAATCAGAATCGAGTACTCACCGTGACCACGGTATAAGAAACCTTATTACAATTCACCTTAAGTGGGAACATAAATGTCTGCACCAAATTTCATAGCAATCCATCCAATTTAGTGGATAGGTCAAAGAAACACAGGACTTTACACAAGGAAGCTGCTGTTTGTGGCCCTTGTGAAACTAAAAGTAAACACCGACTTATTTTGTTACGTTTATTTTTGACTAAACGTATAACTTCCTATAAAGACTGAAGTTTACTTTGAAAGGGAATGGAGCCCACCGATTGCCTTTAATTGTAGCATGACAGGAATAACAGAGAGTCATATTATCACATATTAGAATACGACTGTCTTGCATTATTTGATATGGTGCATACAAGTTGAGCAATAGAGGTCCAAGATTTTTGATCACCAATGTCAACAAGATACCCCGTTCTTTCGAGATATGACCTGAACCAACTGAGCACAGTACCAGATAATCCAACAGATTTTTTTATATTCAAGAAGTTGATGAACAAAAACTGCTTCCTCAATCATTTTCCCAATAAAGTGATTATTCAATAGAGACCAGAATGCACCCTGAAGGAGCTAAATAACTGCAGGACACACCTCTAGGACACAAAACTAAGCAGTACTGCAAAATGAAATACAGAAAACCAACATTACCAGAAACAATAACTGATAAAGGTTGGCCAAGGCTTTGTTTTGCCTTCTAGTTATACAGATTAGGACTGGCTGATCCAGACGCACCACATGGAGATGATGACCAGCGCGTAACAGGAGATGAGCAGCAGATAGATGCGGAAGAGCAGGAAGTCCAGCACATATCCTACGTGGCACCACTGGTCCAGCAGCTCGCTCTCCTTGTGCATGGAGGTGAGGTGGGCATGGAGGTCTCCCAGGTATTGACAGATCTGTTGCAGTTCAGGCAGAGCAGCTGCACCTGGTGATAGGAGGGATCACAGTTTTCAACGATTGTGTTGCTGCCTGAAGTTAAGGTTCAATAACCTTAACTTGTTAATAACCTTAAGATGACTGTGATTCACTGTTGTAGGCTGTAGAAAGTCATTACACATATATTTCCCTATCTGACATACTGAGTCTTTGTTTACATGGATGGCCGCTAGTATTTGTCAGGGCCAGGCCACTGGGCAGCAGTTGGCAAAAGTAATGGCACAATAGTATTTGCCATTTACTGAGTTTGATTACCTCTGCTGCTGGTTGGGTCCTGGGCAGGTGTCTGGCTGGCTGGTTGGATGATCCACAACCCAGAATCGACATTTGAAATTTCCGGTTCATCCTTCTGTGGCGTAGTGGGGGGCTGGACGTCCTCCGTCCATTGGTAACAGATGAGGTTGGCTATGTGCTTGAGCACTACCACCCTTACCCAGTTTGGAACCTCTTTATATTTCATGGAGTTGTGGTGGAGGACATTGGTAATGATGACCGTCTCCAACAGGCTGATGACCATGAGGGCCAGACACACAGAGAAATAGATACCTAGATTGAAGGATAGATTGACAGATCGAAGGGTACACATTAAAGGCACATGTAAAACATCTTTCTTCAGCGGCAGAAGACAGCCAGAATATATCTGCAGAAGGTTGACAGAGCTGTTGGTCCGTTCCATTGACTCAGTGATTTCTCTTTATCTCTCTAAACTAAAGCAAAGAACCCTTTGATTGCATGCTTTCTAAAACTGATGACTGTTGTATTGACACAACAAGATTAAACAGGTTTGATGTATATGCCACTGTATGTCCTATACAATTTATTTATATCTCCCACAATCATCTCAGTAACTGCAAGTAACCTTTACATGTCAACGCCTCTGACCTATGAGGGGTGTGCCGTTTGCTGTGCTGGGCAGCAGGTCGTTCATGATGAGCAGGAAGACGGTGTAGCCCAGGATGAGAGTCATCTTGAAGGAGGCGCGGTCAACGCTATGGGGGGGCAGGTAGAAGGACAGGATGTCGATGAGCATGAGGAAGGAGCTGGGGATCAGCAGATTGACCACGTAGAGCACCGGCCGCCGCTTTATGACCACCTAGTGAACAAGAGTCATTTTGAAAAGTCTCATCACCTTTACTGTGTGTAGGCCAACCTTTATGGAACATAAAATAACACAATAACATATATCACATCTACATATATCAAAACTATCTAAGGAGGGAAATATGCATTCATGAGAGCAGTGTGAGTGAGCCAAAACGGTAGCTTACGCTTTATTTACAGCTGTTATGTTTGCTCGCATAAGAGTAGTAAACTCAGTTAAACTCTCCTCACCCAGAAGGTGATAATGTCCCATTCGTCGATCCCAAACTGGAGGATGGAGGTCTCTCCCAGTAGGTCCACCAGTTCCCACTCCCCACTGGCTTCCAGGTAACGCTTTGAGTTTCGAGACATCTCCTGAAAGGTCAACGCTGGACTGAGCCTCACATCCCTTACTGTGAAAGTGAAAAACACAATGAGAGGGAAAACTAGTCAGACAGTTCTATAGCCCAATCTAAATAAGTAAGTTAAATGTAATAACTAATTAATTACATAATGGTTTATGTTTTTGTTCTCTTTTTCCTTATATATTTCCTTTTTATTCTCAGCAAAAGACTCCAAAAGTGAAACAGATAGCAGTTGCATTTTCTGACCCACGAGCAGCTTTATGTTTTAGTTGTCAAAGTGTAGCCAATGACTGGAGTACTTTATGATTGCGTAAATGTTAAGAAGCCTTTTCTTACTAGTATGCATGTAGGAGCCGAATGTAAATGAGCAATTCTGCATGTCGAAAGGAAAACTGAAGATCTCCAGGTTGCAGGCTGAGACGAGCCGAAGCATCCTGTCCCAGCGGATGTGACCTGTGTGGTTGACGTAGACGTAAGGGCACGCTTGGGAAACATCGTCATCCACACTGGGAGGGTTGTAGGAGTCCGGCAGTAAAAGAAATAAATAGAAACAGATTAAAGTTTCAGGTATTTAAGTGAGTCTCAAAGGAAAACAAAAATATGAATTTAAATCACTTTCACAACTTTTCTGCTCTCTCAGCTTCGCATACTGTATTGTCAGTCATGTTTTGTGTGTATGTGTGTGGTCGGTCCTGGACATCTGAATCCGGATCAGTAATATTGGGGACCGGAGATTTTTGACTGTGTATCAACTTCTGGAGTACGTCCATCCCAGATCCCGTGATGGACATCACTGGCACGTTTGTTTCTTCAACACAGGACACAATGTCCGGAGGAGGACCACAACCTGTGGCAACCTCTTGGCATCATTTTGACCAATGGCAGACGTCTTCGTGTCCGGAGAGAAACTGCACTGTTGAGGATGATGTTGCACCCCCCCCCCCCTGGGAGATGATGTACTTGCGAATGTGTTGCCTTTGGGACTGATGTATGTGCTGCCACATCAGGGAGCGATGATAAGTCTGGTTCACAAGATCAGGAAACAGCAGTTGCCGTTTTAGTATCATCAGATTGTCACTGTGCCAGCTTGCATCTATAGACCTAGTTTAGATGGGACTCAAAGGTCTTTAGCAGCTCCTAGATGTGCCAGGAACTCTGGTTTAGGCAGAAGGCGTGGTTTCCTCTGGTCCAGATCTGTGTCAGCACCTCTTGGTTGGAGCTGAATGGATTATTATTCTATAATGGTGGCCACTATTCATAGTGTGTAAGCGGTCTAGGGCTTATGGGGTTCATTGTTCACTGTTGGTGAGTTGGCGCAGAACATTACTCAGTGACAGAGGCATTTTACAGGAAGTGAATGGGTGGTAAGTGCACCCATCTGTATCAGGGTACTAACTACTTTGTAATGAGTTGTTTAGTTAGTGTGTACTATAATGTCAGTGATCCATAAAAAAATATAAAAAAGCAACCAACCGGATAACTTACAACTCATAAACTATGATGTCTGGAGACCAGAGCTTCTCCACAGGGAGAGAAATCCTGGTGACACCGTCACACTCATCAGGGTCCCAAACCAGGAACTCGTGCTGCCAGAACTGCAGTGAATTAATCAGATATCTGTGTTTACATATAATCTCTGTATGTGATGATGAATCAGATCACATTACATTTATTGAAAGTGTATTATGTCTTTCCATGCAACTTACCTGTCTCAGCCACAAGAAAGTAGTGAGTATTTGGGTTTTCTCATTCTGAAATACAGTAGGCAACAGGTTAACCTCACGTGAAGCTGAGCGCTACCTCTTCAATCAGGTTAGAGTTAAGACTAAAAATGCAATGGTATATAAATATATGTCTGCTATTCCCTCAAAATGTCTGGTTTTTGATGCTGTTAGTATTTTTCTTAAATCACTAACTGACAAACTCACCACCCCCAGAACAGCATACAGGGTGAAGGAGATGTTAGCTATGGTGGGATTGCTGAGGTTCACTGCTGGCCTGAAGGGTTTTAGGTCAAACACAGCCTGCATGGACTCATGGGTTGGACCACTGTGGCCTTCTTTACAGGACAGTTTACTGCAACATAGAGACACTGACCCGGACCAGAAAGTTAGTTTAGAATTATCATTGTGTCAATATCCGAACATTACTTTGCGTAATGATGATTATTGGACAAATGCGCTCACAATGACATCCTTTAATTACTTGAAGATGTTCTTCAATCATAATGTAACGACTCAAATTTGTGGAACCATTATAATTTAATGTGAAATAAAGTGGATAAATGAATGACACATTAATGTTTTTCCTCCATTTATACATTCTCATATGCAAGCAATTCAAATTTGTCCAGGCAAAACAGTAGAGATGACATCAGCATCATTGCACTGTAAGGATCATTTAAACTTGAAACAGGCAGGATAAACTTTAAAATATTATTACGATAATATTAACAGTATTGCTTGTTATTGACTGAAAGAGGAACGTTTAAGTTTCAGAGCTAAACATGAGTCAGTCTGGAAAATAAAACGCGAACACAGCTAGAAACAATCAAGTAGGGAATAAAAGGTTATCATTACCTGACATTAAGAGTAAACCTGAGATGATGCTGATACTCCTCATGCTCGGTGTTTCTGATGGACTAACTATCCTCCACAACCAACGATGTAATAAGGTGTAAAGCCAAGAGAGCTCCGACTGGCAGGGTAAATGCACACACACTTGTTTTTGCCACTTAGCAGGACATTGAAATGACTAACATGAATTCTCTGGAGACTTAACCACAGCCACTACATGCCTAACCGTAGCCCAAAACAAAACCATTACCTTAAACGGAACCCCCCCCCCCCCCCTGGTAAATCACTCAAATTTGGTTTACTTTGTAGGAACCAGCTTTTCGTACCCAAATGTTAAATGAGTCCGCATAACGTGAGTATTGTAAGTACTCACAGGCACACTAATGCGATCACATTCGGACAATACCTTCAAACAAACACAGAACAGGACTTCCAAGTGGGTATATATATATATATATATATATATATATATATATACATTTAGTTGCCCCAGTAACTTTAAACATTGTGGATACGTTTAGTTTAAAAAAAAAAAAACTCAAGTAAAATAAGTTGGTTTAAACTTTCATATTGCAAATAAGTACATGAGGATGACTCAATTATATAAATACATAAATGAACAGTAAAGAAAAACACACAAAATTGAGGTATGTGCAGATGGATCATAAACATCCAGCACACGATAGGACTTGTTGTTCCACACCTCCAGTAAGCACTCAACCATTTTATTTTTCAACACCTCCACCGATGGGAGTTACAATCTGTTCCCTTCTCCGGCGCTGTGGTGTCGAACCACCTGCTTATTTTACTTTTATGCTATTTTATAATTTTTTTAATATTTGAACATATTCAGTTGAAGAATCTTGATTTGTTTCTATGTCCGAGGGTTCTTCATAAAAAGACATTTCTGAAGTTATTTTTCTTGGCTGTCTGTCAATCAATCAACCAATCAAGCAATCGTAAGCAATGGATGACAAACTCCACTGCCCTCATTGCTTACATGCCTAATGCATGATGACAGCAGGAGAATTGTCCAACTTCTTTTAAATCAATAACTGCTAATATTTTTTTAAATAGTTCGTAAACTAAACCTGCAAAGAACAACAAGACGGCCGTTCTGACTTAAATCACGATAACCTGTTTTATTGTAACCACCTTTATATAAGTCACTTTTTCATAACTGTAGGAATTGAAGAAGCTACGACATAGATGGCGTCCTGATCATTGACTGTATATAAGAAGTGGAAGTGGATATTTCCTCTGATAATAATCGTGATATCAAAATTCCATATTGTGACATCCCTAATGGTAATCAAATACAAAGGTTACTCTCAAAATTAACGTTTTTTTTACAATGGCAGGTACAATTGAGGTGTAACATTACATGTGAATATGGAAATGAAATTCAAAGAAGGAACTGGAACAGTTTATGTTTAGAATATCTTGTGTTTTAATGCTTCACATTACAGAGACGTGTTGTCCTGGGTCCCGTTTCCCAATAAGTTAAGAGAGTGTTTTCCACTCTAGGTACGAGACATTTGCTAAACTATGATCATCTTTGTCATCAAGGGTGTTTTCAATTAAGATGCTTTTTGGAAACACCAGGCTTAAAAGGTAAAAAAAAGGATCTCACAATCACCCTAGCCTTTATATGCTTCTGGGAAACGAGGCCCTGTACATCAACTCAGGAAAAATGGCAAATAGAAGAACTTGTAAGACACATACATTTTGTCCTCTTTACAAGAATCCTCCAGAGTAGAGTGATGACTGTAGTTCGGATTGTTTGTACAAGTATGCAATTATGTGTCGCGTGACTGACAATGCTCAACAGAAAAGTCAGAAAAGTCAACAGGAGTTACGAAATCTCTCTAGATGTTTATTTTAGAGCCTCAGTGCCCTAAAACGTAACTGTTAAACGGTTAAATAACACAAAACATCAAATTGAATTGTGAAAGAGGGACAGTTCAGTGGAGAGATGTACCGTAGCATTGTAACTTTCAAATGCAACAACTCGACCAACCTTCACAATTCTTGTAGCAGCAGTAGTAATTGACGATGACTATGAGAAAGCATGTTAACAAATATTAATTCAGAAATTCCCCCCTCAAATACGAAAAAACAAACAAACTTGAAAGCAACATCAGGATGTGTTGTTTGACTGCATCCAGATGATGATGATGGTAATGAAGCTGACTGATATGAAGAGGATGTAGAAGCAGAACAGCAGGCGGTCTATGATGAAGCCCACCTGGATCCACTCCTCCGAGCCCTGGCTTTCACCGAGCCGTTGCTTCACCTGAAGGCAGATGGCTTGGAGGTCGCTGCCTAGGCTCCTCAGCTCCTGCCAGACCATTTCCTTATCCAGCGGTCCTTTCTGTTGTGAAACCTCGCTGTCCTCTGCCACCAGAGAAGAGACTTTCATTTCTGTTGTAGAGGATATGAAGAGATAGGTGATGGCAACTGGGACTGTTTATATTGACTTGCGCAAAGGTTTTTTGCAAAATGACTTGCATAGTTTCACATCCCAAATCTTACATACCTTGTGCAGCAGGATTTCGGATGACTGTGTCCTCTCGATCTCTGGGCTTGGGAGGAAGCCGTACCAGGCGGCCCAGGATGTGAAGAACGAACACTCTGATCCAACGAGGGACGGGAGAGTAGTGAACGGAGCTGCACAGCAGGTTTGTGATGAGGATAGTCTCCAGTAGACTAGCCGCCATAAGAGCCAGGCACAGACACAGGAACACATCTGGGATACAACCAAGGACATAAACGTAAACAACAGTGAAACCTAATTCAATCTGCTCTTTTTGCAGTCTCATCCACCGCTGCTATGTTTACACAAGCACAGCACGCACCATCGGCCAGAAGCTTTTAAAAAAAAAAACTGCATCTGCTGGCTGAGACAAAGCAACTTGGTGGACAGAAGACGGAGGGCAGAGGACGGGAGGAATGACTGAATACTGACTGAAGTCTGTATTCAGAAATTCATTTTATATTTGTTTCCAGTGAGATATTAATTACTTTATATTCTGTTATATATATATTATATTATCTTTAGCTGTTAAATGCTTCACTG
Source organism: Anarhichas minor (assembly GCF_050575085.1). NCBI lineage: Eukaryota > Metazoa > Chordata > Actinopteri > Perciformes > Anarhichadidae > Anarhichas > Anarhichas minor. The sequence continues at coordinate 10,110,094 of NW_027466456.1, forward strand.
TTATCACTAGCTAGTGGCTAACTTTGTCTGACTGGTGTTTGATGCTAGCCAGGTAGTTCACAGAAAGTTTACTGAAAACAGCTGCATCATTGAATTTTTGGCTTCAAGTGACTTTTGCAGTAGTGGAGGGTATTGTCAACTGACTTATGAGAGGTATGGTGTTTCCAGTGACAGGCAGCAGGTCGTTCATGATGAGCAGGAAGACGGTGTAGCCCAGGATGAGGGTCATCTTAAAGGAGGATCGATCAATATTCTGAGGAGGCAGCAGGAAGCTGAAGAGGTCCACTGTGATGAGGAAGCAGCTGGGGATCAGCAGGTTCACCACATAGAGCGTGGCCCGGCGCCTTACTGACACCTGTAGCGGTGCCGAAAAATATACAGCAGCTGGTAAACCACACTTCTTAATTTAGATTTGTACAGAACAGAACTAATTACATGTTTAGCTGTTTTACTCAATTTTACACTGCCTGAAAAGATATCTCTAAGAAGTTTTGTTATATTTGAAATGATCGGAAAAATATTATTTGAGTCAAGTTTTGATTAAATTATTACAAAAAGTTCCAAATGGGGATACAAAATCATCACAATTAAGAGCATCTAGCAAGTGAAGGTTAAAACAATACATCCCAGAACACAGACTTTACATTTGAACACAGCATACAAGACTTTACTGTCAATTTCTGAGGTGAAAAACATATAGTTTGGAGAGTTTAATACCTCCAGTATTATGGTTTTACAGACAGTTTTTATGTTAATATGACTTTGTATGATGATGGTCATGCATCCTCAGTAGGGTAACTGTTAATATTCCCTGTGATGGATTCATATTTTCATTGTTATATTTAACATTATACACTTCCTGTAGTAAAATATTTGGTGACATAGACTAAAGGACCTCCCAAAATACTTTTCAATCCGGCACCTCCTTCTCTTCATCTAATCTTTTGTGTTGTGTAGCATACAATAAGGTTACAGTCTACAATATTTCCTTACAAAGAAGCGCATCTCTTGGTACATTCCTTCAATCCCAGCTGGTAGTAGGTATGTCTTCACTGTGAGTCCAACTAGTTCCCACTCGCCCATAGTTGTCATCAGTTCTTTAGAGTATTTTAATATATCTGATGCATTTGATGAGAGCTCTAGCTGCAGAGAAGATACTGAAATCAAAATATAATATAGTCAATGCTTTGGTGAGATTTCATCCTTATAAATCCATTAGTAACAAAAATGTCTATCTGCATCATTCAATTGACAGAAACGAAATTAAAACGATTAAAAAAAACATATCAATCTGTATATCTCAAGTATTGTGTAGATCTGTTTTTACTTACGATGGTGAATGTAGGAGTTGAAGCTTAAACTGCAGTTCTGGATGTCAAATGGAAACGTGTAGATGTCGAGGTTGCAGGAGCTGACCACTCTGACAGGCTGATGATCTATCACCAAGCCGTCAGAATACAGATAGCTGTATGGGACAAATGGAGCCGTGTTCTTCTCCATACTACAGGACGAAAACAAACAGAAGCCGGTAAATATGATTGGTAATATCTACTTTCTGTGTAAAAATACGAATAGCTATGTTTGTAAAATACACTCTGCACATTAAAGGCCTTCTCAGTAACATACACAAACATATGTACAGCAGGTTTTAAGTTAAACATAAGTTCATGACGTTTGTGTTTTGTCTTAAAAGAAGACCCAATTGGTTTTGGCTCTGCGCTAAAACACTGAATTTAAATTTAAACAATGCTTTTCTGACAGAAAGAAGTATTTATAAGTACAGCTCTGATGTGTGGTTGTCAATCAAGGTCAGGCGTACATACATACAGATGTGTATAAAGTCAACCCACAAATACGGCTGCACTGTGATGGTACTTACAATTCATTTATGACGATATCGGGACCCCAGAGCAGTTTCCTTGGAATTGTAATCCGTGAAGTACCGCACTGTTCTGGGTCCCACCTGACAAACTCGTTCCTCCATCTCTGCAGCGTGAATCAGACAGATGCAACACAAACTACTGAGTATAAAACTACAGCTATCAGGTGAACAACAGTATTGTCTTTATTCTTTTTGACTGTAAACATTTCAGTTTGCAAATGATAAGTTACTATATTCTTCCAAGTTGTTTTCAGTAGATAACATCATGTAGTATCTAGTGTTTTGTTGCTGGTATACAGTAGGATCTGCCCAAAAACTTGATCTAAGATCCAAACTGACAACTTCCACGTTTATCCGATTCTCAAGCGTGGAAAGAAGTGAACAATTGTATTCTTGCTGGTAACTGAGAAGGTGATTTTAAAGAAAGTACTTACTAACTTTTGCCATATATATGTTTTCAGGACTTGGGCCTTTTCATCCTGAAAAAAAACAACAACAAAATTCAGTCGTATGCATTCCTTCTTTACAGACATTTTCTTTCATTGAAAGACATTATAGTTACTGACAAAGATTACATGAAACTGTCCTGTTGGCTGGCACAACCACAGTAAAGTTGTTGAACTTAGAAACAAAATCAGTTTAAAAAAAATGATTCATAGTTTAATTTAAGAAGGCTTTTAGACTGAGAAGCTATGGAACATGGCCTAGGAGTGAGTTGGTTTTAGGGTAATGTATGGTCTCTTACCACCCCCAAAATGCTAAAAAGGATGAAGTCAATGCTGACGATGGTGGGGGTTGATGCATTCATGACAGGTCGAATGGAGCTGAGGTTGAAGACAGGTTGGAGAGCTTCCAGCAGGGAAGGCGGGTTTGGTTGAGAGCAGTTCAGCATGACAGAACTGCAAGGAGCTACGGAGGAATACATTAATCACAGTTATGATTGTTGAGTAGATTAGCTGCACCAACTAGCAGCAAGTAATGGTACTTCCCAACTGCATGAATTTAAAAAAAACAAAAATTGTATAGTAACATAAGTAACCTGGACAAAGTACGTGTCCTTAAAGAACATAACATATGTTCTTTCTTTTTTAATTAATAAATGAATGCTCACAAATTAGTTTGTAACAGCAACTTCACTTTGTTGATAAAACAAGTGCCTTTTTAATATAAATATCTAGCCTTTAATTGGAAGGACATTAAATCATCTACTGATAAAATGAGATAATGTTCAACAAATATGAACAAATATATTTTTTCTTGACTTGATTGTACACAGTGGCCTCGCTAAACCATCACAACAACTCAATGAATTTAAAACTTTTGACTTCCTCTACGATACATATCACTGCATCATACAGTAGCTGTACTTACCATGCATGAGCACAGAGATGATGAAGATGAATAGAACCTTAGCAGGCTTGACTTTCCGCGGGCAGCACTAAAGACATTAACATTGGGTCAAAAGGGATTGTTAGTCTGAGTGGTGTGCTGGTGTTTAGGGCTGTCCTGTAAAGTTGTCTACATACATTTTAGGTGGCAAATACAGACACAATATATGGCAAAACTACAATTGTCCTTGTTAATGTACAGTAAGTGCATTTAAAGACCTAAATCTAAAGGTTAGTTGATTCCAAATGTGGCATGTCAGAAAAGCCCTGAATCGCACAAAGTCCCAAAAGTAGGAAACCATCAGAAAATATCCAGAAATAAAAGAGTTATTTTTTTTAAGATCCAAAAGGGAAAGTGTGACTTTTTTAAAGGTTGCCAACATTAATGCTGCTTACATAAATGTTTAACCCTCCTGCTTACATCTTGGGGAGTTCTGCATATAAAGTTACATGCAAGATATTCAGGCTACTTTAAAACTAACTACATGTAGTTTGGATACAGGATACACTAAATTGCCAAATGTTTGGAGATGTATGTTGGGTTAGGGCTTCTTGGTTTTAAGGGACATGCTGATGGAACAACATTCAATGATAACTTAGACAACGGTGCCCTAACACTAACCTCAACCTTCCCAAACCTTTAGGATGACTGAGTCAAGCCTTATCGCGCAATATCAGCCTGACCTCAGTAACACAGCAATGTTTCAAAATCTTGTGATTGAATGCCCACATTAAAGATGAACCGATACTGATATTGGTCCGATACTGAATCCAAAAGCTTGATTGGTTATCTGACGTCATTATTTGAATAAATAACAATTCAGTACATTTATGTCTATGTATTTAGTTGTTCTATTTTCTTTTTGACGAAGTTAGCAAAGCACTTTTTAAGTCAAGCATAGTCCACATACTTCTGGCCATGTAGTTTACCCTTTTTAGTGTACTGAAGGATTTGTTCACTCTGTGTGACTAGGGGAATGTTTGTCACCTTGATTTTTAAAAACGGTCTTTAGTTAGTTATTTCATAATTTTAAAGATTTGCTTTGTGTAATATGATTCTACAACAGAATATAGAATAATAAACTGGCATTAAAATGAATAAATAAATAGGAAAACAATTCGAACATGATTATTATATTTAAAATGAATGTCAATCGAAAACTGAAAGAATCTTTTCAAGTAATTTTATTTTGTATACAATGTTTTCCTCCATTTTGGCACAATATAACACAGAAGGCTTCTACATCTGATTAGAGTTAATTGAATGTCCAATACGGATAATAGGACCATTTGCTATTATTAACATACAATAACTTTAGAGTATGTAAATATGTCTTGGCTCCAAACTAAACAACAAAATGATTATGTATTGTTCAAATTCAACATACGTTTAAGTTACTTGCTACATAAATGGAGCCGCTCAAAACAGACAGCAGTTGTCTACTGACTGTATGAGTTCACCCACATAATGATGATGGTAATGAAGCTGACTGATATGAAGAAGATGTAGAGGACGAACAGCAGGCGGTCTATGATGAAACCCACCTGGATCCAGTCCTCCGAGCCCTGGCTTCCACCCAGCTTCTCCACCTGGAGGCGGATGGCCTGGAGGTTCTTGCCCAAGCTCCTCAGCTCCTGAAGCGACTTGTCCTCCACCACTGGACCCATCTCCTCAGAAAGCTTATCATCAGGGTTTTGCTGTGCCACCACAACGTTGGGTTTCATATCTAGTTTTCAAGGGGAAAAAGTTTAAATTAATAAAAAATATGATTACATCGACTCCTACAATGTGGTGAATGCGTATAAACAATCATGCTGATCCATCGGATTTACTTTGCACTGTATATCAAGTCATATTCTGTATTAATATATTTCTAAATTTCAAATGTATATTTAATCACCTGAATCTCCTGGTTTTTTAGTTTTCTGAGGCATGCAAACAAGACGGCCCAGAATTTGCAGAACAAGCACTTGGATCAAGCGAGGGACGGGTGAGAAGTCAGCCGAGCCGCACAGCAGGTTGGTGATGAGGATAGTCTCCAGTAGACTGGCCACCATCAGAGCCAGGCAGATGGAGAAGAACACATCTGCCAGTAAGAGAGACAGGGGAGAGGGCTCAGAATGTTTTTTATTATTTACAGTAAATCATACAGAGGACAGCTGCCTAAGCTGGTCAAAAATGAAAACCTCTCTGTAACCCTTCTGGAAATGCATATTCCATGTAAATCAGAACATTGTTTGCCCTCAGTATCTGTTTATGGAATAAGGCATGGAAATCAAAATGGCAGCCAATTTTAATAATTGTCCATAGTTTACACTTTTGACCATAAGATAGCTGTCAGTCTTCACTCCACATGCAGCAGCTCATCTACTGATTCAAAAGATGAATGATGCTTCTCAGTAACAACTAGAGCAACAGCAGAATGCAACAAATACATCTAAAAGCAAGATACAGATGTAAACGGGTTTCAGTCAATAGAGTCTGAATAACACTCACTTATGAGAGGTATGGTGTTTCCAGTGATGGGCAGCAGGTCGTTCATGATGAGCAGGAAGACGGTGTAGCCCAGGATCAGTGTCATCTTGAAGGAGGAACGGTCCACATTCTGGGGAGGCAGCAGGAAGCTGAAGAGGTCCACTGTGATGAGGAAGCAGCTGGGGATCAGCAGGTTCACCACATAGAGGGTGGCCCGGCGCCTCACTCTGACCTGTAGAGGTAAGTTACAAAACACAATGTCAGCTACCCATTCTGTGCACATTTGAAAACTGAGCATTTCAACTTTAAACGTCATAACTCCATGTCCACATACAGTATATTTACATCACCTGCACAATTAAGGATTTGAATGGGACTGATATTTATAATGGGACGAACGCAAGTCAAACTTTTTGGACAGAATGATGAAGAAAATTAAGAAAGTTCACAGCATAAGTTTGCTTGTTTCAAACCCAATACTCTTTTAATCTGAGACTGAAATGCAATTTCAGGTGCAATATTTGCAATTTACAGACAACCAACCTACATGAAATATAAGCTCATCAATGTAATCATCATTCAATTCTTTGCGGTGATCATTGGAGGTGATATCCAGCAGCTCCCACTCCCCCATGGTGGTCATCACCTTCCTGGAGAGCTTTGTTATGTCAACTGCATCCCTCCCCAGGGAAATCTTTATGTCACTCGCTGGGAATAGAAGGAATAGAGAAATATAATATCCCGTAAAGTCAAGGTCACATTACATATCCACTACATATTACATAAATATAGGAATTCATAGTTTAACTAAATGAATTAAAATGTGTTGTCTGTCTCAAGCTTATCACTGTAAACTTCAAATGAAAAGTGTTATAGATATTCCTCCCTCCCACATTTTCAATAATCATCAGATCAATCCATTTTCAATTACTCTAAAACAGCAGATGCGATGGTGCATCAACAATAAAACATGAGTCAGCACACATCACACAATAGTCTTGTTACAGTTTAACTTTGAATTCCTTCACAACAAACACATTTTATTGATTACATGATTATTTAAGAGTTTTTTCCCCCTTTGTAAGTGGCCATTAAATAGGAAAAAAAGCACACTTTGGTGTCCCAAAATAGAAGTTTACACCATTACAGTTAAGCGTGCTTTACTGCTCACAATAGGGACAAAGATGACTTGCTGACCATTACATTTATATTTATGTTTTTCCAAGACAGCATACAAAAGTCTATAAAGACAGGAAACAAGACATTTAGGGAAGTGGCTTACCAAAGTGGATGTAGGAGTTGAAAGTCATAGTGCAGTTCTGTATATCGAAGGGAAAGGTGTAGATATCGAGGTTACAGGAGCTGACAACTCTGAGTGGTTTAGAATCGAGCACCCTACCATTGCTATGCAGGTACACGTATGGGACAGAGGGGGCTCTGTTTTCATCCATACTGCAAGACAGAAACAAGCAGAGGAGTTATAAGTGAAACATTGGCAAAATGACACCATGGCACCTTTCATTATTTTAATTTACAAAATTACAAAATTAAAAAAATGAATTCATCCATCTAACAAATATTGCATGTTTCGCCACAACGTGAAAACACATAAATGAGTCATTCGGTTGTGTGACATTTTCCTTAATTACAGCAAACAAGTGCACTGTAGTGTATTTTGAGTTAATCCCAAATACATTGTGCTGCTTCCAGAAATACTCTCTAGACTAGACCACTACATGTGTATTAATGCACGGATAAAAATAGTTCAAAATTAAAAATGCACTATTTACTCCAGTAACATTTGGTAAAAACTACTGTGCCCAGCCGGTTTGGGAAATTATTCAACAATTTAAAAAACTTTGCATCTCTAATGTGGTTTAGTTTTACATATGATATACACATAATATATACTCACAATTCATTGATAACAATATCTGGCCCCCAAAACAGGGTTCTGGGAAGAGAAATCCTGTCGGTGCCGCACTGGATTGGGTCCCAGCTGACAAACTCGTTCATCCACCACTAAAACCACAAAGCTGGTGTCAGTGCACAGAGCAGGTCGTATAAGTAATAATCACGTCAGTCACCCAAAAATTATCCCACAATTATTTCTACATCACTGACTGAGAAATATGAACATGGATGATTGCAGTACATACGTAATGTATCCAAAGGTAAGTGAGCAAGAGTTGAGCCTTTTCATCCTGGAAGACAAGAAAACCTGCGTTAAGACACAAAAACAGTGACCGTGTTTCTAATGTGTGTTTTGGGGACCAACTTAATCCTCAAGGAAGTCTCAGTGGAGCCCAGAAATATAATGGAGTGGGTTACTCAGTATACAGTATAATGCTACTTATTTGTATCTACTGAGAGCTGAAACATACCACTCCTAGTATCCCATACATGGTGAACATTGTGGTGACGTTGGTGCTGGTTGTCATGTTCATGACGGGTCGTATGGAGCTCAGGTTAAAGACTGGACGCAGAGCTTCCAGCAGGGCGGGTTGGCTCGGCTGAGAGCAGTTCACCTTGATGGCGCTGCACACAGCTGAAGGGAAGATTCAAAAACTGGAAAGTTAAGCCGTAAACATGCTTTGGCTATATTTTTAACAAAACTGCAGACCTGCAACTAACAAAACGGATTGAAAAATAAGGAGGTTGTCTCAACATTAGTTACCAGTAATCATTGGGATTTCTATTAACTTGTTTCCAATTTAATGCAGAATACAAAGAAATGTAAGTCTTCATGTATTTGTTGTACAGTATTGCACGTAGGTTACATTTTACGTTGTATAATTGGTGGTGCAGTGCACATTCTCCTAAGCTATTTCATTATTTATAACCTTGTTGCTTATCTTCATTGCAAAAAACGTTTGATATAAGAATGCCTAATACTCGATATTGTGCTGACCAAAAAGCTTACCTGGCATAAGAATGAGAATGATGACCACAGTGGGCATGACTGATGGAGGGAGGCACTAGAATAACACAGTTACAAAAAAACGTTTTAATTTAAACAAACATTAAAACTATTAATTATGGATTGTTTAGGAAAAGGTTATCAGTTACAGAAAAGATGCATTATAACTGATGCTGTAGTTAGCCTCTGAAATAACACATCATAACATACAGAATATGCACCAGGAGAAGATACTTTACCTTCGGTGTCATGATGGCAAGAGTCCAATCTTCCTACAGTCGCCTGATTAAAGCCGTTTCTTCAGTATCGCGTCTGGAGAACACACAGATTAGTAATCGCACTGCTTTATTGGAAAATGTGCTTTTAGTTGCAAATTGCATGAACAGGAGAGTTGCCTGTCCATAAATAACCATTGTCAGACAGCAAAGGCATACTCTCCACTTACCTGGCAATCTCACTCTTGCAAGACTAAATTCAGCCTCAGTGGCCAAGATATACATAGTGCCAGGGTAAACCCAGCGTGATGTGGACAAACCCCTGGCAAATGAAGTGGGAAATGGAAAACTCTGCACGGCAGCTACTTTCCCTGTCGGTGGTTTCATACAAAACAAAGTTAATGTATTCTACCAGAATGTGTGACTTGCAGAAGGTGAAGACTGACCACAGTGGCATCAGTGTCACACCTGCTGGTCCTATGCAAATAAAGAGTGGGTGGCCTGTGAGAAACATGTGTCCTCTGGTGTCCCCCTAAACCTCCTGCCAACCAACTATTTTCCATTTTATATTAAAGTTGTCAGTCAAAATGAACCAGGTTGTACAACTTTGCCCCAACACGCAATGCTTGTGCAAGCCAACCTTTCTTTATATTGTGTAATTGCTGTTCAACAAGTTGTCACAATTTGGTACTCTTACGGAATCAGTGTTGATTACAAATGTGCAGAAATAGTCATTTTAAGCCTCATGCATTGAAATTGGATCTGTTATGAAGGACACTGCTTCCTGTCCGTCACGTACACGCACCACCTCTGTGCATCTCCTGTTAATGAAGTGTGGGGGACACTCTCTCTTCATTTCTTCTGTTGGAAATGTAGGACATCATTTCCTGTGTGCCATAGACACGTTGCAGCGGCATGCATATAAAAATAATACACCTACTGTATGCATAATATCCCCTTTTCTACATTCCACCTGCTCATGTCCAAATATAATATTTGATATTTAAGTATTGTACTGTTTACAGATCAGTTTACCTCAGTGACTCCTTTATACATACTTTCAATGTCAGAATTCATTGACAGGCCTCCTTCCTCTCGACGACTTTTTTGAAAAATATAAAAAATACACTCAGTACAAATCACGAGTACATTTAGATTATTGTTTGTATATGCTTTATTTGTCCATCACATTTCTGTTGATAAGATGATGAGGCTTGTTTAATGCTTTGTAGCAGATATATTAATATTTTAAAGACCACTGACTACCAACAAGAATAAATCTAAAAGTTTACATGCTTAATAAATATGATAGAGGGCACAATCCAATGAAATATTATATATACAATTATTATTGTATTATATAATTTATGATTAGCTTATATGAGTAATTATTATTCTTTTAAATTAACAAAAAGGCTATACCTTAATAGCAACACAAGCTCAGTCCCTTGTACAGAAGCCCTGCATACAGCCCTCACAATGCTCAGGCTCATGGGGGCTTTTGACATCCACGCTTACAAAAGGCCTGTTTACTTTGCCCAGGTTTTCATGGTAGCATTTTATTCTGATCTTCTCCACCAGCTTCTCCAGGAGGATGTCGATGTTCTCTGGGGTGATGCTGGGCCTTTCCATTGGGGCATCACTGCACGTCTTGCAGTTCTGACGGAAGGGCCTCACTTTGACAACGCCCTGCCCGTTTGACAGGCGCATGTGGAAGACCACCATCACCCGGTTGGAAGGCCAGCTTCTTCCACACCCAGAGCATTTGAACCTTAAAAATGACAGATGACCCAAGTTAAAACTGGCCCTTTAACAAAATGATACTATTTCTCTGCCGTTCAAGTGTTACCAGATTATTTCTTCCCTCAATATAACACTGGACATAACGTCATAGAGTATTAACAACATTCATTTCCATTACCCTAACTTGACCCTTATTCTTACCCTAAAATTTAGACGTATACATTGCGCACCAGTTTTGGTCCCCAAATCAGACATATTTTTTTGACATTACTTCAGTATTACAAGTACATATGTGTACAAAACTTAATAAACCAAATGTGCCACCTAAACTATCATTTATTTTAACTTAAGATACACCATACTGTATATACACATGACAACACTACACTAATTAAAAGTAGTCCAACACACTGACCTGGCACCTGTGTTCCGAATGTACTGCTCCCAGCCTGAGTTCGGGCTGTCAGGCACAAGACTGTCATCAAACTGCAGACACCAGGAGTCTCCTTGTTGAAGAATATTTGTTTTAATCTGGAAGACAGGTGTCCACTCTGACAGTGCCATCCTGTCGGTGCCAGTAGTGCTGGTGGCTGAAGACGAAGAGACTAAACACTGACAGCTGATCCGCACAGTATATAAGCAACTTGTGAGAATGACGTATCATGCCTTGGTTGAGAGACAATGACTCGACAAATAGAGAATTCAAGGAAAATGAAACTTAAAAGTACTGTGACTCTACCAATAGAGTTCGAGGAAAAGGAAACTTAAAAGTACTGTGACTCTACCAATAGAGTTCGAGGAAAAGGAAACTTAAAAGTACTGTGACTCTACCAATAGAGTTCGAGGAAAAGGAAACTTAAAAGTACTGTGACTCTACCAATAGAGAGTTTAAAGGAAATGAAAATGAAAGATACTGTGACTCTACCGATAGAGAGTTTGAGGAAAATGAAACTTAAAAGTAGAAACCTTGTTTCCTTGAGTTTCGGGTCTAGTTTTGTAAATAATACTGGAGTGGGGAACCACAGTTTGTTAGGCTCGGGTGTTCTATGTCTTCTGTCTTGCAGAAGATGAAAAAATATGCTAATATTTACCATATTTCTATACAAATAGATGGAGCTTGTCAAACATTTTTACCTTCTTCTCCTGTGCATGGTTTAATTTCAACACAATTTGGACAGTATAAACATAACAAACACAACAGTATATTAAGGGACAAGAACTTAAAAGTGTAAACCTGGGTTCTTTAAGTTGCAGGTCTAGGCTTGTACTGGGAATTGAAAGGGAAATGAAAATTTTGTTTCGATGAGTCAGATGTTAAGCATGTACAGAAGTATTGGTAGACGGTCGAATTTCTGGGTAGCCTATTTATACACTGAAATGAAGAGAAGGGTACCCCCATGTGAAGAAAAAGTAACATATTTGTGTGTGTTTGTGTAGTTATGATGTCTTATGATTATCACTGAGTTAACTTTTGATTCACTAATGTATCACACACAAAATAAATGTGATTAGTGTAGATTAACTGAAATACGATCGCTGCCTCTGTGTTTCATAGTCTTCAGAGCACTCACTAAGGAAGGAATGCAAGAGAAATGAAACTGAAATGTTTTCTTGCTGTATTCATGCAACACTGCCACCTGCTGGTGAAACGCTTCCATGTCTTCACTGTGTGTATGCACTGTATGTAATATCCTTATTATAAACAGTCGATGGTAATATCCCATTTTCTAAAATTCTTACCAGCACATGTCCAAATAGTATTTCTAATATTCAGGTATTCAACTGTTCACAGATCAGTTTACCTTAGTGATTCCTTTATATAAATAATAAATAATGTATCTGAAAAGAAGAAAACACCCACACTACAAATCACAAATACGTGTAGTTAATTGTATGCATACACATTTATTTATCTATTGCATTTATGTTTGTAAGAAGGCTGGTTTAATGCTTTTGAGCAGACAAATTAATATTTTAAAGAAAATTAAAAGCAAGAAGATACCAACAGGAATACATATGAAAGCTTATATGCACTTGATTATCATATGAAAATGATAGAAGCAACACAATGTAACAGAATGACAGGAGGGGAAACCTTATACAACTAGCTTATTCAATGTGAGTTTAGGCATAAAACATCAGGAAAACTCTATACAGCTCTCTCTCTCTCTCTCTCTCTCTCTCTCTCTCTCTCTCTCTCTCTCTCTCTCTCTCTCTCTCACAAACACACACACATTATGAAAAAGGCCGACTCCTTGGACAAATGCCCTGCATACAGGCCTCACAATGAGCAGGCTCATGGGGACTTTGACCATCAACTCTTGTGAAAGGCTTGCTCTTTTTGCCCAGGTCTTCATTGTAGCATTTTATTCTTATTTTCTCCACAACATTCTTCAGGAGGATCTCGATGTTCTCTGAGGTGATGCTGGGCTTCTCCATTGGAGCTTCGCTGCACTCCTTGCAGTTCTGACGGAAGGGCCTCACCTTGACAACGCCCTGCCTGTATGACAGGCGCATGTGGCAGGCAACCCTCACTTTGTTAGAAGACCAGCCTCTTCCACACTCAGAGCATTTGTGCCTTGAAAAAGACACAGGCCCTTTAACAAAATGATAACGAACCAAAGTTACACTGGAAACTCAAGTTTTAGCTACAGAAACATTTGGAAGCAGCGATGCTCTGGGAGAAGAAATTATATAATTGGGTTTTAAATGTCATTTGGACGATCCTAATCATTGACTATCTTGCTAAATAATTTCGTTTGACTGAAGCCAGTGCAAAAGGTAAAATAGGAGGAGAGAGACACTTGACATCACCTCCTTCCTGTTTACATAATAAAACCAGAATCTTTGTTCTGTCATGTCAACTTTGTCAACACCTATGCTTCTTTGGCCTCATCTCAAAGGCCACCACTGACATTATTTCTTCTGTCAATGTAAATCTAACCCAGCCTTTGTCATGCTGGGCATGGCATTAACTTAGAGCTATATCCTTAACCCTAACATTAACCAAAACCAACTTATCACCATAAAAAGTAATGGTTTACATTGTGGAGACCATGAGATAACCTAGTGCATGTACATAGAGAAAAACCTTAATAAACCTAATGCATCCAACTATATATATTTTTACACACTGACCTTGCACTGGTGCTCACGATACACTTCTTCCAGCCCGGTTTTTTGCAGTTAGGCATAAGATTTTCATCAAACTCCAGTTGCCATGAGTCTCCTGGTTTCAGATTCTTGGCCGTTACCTGGAAGAGACGTGTCCACTCCGGATGTGCCATCCTGTCGGTGCCAGGGGTGCTGCTGGCTGAGAAAGAGACTAAACACTGACAGCTGATCTGCACAGTATACAAACAACTCCTGAGAATGACGTATCATGCCTTGGTTGAGAGACTATGACTCTAAAAATAGAGAGTTTGAGGAAAATGAAACTTAAAAGTACTGTGACTTTACCAATAGAGAGTTTGAGGAAAATAAAACTTAAAAGTACTGTGACTTTACCAACAGAGAGTTTGAGGAAAATGAAACTTAAAAGTTGTTACTCAATAGACAGTTTGAGGAAAATGAAACGTAAACGTACTGTGACTTCACCAAGAGGGCTTGAGGAAAATTAAATTTAAAAGTGGAAACTTGGTTTTATTAAGTTCCGGGTCTATGACTGGAATGGGGAATAACAATTTTGTTGACTGGGATGTTCATGTCTTCTGTCTTGCACGAGATGAAAACATACTTATATTTACTACATTTTTATTCAAATAGATGGGATAATTTTGCAGAAGTAATTGTACAAACTGTTGATCTGGTGTCATCATTATCATTTCCCTATAGCGACAGTAGCTTGTCAAACATGTCTACCCATCTTTCCTGTAAATAGTTCAATTTCAACTTTAAGTCTAATTTTAACTTCTGTGCTGTATGAAAATTCATCATTAAACAACAGATTAAAAGTGTTTTTTTGGTGCCAATATCATGGCCGCCCTCGCTGTTTACACTTTTTTTCCTGATTTCACATCAATAATCTGTGTAGGAACTACAATAGTAAGGTGCTTAACATTAAACAATAAACCTCTAATCTCTTCAATGAGAGCTATTCATAAACACTTGTCAGCGGCTCATTGTAACAAATCAATAAAAACATTAACATCTAATGGCTCATTTAACCTCATTTGCAGGTTTAATGTTACAACAGGGAGTAACTCAATTTCTGCCATTTGTAATTCGTACCTCGTCTGTAGCCAATGATGATCAATACTGAATGTATTGAGTCACACGCGTGTTCAACCATTAGCCGCAATATTATTAGACAATTAAACTGTGTGCAGTGTTTACCCCTCTGGCTTTTTGACACGAGAACAAAATTCAAAATGAGTCCCTTTAATTATTCCAATAAATCTTCATCGAGATTTGAATTATTGGATTTGTGTTGGCTGGTTTCAGTTTGAATGTGATTAGCTACAGTAGATAAGGGAAAATCTTGTTATTATGCAAATAGTTTAATTTGGCCTATATGAGATACCTGATAAAATACTTGCACATTTTATACGGTGTAGTGTGGAAAATGCCTTACATTTTCCATTTAAATCATCATCAATCATTTAAATCAGACCTTCTTATCCTCAAAATCCGACAAAGCAAGAAAAGATGGAATAATGTGGAGCATGGGGAGGATAAGGAGAGTGCTATCCCCGCCGCCATCAGAGCTGGAGACTGATCTTTAAATCCAGAGGAGTCTTGATTTGCTCCTGAAATCATAGCACATTTGTGATGCGGCATGCATACAAAAAGAATACACCTACTGTATGCATAATATCCCCTTTTCTACATTCCACCTGCTCATGTCCAAATATAATATTTGATATTTAAGTATTGTACTGTTTACAGATCAGTTTACCTCAGTGACTCCTTTATACATACTTTCAATGTCAGAATTCATTGACAGGCCTCGTTCCTCTCGACGACTTTTTTGAAAAATATAAAAAATACACTCAGTACAAATCACGAGTACATTTAGATTATTGTTTGTATATGCTTTATTTGTCCATCACATTTCTGTTGATAAGATGATGAGGCTTGTTTAATGCTTTGTAGCAGATATATTAATATTTTAAAGACCACTGACTACCAACAAGAATAAATCTAAAAGTTTACATGCTTAATAAATATGATAGAGGGCACAATCCAATGAAATATTATATATACAATTATTATTGTATTATATAATTTATGATTAGCTTATATGAGTAATTATTATTCTTTTAAATTAACAAAAAGGCTATACCTTAATAGCAACACAAGCTCAGTCCCTTCTACAGATGCCTTGCATACAGCCCTCACAATGCTCAGGCTCATGGGGGCTTTTGACATCCACGCTTACAAAAGGCCTGTTTACATTGCCCAGGTTTTCATGGTAGCATTTTATTCTGATCTTCTCCACCAGCTTCTCCAGGAGGATGTCGATGTTCTCTGGGGTGATGCTGGGCCTTTCCATTGGGGCATCACTGCACGTCTTGCAGTTCTGACGGAGGGGCCTCACTTTGACAACGCCCTGCCCGTTTGACAGGCGCATGTGGAAGACCACCATCACCCGGTTGGAAGGCCAGCTTCTTCCACACCCAGAGCATTTGAACCTTAAAAATGACAGATGACCCAAGTTAAAACTGGCCCTTTAGCAAAATGATACTATTTCTCTGCCGTTCAAGTGTTACCAGATTATTTCTTCCCTCAATATAACACTGGACATAACGTCATAGAGTATTAACAACATTCATTTCCATTACCCTAACTTGACCCTTATTCTTACCCTAAAATTTAGACGTATACATTGCGCACCAGTTTTGGTCCCCAAATCAGACATATTTTTGTTGACATTACTTCAGTATTACAAGTACATATGTGTACAAAACGTAATAAACCAAATGTGCCACCTAAACTATCATTTATTTTAACTTAAGATACACCATACTGTATATACACATGACAACACTACACTAATTAAAAGTAGTCCAACACACTGACCTGGCACATGTGTTCCGAATGTACTGCTCCCAGCCTGAGTTCGGGCTGTCAGGCACAAGACTGTCATCAAACTGCAGACACCAGGAGTCTCCTTGTTGAAGAATATTTGCTTTAATCTGGAAGACAGGTGTCCACTCTGACAGTGCCATCCTGTCGGTGCCAGTAGTGCTGGTGGCTGAAGACGAAGAGACTAAACACTGACAGCTGATCTGCACAGTATATAAGCAACTTGTGAGAATGACGTATCATGCCTTGGTTGAGAGACTATGACTCGACAAATAGAGAATTCAAGGAAAATGAAACTTAAAAGTACTGTGACTCTACCAATAGAGAGTTTAAAGGAAATGAAAATGAAAGATACTGTGACTCTACCGATAGAGAGTTTGAGGAAAATGAAACTTAAAAGTACTGTGACTCTACCAATAGAGAGTTTAAAGGAAATGAAAATGAAAGATACTGTGACTCTACCGATAGAGAGTTTGAGGAAAATGAAACTTAAAAGTACTGTGACTCTACCAATAGAGAGTTTAAAGGAAATGAAAATGAAAGATACTGTGACTCTACCGATAGAGAGTTTGAGGAAAATGAAACTTAAAAGTACTGTGACTCTACCAATAGAGAGTTTAAAGGAAATGAAAATGAAAGATACTGTGACTCTACCGATAGAGAGTTTGAGGAAAATGAAACTTAAAAGTAGAAACCTTGTTTTCTTGAGTTTCGGGTCTAGTTTTGTAAATAATACTGGAGTGGGGAACCACAGTTTGTTAGGCTCGGGTGTTCTATGTCTTCTGTCTTGCAGAAGATGAAAAAATATGCTAATATTTACCATATTTCTATACAAATAGATGGAGCTTGTCAAACATTTTTACCTTCTTCTCATGTGCATGGTTTAATTTCAACACAATTTGGACAGTATAAACATAAGAAACACAACAGTATATTAAGGGACAAGAACTTAAAAGTGTAAACCTGGGTTCTTTAAGTTGCAGGTCTAGGCTTGTACTGGGAATTGAAAGGGAAATGAAAATTTTGTTTCGATGAGTCAGATGTTAAGCATGTACAGAAGTATTGGTAGACGGTCGAATTTCTGGGTAGCCTATTTATACACTGAAATGAAGAGAAGGGTACCCCCATGTGAAGAAAAAGTAACATATTTGTGTGTGTTTGTGTAGTTATGATGTCTTATGATTATCACTGAGTTAACTTTTGATTCACTAATGTATCACACACAAAATAAATGTGATTAGTGTAGATTAACTGAAATACGATCGCTGCCTCTGTGTTTCATAGTCTTCAGAGCACTCACTAAGGAAGGAATGCAAGAGAAATGAAACTGAAATGTTTTCTTGCTGTATTCATGCAACACTGCCACCTGCTGGTGAAACGCTTCCATGTCTTCACTGTGTGTATGCACTGTATGTAATATCCTTATTATAAACAGTCGATGGTAATATCCCATTTTCTAAAATTCTTACCAGCACATGTCCAAATAGTATTTCTAATATTCAGGTATTCAACTGTTCACAGATCAGTTTACCTTAGTGATTCCTTTATATAAATAATAAATAATGTATCTGAAAAGAAAAAAACACCCACACTACAAATCACAAATACGTGTAGTTAATTGTATGCATACACATTTATTTATCTATTGCATTTATGTTTGTAAGAAGGCTGGTTTAATGCTTTTGAGCAGACAAATTAATATTTTAAAGAAAATTAAAAGCAAGAAGATACCAACAGGAATACATATGAAAGCTTATATGCACTTGATTATCATATGAAAATGATAGAAGCAACACAATGTAACAGAATGACAGGAGGGGAAACCTTATACAACTAGCTTATTCAATATGAGTTTAGGCATAAAACATCAGGAAAACTCTATACAGCTTGAAACTCTCTCTCTCTCTCTCTCTCTCTCTCTCTCTCTCTCTCTCTCTCTCACACACAAACACACACACATTATGAAAAAGGCCGACTCCTTGGACAAATGCCCTGCATACAGGCCTCACAATGAGCAGGCTCATGGGGACGTTGACCATCAACTCTTGTGAAAGGCTCGCTCTTTTTGCCCAGGTCTTCATTGTAGCATTTTATTCTTATTTTCTCCACAACATTCTTCAGGAGGATCTCGATGTTCTCTGAGGTGATGCTGGGCTTCTCCATTGGAGCTTCGCTGCACTCCTTGCAGTTCTGACGGAAGGGCCTCACCTTGACAACGCCCTGCCTGTATGACAGGCGCATGTGGCAGGCAACCCTCACTTTGTTAGAAGACCAGCCTCTTCCACACTCAGAGCATTTGTACCTTGAAAAAGACACAGGCCCTTTAACAAAATGATAACGAACCAAAGTTACACTGGAAACTCAAGTTTTAGCTACAGAAACATTTGGAAGCAGCGATGCTCTGGGAGAAGAAATTATATAATTGGGTTTTAAATGTCATTTGGATGATCCTAATCATTGACTATCTTGCTAAATAATTTCGTTTGACTGAAGCCAGTGCAAAAGGTAAAATAGGAGGAGAGAGACACTTGACATCACCTCCTACCTGTTTACATAATAAAACCAGAATCTTTGTTCTGTCATGTAAACTTTGTCAACACCTATGCTTCTTTGGCCTCATCTCAAAGGCCACCACTGACATTATTTCTTCTGTCAATGTAAATCTAACCCAGCCTTTGTCATGCTGGGCATGGCATTAACTTAGAGCTATATCCTTAACCCTAACATTAACCAAAACCAACTTATTACCATAAAAAGTAATGGTTTACATTGTGGAGACCATGAGATAACCTAGTGCATGTACATAGAGAAAAACCTTAATAAACCTAATGCATCCAACTATATATATTTTTAACCATACTGTACATAAATGTGCCAACTACAGTATTTAATAGTAGTTAAACACACTGACCTTGCACTGGTGCTCACGATACACTTCTTCCAGCCCGGTTTTTTGCAGTTAGGCATAAGATTTTCATCAAACTCCAGTTGCCATGAGTCTCCTGGTTTCAGATTCTTGGCTGCTACCTGGAAGAGACGTGTCCACTCCGGATGTGCCATCCTGTCGGTGCCAGGGGTGCTGCTGGCTGAGAAAGAGACTAAACACTGACAGCTGATCTGCACAGTATACAAACAACTCCTGAGAATGACGTATCATGCCTTGGTTGAGAGACAATGACTCTAAAAATAGAGAGTTCGAGGAAAATGAAACTTAAAAGTACTGTGACTTTACCAATAGAGAGTTTGAGGAAAATAAAACTTAAAAGTACTGTGACTTTACCAATAGAGAGTTTGAGGAAAATGAAACTTAAAAGTACTGTGACTTTACCAACAGAGAGTTTGAGGAAAATTCAATTTAAAAGTGGAAACTTGGTTTTATTGTTCCGGGTCTACAACTAGAATGGGGAATAACAATTTTGTTGACTGGGATGTTCATGTCTTCTGTCTTGTATATAAATACTTGTACATTTTATACAGTGTAGTGTGGAAAATGCCTTACATTTTCCATTTAATTTTGTGTGATTTAAATCAGACCTTCTTATCCTCGACAAAGCAAGAAAAGATGGGATAATGTGGAGCATGGGGAGGATGAGGAGAGTGCTATCCCCGCCGCCATCAGAGCTGGAGGCTGATCTTTAAATCCAGAGAGGAGTCTTGATTTGCTCCTGAAATCATAGCACATTTGTGCCGTTTTTCTCGGGTGAATGAAGCCAAATTAGATACGTTCTCATTTGTCTGTAGTTGATGAGGCCTTGGATGTTCAGAAATCACGATGGAAGACCGCAGAGAATTGCCTCCACCGTATTTCCTCTTTTGATGATGAAGGAAATGACGGAGATAATAGTGACATTTTAGAAGACAATGATATCAAAGGCTTTCCTTGCCTGAGAAAGAAAAGTGTGAACAACGATAACAGGACTCCAACGGACAGACGATTGGAAAGAACTATGTGGAAAAACTTCCAGCATATTTCAAAATAAGACACAGTACAAACGTATTTTGTCGTACTCTTATTTTGAAACCGGGAAGTTGGAAAATACGTCGCTATGGTTACGGATGAAACTTTGCAAAGATTAGCTTGTTAGCAACTGTCTGCCTTCTTTATCTGCGATGGAGGGGTCCGATACATACCTCATACGACCTAATCATCAGTACAAGTACGCTGGTCAACATCTTACAGTTGGTATTACAGGTGGTTAGCATTTAGCCAGCTAGTTCATTGCTAACGATGTGTTTTGTAAGCTAAGTTAGCCACTATTTAGCCGCTTACCTCGGTGTTTTCTACTACGCCTACGTTAACTAGCGTTAACCTAGCTATGCCAACCGTTAAGATTGGCTAAGTAAATAACGTTAGTCGATAGTTGGAGTCTGAATGAAGTGGTCACGTTTGGCGTCATGTACTGTGACGCTAGTTAAGCGAGCTAACGAACATTTGTCAGTCAAATCAACTGTTCACAATTTGAGTAAAAGTGTGACAAATGTCTCCAGTCATCAGCCCAATGTTGGTAAACTATGTCTGCTTCACTGTTCATCTAGGGTTAAGGAGGAGGACTCAATTTAGCACACACACACACACACACACACACACACACACACACACACACACACACACACACACACATCTTAATCTATATCATTTAAGCTAGTGTGTAAAACAGATCACTCAAATGTATTGTTGACAGATAATCAAAATGTAATCAGAATTGATTATGAGACCTCTACAGCTCAGTGACCCAGACAGAGAGGGACTGATCATGTTGTCACCTGTGAAGGCTGATTGAACTTCATTTCCTGCTCTGTTGCTGACTGTTTAACCTCCCAGGTTTAAGCCAGCCATTGTGAAGGAGTGCATTCGTGAAATTGTGAGGGAGCGACTGTCGGGGATGCGGTACGACCCAGAAGAAGTCCCAGAGCTGTCCCGTTCACTGGGAGAATGCATTAAGGACAAAGTGAAGAGTGAGTGATGCTTTTTCCATCTCTGATTATAACTCAGAAGGACAGAGTATCCAAGTACTGTTGTACATTTTAATTAATGACATCAAGGCAACAAACTAAAGGTGTTCTGCCAATTATGAAACAAAATATTACTTTTGATTGAAGTCAGTACAGAACCACTCTGAATCCTTTAGAGAAGGAAACAAGGACAAAGTGAACAGAAGGAAAAATAAAGCCGGAAGATTTAAGCTGAATAAAACAGCGTGAAAGTAAATTATTGTCATTACAAGTATAGTCAACAATAAAATGTCTCCCATCAAAGATAGTCCTACTAGATAAAATGTTTTACCTGAGTAAATGCTACTCAGTAAATGTAGCATGTTAATAACCACTCCTGTATCGTCCCTGCGAAAATGTTGCATTATTACTGATAAACTATTACAGCTCAGTTCTCTTCTTCAACAGGTTCAGGGTTTGACAAATATAAGCTGGTCGTGCAAGTGGTAATTGGAGAACAACGCGGACAAGGAGTCAAGTAAGTGATGATGGTAGTGGTGAACAAAAAATAGAAATTTGCATAACTAATATGTGGGGATACTCTCCGACACTTTGTCAACACTTCAGTGATGGACAAAAACATTTCACCAACTTAGCGGATGTGCGATATATTTATTGTGCACTTTATGGATGCCCAAGCTGCAACACAAAAGAAAAGACCAACAATGCGATAAGACAACTATATTTATCAGAGTCTCTTTCAGTGTTACTGCACAGGGTTCCCACAGTCATGGAACTCCTGGAAAAGTTTGGAAATTAGAAAAACGGTTTTCCTGGCCTGGGAATGGTTTGAAATTAACGGAAAGTTTTGGAAAAGGTTAGATTTTTTTGAATTCACATTGTTTTGTCAATTGTTTAAAATATGTTCATGCTGTGTGAAATGTCAGTATTATCATGTGATATACGTTTCTGTATGTAGCTAGTTGGCAGCGGGAATGTCTAAGACAACTTAAGCCAATATTGCTCAACCTAGCAATGGGATAAGGGGCACACTGGAGTAAGAGCCTCATAATTGCGCCCTATGTTCGCAATAGGATATTTAAACTACTTAAATACAATTATGGAAATGGGTTAAAATGTTATGGAAAAGTTATAGGAAAGTTGTGTGGGAACCCTTACTGTAGCAACATTTTTTTTCATTACTGCTGTCATACACATTTTGCTTGAATTTGTAGATTTCACTGTAAGTTTTGCAGCAGTAATGGTGTCAACTGAGTGACACTAGAATTCTTAATTCCGTGTATTAAAGAAGATATTTTAGAATTCCAGGAAAAATAAAATAAATAACAATGTGCCACAATGTTTTATTAGATTGATTTATATTGAAAGGTGTTTCTAATATTCCGCCCACTCTCAAAAATAGCATGGAGTTGGAATGTCCTTCTGACTCACAGTCCACAATAAATGTATATTATGATTAAAGGGCTCGTCCTTTTGGATTGCATTACATTGTACGATGTTTTTCATAAAATAGTTCAGACCTTCAAAAATGAATGCTTGACCTTCTCATGTGTTTCACCAGGATGTCTTCAAGGTGTTTATGGGATGCCGACACAGACAACTATGCAGAAGATATTTTCCTGAACGTAGGTGCCTTTGTTCTGTTCATTCAGACGTTAGGGCGGAAAACAGACTCCTCAACACTAATTTATTTTAATCAGTTAAATGTGTTTTGCCTTTACAGGACAGCTTGTTCTGTATGGTGGCAGTTTTCGGAAGCTATTACTACTGAGGACATAAGGATGGATGACAGAAATCTTCCAGATGAAAAATTGTGAGGTGAACATCCAAATAAGACCGCTCCCCTCCAACACTTCAGGCCCACGGTGCGTTGATCTGAAGTAACTGTATGGAATTGCTGCATCTTGTGATCAAGACGGATGACATTCAGTGTAGAAGTGATGGATATCCGTGTTGATACTGTCGTGATTTTGAAGATGAGGGATTTCCTGACTTGGCAAGATGATTATTGAAGACTGAGGCCTCTTTGAAAAGTGATCAGCTGTTTAGTTTGAAGGGTTAACAGATTAAAAACGTCTCCACCAATATTTCCTGGCACATTTTATTGTGTATTCAGCAGACCTGCTTGATTACTAGAATGCTAATGACGCAGCAGAGTGTGTTTTTGTACGCTTTGGGTGCTTGACTTAGCACAGCAGCTACAGTAGAGGTCAGTATTTGTCTCTAATTATCAACATTATGACAGATCATTACCGCTGGCCAGCTACTGTAAGTATTCTGGATATTTGTGTTTTTCTTTTCACATACAGCTGCTCATTTAAATTTAGTAAAGCCAAGTTGTAACTGCTTAGAAAATACAGGGGAGATGATGCTCATCGCTCAGCACAGATCTGATCTGTTCTCTTTTCTCTTCTCTCAAGTGGAGCAGAAGCTGGACTCGCATGTTTAGGTCCGCTGCTTCATGTGCGTTGAGATTTAAGTCTGTTTCATCACTTTTTGTTTTTATTGATACATCCACTTTTCTTTCTTTAGTGTTTTTCTTGTTTACGCTATTTAGACTTTTTTTCTGTCAGTGAGTGACATCAAAACACATTTCCGATAATTGTAAATAACTGAATTATAAATCACATGCACAACTTCTAGGTTTTATTAACATTCCTATGTTGCTTTAAAAAAAAACTGAAATGTTAGCATATGGCAGGTAAAAGTTAATTAAACTTTTTTTTCTTCATTTAACTACAGTATTTGCAGCTATTGCTAGTTTTCTGTCGGTCAAAGATAATTGTGTCCAACAGTAAAACGTTTCCAAACAATTTCCCCCTGTATTTTCTTGGCCAAATTGAGATGTCTATCTTCAATTTAAGGATTTTTTCCTTTCAACAAACCAGGCCCCAGCTGGAAAACTGGATGCCTTTCAGACTATTTATAGAGACCAATTAGACAGAAGTGAGCAGTCGAAGTGATCAAGCTTAGCTGAATCAATTAGTCAAATGACTCGTACTCCGATTACATACATGCCAAAGTAGGTTTTTACCTTTCTATTTCTGATTGTAAACACAGCTGAGGTGAGAATGAACCTCTAGAAGCTCATCAAACAAATGTTTTGGCCATTCCTCCTCAAATATTCAATTTTTTTGAATTCAGCAAGTTGTAGTAATAAGTGATAGTTTCATACAAAATATGATCAACTGCTGCAAACCCATATTCAGAGTATTTCCCCAAAAATATTGATAAAAACACCCTCCTGATTATCCTCAATTAATATGAAGTATAATGGATTTAAATTGCCTTCAATTTAATTAGTTTTCTGGTTTGAAGAAATCTAATTAAAATCCCAAAAATATTTTTCTATTCCCATTTTCGTACACTCAAAAGTCTCGAACTAAAAGATTTTTTTCATGTTCATTCTCTTCAATTTCTTTAATGTCTCAATTTTGATTTCAAAGTTTGAGTCATTTTGAAGGCTGACCACGTTGACAAATAGTTCCTCTTAAGGGGCTTGAGGTGCGTGCTCTTCCAAATAATAATAAGAGTGACGGAAGAGGCATACAGGTGTTATTGGGTTATACCAATTCATGTGACGATATGTTTATATCTTGTTTGCTCATTGAAGCGTCTGCTGTTTTGACCCATCTTGTTGATGTTAATCATCTTTCAGCTGATGAAACGAGATCGATTTTTCATGGAATTAAGCGGACATCAGATCTTCCACTGTTTTTTATCTTCGTCAACAAGCATAAGAAGGTTTGACTATGAGATACCATCTTTGACTGAATAGTGGGAATATGAAACACAATAGCAAATAAACTGTTTACTTGCATTTGACTGATGGCTTATTTACTCAGAGACAGTATTTGAAGCATTGTAATAATTGCTCTCTATACACTTTCAAATGCCCATTTGTTTGTTTTTATATAAATAAATCTAGTAATGTATTGCTTTGCATGTTTAATATGAAAAAACATACTATTAAAAAAAATATGAAAATATGAATCATTTGCTGGTATTTGCATTATTGAACTTGTTTTGATGTCGGGTTTAGTATAAACTGTGGTGACACCATTATACAGATAAACCTCCATATCATGGCATGACAAAGCAAGATTTGTCGGCCTGATCAAATTCAGTAAAACATATTGAGATCTTTATTACATTCAGAAAACTGTACACTTAGTTAACTTAGTTAGGATTCCACTACGCCTTAGAAGTACACTGTATCCTCACATTGCTTCTCTTTCAGCAGTCGATAATAAACGTATTCCTGAATTCTCTCTAAATCTGTTTGTGCAGTCTGTTGCACAGCAGCTCTTTACAATTCAAGTAGTGGTTTGATGTTTTTCCATTTAACTGCAGGATGACCGATGCTGACTATTGGGTATTTACCACTCAGTGAGCAGTGAGCAGTGATCGTGGCGACTTCTGCATACACTCTATTACACTCTGCTTCCTCCTCCCTACCGCTGTGTTGTTTTGGAAGCAATGCTATGGTGTTTGAGACTCTGTAAACACCTGGAGGTATAAAGCTCATTCCTCTGTGCCATAGAACTCCAGTGCTAAAAACTGTTAAAAATACATTAAAAGTTACACCTTTGGATTGCTTAACATGTTTCTTCATTAAATGAACACGGGCACTGTAGTCTATTTGAATTCAATGTCTACACAAAATACACTATTCACTCCTGTTTGGGTAATGTTTGTTTAAAACAACGATGCAAAACCATTTAAAAAAAGGTATTTGGCATTTTTATAAAAATTCAACAATAAACATTTATTTTCAAGATTCACAGATGGCTTATAGACGTCTAAAAGTAGTGTTGTAGCCTGATATATGCTCAAATTATTACAATATGCTTAATTTATTACAGCAAAATAGCTTGTAAAGCCTTTAATTTGGTTTCAATTAAAACTTAAAACTCATCTATTTAAATCTGCTTTTAACCTGTAAAGTCAGTTATGTATCTCTTTCTTTTTCATGTTGTTCCTTACTGTTACGATGTCGTCTATTTTGTTCTTATTGTAATTACTTCTATTGTTTCTGTTTTTACAATGTAAAGTGTCTTTGAGTGCCTTTTAAAGCACTATACAAATAAAAAACATTATTATTATTATGAATTATTTAAATATTATATATTACCAGCACAGCTTGCTAACCCGTTTTGTACAGGGAAAAAAAAGGCAACAGAGTTTCATTCACAACGAAAGCTAAGTTAATGCTACAGTATCGCTCGACTCCTTATTAAAACCGTCCATCTTTAGTCCACAGTTGTCCATTACATATTCTGCATGAGTCTGTGTAGTGATAAAGCACATCCATTGATTTTTCTCCTGAGCCTTAAAGGCCACAGACAAATACCTTCCCTTCAAAACATAATCAACTGCTCCGGCTGGAGCTGCACTTTACTATACAAATGTGAGGCTGTGATGTTGAGGGGAATAGTCCACTCTGACTAAATTAATTGAATGTATGAGCTGCTTTAAACTGAAGAGGAGTGGGGACTTCCATGGTCTTATTTATCACATTGCTCTCACAGGAACCTGTTGGATTGCTTCACAGCTACCTTTTCTAACTGACTGCTGCTGAGACTCAACATCAGTGTGTTAGCAAATATCTTTGTCTTTTAAATTTAACATTTAAATGGTCTTTCCTCTGGCTGTAGGAGGAATAACCTGCTAAAGTAATTTTCAGTTTTGGTTAGTAATGGGAGTAATTTGGTGTTGACTACATAAGGTACTGCATCACTCATTCCCTCCTCAAAGTTGTGTGTGTGTGTTATCTTCCCTTTTTATCTCAAAGATTAACAGGTAAGTATTCTTTAATTCATGAACATGGATCTTTGGCTCGGCTGCACACTTTTCATTTGATGGTTTCTTTTTACATATCTGCCACTCCTTTTGAGGATTTGCAACTTTTTCAAAGTTGCAAAGTAAGTAGAGGTAGTTGTTCAGCCCCGACACCTGCAGGTGTCCTCCCCGGCTGTGTGCAATCAGTGGCAGCCTCATGTAGCCTGAGAGGCATCACCTAGGGCCAAAGATTCTGACGTTACTCATAACTAGTCATAAAGCATATTATTGTGGGTGCACCATAACACATAGAGAACACAACCAACATTTTATCAACTGAAAGTTTCTCTTAGCTGTATTTTGCTGCTGCAGAATAAGAGGACATCGTTTAGACGAGTAAATAAAACTGTAAAAGTGGAGGTAACAAAAACTGATTTTTTGATTTCCTTGGTGGAAATCTTAAAAAACTGATCAGTGGAACTGATACTTAGGGCTTTGTTTCATACTCTGTCACGTCTCATCAAAAGTATAGTTTACAACATGTAGTTAGTATAACAGTATCTATGGCTGTCCCAGTGCAAAGATAATTATACTCCCTCTCAGATATATTTATAAATCAGCTAGGATTTGCATGAAATGCAGTCAATGCAGTGATAGCATTATTATTAGGCCGGCTATGAACTGGTGTTTAGCATAATTAGGGAGGCTTAATAGGTGAAAAATTATAATTGGTTGAAGTTTGTTCTCTTTTTAGCACTCTTTTTTCCAGTATTTAAAAATAATCTTGCCAGCATTTTTAGGACATTTTTGAACAGGGAAAGAGTCTTGAAACTTTTCAGGTGTGTGACTGATTGAGATGCACAAAGATGGGGGATGCCCGAGCGCTAGAAGTAGGGGGGTAGGAAGTGGGGAAGGGGGCATTGATCCTGATTTGGCGTCGCAGCTGGTGTAATCCTGTCCTATGTTGGTCTCTAGTCTTATTAGATATGGACATTATCATCTTGTTATCAAGACATAAATGACTATGTTCTTGTTTTGTGTTTTTGAGACTAATGTAGCGACATATTGATTTGATCTCAACATATCAAACTTTTGTTGTTGTTGTGTTCACTGCATTTTGATTTGTCATTTGTGCTGGCTGATGTTAGGAACAATGCCACAGTGTAAGCTGAATGAAACCGAATGTTCTTTTCATTTATATAAATGTGTCTCCGAATGGACATTAGCAGTTGTTATGCAAATTATTCTCAGCAAAAGGCAACTCAGTAGGCAACCTTGAGTTGGTTTTGTCAGTCTGGAAAACTCATCCCTTGAATTGCCACTCGATCTTTTACTTATTGTGGATTGTGAACCATTGCTAATTTGTTGATCACCTTGTTGGTGTGTCCAGGTTGCCAGTGGTGGCCTGTGAATTGAAACAAGCAGACAAAGGTTCTCTCAGAGCACAATGTTAGGAGGCATGCTGTTGTTGTCGATTGACCTGTGGAGGGCGCAGGGGACAGAGCATGCTATTTGCCTTCACCTTTGAGATCATTTGAGACGTTATCCGGTTTTAGAGCAACATCATGTGATGACTGTCAGCACCCACAGACAAGAGCCACAAAGTGTACCGAGAGCACCGGTGAGCTCTCCAGTATTTGGAGTAGTGCTCTTGGGTTGCAAGGCAGTTGGTGATGAAAGAAAAATCCTTTAATACTTAAAATGTGAACAAAAGCTGCTGATGATCATGTAGTACGTTGCATTCCTGGATACACTTGATTATGCAGATCACTGACAAACTACAATTGAGTTAGATAAAGATTATTAGCGATACAATAATATGACCAAGGGGATCTTTATAAAGCTGTGCAATGCATCCACTCTGAATAATCATAGCGATCAAGAGCAATTATAATCAAGAGAAATCCACATTGTTTGAGTCCATTTGATATCCAAGTGGTACAGAAGCAGAATTATCACCTACCTCTACAGATGAATTGGGTCTAATTCCTGATAGCCATACCTCTGACGTGCACAAGCTTTCCACTAAACACAATTAGCTCTGTTTGTGGGTGTAATGGATCACATCCTCGTTGCTGCACTAGTTACTCCAATGCTAGGTCAAGTGCTGCCCTGCACAAAGAGACTCTTACTCCCTATGTCCACTGGATTCGGCTGTGTCGCGTTGCGCCATGGCTTCATCGCATCTTTGTCGTTCATGCATTATCGTGACCCCTTAGCTTCAGCGTGGCCTTCACATGCCTCTGTCTTTTCCCCCCAATTACTGCCACCAACTGAGTGCCGTTTAGAGACAACATCTTACAAAAAAGATGCCGGTGCCCAAAAATATACAACTTGCACAATGGAAATATTCTCCATCTTGTTTTCATTTGAGAACTCAGACAAGATCAACAGGCTTGTTTCATTTAGCTGAGGTTAATATTCTTCTCATGTGACACCATACGACAGAGTAAAGCTTTTGCCTGTGCTCCTCCAGATGGGTCCAAGTGAAGGCTGCGTGTCTGCATTCACAGTCTACTGATGGACGCTGTTGAGAGTTGTGCCTGTGCATTGATGAGGCCTCATTTTCCGATCTTCACCTCCCCCTCAGGGTAGAGTTGGCTATCAGTCAGAGGTTTAGTGATGCTTCATCTTTCTTGGCAACTGGTCCAAGGGTTTCAAGCAGCTGGCACGATTCAAGACTTCACGGCTTGGGGTTTCATTTTAAAGAGTTTATAGGCATTTCAGAGAAGATTGTCGGATATACTTGTATAAAGGGTGTCTATCTTTTCCTCTCAAGATGATTCAATATGTATCTTGACGCATGGTGTGCAATACAATACAAAATGATACAGTTAACCATGTTACAATTTGTTACTTAATTCATAGTATTCTCATGACGTGTCATATATTTTCTTTACCAATACAACTCACTAAAAGACAGCTTGTAATTGTGTCCAAAGATTTTATTAAAATTTAGTTTTTTATCAATCACAGTTTCTGGTGACTCGTTTTTTAATGTTTTTTGATTTGAGAAAGAGCCACATTTATGTTTGTCTTCATATTTTTGTGTAAGCTTCGAGTTTATTCCCACAGTTATTTTCTATATTTGGGGAAAGGCGAAGTGTAGTGTGACTACAGTATGACTTTGAACTACACAATTAGCGCTTTACACCCACATTCACATTTGGTAGCAGCGGCTACAAAACAAGGCAAAAGTGGTTGCACCAAATCATGAATTGCAGCCTCTTGGTAAGATAAAGGGTTAGTGGTAAGCACTATGTTTATTATTCATCCCATACATCCTATTTGTGTAGACTAGGCTCCTAAAGATGCCTTATACAGCAGCAGGTTCATGCTCTTAGCAATCTCCTGTTCACTCAAATGAAGATCTTGCAATAGTATAAAAGTGGATTGAAGTGGTCTATATAGAGAGTGTTTGCTGGCAATTGTCACAGTCACAAAAGACCCCAAGGCCTTGCTGCAGACATTCATTTTCTGGTTCAGAGTGCTTTATCTGGGTTTACACCATTTAGAGAGAACAACTCGACATCAGTGCCTTACTCAGGACTGCAGACACCTCTCCACTCTTATTTTCTCCATCATCTGCAGTCCACAAAAAACATGGTGGGTTTATGACTGTTAGACATTTCACTGTAGGGCCTATGTATTCATCTCAGAAAAAATCATCCTGATTGCACTTTGATAAAGCCAAAGAATTACAAGAGCTATGTTTATGTCCAAACTGTGTCATATTTCACAAACTTGAAAAATGCTGTGTGAAATGATATGTTTCTGAATTGGTCTGGCAGATCACAATTTGCTGTAAATTACAACTTATTGTAGATTTTACTAGTTGTACTATTCGACATACAGACATCACTTCAGGGAGCAAACAAACATTACAGATAAAAACGAAATTATCAAGATTTGGAATTTAGAGAATTTCTTGTTTCAGTATAAGCCAATAATAGGCCACTAAAGTCATTTTAACCTTGAACACCAGTTGAATAAAATCAACCAGCTGTTAGGACGGAAAACCACACAAGTTATGAGACTAAAAAATGTATTTATCACAAACGAATTACCACATAAAACGACTTTGCACACCGCATTGCATTTGCAATAAAACTGTGACAGCTGTGAATGAGCTATATGAATCCCCCACAGTGGAAGAGTAAACCTGTGTGGGTAGGGTGAATGAGCCCTTTTTAAATAGTGTAAAGGAGGTACACATTAACATTGCTTTAGTTCCAGAGCACGTTGTGGCAAATAGTACTGGTGATGACGGTGATAATGTCCTTGGTCTAACAAAGCACTGTAGAACAAGACAGGTGCATTCATTGCATTCTGCCTGAAGTGCAGATTTAGTATTAACAGTAGCTAAAACTACCTTGAACTGCCTTCAGAGCTGCTGAGGTTGTCAGCTCTTAAAGATTTTATGTTTTCTTTTGTTTCTGTCTTCCTACCGGTCCAATTTACTTGCAGAGTTGTGGGATGTTATAACATCACAAAGTAAAGCAAAGTAAACTCTTATTAAAGTCGGAAAGAGAATGCATATGAATATCAGACACTTTTGTTTTACAGCAATCTGACAAACATTTACATACAGAGCAAATAAGTTCTCGGGATCAGCTGGTTACAACAGTCATGGTGGCTGGTCAGAATGTGTTGGTATCTCTGTTTTTATAAAGTACGATATAACATCACAACAAATCATAATTGTCTGAGTGTGGCCATTCAAAATGTGTGCTAATACAACATTCCTTAAAACACAGTCACAACGGAGACTCAATTGGTTGGTTACACTCTTAAACACAGTGATGTTTTGAATGACGTGCTTATTATTGTGCAACAAGATATTACAAATTATACCATCACTAAAATATACATTACATGCCGGGGTAAATGTGTTTTGATTCATGGTGATAAATCAGATTGCAGACCAACAAAGTAAAATCATCTGATGTTGTGTTTGTGAAGAATGCAAATATTCTTAATAATTGAATAACCTGAATCATTGTACCGATACGTTAGCATTAGAGCTCATGACATTTATTCATGGTATATTTATTTATTTATATACATTTTATGAAGTGATTTATTTGTTTTGTCTCTCTGTCTTCTTGCCGTCCAAATTGTTGGTCCAGAGCTGGTCTGCAATTAGCTGTGTACATTCATGTTACCCTTATAATGGTTTCATGGTTGACTCCCTGAACCTTTCATGTTATTTAACTTTCTATCGTGGGGTGTGTCAGACCATTTAGCCTCTAGAAGTTACTAATTGGCTTCAGTCGTCTTGTTAGAGCATGGGCTAATGCTACAATAGATCTGAACAAAGGTGATGGTGTTCTACTGGACTCGATGGGTAATCCCCGAATTATGAGCATGCATTGAATCCTCCAATTATGAGCATGCATTGAATCCTCCAATTATGAGCATGCATTGGCCCAATTGAAAATTTGCATAAGCATAGCCGGCCAATCAAGACGTGCCTATCCGAATACATGCGGACCCACAGTATATAAAGCGGTACACACCGCTGTCTGCCATTGTTGCGGAGGTCTGTGAACTCCCCGGGGAGCAGTTTGTGCGCGCCGATCCATGGTAACATAGCAACGGCGGCCACAGGGAAGAGATATGTTATTCAAAGCCTCTATACAACGTGAGGTGTGCTTACTGACAATATTACGCCAATTTAGAGGGTTCGTCCACCAATGATATCGATCCGAAGGGCCCTTCCGTGGTGATGGGGGCTCCTAGGAGATCGTCCTGGTCCTTCCTCGGAAGCGCGGTGAGTCCAAGCCACACATGGGGAGAATCTACAGTGGCTAGAGACATTACACGGCCCGTGGCCATTGCAACTCCCTGAAGCAGAGTCATTTAGCCGATGCTATGGTCCAAAATATAAGTCTGAAACAGTGGGTCTGAGCCGTTAGGCTGGGAAGACATCAGCTCCCAACACACCCAAACTCCAACTCAGTGGTGGCTGTGCTCTTTGCCTGGTCTACACTCAGTAGGCAAATGCTTGCCCGTGGTTGGAGGAGATTAATACCCAGTCTAGTAAAGGACGGAGGGACTTAAACTGTAAATAAATACACTGAGGAGGACGGACCTTTTGGCATAACGTTTTAATGGTTGGTTTAGCAGACATACAGTAGCTGTCAGATAATGTGCCACTACAGTACTACTAGTGTGCCTGAAAGCCTAGTCCAACATACTGTCTAAAACATTTGAAAGTCATATTTGTCATACTTTTAATCATACAAACATCATTGCAATCTGGACAAATGCTAAACATTCTTGGCTAATGAAAACAAGCACATGTATTTTTGTGCAGTGAAAACAAAAATCCCAAAGCTGCTTCATATTACAAATAATTTCAACTCAAAATCTTTTCAAAGTAACACAAAGTACACTTAGAACAATATAAAGCGTTAAGACAGCAGAAATTACTTTAACACACAAACACTTGTGTAAACAGGGCGAACAAGCATTTGTTTTATCTGAACACGGCAATATAGTATACAGTACATACAGAACAATGCAAGTATTCTTTGAAATATATATTACAAATGATTTGATATAAATAATTACTGCACATACAGTTTGGCTTAACTCTTACATCATGGATGATTACAGTAGCAGTATGAGGAATAAAACAACATTCACTTTAGCATGATGGTCATTTTAACTTTCTTTTATAATCCTCATTCTTTATTTACCCGTTTGTTTTTTCATACTCTCTAGTTTACCCAGAAACTTCAGTTCATTGTTACTTTACACCATTGTGTTTTTTCATATCCTTACTGTCTTTATCACACAAGTATATTTACATTTTCATCCTCTTTCTGGCTTGGACCAACCTTTGTAACTATTGGTCCGCCTGTTTTTTTCAAATTATAAATGCCAGGATTCTTGTAAACTGTATTGTCATCATAACATCATTTAAAATTTCCATCTGTTTTCATTACAATGGCCTCAGACATTGAACATTGGATGTCGTCCCTGCTGGCAAACTTAAGATGGCATTCAAATGTACATTCCTGCATCATTGCCGAGGGCATGAGGCTGAATCTAAGCTGCCTAGGCATGTTTGCAAAAGTATGTGATTTGCTGAATTAATTATAAAGTTTCCAAAAGTAGCAGAGCAGCACTTACATTACACTGCATACTGACAGCTCAGCTTTTTCTGCAGTTCTTCCACGCAGACTATTTAAGGTTAGCTGATGCACCTGCAGTGGATGTTGATGGCAGTTGACAGTTGACGGCTCAGAATGGAACCATCCTGCAAACAATATCTCCCCCTTCAAAGACCCTCTGAGTTGTTTTTAACACGAAAAACAGGTTTCCTCTTTCATCCTCATTTCCCTATCTTCTGCCTCTGCTTCAGCAACAGCGGCGCCGTTGCTGAGCGGCACATCACTCAGGGTGCTGCGGAGTGTCCCCCGGGTGACACTGAGTGAGTGCTTTCTGGGGCCGATGAGTTGAGGCCGATGGCACATGACCTCCTTGAACATTTCTCTAAAGCGCGTGGACATGAGGTTGTACAGTATTGGGTTGGCTGCTGAGCTAAGGTAGAAAAACACTCCGGAGATGATGTGCACATACTGGAAGATTTTCATTTGGTTTTCAGTCCAGTCGTTAATGAAACTCCACATGAGGCGTTCAGTGTGAAACGGGGCCCAGCAGATCCCGAAAACCACCACTAAAGCAACTGGAGAAACAGCAAGAGACAATGGGAGACATGATTTTAATAGTAGTACAATGATTGATTCATCCAACATGCTCTCTCTGCTCTCAATTATCAGTGTGTCAGTGATGCAGAGAATGTCTGTTTTGGGTGCACAGCCTTTGATTTGGTCCTATATGTCAGGGTTTAATATGCCTTTGGGTTCATAATCAGAAAAGGATTCTTTGAAATCTGTGTTCTATATAATTGTTTTTTCCCCCAATACTCTTCCTTAACACCCTTCCTGGTTTTGGAGTGGCCCTCATAAAAAAGCTTGACTGCAGGATAAAACACATGACTTAAATGCATCACCAGAAACCAAAAGCAGAATAAAAATGATGCAAAAAGATTCAAGGAGGAAAACCCCCTTTATTTTGTGTTATTTTGCGACAGATTGCAGTGATGTTGAAAATGATCAAGGCCTAAACTGTGCACTGCTCCCTGCAAGCTCCTTTCAAAGTTGTACTAGTTTTCATGTGAAAGACAAAATAAATGCAAAACTACACAAATAAATGCTTGGGAAGGTAGCTAACGTTAACATGATGTTAGCTCGCTGCTTGACTTCTCATCTTAATGTTAGCTTTCAAGTGAAAAGTGCAATAAATGCTAAATTACATATAAAAGCTAAATCATTTTTACTGACTTCACTATCACTGCCTGTATCTATATCTGCCATTAACTGTAAATGAAATTGAATTTACTGGGTTAATGTGGTCACCATGGTCCAAGCATGGCAGGAAGAACAGAAGAGGGTATGTGGATTGCAAATTTAAGGGCACGGTTTACTAATCTAAATACACAAATTGCAAATCTGAGGACATAGTTTACGAATCTGTGCACACGGATTAGGGCGGGGTTTACAAATCTGTTTGAACAGATGGTTACACATCAAGTTTATATTTATATCATGTGACCCCAACAGGGTCCGTACTTGTTTTATACTCACATAACATTTTAGTGACCTGCCGGCGACGGGCCTTCTGCTGATGTGTTCGGACGTTACAGAAGCTGTCCTGTCCAAAGTCCTTCTTCGCCTCCAACTGATGCATCTTCTCCTGCTTCAGCTGCAACCCAATGAGCATGTAGAGAGTGCTGATAGTGAGCATGGGCAGTATGAAAAATAGCAAGGTGGTCACCTGGATGGTCAGGTTGTACATCCAGCGTGGTTTCACCAGCCCACAGATTGCTGAGTCCGGGATCTCCACGGTGATGTTCCCGAAAGAACCGGTGGGACTACTGTGAAGGACGGTGATTCCATGCAGACTTGTGTTCGGCAAAGCACACAACACCGACACGCCCCACACCGTAAGGATGACCCGCTTGGCATGGGTGCGCGTCACAACGTACTTTGCGCGTAGCGGGTGCACCACAGCGATGTAACGCTCGACACTCAGCGCTGTCACGTTGAGGATAGACGCAAAACATACAGTCTCGAATATGAACGTTTTAAAGTAGCAGCCGCCATTCCCCAGGATGAAGGGGTAGTTCTGCCACATCTCATACAGCTCTAATGGCATGCCAAGCAGCAGCACCAGCAGGTCTGACACCCCCAAGCTGAACAAGTAGTAGTTTGTTGGTGTCCACATCACTTTGTTGCGTGCAATGACAGTGCATGTCAGCACATTCCCCACCACACCTACCAGGAAGATGACCAGGTAGTTGAGGCAGACGGGAAGGAACACAGATGATCGACGAGGCCCCAGATTCTTCTCCAGGTACTCTTCTTCTGTCAGACATGCAGCAACCAGATCAACGTGGCTCCCGTTCACGCCAGAGGTCAGATTGACACACTTCTCCCCTGGAGGACATAGCCAACCACCCTTTTCAGCCAGTAGATCAAAAGAGCAGTTGAAAGCTGACATCCTGCTGAAGTAATCAGACCCGCTATCTGAGGAAAAAAAGATGAAACGGACATCAATATGAAATTGCATGTCATGGCAAATGTTTTGAACACTCGTTAGGATATAGGTAACGGTAATGATATTTATACAAAATGGATTTCTAACCATGGCTAAACAGGAATCAAAGATTTATCGATTATTGCAAATGCATGTGTCAGCACAATTAAGGCAGGAGTTGTTTCACAACTTGATCTTAAGTTTGCTGACCAATTTACAAACCTCTGAATTAGATTAGCCAGGACTGTTGTTTCTTCCAATTCATTTTGAATTGACTTCCGACAGTGAGCAGACGACTGAGTGATTGAATAAGCTTGAATTGCCATCTGTTTGCTGTAGACCTCAAAGAAAAGAGGTAATTTGTAGAGAGAAACTAGTCTTTCAACTCCTTTTGTTTTTATAGCCTACAGATTTACTGTTCTGGTTTCGTGTCACCATTGTATTTAGAACCTTTTCCAGCTGCAGTAGTCCACTGTTGTCATCAAAGCTCTAAAAGCCCACTATAAACCACTACCTGCTTGACACCAATCAGCAGACAGACAGAGTTAGCAACTAGCTGGTGAACATTGTGGAGCATTTAGTTGCTAAAGATATTTTTCTCTGAAAGAAGAATGAATATTGGACTTACATTCGCTCAAATGAATTGTGATGTTGCACTATGTCAATGTGTGTTAACAGCATGGCCCACAAGTGGCAAAAAAAAAAACAGCATCAGTTAATGTACATTTAAAACGGACGACAAATATATAGTTTGTTAAAAAGGGGTTGGTAACAGCTGGGCACTGTAGTTTTTAATAAACATTACACAAGCAGGAGTAAATAGCACATGTTATTGGGACTATTTTTACACAACTGGGAAGTATATACTACCACATTGCCCGTCTTGTCCCTTAATGCTCATTGATGCGTTGTTTTGTAGTTTTCGACAACAAGGGAGGACTTTGACTCAGAGAAATTAGCTACTGTATTGTATATTATACTTCATATACACAGGATCAATTTATTGTCAGGATTGGTCTTTTGATGGGATTCATTGACAATGACAATTATGGGATATTAATAAATTAATGATTTCACTTGTTATTGCATTTCTTTGAACTGTCCAATACGTGGAAATGTTTCTAAAGGACAGGGAAGTGGCAGGGAAAGGCTTTGGAGCAAGTGTACTTATAAAGACTGCAGTAAAAGGTCTTCTATGATTGTCTCCAATACCATGACCGTAGGTCAGTGGATGGAGAGTAGCTGTGGTGGGGGCTCTATTCCTTGTGAGTCCCTTACTGAACCTGCTATTCAAAGGAACACAGGTCAGAAATCAGTGACTCATTGTATGTCAAATGTTTGGAGGCTTTTGAAGTTCTAGTCGAAGCGATGTAATTTAGTAATAATTATATTCCAGCGTGAACGGCTTCATATGAAGTTAAAAACATCTGTCATGTTGATAATTCCATCATTAAATAACTGTTTGCAAGTAAAGGATCTTTTAAAATATATATTATGGTTTGTAAGTTTATAACACACAGGACATTTGATTATGCTTACAGAGGAACTTCTTCGGCGTCTGTCAGACTCTGGCTGACGCAGGAGAAAAGGAAACTGGTCAATTAGCTGAATGTTAATTACTCACTTTGACTTCCAAGTGAGAGCGGGTTGATGAGAGACAGGAAAAGGCTTGACTGACAGTTTAATGAATGACTGGTGATGATAAGCAGATAAACACAATCATGATTTTTCCACACATTCACATATATCAGTCAGAGATCATTCTGTCTCAGGCATAGAGTTACCGAATTATGTATTTTATCAGGATGCATTTTGTGTCTCTGTGAGTTTTAAACACAATCAGTGGTATGGCATGTATTACAGTGGAGGCACATCCATTGCGTCACATTGAATCGCAAACAATAAACCACATGTGGCTTTAGAGTGCAGCCACTACTGTGCAATGGATTTATTTTATCAATAGACGGTTTACTTAGTTTAGCTTAGCTTAGCTTGACTGAACATTTAAAAAAGATATTTATTAGCATTTTCTGCATACGGAAAACTCAGAGACAAGCTTGGGGTGTAGGATGTAAGAGCATATTAGCACTCGGTCCAGTGCATATTTCAAAGAAAAACATAGTACGCTTTTAAAAATGATATATGTATCTCCTGCATGATCAGCAGTGACGTGAAATTATTTATGGATGACACATCATATCATTCTCATGAGCTAAGTCTCACTTACTTAAATATCTCTGCCAGGTGGATCATGCCATCTCTGTGTCTGTTCCCAGCTAATCTTGCACTCTGGTGCAGTGAACTGCAAAATATTTTGGGTGGCCAGTTATTGATGCATGCTCAAGGACGTCTCGCAGTTGCACTGTTTTATGCCTGTTTTATACTGCCATTGACTGCCTGCTGACTCACTCACTATTGATTTGACTGTGCTGGCGGGCCATAAATAATGCATTTTAAGACAGAAGGCGCGGGCCATATAAAATCTGACCTTGGGCCGTGATTGGCCCGCGGGCCGGACTTTGGACATGCCTGAGTTAGCTGATAGTCAAACACTCGGTCCAAAACAATAAAAGTTACTAACTGTTGTGTCTCTGGGTGCAGAGTAGTCTGGCTGTTTGAAATTGGCTCTGACCCTTGAACTGTCATGTTACAGCAAGTAAAAAAAGGAAAGTCGATAATGAGGGCCGCCGCTTCCAGGAGAGGTGGAGATCGCAATATTTTTTTCACCGAAAACCGAAACAACTGTGTCTGCCTAATTAGTCATGAGACTGTTGCCTTGTTTAAGGAATATAATGTAAAGAGACACTACGAGACCAAACATGCTAATGCTACAACAAGCTATCAGAGCGACCGTGCTAGAAAAGTGAAGCAACTCCAAGATAACGTGGCCACACAGCAGCGGTCCTTTTCACATGAAAACATCATCAAAGTAAGCTACCAAGTGGCCATGGTAATTGCTAAACATGACAAACATTATCAAAGACTGTGTTATGAAAATAGCAGAAAACATAATTGCCCCGAGAAGAAGACCGAGTTTGCTAATGTTTGCCTGGCTCGTAACACTGAAGAGCTGTCATCAGATACTAAGAGACAACTTTGATTTTTTTCGTTAGCCTGTTTCATGTGTGTTGAACTTAAATGTGAGACAACTTTTCATCACCCTCACTAAGTCATATTTAAGATTGTCTTGAGGTGAGAATATTGATCGGTTTCTATGTAATTAGCTTTTAGATGGCTTGTTCTTTGTGTTATCTGACTTTCAAGATGTGAAAGAAAGGCAGAATAGTTGTTGAGATTTGTTCACACATGAATGCTTACATTTGGTTACGTTGCTATTTGCTGTCATTGAAAATAAAATGATTAAATAACAATGTATGTATAGGCTACTTGTATTGTTTAAAATAATGTCAGCAAGGACTGTTGGCCCTTGGGCATTTTCACATTATCAAATCTGGCCCTCTTTGAAAGAAGTTTGGACACCCCTGTGGTAACTGAACTATCGATACACATACTGCTGAGTACCTCTTGGCCGCTGATCTGCAGCCAAAGACTTGGTGGGGAAAAACAGTTTGCTCACTTTTATTGTTTTGGACAGTAGGCTTGGCAAACAGTTAACGGCATTACCAGTATGCACACACACTGCTGAATACATCACCGCCATTCAGCCACTGCTATTTAGGCAGAGAGCTTGGTGAGTTAAATTTAGTTTTTTTCCAAGATGGAATGAAATATCTTATACGAAAACTTGGAGCCCATTGCCTGCATACATCACCGCTCGTTTTTGAATTTGAATTAAATGTGTTTTACACCTTAGAGCCCATTGGTGTCAGGCGGTTACCCAGGATTGAGTTGTAATCATTCAATTCCACAATACAGTTGTGGT
This sequence comes from Anarhichas minor, assembly GCF_050575085.1. Taxonomy (NCBI): domain Eukaryota; kingdom Metazoa; phylum Chordata; class Actinopteri; order Perciformes; family Anarhichadidae; genus Anarhichas; species Anarhichas minor. Next base: position 10,150,971 of record NW_027466456.1, read on the forward strand.
CATTGCAGACACACCTGGCAGAGACTGCACTCTACTGTGTGCACCGTTCTAGTTTTAAATGCTATCAATTTAGTGTGCGACTGGGCTGCAGTTAACTATCATTTGCAGTGGATGCAGCAGAATACAGGACTTTGAAAGTGGTTCTGTCACTTCAAGTCCGCCCTTGAGCATACAGCTCATTACAAACAGTGCAGTATGCCAATCCAGTGACTAGAAACAGCTTTGGCACTGGCTTAAATACAAAACATAGCAGCATCCACAAAAGCTGCTTTCATTGGATATAAATTCATATCTAGTCTACAACTATTAACCCCCTCACATGATATACTGAGGAAATATCCAGGCAGGCCAAATCTGTCATCTATTCTGTATGCGCTGCACCTTTAATGACTTAATTTGATATTCATGCTCCCTTTTCACAATTATGATTCCAGTGATGTGCTTCACTGTCATTTTCTTTTTATTTGTACAGTTATACTTATTTATTAATATTTGGTGTAGTTACAAAGTTGAAAGCAGGAGGATATTCAGTATATCTTATTTACATTGTATGATTTTTGTCTGAATGAGCCACCACGACACTGAGTAAGATTGCATACAGACAGGCAGAATCCATAATTCTTTTTTTAACAGTGATGCATTTTTTTTCTCATTGTTCGTTATTATAATAATATTTCAGGGATGACTTCCCCCTACAATCCTGTTATGCTGATCTTGGCAGGGGCTTTATCAGACAGTCACTCCTTTGGTAATCGAAGATGACAGATTCAACACAAATTAAATTATAGCCTCAGTGTTCTAACCTAAGCAGATTTTATTTTGTTGGCTCCACGCACAAATATTAGAGTACCGGAAATGAACTGAATTAACAGAAATGTCCAATAATGTGCACTGTCCCTGATACAAAACATACATTTAGTAAGTCATTTATGAACAAAATATTATAATAAAATGTTACTATAAACAGGAGTAATACTAGTTAGTTATTGAGCACTACATGCTCATCTTAGTATATTAGCTTATCATCATGAAAGGATAAGTGTATTTTTAATATGTGATATTTATTACTTCAAAAACAACCGTTGCATTGAAATTGAAAAGCTTTGAATTACAAAACAATGCATTGACTAATTACATGATGATTCCCACCAGGGTCTTTTGCATTTTTGAGGCACTACAATCATGAAGTGATGTTTATAGTAGATAATAGTTTAAACATTACATTTTCTTATTCCTACACTCATGATGAATAGCTTTCCAAAGAGCGTAAATCTTCTTACCTCTATAATGTGTTCCCTTGTTGTTATTCCCTTGTGTTAACACAGACCAATGTCTTGATGAAGTGTGAACAATGTGCTGCTCTCTCAGTCTACTCTCCTCCTGATCTGTCGCTCTCTCGAGCCTCACTCATGATCTCACACACACACACACACACACACACACACACACACACACACACACACACACACACACACGCTCTCTCTCAGTCATTCTCCCTCACCTCGACCCTTTCAAACCTTAATTTCATAACTCTGCCCACACTTACTTGTATAAATTACTGTAATGTCGATATGGTACTGCCAAGAGTTGTCAGCCTTTCATGCTGAGATGACACTCCTTTACTGCTGAGTGCAAAATGATGAAAATCATGGACGATTATTGAGCTTTGAATCTTACAGTCCGAACTGCTTGTAATCTGCTTCAATGTTATTTTTGACAGTCAATTTACACTTTGCGAAGCCCTGCTATTCCGTCACCCTGTCAGAGCTACCATGGAGCATGCACTGTCACGAACTGCACATCCTGTATCAATATTATCTAATCTGCAAAGAAGCGCAGACAGACGACGTCTACAATATGTGTTTGTTTGATATAGCCAGGATGTCAAACTGATTCAACGGCAAAAACAGGTTCAAAAGATAAAGATAGAGGAGGCTAAGCCTACAGATCACAGTGTGAAAGTGAACTACCACATCAGCTGGTGATCGGGAAAGAAGACAATGACATTAAGGACAACACAGTTCCTGTAAAGCCAAGAGGTCTTTATTCACGCAGCATAATTAGGTAATTATTGTCCGTCAACACTACCTACGTTTATAGAGCCTAGAACCTCTCAAAGCAGAGAAGTGTATGATGGACAGAGACTCAAGCAGATTGTTGGAGGAACAGCAATTTATTCTTTTTTCCCCAAACTGTCAACAATACAATTGTTGAAGCAGGAATAAATACCTTAAAAACTAAGTTATGGTCAAATAAGTCAATAAAACAGTTAAGGATAGAATAGGGTTACTGTACAGCTCTTTCTTTTTGTGGGCACGGTCCAATAGTCCTCACAACCGTCATGGTCCATTGTCTCTGGCTACTGGCTAGTAGCGTTGTCCATAGCAGGCGAGCAGATACTCTTGTCTGGCGAGCAGCTCCATCCCAACACAACTCAGACAGCTTAGTTAGTGGCTCAAACCACAACGCTCTCGGTACACCTGTAGCGTCAGTTTTGGACATGTCGTTGGACAGTGTATCAGTTGCTTGTTACATGCATACAGTGTCTTTTCAAAATAACCTTCAACATAGGGTTACTTTTAGGTTTACATGGTTAGGTTTATGATCAATAAGTGAAAATATATACAATCACTTTTGACAGGTTTTGTGCATTCAAACCTGTTGTAAATGACTCTACAAACACACAGCTGTGACCAAAAGTAATACTGCTCTAAACAAATTGTTATAAAATGTCAGATTGTTTTGTGAATTTGATTTATTGGGTGGACTAAATGTGGATAAGTGGTTGGAAGAGATGGAAAAGATAGAGAAGTAAGAAAGAGAGGAGACACGCTGAAGAGATATTGAAGAGCTGGAAAGTCAAGAAATGAAGCAGGTGTTATGTTGAGGTTTCTCCTCCGGTGAGTTAGTTAGTTGGTTTAGGTTTATGTAGGGGAAAAAACATATACGGGGAAACATTGACAATACACTGCGACTGTTAAACAGACTATGTGATCTGTTCGTTGTTTTCAGACCTGATCATCCACTTGGAGGAGAACAGTTAGGAGAACCCTACGCTGTCTTTCAATGAACGCACAAAAAACGCACAAAAAACACAAAGATGCTGACGAAAGAAACAAAGAGAGCCTACAAGGATTGTAGTTTTGAGCAGCCAGGAAACCCACTGTGTCCTGTCTGATTGGTTTTGGAGAAATACTTGTTGACGCTGCCAAATCTACCGGCCTTTTATCTTCATTTAAAGTGAGCAAACTACAACGTTCTATGGTAAGTTAACGATGCAACTTTAGCTAGATTGCATGTTTTTATTTGTACCCTATTATGCTCCCCTCGACATAATTATGTATCAATTGACAGCAGCAACACTAACAAAAATGATTTCGCTGGCAAGCAACAACAGCAAGGGAAATGTGAACATAGTAGTTGTCGATGATGGATACAGTGTGCTTATAATGCAGCACAACTGCAACATGATAAGAACCTTTTGTTCTCTTGACGCTGTGTATACTCGAGCCCATGGGGGTGAGTTTCCATGGCTACATGTTGACAGGGATTTGTAAAGCAGCCAAAGATGGCAAGTTATTGATCGTTTGGGTGTATGCAAATCTATAAAACATTAAACCTGACAACTTATTATTGCAGCACGTTTACAGTTCATGTTGATTCTCATGCAGCTTGGCTAGCAGCTTTCCCACAGGCTTTGAGTTAAGCTAAGCTAACTGCACTGACCTACTGTATCTCTGTAGCCCACTGAATGCACAGCCTTGAAATGAATATAGTTCTGTACTATATGTTTAGCTTGACAAACAAATGTTTTTTTTGTATAAATGTGAGATTGTCCCTTTAATTAGCATTAATGAGGAGGTCGAAAGTAGTAGGTCATTGATTAAATCATTTTAAATTGCCTCAGTTTGTTTTATCTTACAAGTCAAAGAGCAGAGATCGATGGAACTCGTAAAATGTTGTGTGACTGGCAAGAAGTAACACATTTTTTTTTGAGGGAAATATTAAATCTTATTTTTTCTCTCTGTCTTTGCTTCCCCTTAACCTACCCTAACCAGTTATTTTATTCCCCCCTCTTTATTCTTGTCATTATATAGAGGGGAATGACACGTCTCAGATCAGATAGGAAAAAATGTACTGATTATCCTCATCGCACCTAAATCGTTGTAATTAGAAGGTCTGTCACCTTTTCCCCAGTTACTTCTGCTCAATGCTTTTAGAGAGCCTCCGCCGTGGCGTTAGGCACTGGAGATTAATTTTCCACTTTATCCATTCTTTCTTGTGCTGCTTTGTCACACCGTAGCTGACTCGTTTATGTTGGTGCTGGAACCCAAAATGTGCAACAGTGTAGATTGATCAATGGTTTGATTTGTTGGGGTTTGTGATGAAAATTACATTCAAACTAAAAATCTGAGACATCTGAACATATACGTTTTAAGCTGTGTCCTGATCAATACAATTTATTTGATTTTTATGGGATTTTTCTACATTCTGTGTGGTATCACATAATCTAATTTAGACATAATTGCAACTAAATGTATTCTTCTGCACCATAGCCTGAGGCAACATGTTTTCATGAGAGAACTCCCAGTTCACTGAGACTGACTGCTTTAAATCTATTCCAGTAATCACACAGCCTCATAGAGCCTTTGAAATTGGAAAGTCATTTTGTTACCAGGCAAGTTTCATGAACTAAGAATTAATTATTTAACAGGTTGTGCAGGTATCAGATTGCCCTTTTGTTTTTCATGAATGCTAAATCTCTGCACAGCAGATGTTTACCTTGACCTGATAAGAATGATACATGTTAATAAGTGATCACACTAACCTTTCACACACACACACACACACACACACACACGCACACACGCACACAAACACATTTTCATAGTGTTTCACGGATAAGATAATCCTTTAGTGATCAGGAGCGGGGAAATATGGTTGTTGCAGCACAAGGACACAACAGATAAATAGAAAAAGTAAAAAAATAAGAGGTATTTAAAAGTGTACAGAATATAAAATAGCCCTATACAAGGGCATTTGGATAGTCACAAACCAAAGTTACAAAGTAAATTGACAGTGGTGTACTATGAATATCTTTTTGAATAATGCCACCAATTGAGATCGACAATAGAAGAATGGCAATCTGCAAAAATGGAGCTTGTATTGCTCATAGTAACAGAAACATGAAGTCATGAGCATAAATTCCATTGAAAGAACTGCCAACGCTGCTGCTTACTTCTAATGTATGACCTGCAACTACAGGTGCATTTTAATCCTGACAATGAAGTTTCTGCATACTTACTGAGGATAATACCAAATTCACCCATGCAGTGCAGCACTAAGAGGGGGACAGAGCTGAATTGACTGTTTTTTTGGGGCACTGAGGGTTCATCTATCGTCGTGACAGTTTGACAGTTTGTCCTTTCAGTGAAATACATTATTTCTGACATTGTTTCACCAAACGGCTGGCTGAGATGCCCGGAGGTTAGAAGTTGTAAAACCAATCTCAACAGCTGTGTCTGTCAAGTGTATTCAAAGTTGCATGAAAAAGATTCACACAATGGTGGTTTTAAAAGGCAAAAATGCTATACACATTCCACAAATATTGTTACATGCTAATTATTAAATAAATCCCGAATTACTTCAGGACCTCACTTTGTTTTACAGATGATGAGACATACCCCTGATAAACAGGCCTATTTTCCCCCAAGGGTGGTTATTATTTTATATAACAGTATATCAGTTCGTATTATCAATTCGATAATCAGCCAGCAACATGTAGTAACGATTGGTTGATTGAAGGTGTTCATTGACTTAACTTTAATGTCTCCGTTTAGTCTCTCATGCACCTTTATAACTTGTGGGTTGCTCGCTACTCTGTGTCAAAACTAGTGTGGAGCCAAAAGCAGCAGGAAAACAGTAATTTCACTTGATACATAGAGATTAGACTTTCAGTGAATATTTGAACTCAAATGTCCTAATTCAATATGTCTATTATGAGGAATATGTACCATTACATTTCTTTTTTTAAAACACTCATGGATAAAACAGTTTGACGTAAATCTTAGGGGAATGCTGTCTGCTGACCAGCATGGTGTTTACTGAAATGAATAGAGTTTCTGATAGGTACGTTTGATAGGTATGATGTGGGTTAGCATTGGGCAGTTTGAGTGACTAAAATGACCATTATGTGAATATGGCAGCTAATTAAAACACCTCAAATATAAACATAAAAAACACTTTTAGTTTACAGCAGTTCTTTTCCTTTTGGTAATGATGGTAATGCTTATAAGTGACCTTATTATCAAATTGTAACCACCACTATTATTATTAGTATTGGTATTAATCATAGTTTTTGGTAAAAGCATAAGGATGTGACACAAAACATTATGTACCTGATACTGTCCTGGGCCAGTATTTGTAGGTAAAGTTCTACAGCCTCTGTCAATCATGAGAGCACAGTAGAGCCTTGTGCTATCAAGCCTGAACTTTAATTACACAGGCAAAATGAGATGGATGGCAAGAAGCAATCTTTGCATTTCCATTCAGATCCATTCAGCTGATCCAAGACTCAACACACAAGGGTGTATTCAGTTGATTGCAATATGCAACCTTACCTCTAAATGCCACTCAATTCTCAACACTGGTCCTTTAAGGTCTAAAAAACATGTTGAATACATTTTAAAACATTTGCAAAACTAAATTTCTCAGTTTTTCAAATTAAGCATTGTTTACATCAGTGTTCAGAAGCAGCAGTCTTCTTATTCCCTGCCTTGATTGGTAAATTGCAATATATATTTCAGCATGCCGATGTTATTGGATATGGATATGGGAGTGGATATTCATGTACAGTTCTAATGCTGACTGTCAACAGTGTCTGTTTCACAGCTACCATGTCAGACACGTGAAGCTCATGGGATTGTCTTAAGTCATAAGTAAGTGAGGGCAGATCGTGTCATGAGCGGACAAGCTAAAGGCCATATCATAAATATGAGCAGGATGGCAGATGGAGACTAACACAATGCATTTTAATTTCCCCCCTTTCCCCCCTGTGAGGACCTGTTGTTTACAGGGGAGGTGAATGCAGGTGATGTTTCCCTCCCTATAAAAATCATATTTTAGATTTTAAGCTCTATTACAGCAATATATTTTTATGCCCCTTTGGGCCAGCGTGACATGCTGACTCTGACATATTAGCGCTGACTTTGTCAGCAGTTTGGTGCTGGGCAGGTCTGCAGTACAATTATGACAACATTTTCACTGCAGCTCTCTGAAAATACTGTAATGTTGCTGTGAGCAAATCAAAGAGTAAAATCAAAACAATAAGCGATGCCAAATTGCTCTTAAGAGCTGAAGGGGGCTGAGCAGGCCCCCAGGGGCCTTGCCCGCCCACAGAGCTGCCGTATACCACCATAGAGTCAGGAGTTTGCGGTGTTTGATCCCGTGCTCAATTAATCTCCCTGTCTTTCAGTACTTTGGACAGCACCGCCATGGTACACGTTTTTTGCATCACAATTTAGAAATAATCTGAAAAGTTTTTTCAGGTAGGTTACACATTTCACATTTTTCAATGATTTCGACGTGCCAGAGTGCACAAACAGCATCAAAATAGAACTTCTTTATCAACAAAAAAAAAAATCCCAGGGGAGGATCCCCCGGATCCCCTACAGCCGGCTAAGCCCCAATGTTTATGTCATGTTTACTTGCATCGCTGGTCCGACATCGTAGCCATATCTTGGCTGCATTCCGATCGTTAGGCTGCAGTATGTATGAACTGTCAATGTTTTTTTCCAGATCAGTGAAAATTCAGACACATATGCTGCGTATATATAGGGAGGATGTTGCTGATAATTGTATAATCTGCCTGATCAATACTCTTGCGCGCCTTCTATTTAGTTTACAATGAGCCCGCTTACGGAAATCAAGTGCCCGCCCACGGATTCATGTCTGCCGTCATAGTAGTACTTTAGAGTATTGTATGTCCATTTTGATTTTTGAAATTGTCTGGTTTCATTATAATACATGTAATACATAAGTGCACTGCACTTTAGAATTCCATCACAAAAAACTGATTTACACCCCAGCTCTGATAGACATAAACAATAAAGTGTAAGCACCAATATCAACACCTGTTTATCTTTGTTGTTGTTTTCTGACAATTTTACAGTAGCAATTTCATGGTTCTGTCATTGTTGCTTTGACGATAAAGGAACCAAAAATACCTTCCAGAAAATTTTGCACTTACATACCCGTATACTCAAAATGACAACCTTTAGGATAAAAGTTAGAGCACAATGTGAAATCAAAATCAATAAATGCTTACAATTCATCCACCACTTTACAGTAGCTATGATAGACTGGATCCACATGTTGCTGCTAGACAGCCAATAATGAGCGTCTAATAGCTTCTCCAGTATTAATTGACCAGCTGACATTTTTTCTTTGCCTCTCCTGTCAGCTTTGTGCGTGCTTTGTGACAGGTGTCTAAGATGGCTGCCGACTCCTTTGTGTCCACTTAACTTCAGGCTTCAGCTGCACATGTAATCAGCACCATAGGAGCTGGGCTAAGACATTTCAATCACTGGAAAGCACTCGACATCAATGCAGACACACACTCCTGGTTCTCCTCAAGGTTGTTGTATGCCTCCCCCTCTTTACTGCGGCGGTGGCTCAGAGGTAGAATGTCGCCGCTTCGATCCCCGGCTCCTTTAGTTTAGTCCATGTTAGTGAACTTGGGCAAGACACTTAACCCCAAATTGCTCCCGAAGGCTGTGCCATCGGTGTGTGAATGGTCAACTAGCCATGATGGATGGTGGCACCTTCCATGGTGCCATCAGTGTGTGAATGGGTGAATGACATGTAGTGTTAAAGCGCAGACTTAAAAACCTTGTCAGAGTGGCAAGTCAAATTATTTTGGCAAATCAGGCCCAGCTTACTGGCATCTACCATCAACATGTTCTCAGGGAGGCCCATTCGATTCTGGATTGTTCTGTGCACCCCTTGCAGGGATAGTTTGAGTTTTTGCCATCTGGCCCGAGTTTCTGGGTGCCTGCAGTAATGACTAAGAGATTTAAGGTTTTCTTTGTTCCAGCAGCCATTGGTGTGCTGAACTCCATCAAATGAACATTGTACTGGAGATTCACTCATCATAAGCTATCATCTGTTGCTGGTGAGAAGTTCTTCAAACGAGATCTTGTACTGTCTGATTTGTATTGTTATGTTTTGTTTTTAAGTTGACCAGTTGGTGAAACGTGGCTGCAAACCTAATCAAACCTATAGCGGGACAATAACGGTGAACTGAAGCCCCACCCTGCTGCTACACACAGCGCTGTTTGCTTGTTAATTCAAAGTTTATTCATATTTAATGTGTCATGTCTCCAAATTGCACCAAACTCGACAAAGCAGACAAATAGACAGAGTCCTTGCTTTATCGTTAGAGGCAAGATGGAACTACTGAGACATAAGCTAGAAACATGCAACCCAAAAGACGATTGGGTCGCATGTTTCTAGTTAGTTAGATTGGATAGGATTTATGAGTGGAAATGTCACGGTTTGGCTGGCCTGAGCAAACTGATGCGTCTTGTTTTGGTCAGTCTGTCCTTTTGTTTTTTGTCAACAAGCCAATTTTTCTTTGGAGAATACAGTCGTCATTGTAATCAACCAACATTTCTGAATAACACAGTCAATGCATTGTTTTTAGTGTATCACCACAGTCCACTATACAGGATATATTAATGATAAAAACATAATAATACACCTTTTATATCACATCAAAGAAACGTACCAGGAAAGGAGTAAGCTTCACAGTTCAGGTAGCCTACTATAGACACTGTGCAAGATGAGAATCAGAAAAATTACATTAATACAACCTGCTTTTTTTCACTGTTTTTTATAACTGTAAGACAATCCTCAATTTAGGGTAGGTCAGCCATGTACTGATTTACAAATGAAGTATTTCTTACTCATAAACTCTTTTAAGTAGAAATTGAGACTGTTCAGGACAATATCCACAGCCTCATCGGAGTTTAAGATTATAAATTAGAATAATAAATGACTTAGGATGTATTTTGTAAATAACAAAACTGAATTTCACAGTTCAGTTAAAACTGTTGGCTACTAGAATAAATAATGTTGAAATTCAAATGTATTGCCAAAATCCTTATTATTATAATTCTTACTAGCCAATGGTTTTACCATGTAATAACGACGTTTGCAAAGAAAAAACACATTTGCGTTACTGTGTATATTTCTTTTTTAAATCCCACCGGATGTAGTTTTCGACATAAGCGTCGATAACATGGTCAGTAAGGAGGAGACACGCTACGTCACTTTTTACTACTTGTTCTTCCACACTTGAGGTAGGTTTACAGACTTGTGAGTCTCTTGTTATCAGCCGCTATGGCTCTTATTTAATGTAACGTTGGCTAGGGTCCGTGCATGAAGTATAATGTATCTGACATTGTTCACGTTGTGTAAAAAACAATGTGATTTTAGGGATATTGCCTAATTTCATTGGCCTAATGACGCTGCCTGAATGTGGTTAACCCTTTGCCTGTATTATTGTCGCATTGAATGAACACGCGCAATATAATTCCTCGGACACAAACATGTGCTTGTTCCCTTATCTAACTTTAAAAATGAAAATCGAGTCAAGGAAGTCTATACCCGGAAACAGAAAGCTCGCCTTCAAAGTAAAAGTTGTGCGTTTTTAAACGTGTTTGCTCCAGCGATCAATTTAAGGAGAGCTAAATGAAATAAATAAACTAATTGCCTAAATAATGAAAACTATTTATAACCGGTATAAAGTCGTATTTCTGCCACTTTCCCACAACTGATCCTGAATAAATTGGCCAATGACTGCGAACACTGGAATTATCTGTATATCAGGATTCATTAAATGATCAATTTATTTATTTAATGAATGCTTCTTATTAAACTATTTGGGTGAATGTTACAGGCTATACTGTTGAGACTTGTAATGAGTCTGACGTATTTGGTGCGTGGAATTGCATGCAAGTGTTCATTCAATGCGACAATAACACAGGGACAGCGTTAACCGTGTTAAAACCGCAATACACACGGATCAACTCTTACAACTCAGTTGCTATTTATTCAGACTCAGTATGTCACAGTTTCTATTTAACATTCAAAATGTAACTTGATATATTAATGACACCGTCCACAGTTGTGTGTGTAGTCTGTGCAGTTTGTGGTGAGCTTTTATCTCGTTTAATCTGATTGGTTCCTTCCCATAAACAAATAATAATTAATTAGTTAAAGATATCGGAAAATAAGGGGCAAATCATCACACTTTCCCAGGGTCCAATATGGCATGTTTTATTTGCAAATACTCACATTAGAGAAGCTGGATTTTACGAATGTCTGTTATTATTGTACTATAAATTACTTTAAAGTCATGATAAGCTAATTTTTTTAATTATTATTTGTGTTGAGGGAGAATGTTAATTTCACTATCACTCAACAATGGTTTTAAAATAAAATAAAAAAAATCACATAATGGCAAAAATATTTAATTTGATTTCTAAAGAGGCATGCAACATGCAGTAATACACCCTTTGGCGGTTTCCTACTAAATTATGTGTTATTATAAATTTACGATAGGTTACTATGATGCTTTTGTTTTGTAAATGTCTGCAACAAAATCCTATTTTTGTGATAGCATGTTGTTTTCATTCAGCAATAATGTCAGCAAAGCATGCCCAGCCCAACTTCAGCCACGCTCAGGTGGTTGAGATGGTGAAGAGACTCTTCAAGCTGACGCCATCAGAAATCCGCTCTCTGCCGAGCTACGATGACCAGAACTTCTACGTGGCGGCCATCGAGGGTGGCGAGTACGTCCTGAAGATAATGAACTCGGAGGACAGTAAGAACTCCTCCCTGATTGAGGTACAGACGTACGCCATGTCTGTCCTGCACCAGAATGGACTTCCTGCTCAAACAGCCCTGCCCACTGCTTCAGGACAGCTCATGAGCCTGGAAGAAGCAGGTATGAGACCAGTCCCACAGGTCAGACCTTAGAAGTAAGAGCAATCGAGGATGTATGCATGTACTGTAAATTCTTTCAGAGAGAGAGGGCAGGTTTAGCTATGCTCGGAGTTTGACAAGTTGAGGAGGTATACTAACATGCCATGCCGCAAGGCAAAATACCTGCTTTAGGAGGATTGAGAGCGAGGGGAATGATCGTAACACTAATCCTGTCTTTACCTTTGGCAGATTGTGGCTATGGCTGTCAGAAGTACCTGGTGAGGCTGCTGACTTATTTGCCTGGAACCACTATTTCCAAGGTTCCTTTAACACCACAGTTACTTTATGAAACGGGCAAGACGGCAGCCAGAATGGACCAAATCCTACAAGAGGTACAATAGTAACATACCTGTGAAACTCTTACATCATTTATTTGTTTTTTAACACCATCAATGACAGCAATGTGCTGCACTATGTGAATGTTTATTGTCTCAAGACAAAACTTCAAGATTATTTTCTAAAACTGTCTTAAGTGACAACATCTGCCACTACTGCTTATGTTTTGAATTGGAGTTATTTTGTCATGAATTGAACGACCACATGCTACTTCATTGTTGCCCATGTTTGTGTTATTTTGGAATCTAATTCAGATAATATATAATAAGGCACCAGCCCCTCACTGCTCATTAAGCATGACGCTTCTCTGTATTATTATTGTTTTTTTCCAGATGGAGCACCCTCATCTTGGCGTGCTGCAGAGAGAGAAGTTCATATGGAGTCTGTCCAATGTTCCCCTCCTGGAAGCATACATCAATATATTAGAGGGAGATCCTCTTGAAGAGGTTGTGAAGTCGGTCATTCATCAGTACAAGACCTCTGTGATCCCTAAACGCTCCAATTTCCGCAGGTGTGAGTATGATAGTTACTTTAAACATTTGAATAAGGGAGCTGGTAAACACTCTTCTGCTCACTTCCTTTCACACAGCTCATTAGCACCTTGTATATTTGGATGTCACTGAATGAGCGATAACATTTTGGTTCCCATTAACAACATTGTATCTCTTCTTTTTCTAAGGCATTAACCATGGTGACTTCAATGACCTCAATGTGCTTGTACAACCTGATGAGAGTGACGGCCACAGGATTTCTGGCATCCTCGACTTCGGGGACATGAACAGTGGCTACTACATCCATGAGCTAGCCATCGCCATCATGTACATGATGACGGAGCACCCTCAACCTATAGAGGTGGGTGGACCTGTCCTCGCTGGCTGGGAAAGTGTCCTTCCCCTCAATGAGGCAGAGAAAGACTGTCTCTACGTGCTAGTGCTGTCCCGCTTGTGCCAGTCAGTGGTTTTAGCTCGTCACTCTGTGATTTTGCATCCGGAAAATGCAGAGTATCTGATGATTTCATCCAGGAGGGGCATCCACACTCTCCGTCAACTCTGGGAGCTCGGGAAGGAGCAGGTGGAGAAGGCATGGTTTCAGAGTGCAGCTCAATTCAGGGACAAATTGTGAGAAATGTGTGAGGAAAGCCATTCAAAAATGTTCAAAGCACTGTTGCAGTATCCACCAAAAATGTCAAAGACACACCACACCCAAAGCCTATCTCTCTATTCCAGGGGTATTCAATTAAAATTCAGCGATGTCCAATCAGAGAGAATTTCCTCACGCAAAGGTCTGGAACATCACAATAATGATTGATTTGTGCTATGATTTAGTGCCATATGTATTGAAGTAGCCAACAGTATTAACGTCTGTATGTAGGCAACAACTGACTGTCAAATCAAATAAAGAACGTTCAATTGAATAATATCCCAACAATATTTATTGTCAGATTTCAAATTGAGCTGGATGAATTATAAATAATGCATGTATGTTCTTCTCTCATTTCAAGGACAATAAGGGCTGGATTTAAAAAATATATTACATTTAGAGAAAAATCTATTTAACTGTATTTTCCTGTAGCTTTAAATTCCTTGAATTCAGGTGTGAAGTGATGTCAATCAAAAAAGCCATGATATTATATTATTCTCATCTTCTAAAAAGAGAAGATTGTGTGCAGAGACTTTATCTGTGCTTATTGAAACCACTTGTTTCAGCTCTATTCCTCTTTCTGTTGATAGCATTGTTGGGCAATGAAGGAATGTGTTAGAGTTCTGATCATATTGGGCTCTTAGGTTTATTTTTCTGTGCCTTCATTTCTGATTAGATTGAGTACGTGTGCTCAAAAGATGTGCGCTTTGTCTCGTAGTGGCGCTTCACGTTGCTGCTTTTAATAATTTCCACGGCCTCTGAACTTGAGACACACTGGTTTTGAACTGCCCGTGGAAAGAATGAACATATCACAGTCTGTCATGTGAAATAAGTTGTCTGACGCACGTACTTCTCCGACTGTTGGGTCTCTCTCAGCGACGCTTTTCAGAATACACATAATGATTACCGTATTTACCGCACTATAAGGCGCACTTAAAAGGCTTTAATTTTCTCAAAAAACGACAGTGCGCCTTGTAATCCAGAGCGCTTCATATATGGATCAATTGGTTAATTCGTTGATCCATACTGGTTGTACACGGCGCTCTGTCAAAATGTTTCAGTACGACTGGTAAACTACAAAGCCGCACCGCGGTAAACACCGGTACTGTGCTTACTCCTAGTCCAACACCACTTGTGTGTATAAAGACCCCAAAATGGCACCTTTCAAGAGACACGCTTACGACGCTATTCTATTCTATGCGCCTTATAATCCGGTGCGCCCTATATATAAAAACAGTTCTAAAATAGGCCATTCATTGAAGGTGCGCCTTATAATCCGGTGCGCTTTATAGTGCGGAAAATACGGTAGTTGTCTGCCATATATGGGCCAGGAGGAAGCGCCAAGTAAAAATATATAAATAGGAGGAGATAACGAAAATCTGGGCTCTTTTTGCTTGGTCCGGCTTTCTGACTCTTTTTGAGGTCTTACTGGGTATTTTAACTTTTGACGTGTCTTTTCTTTTACTTATTTTTTTACATTATCCACTTTTTATCCTTTTATCTTCTTTTGATTGCAAAAACCAAATAACACTGGTTTGTTTTTTGTACATTCCAACCACAAGTCCAGTCTTGCTCAACTCTGAGGGTGCTTCCGTAGTCTCCGAAAGGTAAGAGAGCTCTTCCCCTGGGATAGGCTGTCACGGTCTTGGTTTTGATTTAGTTTGTTTTCATCTATTCAGACTCGGTATGTCAGTTTCTATTTAACATTCAAAATGTAACTTGATATATTAATGACAGTTTCCACAGTTGTGTGTATAGTCTGCGCAGTTCATGGCAACCTTTTTAGTTTAATCTGCTTGGTTCCTTCCGATAAATACTGGCAGGAGAAAACACACAAAATAATACTGAAGTAATTGTCAGTGCAGGTGGAAAAAACATTCTCAGTGGTGCTGTAGTTATTTTTAAATGAGGCTTAATTTTGGCTGAAACCATGTGTTATTATTTCGATTCAATGATTGATTATTTAAGATAAGATATCAGAAAATAAGGGACGAATCATCACACTTTCCCAGAATCCAAGATGGCATATTTTATTAGCAAATACTCACATTGGAGAAGATGGATTTTACGAATGTCTGTTATTATTATTATACTATAAATGACTTTAAAGTCACGATAAGCTACATGTTTTTTAATTTATTTGTGTTGAGGGAGAATGTTAATTTCACTATCACTCAACGATGGTTTTAAAATAAAATTAAAAAAATCTCATAATGGCAAAAATATTTAATTTGATTTCTAAAGAGGCATGCATTATGCCGTAATACTGTACACCCTTTGGCAGTTTCATACTAAATTATGTATTTCAAATTATTATAAATGTACTATAGGTTACTATGATGCTTTTGTTTTGTAAATGCCTGCTACAAAATCCTAAACATGTTTCATTTTCATTCAGCAATAATGTTAGCAAAGCATGCCCAGCCCAACTTCAGCCACGCTCAGGTGGTTGAGATGGTGAAGAGACTCTTCAAGCTGACGCCATCAGAAATCCGCTCTCTGCCGAGCTACGAAGACCAGAACTTCTACGTGGCGCCCATCGAGGGTGGCGAGTACGTCCTGAAGATAATGAACTCGGAGGACAGTAAGAACTCCTCCCTGATTGAGGTACACACGTACTCCATGTCTGTCCTGCGCCATAATGGACTTCCTGCTCAAACAGCCCTGCCCACTGCTTCAGGACAGCTCATGAGCCTGGAAGAAGCAGGTATGAGACCAGTCCCACAGGTCAGACCTTAGAAGTAAGAGCAATCGAGGATGTATGCATGTACTGTAAATTCTTTCAGAGAGAGAGGGCAGGTTTAGCTATGCTCGGAGTTTGACAAGTTGAGGAGGTATACTAACATGCCATGCCGCAAGGCAAAATACCTGCTTTAGGAGGATTGAGAGCGAGGGGAATGATCATAACACTAATCCTGTCTTTACCTTTGGCAGATTGTGGCTATGGCTGTCAGAAGTACCTGGTGAGGCTGCTGACTTATTTGCCTGGAACCACTATTTCCAAGGTTCCTTTAACACCACAGTTACTTTATGAAACGGGCAAGACGGCAGCCAGAATGGACCAAATCCTACAAGAGGTATAATAGTAACATACCTGTGAAACTCTTACATCATTTATTTGTTTTTTAATACCATCAATGACAGCAATGTGCTGCACTATGTGAATGTTTATTGTCTCAAGACAAAACTTCAAGATTATTTTCTAAAACTGTCTTAAGTGACAACATCTGCCACTACTGCTTATGTTTTGAATTGGAGTTATTTTGTCATGAATTTAACGACCACATGCTACTTCATTGTTGCCCATGTTTGTGTTATTTTGGAATCTAATTCAGATAATATATAATAAGGCACCAGCCCCTCACTGCTCATTAAGCATGACGCTTCTCTGTATTATTATTGTTTTTTTCCAGATGGAGCACCCTCATCTTGGCGTGCTGCAGAGAGAGAAGTTCATATGGAGTCTGTCCAATGTTCCCCTCCTGGAAGCATACATCAATATATTAGAGGGAGATCCTCTTGAAGAGGTTGTGAAGTCGGTCATTCATCAGTACAAGACCTCTGTGATCCCTAAACGCTCCAATTTCCGCAGGTGTGAGTATGATAGTTACTTTAAACATTTGAATAAGGGAGCTGGTAAACACTCTTCTGCTCACTTCCTTTCACACAGCTCATTAGCACCTTGTATATTTGGATGTCACTGAATGAGCGATAACATTTTGGTTCCCATTAACAACATTGTATCTCTTCTTTTTCTAAGGCATTAACCATGGTGACTTCAATGACCTCAATGTGCTTGTACAACCTGATGAGAGTGACGGCCACAGGATTTCTGGCATCCTCGACTTCGGGGACATGAACAGTGGCTACTACATCCATGAGCTAGCCATCGCCATCATGTACATGATGACGGAGCACCCTCAACCTATAGAGGTGGGTGGACCTGTCCTCGCTGGCTGGGAAAGTGTCCTTCCCCTCAATGAGGCAGAGAAAGACTGTCTCTACGTGCTAGTGCTGTCCCGCTTGTGCCAGTCAGTGGTTTTAGCTCGTCACTCTGTGATTTTGCATCCGGAAAATGCAGAGTATCTGATGATTTCATCCAGGAGGGGCATCCACACTCTCCGTCAACTCTGGGAGCTCGGGAAGGAGCAGGTGGAGAAGGCATGGTTTCAGAGTGCAGCTCAATTCAGGGACAAATTGTGAGAAATGTGTGAGGAAAGCCATTCAAAAATGTTCAAAGCACTGTTGCAGTATCCACCAAAAATGTCAAAGACACACCACACCCAAAGCCTATCTCTCTATTCCAGGGGTATTCAATTAAAATTCAGCGATGTCCAATCAGAGAGAATTTCCTCACGCAAAGGTCTGGAACAACACAATAATGATTGATTTGTGCTATGATTTAGTGCCATATGTATTGAAGTAGCCAACAGTATTAACGTCTGTATGTAGGCAACAACTGACTGTCAAATCAAATAAAGAACGTTCAATTGAATAATATCCCAACAATATTTATTGTCAGATTTCAAATTGAGCTGGATGAATTATAAATAATGCATGTATGTTCTTCTCTCATTTCAAGGACAATAAGGGCTGGATTTAAAAAATATATTACATTTAGAGAAAAATCTATTTAACTGTATTTTCCTGTAGCTTTAAATTACTTGAATTCAGGTGTGAAGTGATGTCAATCAAAAAAGCCATGATATTATATTATTCTCATCTTCTAAAAAGAGAAGATTGTGTGCAGAGACTTTATCTGTGCTTATTGAAACCACTTGTTTCAGCTCTATTCCTCTTTCTGTTGATAGCATTGTTGGGCAATGAAGGAATGTGTTAGAGTTCTGATCATATTGGGCTCTTAGGTTTATTTTTCTGTGCCTTCATTTCTGATTAGATTGAGTACGTGTGCTCAAAAGATGTGCGCTTTGTCTCGTAGTGGCGCTTCACGTTGCTGCTTTTAATAATTTCCACGGCCTCTGAACTTGAGACACACTGGTTTTGAACTGCCCGTGGAAAGAATGAACATATCACAGTCTGTCATGTGAAATAAGTTGTCTGACGCACGTACTTCTCCGACTGTTGGGTCTCGCTCAGCGACGCTTTTCAGAATACACATAATGATTAGTTGTCTGCCATATATGGGCCAGGAGGAAGCGCCAAGTAAAAATATATAAATAGGAGGAGATAACGAAAATCTGGGCTCTTTTTGCTTGGTCCGGCTTTCTGACTCTTTTTGAGGTCTTACTGGGTATTTTAACTTTTGACGTGTCTTTTCTTTTACTTATTTTTTTACATTATCCACTTTTTATCCTTTTATCTTCTTTTGATTGCAAAAACCAAATAACACTGGTTTGTTTTTTGTACATTCCAACCACAAGTCCAGTCTTGCTCAACTCTGAGGGTGCTTCTGTAGTCTCCGAAAGGTAAGAGAGCTCTTCCCCTGGGATAGGCTGTCACGGTCTTGGTTTTGATTTAGTTTGTTTTCATCTATTCAGACTCGGTATGTCAGTTTCTATTTAACATTCAAAATGTAACTTGATATATTAATGACAGTTTCCACAGTTGTGTGTATAGTCTGCGCAGTTCATGGCAACCTTTTTAGTTTAATCTGCTTGGTTCCTTCCGATAAATACTGGCAGGAGAAAACACACAAAATAATACTGAAGTAATTGTCAGTGCAGGTGGAAAAAACATTCTCAGTGGTGCTGTAGTTATTTTTAAATGAGGCTTAATTTTGGCTGAAACCATGTGTTATTATTTCGATTCAATGATTGATTATTTAAGATAAGATATCAGAAAATAAGGGACGAATCATCACACTTTCCCAGAATCCAAGATGGCATATTTTATTAGCAAATACTCACATTGGAGAAGATGGATTTTACGAATGTCTGTTATTATTATTATACTATAAATGACTTTAAAGTCACGATAAGCTACATGTTTTTTAATTTATTTGTGTTGAGGGAGAATGTTAATTTCACTATCACTCAACGATGGTTTTAAAATAAAATTAAAAAAATCTCATAATGGCAAAAATATTTAATTTGATTTCTAAAGAGGCATGCATTATGCCGTAATACTGTACACCCTTTGGCAGTTTCATACTAAATTATGTATTTCAAATTATTATAAATGTACTATAGGTTACTATGATGCTTTTGTTTTGTAAATGCCTGCTACAAAATCCTAAACATGTTTCATTTTCATTCAGCAATAATGTTAGCAAAGCATGCCCAGCCCAAGTTCAGCCACGCTCAGGTGGTTGAGATGGTGAAGAGACTCTTCAAGCTGACGCCATCAGAAATCCGCTCTCTGCCGAGCTACGAAGACCAGAACTTCTACGTGGCGCCCATCGAGGGTGGCGAGTACGTCCTGAAGATAATGAACTCGGAGGACAGTAAGAACTCCTCCCTGATTGAGGTACAGACGTACGCCATGTCTGTCCTGCACCAGAATGGACTTCCTGCTCAAACAGCCCTGCCCACTGCTTCAGGACAGCTCATGAGCCTGGAAGAAGCAGGTATGAGACCAGTCCCACAGGTCAGACCTTAGAAGTAAGAGCAATCGAGGATGTATGCATGTACTGTAAATTCTTTCAGAGAGAGAGGGCAGGTTTAGCTATGCTCGGAGTTTGACAAGTTGAGGAGGTATACTAACATGCCATGCCGCAAGGCAAAATACCTGCTTTAGGAGGATTGAGAGCGAGGGGAATGATCGTAACACTAATCCTGTCTTTACCTTTGGCAGATTGTGGCTATGGCTGTCAGAAGTACCTGGTGAGGCTGCTGACTTATTTGCCTGGAACCACTATTTCCAAGGTTCCTTTAACACCACAGTTACTTTATGAAACGGGCAAGACGGCAGCCAGAATGGACCAAATCCTACAAGAGGTATAATAGTAACATACCTGTGAAACTCTTACATCATTTATTTGTTTTTTAATACCATCAATGACAGCAATGTGCTGCACTATGTGAATGTTTATTGTCTCAAGACAAAACTTCAAGATTATTTTCTAAAACCGTCTTAAGTGACAACATCTGCCACTACTGCTTATGTTTTGAATTGGAGTTATTTTGTCATGAATTTAACGACCACATGCTACTTCATTGTTGCCCATGTTTGTGTTATTTTGGAATCTAATTCAGATAATATATAATAAGGCACCAGCCCCTCACTGCTCATTAAGCATGACGCTTCTCTGTATTATTATTGTTTTTTTCCAGATGGAGCACCCTCATCTTGGCGCGCTGCAGAGAGAGAAGTTCATATGGAGTCTGTCCAATGTTCCCCTCCTGGAAGCATACATCAATATATTAGAGGGAGATCCTCTTGAAGAGGTTGTGAAGTCGGTCATTCATCAGTACAAGACCTCTGTGATCCCTAAACGCTCCAATTTCCGCAGTTGTGAGTATGATAGCTACTTTAAACATTTGAATAAGGGAGCTGGTAAACACTCTTCTGCTCACTTCCTTTCACACAGCTCATTAGCACCTTGTATATTTGGATGTCACTGAATGAGCGATAACATTTTGGTTCCCATTAACAACATTGTATCTCTTCTTTTTCTAAGGCATTAACCATGGTGACTTCAATGACCTCAATGTGGTTGTACAACCTGATGAGAGTGACGGCCACAGGATTTCTGGCATCCTCGACTTCGGGGACATGAACAGTGGCTACTACATCCATGAGCTAGCCATCGCCATCATGTACATGATGACGGAGCACCCTCAACCTATAGAGGTGGGTGGACCTGTCCTCGCTGGCTGGGAAAGTGTCCTTCCCCTCAATGAGGCAGAGAAAGACTGTCTCTACGTGCTAGTGCTGTCCCGCTTGTGCCAGTCAGTGGTTTTAACTCGTCACTCTGTGATTTTGCATCCGGAAAATGCAGAGTATCTGATGATTTCATCCAGGAGGGGCATCCACATTCTCCGTCAACTCTGGGAGCTCGGGAAGGAGCAGGTGGAGAAGGCATGGTTTCAGAGTGCAGCTCAATACAGGGACAAATTGTGAAAAATGTGTCAGGAAAAATCTTCAACGCACTGTAGTATCCACCAAAAATGTTGCCTGTACCCTCTTTCACAAAGTATTAACAAATAATGTTTTTCCCCAAAAATCTGTTAACATTAAGTGCAATCACAACTTCGATGTTTACTGTGCAGCACACTTAATTTTACCTCCAAAAAGCCACTACTCACTCAAAATGTGTAAATCATGTTGAAATTATAAAGGCATTTATTAACCACAGACGCATCTTGTCATCTTGTCTTTGCAGGATCTTATTTTTTCCTGTCCAATGTATTGTAATGTGTTGTTGACATATGAGACAAAACATACATTTAACAAGCAGTGTGTCAAATATAAGCGATGAAAAATAGCCTCTTGGCTAACTCTGGCGCATTTACAGCAGTGCTTTTCTCAATGTGCACTGTCCCTTATCAAATAAACCAATAAAGAAAAAAAGAAAGGCTTACCTCCTTGTGGTGAGCCATTATGTCACTTTGTACTTTGGTGCCATATATGCAAACTGTAAAACGCCCAACATACTGTGACAACCCTTCAGGAAAATTCAGTGACCTACATTAAAAATGTATTAGATTTTGATTTCCTACTGTCTAAACATGTTCTTCTTTCTGCTGCTGAGTCAGATACTCCAGTTAGTTAGTTTTATGTTTGCTAATTCATTGCTAGAAATAATGACACCACATTAGTTGTGAAAACGTTCCTCATGCTCTCTGATTGTAAACATATCTTGGTTACTTTGAAAAATGATAATTTCACAAAATATAATGATAGTCCTCTATTGTCATATTTAGCCTACATTATTAATGAGCAAGGTCATATGCGCTGGTTATATGCAACTACTACTACTATTACTACTACTAAACAAATACAGAAATCTCTTAAAACTGCAGATGCAGTTTGAAACTATAAAACAGTGACCTGATGTCATTTCATTGTTTGCTGGTAGGAGGTTAATTGAACTAACTCTTTACCACAGTCGAGTTGTAGCTCACGTTCAAAAACTCTTTTTAAAACATCAAAGCTTTCCATTTTCTGACCAAGGAGCTTCATTAAGTTTACATCTGACATTTTTGACATTTTCTTTTAATTCAGAGCATCAATTCTTTCTCGTATTTAGTCATGTATTATTTTTGTACCAGCCACCTGGGTGGCCAGCAGAAGATCTCACATTTCATGGAATTTATATGTTTGTTTTGTTATTAGTGGTGTGATTCGGTTTGTAACTGTAACAGCGATTGAGAGCACATGGCTGCAGGAAGGGGGCGATTTCTCCCTGTGTCCAAAAGTTATGGCCATAACAAATTAATAATGTGCTTTGAGAACTTGTCAGATCAGCTGTTTTAGTACGCTCCTGTCTTCATAGCCGTGGATACAATCTAGTGTAAAACTGCCCTCGTGTGGTCCTCATAAGCTCCTGCTTCCAATGGAGGCTTGACTGATGACAAAAAATAAATAAAAATCTGACCCTTTATGGGTATTAGTCATGTATTATAATTGCTGTAATCGACTTTCTGGCCAAAAGCATACGTGGTATTATTTTTATGAAAAATCTAGTCTGTCTACCAATAATTTAAAAAGTACAGAACCATCAATTGATGGCAAAGATCTCTTTCCCAAAGCTTGTCAATACAGTATCTCAGTATGATAAATATAAGTCATAATGCTTCACCTGTATTGAGGACATGTCTTGACAACAGAGAGGAAACTGGTTATGTTGTTTGAGGCTCCTACAGTTGTTCCATTGACGCTATGATAACAATGACAATTGATGGTATTACAAAGTAAATGATCTCAGAGTTTCACAGGTATGTATGTTACTATTTTACCTCTCGTAGGATTTAGTCCATTCTGGCTGCCGTCTTGCCAGTTTCATAAAGTATCAGATGTACTACTTCACTGCAGACAACAGTGGTCTCTGTCAGTGATCAGGAACCTCATTGTTTCACGATTTTACACAGCAGGGAAGTTGGAGTTAAAGATATTCTGTAAACCAAATTATATGTTTTTAGCCTTTATCAGGAAGTTAACTTTGTTTCTGCCGGTGACACTGATGTAAAATGTTTTGAGCCTGTTTGACTGGTGCCTGTAGATATATGATAAACCGGTTCAAGCTTGTTCGAGGCTTGTGTGACACCCTTTCCCCTTCACTTCTTCACATTTTCTGCTGAGAGACGGATGATGGGTAAGTGCACATATCTGTTAAATTACTGGAAAATAAAACCCATTAAAAACTCAAATATTCTCATTTAGTTATACTTAATGCATTTTGTAACACCCGCTACAACGAATATTGATCATAATATTTGGTACCCTAATGCATTATAACATCTAAATAGAAAATAATGCTCTCAAGTGCTCTCATATGCATGTAATGTGTTGTCACTCTGTTATGATGTTCATTCTGTACACATGACATATTGCACTTCTGTCCATCCTGGGAGAGGGATCCCTCCTCTGTTGCTCTCCCTAAGGTCTCTTCCTATTTTTCTCCCTGTTAAAGGGGTTTTTGGGTGGAGTTTTTCCTGTACCGATGTGAGGGTCCTGGGACAGAAGATGACGCATGTGTACAGATTGCAAAGCCCTCTGAGGCAAATTTGTGGGCTATACAAAATTAATTGAATTGAATAAAGTTTGTTGTAACGCTGGCTACACAGAACAACAAAAACCCAAAAGGCACAGCATGAAACGGCATGTAAAGTGTAATTCCAAAATCGTCGATCCAGTTTCAGGCAGGCAGCAACAAACAAGAAGTAAGGAATGCTGGAACGATCAGGGTAGAGCAAAAGAAAATATGGAATACTTGAGTATTTTCTTCTCGCGTTAATTTCGGAGGGGAATATTTCTCTTTTTTTCTTCAATACATTTATCTGACAGCTTGAAGTGAAGATTATGGCCTATAAAACATATGGAAATATAGTATATTTGATTGCCATAAAATTAATTGGAAACTATTCTGATTGTTTAAATAATTTATCATGCAAGCACATTTCATGGCTCCAGCTTCTCAAAATTGAAGACTTCTGCTTTTCCTTTTAATTTATTTATATTGTAACAAATTAGAATTTTGGACTATCGGTGGAACTAACATTGTGAACATGTCACTATTTTCAGAATATTTACAAACCAGCATCAATCAACTAATGGATAAAATAGTAATCACTAGTTACTGTCTGATACAAACTAGTTCAAAATTAGATCCACCTCAAACCAACTGACATTAAAATCCTGCTTTTACATGAATACACGGGTGATAATAATCTAAGGATATGATACATAATAGCTTGAAAGTCATACTTTAAGTACATTTATACATTTATATATATATATATACACAAAAAAATCGAAACAATCCAAAACATAACACTGCGAGACAAACATCAAGTCAGTATAAACAGGCAGAGCAAAGGGTCCTATAAGATGTGCTGCTGTCTCTGCAAAGTTTCCCTGTCATTTTAATTTAACCACGTGACTGAACTGAAAATGTGTTTCTGGACTTGGTGTGAACTTTGGCTGATTCACAAGTCACAGTTTATAAACTTTTAGCAAAATTGTGTTTTGATTTTACTTGTCCCACAGCTGTTGAACACAGGCCAATGCTCACCCTGCAGCAAGCAACCGAACTGACACTGCAACTTTACGGAGTGACCATAACTGAGATCTCCACCCTGCCGAGTTACATGGACCAGAACTTCCTCGTAGTAGACAAGGAGGATAACAAGTACGTCCTGAAGATCATGAACTCGGAAGAAAGTAAGAATACCACCCAGTTGGAGGTGCAGACCCTGGCCATGTCCTTTCTACACCAGCATGGAGTTCCTTCTCAGACAGTCATGCCCACCACCACTGGGCAGCTCATGAGTATGGAGGAAATAGGTAATAGCAACATATTGCTGCAGTCCAATTTCACAACATTTCACTTAGTTCGAATCATAATATTCTAAAATCCCATGCTGCGAGAGGTGCGTGGTTAAACTAATGCCCCTTCGCCCATTGTTCATACAGAAACACACTAGTACACTATAAGTGTGTGGAATAAGTGTCTAAGAATATGACTTATGCTAGCATATGTTATACTAGCAACATCACCAGCTCTGCCCAGTGTGGATTGTCCAAGAGAAAACTCCGGCAAGGGATTTTGTCCGTTATTAAATAGTATTACATGATCTTTCAAGTTCTAAACCAGACCATACAGAGTTATGACGCTATAGTAAACTAAATATCTTCCTGTTTTTGTATCCACCTTCTGTTATTAGACTGTGGACATGGTGCTCAGACCTACTGTGTGAGGCTGATGATCTATCTCCCTGGAAAAACTGTCGCAGAATCTCCAGTCACAGCGCAAGATCTCTATCATGTCGGCGAGTTGGCTGCCGTCATAGATACGACATTGCAACAAGCAAGTTCAAATGTCAAACTTATATATTTCAGCTAATAGATATTTTTGGAGCAGGTGGCTATCACCCCTCACCTCCACATGCAGCCGTTTTACAAATGACTGAGGATTATTTAGTGTTTTTCAGTTCATTGTTCAGGTTTTATCTGCAAAAGACCCATTTTTATTTCCAGGAGTTGATGTGCTATTTGGATAGTGAATATTGCCCAACATGTTAGCCATATCAACGTTATAGGGCCATAATTTGTCAGACTGATTATACTGGTTAATGTAGCTTAAAAGGTATCAAAAAGTTGCGATATAAAAAGCATGCAAAAATAAAAAAACATTTTCACTTTTTCAGTTGGTATCTCCAAACCTAGATGTCTTACAAAACAACGACAACATTTGGAGTTTGTCCAACATTCCTCTCATAGAAGGCTTCCTATCAGTGATGGATGGAGATCCCCTGCAGGAAGTGGTCAAAGCAGTCATTAAACAGTATAAGTCACACGTGATGCCCAAAATCGCCTCCTTCCATAAAGGTAATACAGATAACAAGTCTACATTCATTATGTTCTCTTTTGGTAAATTGTTTTTCTGTGAAATGTAATGTAATTTAACAGGTTGCTTGAAAATCCAGTCCAGTATCCTTAGGAATCATGGCCATATGGGCAATTCCACGACTCAGTTTACAACCAATGCTCACAGTTTACAACCAATGACAATGTTCACTGGCAGTGTGACCTTTATACAGACTGGGGTTCATGTTCTGTAACCATTATCTTAACCACAATCTTCCCATAACCTTAAAACAATTATATTTAATATTCTTAGCCATGCTAGCGGCATTGCCTGCAATGCCCATCTGTCGGTCCACCGCTTTGGTCAAGAGTGAACAGCTCCTTAACGTGTTGTGATGACATTTTGCATTTTGCAGTTGGCCTCTGCTCGATAAAGCTCAGTTATTTGGTTTACCGACCCATAACTTTTCCATTTTAGTTTACTCTCACCGCTCTAATAGTGTCAGACAGTAAGCAACTGTTTTTTTCTGAAAATAAGCTAAAAACTCCCTTTACACTACTTGTCCATGACCAAAGGGCACACGGGCACACAAGTCAACCCAAATCCAAACAAATGCTAGTTATGACCCATATATATATTTTTGTTTTCATCCATATCTGGTGGATGGGCTAACAAGTTTTCTTTATCAACCTAAAAGCAATATTGTATAAGAGTTGTCCAAGAGGTCATTGAAGTTTTATATACCTAAATACCTCTGCACTATGGGAACAGATATCGGAAATAAATGGCTGGAATTTGGCTTATCTCAAATGAATGTATAGTTTTTCACTAAAGAACATTTAGAGGCATAAAGGTCCTAAGTTTGTCTGTGGTGTCTTTCACAGGAATAATACATGGGGACATAAGTGACCTGAACATCATTGTCACACCAGTAGACAACGGGCGTCATGAGGTGTCAGGCGTGCTGGACTTCTCTCTGCTCGTGATTGATTGCTATGTATTTGAAGTGGCTGTAACAATTGCGTACATGATGCTGCAGAACCCCAGTCCTTTGGATGTAGGTGGAGCAGTGTTGGCAGGCTGGGAGAGCATCATGGTGCTCAGTGATGAGGAAAGGGATTCCCTCTTCCTGCTGGTGCTCGGCCGGTTGTGCCAGTCTCTGGTTTACGGCCGGTACAATGCCGCAAAGTACCCAGACAACAAATATCTCCTGACTACAGCCAAAAGTGGGACTCTGCTTCTTACTAAACTGTGGGAGATGGGCAAGAAAGACGTAGAAAGGAAGTGGTTCACAGATGCTGGCACATTCTCAGACAAATAATAAAGTTTATCAATGGATAAGCATGAAAAAAAATAAAGATTTGCATTTACAAAGAATATCTGAACTGCAGCTTTTTCAGATTTTTAAAATACATTCTTACACTGGAATTTCACCATATTTGAATCAAATATTTGACACTTTATACAATTGTTGGAACCACTTCCTCAACAGGCACCCAGGAATTGCAATTAATGGCTTTATAGAAGTCCATTAATGCAAAATATTCTCTTATTGGTTTACGTCCTCCTCTAGAATAGCATGACCCTTTTGATGTCATTAGGATCTCGTCAATGGACTAGACTTATATTAACAATTTGTTAACATGTACTACTACAGACGAGATGGACTATTAAAGGAACCTTTTATTAATGTCCTCTTAACTTTTTGAATTGTAGATTACTTCCAAAAAATTGCCTTTAACTCATTATAAATGAGAAACCAAGTATTTCTTAATGGATCATCAATATCTATCACTGTATCGGTACCAAGTAAATAAACAGCTATGTTACCGCAAAGATGTACTTGTAGTTTACTTGAGTGTTTCCATCTTCTGCTACTTTATGCTTCTACTGCACTACATTCCAAGTGGAAACATTGTACTTTTTACTCCACCACATTTATTCGAGAGCTAAATTGTCAATTTGTTTAGCAAATATTTCACAAATAAAACACCATCAGATAAAGCCTAAATTGTTACAGGTTAAACTAACAGTATAGAAAATAGTTCATATTAGCTCCACCTCGACCAACTACAGCATTTAAATACTACTAATATTCAATGCATCAGTAATAATAATGATATAGCATTCATCGAGTAGAATGAGCACTATTGGCGCTTAACTACATTTTACTGAAAATATTTTGCTAATGCTACACATTTAAAAGCCCTGCATGGTTTTGGATGCAGGACTTATAATTGAGAATTTTTAAATTGTGTTGTTGCTATAAAGTATCTGAATACTTTTTCCGCACATGTAACTATTGTACCAGATGCATACAGACAATAAAAAAATAAGCAATAAGCTTCAATATTAAATATCAATCACGTATAAAACCAAATAAACGCTTTGCTTTCTAAGGAATAAAACAGGAGACTAAATAGTGCTTCCACCATACTATCTATTTCTGGTCATTATTTAAGATGGACACAAATTGGCCAAATAAACAGTTTTCCACCTTAAAAACATCATATCAAAAATTAATTTTGCATTAAAAATGAACAAATAGTATGTAGACTGCATGACATTGCTGTTTGCTCCCACATTTAAATGAAATGTCTGCATTTCTACTTTCCAGGCACAAACCGGGTATTCAACAAGCTGATGTTAATGACAACACACAATAACTGACCTCTCTTTGTTCAAGAACATTTGCTGTTGACTTTCAGAAAGCTGTGGTGCTAAAACAAATAAAAAAGAGCACTAGATGAACACTAGATGGAGACATCATCTCATTTATCCCACATGCCCTTCTTCTGAACGAGTCTTTCAGAGTCACATTCACCTTAAAAAACCTTTGAATCCTAATTTGGGCAAACTTCAATCATTTCCTCTGACAGTCCTGTGAGGTAAATGTAGGGACTTCATACAGTATCTTCTGTTGACATTATAACAATTGTTGTGTATGGAAAGCTCGTGAGCTAAGGCAAACCTCTTCAAACGTGTGACAATATGTCCTTGGACAGAGCCTTATGTGAACACTCCCAACACCACTAACCTTCACACACACACACACACGCACGCACGCATACACACACGCACAGACACACACGCACGCACACACGCACGCACAGACACACACGCCTCGTCTACCTTTCTACATTTCAACCTCCCACCTCAAAGGCACCATCTGCCCTCTGCCCCCGCTGCAACTCGCAATATGTACCTCCAGTCATGTAGAAAAAGTCACAGTGTGCGTCTGTGAATGTCTGCCTGTGTTCACGTTTGTTCTCCGTCTGTTTCACTGCAGTTTACCAGCATTTGAGCAGAGCGAGCCCAAAGAGGCATGTATCTGAACCTTTGCACTGTTTTCCTTAAGTCACAGTCCTCTCTCTCTCTCTCTCTCTCTCTCTCTCTCTCTCTCTCTCTCTCTCTCTCTCTCTCTCTCTCTCTCTCTCTCTTTGTTATACTTTAAATCCATGTTCCACAAATTATAGCTGAAACAGAAATGGCATACTCAAAGGACTTAGCTTATTACACCAATCCCACTTACCAGTGCCATTAATCCTCTTGGCATTTCAAAACAGACAGCTGGGTATACACTGCATCTTTTTTTGAAAAACAAAAAATGTAATTGACACTCCAAAGACCACCAATCGGAAAGCTTTTAAAGTCAGAATTTACTCTACAAATGTGCTGCACCCAAGAAAGGAATGCATTAAAGTTAATCGACTAACCAACCAACCAAAATATTTTACTTCTACGTTGTTTTATGTCGCTTATCTTTGGGTGAGAATATCATCTGAATGCCTTAAATGTATACAAACAGCAAATTCCTCCAGTTAGAAATAGTTTCTTAATACAAAGGCACATTTTTAAAAGGTAAAGGCTAATTGGAAAGGGTTATGATTGGATTAATAACAAAACAATTTAATTCAATTGTTTGTTCAGTTAGTTTTCAGATAATACAATGTCTCATAAGCCAGCTTCTCCAAGGATAAGCTCAGTGTTACTGATTTCTGTTTACGTATGTTTCTGTGACTCCTCTGGGTCTTTTGTCAGATGTTTTTGGACTTTTTCACCATGAATGTTCCAAAGCATTACTGCAGTGAAGAAATCTCCTGGACGCCACAGTTTTAGGAGAACAGTGTATTATGGGATTCAACTGTATGTCTGTATTATACAGCATATACTTGCAAACTTCCTCATTTTTGGAACGGAGCCTTGCCTCTGCTGTTACGACTAATGTTTATGTGGCACCTGCTGCCAATTGTTTGTCTTTCTTTCAGCTGTGATCACT
This sequence comes from Anarhichas minor, assembly GCF_050575085.1. Taxonomy (NCBI): domain Eukaryota; kingdom Metazoa; phylum Chordata; class Actinopteri; order Perciformes; family Anarhichadidae; genus Anarhichas; species Anarhichas minor. The sequence continues at coordinate 10,181,705 of NW_027466456.1, forward strand.
TATACTGTGTTTAATGCAAACAATGTAGTTTTCTGTTTCTGTTGTCAGATGGCATGAAACATATAGTCAACGATAGATTGGTCTTCTAAACTTTACTGCCGTTTAATTCATTCTAGCATACAGTAAATTGTATATTTGATAACAGATTAACATGACGGCCAATAATAATTCTTATCCTTAGGCTGCGATTCTAGACATGCCAAATATACGCAGTACTGACCAAAATTCTCCTGTTCCACTAGTCTCCATCTTCAGATACATCAGACGCACAGCTCTTGGCCGTCTTGCCAGGCCTTCGCAGCTGCCAAGCCGACCTGTTATGACTAATTCACTTCATGGATCCCTGACAGACTCTGGTGTAATGCATATTAGCTTTATGCCCAGACTATCTATAGTAGCCAAGATGTCAGGGTTTGATACAAGGCTAATGGGTCTCTCTCTCTCTCTCTCTCTGTTAACAAAGATGTTTCTCATCTGTTATGTTAATTGGCAGTTTGACAAGGTCTTGAACTACCAGGTCTTACACAAAAAACATGTGTCCATTACTTAATTATAGTAGCATTTTGTGCATGCAGTTAAATAACATTCATTGAAGAGCTTTGTTTACTTAGATGCTGATTATTGCCAACAAGCGAGACTAAATGATTACATATTACAAATGATTTTCTTTATCTTCTCAGTATTGAGAAATGCTCTAATTTCTTTCAACTTAGTCCCGTCATTTGTATTCAAAAGAAAGCAAACTCCAAAAGTCACCTCTAAAGTGTGACCACTTTCTAACAGAGGCTTAATCACGACGGCATGCAGCCACTAGAATCATGCAAAAACAAAAGGGAGGCTCCTCACAATTGGTAAAAGTAAAGGAGGAGACACAAGCCTCAATTAGTAAGCTGTTGTGGTAGCTCAGTGGCTCATCAGTGGTCTTATCAGTTTGTTTCAGAGTTGCTGGTATTTACAGACAGATGCTAGCCTCAGCCTTCTATCATGAACTGTTCCCCATCAGACCTTCAAAGCTCACCAATGGGAGAGCAAAAGAAAGCCATTAACATGACTTCATTAAAAAACGTTCTGCTTATTATCACATTGCTTTTCAGTGGACGTCACTGCATTCGCTGTTAGACGCGTCATGGCGACCTATCTGCACGGAACAGGTGGGAAGCACGGTGGGTTCTCAGAGCTCCGACATTAGGGAGGCACTGAGAGAAGGGCGGCTAATCGATTGGACGGACTGGATTTACTGAGATGACTGAGTCACAGCGTGAATACGGAGGCAAAGTAGGAAGTAATGTGTGTGTGTGTGTGTCTGAGGCAGAGGAAGGTGTCTGATTCCACTGAGAAACTTGACTTGAAGTACTTACGAAAGTAAGAAATACATATCATTTCGAAATTTGAGCAACATGCTGGAAGAACAGAAGATTTTTAAAGATTTAAATATACTACAGATGGGTGTTTTCATTCATGAATTAGTTAAAACATATTGACTTCAAATGACTGACTGTACAGTACCTTTTATGCCATGAGATCACACAGTGTAATTCACTCACATGCTATGGCAAAAAGCAGGATGGATAGAAACTACTGTAGCAATCAGGGTTGCTGGAGCCAATTTGGAGCTTTTCAGCACTACACAAGTTGGAAACAATTCATGTTTTCTCATCTATCACTGTCCTCGCATTCACTACCAAACATGAGAAAAAGGGGAAAATTGCAACAAAAGTATTTGAAATGAAACAATTTCATGACAAAAAACATCTTCAGCAACAACTCATTCATCATTCTAGCATCAGGAAGGTAAAACATACAATAGACAATACTTTCCAATGACATAACTGGGAACGAAGTACTTTTCTCAACTTTTTCTGTGATTCACAATCTTGACACCGTCTGACTTGATGGTGTTGTGATCCTGATCCACCCACACAGCAAATGTATAGCTCAACTCAGAGTATAAAAAGTATTGTACTTAAAGATAGTTTCAAACACCCCCATGATGCCCCACAGCCATTTAGTGGACACAACTCTCCAGTCAACTCTTGTCAACTCCATATGTCATACAAAGACTCACCTCTTACTGCGGCACTGTGGTACTCCAGACATGTTGCAGTAATACAAACTTATAGACATTTTTGATGACATTAATTGTAAAAGATCTGATATCAAGAGACATTTTCTGATTCTTGGGGAGGTTTTGCTTATAAAAAGCCAGCAGCTCTGTGAAAAAGAATGGGCCATCTCGACAACAAGAGACTTACATTTTGTGCCCACTAAGTATTGAAAAACAGCTGACTGTAAGAAACATGAATACTTGTTTGCTGTTGTCAGTACCAATAAAGTGATGATACAAATTCTGTTTCTAATTATGATAATTAGGTAATGTATACATGGAAGGCTATATACAGTTTTCTGCTGTTACCCATTTAGATGTGTGTATCCAAATGCATGACTATTATTACAAAATATTTAGAACTATTCATTTTCAAGTTTGTACTTTATTGTTCTAAAACAACTTAACAAAAGTGGAAAATATTTTTTTCTGATAGTTGAACTTCTCACCATGCTGCAGTGATGCACGAGTGTTCTCCAGACATCACATTCAGAGAAGCATCAGACTTGATTTTCATCAAGATATCTTAGATGCATCGACAGCACATTTTCAGGCAAGGCTCAATGACAAAATGTTATTTAATACTTTCTTTGTTGACAACTGGCCAGATTCTGTTCGCTCCTTCCCTCATTAACTGTCTTTTTGTCCAGGTTATTTGGTCAGAGATCAGTGGTTAAGGGCAGAGTGTAAGCGAACTTTGCTGAAGAAAACACACCCTGTACAGTAAGGGGCTGCTTGCATTTCCCTCCAATCACGACGAATTTTTCTCTCTGTCTGACGCTGACATTATGCATAGCACAGCTCCAGTTAACATGTTCGACTCAGAGTGCCACGGGCAGTGACCCAAAGCTGGACGCATCCAAAATGTTTAGAAAATGGGAGATTGGAAGAGACACACGTCCGATACAAACAAGGGCAAAAGTTGGACGGGAGAGAGAGAGAGAGAGAGAAAGTTGGAAAGTGAAAGACGGATGAACTAGCCTGGACCCTTCAGAATTTCAGGTCATTACCCAGCTTGTATTAGGTGGTTTTAGCCAGACTATGTAGGAGGAGAGAGGCCTCTTTAACTCGCTACATTTCTGCTTGTGCAGAGTTGTACTGTAGATCACACTACCGACATACACTGACCTCCCTGATGGTGCCCACATTGTTTATTTTCTTTGCGTGTTCATTTATTGATTTGATTTATGTATTTATTGTATAATTCACCCCATCCCTCCTTTATTATGACCTGCATTCAGGCCTTCTATTGAAACTCACTTGTTGAGTAGAGACAAGTCTTCTATTCCATGCATTGTCAATAAAATCTACATTTTCGGTATAGTAGTCTCTGGCTCCATTTTATTCTGGGTCCTGTGCATTGAGAATCCCCGGGTCACAATACTACAGTGCAAATTTACTGTGTCAAAAGTAAATGTCTTGGATTTTTATTGAAGAAAAAGTACAGAAGCATTATATAAGTTGTATAGATTTTAAGAATAATAGGTGAATAACTCTAACTGTTGGCCACAACAGTCCATAACAAATGAGTGTATTTTGAAGGCTGAATGTATGTTTTGTATATCAAATCTTAACCTGCAAAGTTATTTGGGTAACTAACTCTCAAATGTAGTTAAAAGTTTCATATTTTCTTCTGAAATGTAGTGGAGTAGAAGTGTACAGTTCAATAAATTGAGAACATGTTTTTGGTTACTTTCCACAAGTACTTCCAGTGTAAGCTTGATAATGTATGCAGGCCTGCAGGCTAATAATACAGTACATGTAAAGAAATTAAGGGGACTTTGTTGGTGTTTGTTGATCTACTTTGTGAATTCGAGCTCTATTATGTTGCTGCTGTGTTGTGACAGCTGTTTCTCTGCCTCCACTAAAACCTTTACTTTTCCTCCAGCTTGAGCCATTCCGTGTTTTTTATTAAACACACTACCTTCATGCGTTGAGTATGCAGAATCAAAACAACACACGGTAGCCAAATTAAATAATTAAACGAGAGAACAAAGAACCTAGCTCTTTATCTAGTAATCTTAAATACAATCTAACTTAAGGTGTTGACATGACAATACATCTTCGTATCACCTTACTGAGGTTATAACTGCATCGGAGTGAATGTAAACACACTTTGTTATTCGGTGACTTGACTGCAAAATGAGGTGTGGGCCGTCCAATGGAGCAGATTGCACAAGTCAAGCATCGTGCTCGACATAAAGTGTGTGTGTGTGTGTGTGTGTGTGTGCGTAGGTATGGTGGGTGGCTGTGTGGGTGGGTCAGCGTGTGTAGTATGAGTGTGTATGAATATGGCTCACTGTCAGTGCAGATGGGTCAGCATGCACAGTATGATGGAGTCAGTGTTTTTGTGTGTGTGCGACTGCTGCATGAGTGCAGGGTGGACAGTGAGATGTACAGACTGTCATTTTGGACGGCAGCCCGAGAGCGTCATTGGGAGATTTGTTGAGGAGAAACTGGAATTAATAATCATTATGTGAAAATAGAAGAGTTAACAACTCAAATCCAAAAGGTTCTGGGAGAAAAAAAAAGCCAGTGTCTTCCCCTTTTTCAAATCCCATAGCTGAAAGTGTGTTTATCTCGCTCCCTTCAGACAAGTGACATCCATTAAAAGAAAAGTTGAGAGTAAGAGAAAAGCTGAGGGGGAAAAAGCTTTTTTACTGAAACAACAAAGTAATGTGAAATTGTGCAGGATGGCAGGAGCTCTGTATAATAGTTTGTCTCGGTCACGGACCCTCTGTTTTCAGATAAAATGGCCTTTTAATTCAACATGTAATTTCCAGTAATTCTGCTAAATCGCCTCTCTCCGAGGGGAGAAATTGAGGTGACTCTGGGTTGATTTGTTTCCCAGCTGTTGGCAAGATGTAATTTTTGTTCTTGTTCATTAGTTTTTCAGCTCTCATAATAGAGAACATAATATTTTGATTCTTTTCTGTAACGATTTGAGGATCTAAGGAAGTTCCACCCAGGACACGTGAGTCTTGTTGTGATTCAGTTATGTTTGGCTGTGTGAGATTGTCGACACATATGTGTGCATGTGTTTACAGATAGTCTGAGAGTAAATGGCACTGGAGATGGAAATAATCCGCCCCCAGTGGGGAAAATATGGCAAAAGATGAGGTGAAAAAGAAGTGAGTGGGAGGTGTGGACATTTAAACTGTGAATCACTGGGAAGGAGCGAGGGGATCTGCATGACCCCTGATGACCCTTCACACCCATCTACATGATGCAAAATCCCTCTGAGGTCTATTGTTGGCCTCCATCACTTCTCTGTTCAGCCAACATCAGAAAACACTGCATACCCTAGAGGCTATCCTGCAAACTGTAGCCCAGATCAGTCAACCTTGGCTACACATCACCCTCTAAACTACAAACAGTGTCCACCAAAGCAAGATATTTGATATTGTATTATTTAAACTTGTTTTCTTTTACAATAAGTGAACACAGATGGAGCTAGATAACATAATGTCAAGAGTCAAGAGTTCACCTATACACATGTAGAACATAAAAAACCTGACAACTTTATTTGAATCGATCTCTGCATGTAACCCATTCAGTATTTTAGGAGCAGTGGATTGCTGTAAAGCACCTTGAGTGCAACTTAGAGTTCAATATATCACTCAAGTACATGCCGATATGCAGAAAGGAGGATTTGGGGATTGAGCCGCCGTTGTTGTGATTCAATCCCACACACCGCTCTGAGCCAAAGCCGCTGGCAGAAAAAAAGGTCTGTAAAGCTGCACGAGTCCAAGACTGTCAAATTCCCGAAGATACCCCACAGATACATAATCATTTAAAAACATTTTAATTTCAGGTGGGTTGTTGGTGTTTGCTGCTCCTTCCCAAATCAAAGCAATTAGGAAGAAATGTAAATTTACTCATATCGCCACTAATGGTTTCTCTGTAATAAAAGACAAATAATGCAAATAAGTCCAATGGTACATTTTATGTAAATTGTCAAACAATACATGTAATCCCAGTAGGGCCAGATTCAAACCAATTCCTGTTTCCTGCTAGTACTTGGTGTGATTACCTGTTGCTAAAAAATATTTTGATGCTGGAATAAAGAATACCAAAAACCAGAGGTTCTCTATTGTGCATTTATTTTCTCTGCAGGAAAGGTTCAATCATTACAACAGAATGCGTACAGTCTCCGTGAGGAAGAGCCAAGGAAAAAGTGAACGCTCTTTCTTTATACACAATGAGTGTATAAAAGTGGGGGCCGATGGCCAATGTTACATATATTTTGATCTCAGACTTTTTGGTCTCAGACTGATAGGAACAACAATCAAAAACAAACGGCCAGCAACCAAAACAAGCGGCCCGAAGGCCTCGGTGCTGGAACATTCTCATATAACACAGTTAGTTATCTTTGTGCACAGGCAAGGGAGAATTCTTCTTTTGCACAACAGAGACACGGTGAAGTCCATCAAAGTTCAGGGCAAAATTATGCATGAATACAATATACTGAGTAGAAATATATACTAAGTAAGTAGAAATATATACTACGTACAAAAATGACCATTACACTGCCTGCTTATCTAGTCTATTTGCTTCTCTTCCTGCCCACTGTAACCCAGTTTATTTGACATCTGAACTCCCTTTTACAGTACTAGTTGGGTCTCGATGTCAGCATTAAGTCCCCTATTTCTGTTGTCAGTAACCACACTCTCCATCTAAGTCTTAAGATTTCAATTTTTCAAGCTGACTTAGAACCCGTTTCTGTTTTTAAGTCATTGCCTGTTTCTACTTCTGACTTTGTTTGTTCCAGAGACTCTTTTCTGTTTCTCAGACCAGCCCTGTATCCCTTCCGAATCCGGCCCCGGTCTTCCTTTCAGACTCCTTCCATGCTATCTTGTAAACTGGCCTTATCTGAGATGGATATAATTTACCGCCTCAGGACACTTAAGATTGTGTCTGGTAATTTAGCAGTTAAAAATGCATAATAAATGATCTTTAACTCGTCTAAACTTTCTGGCTCTCTCTGTGTTGTGATACTCATAAAATCTTGCCCCTCTAGTATGCCAAAAGACTCTTCAAATGTTTAAAATATTCTCTATTCAGCGTCTCCTGATAGACCGAGGAGGAGAGAACTGTGGGAATAGAGGTAATCTATGCCTCATAAATCACACTGTACACAAACGATGGTCTTTTGGATGCAAGATCTGTTTGTTTCGACCCATCCTTCAAACCCGACCTTTGTGTTTTTTTTTTTCGTTTTTTAAACATCATCAAACTCCATGAGTATTTTCTTTGAGCCTCTAATCATGACGCAGATGTGTTTACTATGTAGTTACTTGAAAGCCCAGTGCGTCTCATATGAACGCTAAAGGGTTCCTTATGCATCGTTATCAGTTGCCATAGAGCATGTCAAAACGACGACATTTGACACCCTGTGAATGAGAGGCTGGACCCATTTAGAGCCAATTTACTTTTGGTTTGGCAGGAATGGCTTATTGGTCCACACTCAGACCAGATGATGTGTTCAGAGACACCTTGCATTCCTTAAGAAAGAATCCAGTCTAATGCTTTAAGTCTGTCCAGTGATGTAACTTTGCTCCACACTCCGAGCCTCTTTTTGAGTTTCTTTGCTGACACTAAAGATTTTCTTTGTTGCACTATTGATCTTTTCCCACTAATAAGGCACTGTGGGGATGACCCTTGGCCATAGTTTGGATCCTTCAGTTGCATTCTCATGTGGCCCAAATTACAGAGAAAACCAAATGGTGAGTTGTTTCTCAGCTCAAAGGAAGTGATGCCTGCAGTCCGCGTTGTTGAAGACATGACCTCAAAAAATGTGCTGGGCTGGCCAGTGGTAGCTTAAAATTAGGAAAGCGGTATGTCAGAGACTCTGCAGTAGTTGTGCAATCTGACAGCTTGTACCTCTCCTGTGGGTGGAATTTGACCACTGGGTCATTTGTTTATTTGCCCCAAACAGTCAAAGTTAACATAAATTAGCTGTAAGCTAACTAGAAATGGATGCATTGGCCATGTCGTTGTGTTTGTTCGTGTGGCCATCAGACTCTGACTAACTGTATAATTCCAGAGAAACTCAACTTTCAGTGGTTTTCATCCAACCTCTCTCCTTTTCATTTTGTCCCCAAAACGTCTTTATGGAACAGGTTCATGGGGCAGCTGTTTCCTGGAAAATAAGACACAAAAATGACTTGTAAAAAATAAAAAAATTTCATAAATGTGTTGAGAAAGAGACAGTAGTGGACTGGCTGTGCTCTTTAAAAAAAAAAAGTAAAAAATAACAGCAATTTAACACAGCCATTTTCAAGGGCTAGCTAACTTGTAGACAATTACAACATTATGTCAATATTCCAACATGATCTTACTATAAATATTCGGAATGTTATGTTAGCTAATTTGATTGTGTCTGAAGACATCAGTCACATTCTTACGTCTTCCATCTTCCCCTGGGTGTACCATTACCAAAGTGACTCCGCCTAATCTGCGCGTATCCATCAGCTTCATCAACTCATCATTCTAGCAGCCTCATCAGCCACCAGTGTCTGGACTCCACGGGAGGGATTTATCCTGCTGCTGCTCAGGGCAGAGGCCCCTTGATTACAAATCTCCCTGTAGAGTCCAAGCGCCAACGTCTCTGTCAAGACTTTATCATCACATATCATCTGTTAATAATAAACAATTATCTTTTCATCTAACTTATCTCTCCTGATTGAAATGATGTGACGTGACGTGAGGGAAAGATCAGGTTTTGGGATGAAATACGTATTTTGTTATGGTAAGAGGACCTTCGTCGTCATGGTTAAAATAATAAGCACTTAAAATACAACGTTGACTGTTGATAGGAGCAAGGAAAATGGCCAGCATTTGGCCAATTTTGGGCAAGGGAAACTGAGAGTTGGAAAGCTGTATTTACTGGAGGCAGTAGTGCCACTTCAGACCCTTTACAAATCAAGGTAAGAGACAGTTCATATTTTGTTCAACACTAATTTGAGATTGCTAGTATGCCTCTAAGTCTCAGCCCGTTTGCATGCGTCTACTACTACATAATCAATTAGCAACAACAGCATCAGTGAAGTCAAGTTACAACTGCTTTACACCTTGCTGGTACTCTAGAGGTTTATGATTTTATTGTATTGGTATGTATTGTATCTCATTTACCTTGTCAGTGATAGAGAAAGTAATACTGTATGTATGCATTGCTTTAGTAAAACATTATTTTCTCTCAAGGATAACAAAAAAAAAAGAACCAGGACTCACAGCATCAATATCATCAGTTTTCTGTTTCACATCATGTTCTATACTCTTCAAGTGGCACTGATACAGGGAGCGATGAACCTTAGTTTACCACTCAGTTAAAACCCTTCATAAATGCACAAATAAGACTGATAAGTAGTCAGCATTCAGCATACCATCTAGGGTTATAGTCCAGAGTCCAACAACATCACACATGAGCTTGATATCACTTGCCTAATAAAATATATTTGCCTTTATGCATTCATTTTTAGATGTTGCATGAGTGTATGTTGATAGGTGGTGGTTACGGGTGTTTCAGGGTTTCACTCGGCCTTGCCAAACATATTCTTACTCTGCTTTCCAAAAGCTAGTAATAAAAAGTGTGTTCCTGTTTTGAAAATGTTATTTCTGTCAAAGCCCATCGTTTCTAAATCACCATATCTTTGCTTTTCTACAGCAAAGACTCCATCGCAGGGATTGAGGGAATGGCTTTACTGAGAGTAAGAAAATCTTTTGTTTCAATGCTCCACATCAGTGCACGGAAATGTGGTAGCCTATTAGTTTCTGCATTTAAAAAAAATTGTTTAACGACAGAAACTAGATGGCCTCCATCATCGTTTGCAGAGTAACATAATTAATGTGTGGGAGAAAAGTAACATGAGCTTTAGATGGGTAATAATGTGTGTCAATGTGTTCCTGTGAGTACAGAATGTATACGTGGATTCATGTTTGATTAATGACCCAATCTCAGTTAATCGTAAATCAGCTCTCCAATGTCTTTTTATTTTCCAACCGAAATCAACACTCACTGTTCCTACTCTATTCACGAATGACTCAGGCGCCTTTGATTGCAACAGTTTATGTTAAGGTTCTGATATTCAAAATTCACAGTCAGGAAGAGACACCGAAGAGCCCATTGGATGAGTACCAGGATGGAGCTGTGGCTCATTTTGGAAAAAAAACCTGTTGCCAATACCAATAAACTCCAGTAGAGGTTGCATGATATTTAACAAAATAACTGCCACAAGCAGAAATCTCCCACAGCTTTAAACACATCATATTCCTGGCATAATCACGTTTATTACTCTATGAAGTTGAATTTGACGAATAAAGTGTTACAAGAAACCACACATTTGTATGACTGCTACTGAGGTTTGTGAAATGTTGGCGTTGGAATTCATTGATCTGTATCTATTTTTACAGATATTTAATACAAAATATATTTTCAAATTCTGGTTTATTTTTGGCACATTATGAAACAAATATAAGTTCATTGACTGCAGTGTCCCCTGTCTCCATTCCCTCAGTCACTGCACCAAGCACATCCAAGCAAATAGCTCAGTGTGCTCATGAAGATGACTTTGGAGGGGAAAACTCTGCCGGTAAGCCACATGGCTTTTTGAAAGCTTGAAGACATCATTCAACTGCTAAGAGACGGGGTCAGTCGTTCCACTGTCCTCCTCATGTGGCTGAGAGGGGCCAAGCAGACTGTCATTACTCTGCTGACAGCATGCGTTTGCTGTTCTAAAAGCAATTGAAGGGCACTCTCCTTGACTCCTCTTCTACCCACATGTTTTATATAAGCAAGTGCAATACAATTGCTGTTTTTCTTTAAGTTATGTAAGAGCTGGACAGATTCACTGCTTGTTGCACATATCATACAGGAAAACAATAAGTATAACTATTTGCATGATTCTTGGTGTATACAACCTAATGTCTCTCTGCATACATCTGACAATAATACTTTTACCATCTGTGAAACTAAAAGCCATCCAGCTGACATAAACAAATGGTAATTTATGCATACGATGCATATGCATACGATTCGCTAATGTTAAGACTGTCCATCTTCTTTGGCAGTTCTAACATTTTTGCCAAAAGGTCTTACTGACCCACAGGAAAAAAGAAACCTCTGAGTAACAAGAAAAGGGACTTTACTTGTCTTGTAAATTGTTGAAAAGGGCAATGAAACCATTAAACGCCTGTGGGAAACGTAACCCCGCTGACACTGATGGTATCGGAGATAAGTGTGAGGGGAACACACCAGGGATGACCACGCAAAACTCAACCCACCCCCTAAAAGCCCCACTATTCACCCTGACGTCCCTGAATCCGGGTATTGGAGTCTCTGGAATTCTACTCCGGACCTCAATCTACCTCCCTTCCCCTCTCTCTTTTCGGCCTTGTTTCCATCAGTCAATCAGGATGGGGTCCAAGTCTCCCCCCCACAATGGCCACAACCAGCACCACTCACTGTTCAAGCTACCATTTCCAACCCCATTCTTCCGCTAATTAGTGTTATGGCTAGTTAGCATTTTTGGCGGGCCAGGGGGTTCCTTGTGACATTATGTCTGAAGCACTTGTCAAAACAGCGGTTGGAGGAGCCGTGCTGGCCTGCTGACTGGGGATGCTGAGGCAGGGGAAAGGGTTCTGGTGGAGGTGGAGGGGATGGAGAGAGCCAGGGAAATTGCGGGTGGGTGAGAGAGAGCCTGGCGTTTCAGGCAAGGCCCTGACAGCTCAAGTCTCCAGGCTCTCTGCCCACCAACAGAGAGGGAAGCAGAAAGACAGACAGCATTAGTTGGGCTTGGCTGAAGCTAACTGCAATATGCAGACATGTGCTTGCTGCCCAGGATAAATCCTCTCCCTTTTCCTTTAAATCAGGTTTGTGTGTATTCATGTGTTCATTTGTTGCCGAGCACAAGTTCTGCTGCTGTCATCATTTTAACATAATCTCACAGACTGTAAGAAGCAAAACAACAAAGGAATGTATTACAGTAAGATTCTCTCTTGTCTTCTTACTTTTATTTCTTCTTCTTCTGTTATTTAATCCTCCTCCCTGACGTTTCTTTTGTTTTTCTCTCATATTCTTTCTGATTTGTTTCTTCTTTATTATGCTTCTTAACCCAACTTCTTTGCACACCCCAGCTTGCTGCCCATTTACCTCCGATCAGCTATTACTCATTTCAAAAGGGAAACCCTTCTGTAATATGGCTTGTTATGAAAGCCTGAGAGTGTAGTGGGCTCTAGAGTGAAGACTTTTGAGAAGAGTCTGAGCATTCCCTCATCCAGACAGTTAGGATTTTAAATAAAGCATACAGGTAATCATTTTGACTCATACTTATACTAATATATATCAAGAAATCACGACAGGCGAAGAGACCGAATGCCCTGAAATGAATTGTTATAAAATGTAAAAAAGGTCAAATATATTTAGTAAATTAGGTAAAGTAATTTGGAGTTCCTTTCTTTGCTTATCACTCTTCATGCTTCATTGAGTTGGCAATTGGTCACATACATAACTGCTGTCCACCTATGGACTTTTAATATTGCAAGGTTCAAAGCGCGAGAAGTCGGGGTGGGCTATACCCCAAAATTTGGTTTTGGATCTGATAACAAGTAATTCCATGCAGGGCATATTGGTTATCAATACTGATACTTAAAAGCGAATAATGTGATGAGTTTAATGCAATATTAATAAGCTTTTGAATACATTTTCATTGCCACTGAGTGTTTCTTTTTATTATTTCATGCTAATGACTAAATTGTTGTGTGAATCAAAAAAGAGAAGTAACAAGATAATCCCTACACAGCTACATACACAAGCAGCAGAGAAACAAAGAGCACACACAGAGAAGATGTTTTTTGTGCCCAGAACGTGATCTCAAATGAGACCATCCATTTTTTTTTTGTATTTAGTATTGATAATATTGATGTAGTGTCAATACACAAAACAGAACTTGGTACCAGTAGATTTATACTTTATGTATCAATCTGCCACCAGAGAAAGGAATGGAGTAGTTTTTGATCTAACACCCAAGAAGTATGCAGCCCGAAGCAGTAGAAAATACACTATTGTAAAGAAAAATACAGCTGATAGCAAAAAAATCCAACCTCAAACACAATATTGAATAAAGAATGGAATCCAATAATTGAATGGTTTTGGGATTGAAGACAGCCGGTAACCAGCAACCCACACAATTTCGAATTACTAACATTGTGTTATGCTTTCCTATTTAAAATGACACACGTATCATTGGTACTATACAATGCTTTGTACTAGCCAGTAAACAATGTATAAAGCTGCCCCCTGACAAGGACCAACTCCTCCTAAAACTCAGATCACTCGGAAGAAATGGTGTAAAATCCAAGTCTTAACACTTAAATAAATGGTAACCTGTAGAGTTTATCAAAGGTTACCATTTAATACCTTTTATACAAGTACATGCTGTTGACTAGAGTACGTACACATTCAACTAGTTGCGGTTAGCTTGAGCATTTAGTGTTCAACAAGGTCACATGATCGGGGTAACAAACAACTATCATTGTGTGGGTGGTTCTTAAACTCCCTACCATGATATCATCACAGTCCCAATCCTCTGCCAGCACTTAACTGCCCAAATCCAACCCCTTATCCCCCCATCCTGCTCCCCCTTCTCCTGAATCCGGTATTTATTTGAAAAGTACAGTCTACTCTCGTTGATTTATGGCCTTTAAACAGGAGGGTTTATGGTATCCCTGCCAGTTAAAGGCTCCCAGGGTTGCAGTTTTTTTGGCTGGAAGCTTACGTTCTCTCAGAAAAGACCATTACTCGTCATCTTCCCACACAGCACAGTGCATTCACAAGCACACTTTCCCAGACCAACTTAAAGTACCTGTACACTCCAGAAGAATGCACTTCTTTAGTTTTCTATCCCGCACAGGATGCAGACTTAAGTACAACGTTTGGTTTCCTTTGAAATTTCTTCAGAAGCCTGCTTTCTTCCCTCTGGATATGATGGTGATATATGCATATCAGCATTTTTCCATCCATGACCCAAAGTCTGATTTTACACCACATGCTGCTTTACACTAATTGCCTCCTAGGCAGAGCGCAGAAGCCAAAGAACAATCATGCATTCTCATTCAGACTCGCTTGTTTGTCCATCCGTCTATCCATCCATACACTCTGCATATACATTCCTCCACTACTACTCCATTCCAACTTTTTTTTCTAGCTGCAGACTCTGCTACAGTAGAATCCATCCGTAGTGCAAAGGCTATCAGAGAGCTCCGCAAGGCAGAAGATCTCATCAATAATGCAGCAGAGAGAGGCCGATAGTTGGGTATGGAGGAGAGGAGCGTCTGCCCTCGGGGCTTGGAGGTCCGGTCAGGCCCTGCAGGCAGAATGATAGGCTGGTGCCCTCAGGGCAGCAGGCCACAGACACCGGCATCACCTGAGGAAGCCTATAGTGAGAAGCCCTGCTGTTTGGATTAGCCCTGCCAGACTTGGTGTGTGTGTGTGTGCCTGTTTCTTGATGTGTTTGTTTTTGTGTGGGTAGGAGCAGGGTGCTAAAAGAACTGTGTACTATCAGTTGCCATTAGCACCTCTGATTATTATCGCTGCGGTTTATTGCTCAGCGGCAGGCTGGGATGTAGATAAATAAACATAAAGACACACTAGTAGCAGATGCATGTCTGCACAACTGAGTGAAGCTTTCTGGGCAAGTAGTCTGACATGTTTTTGTTAGCTCTACCAGCAAATTTCAACCACTATGTCACTGCACAATGTCAATCAGTTTATTTAGAAAATGAATTGATCTCAAAGCATATTTCTTTTGATAAAGCAGATTAAAATACGCTGGATATTCTCAACTACTTCGACTATCATGATGCATGAAGCCCCTAATTGCTTGTCCATGCCAAACAGATTCAAAGTGGCCATAAATCAGATATAGGAGTTCTGATTTCCCTCCACCCGCTGTGTTGCTCTTCAAACAGAAACACGATACCCTTGAAGTTTCCAACGGAAAACCCCAATTCCTCCAATACCAGCACTATGCCGAGTTATCTCACTGAGGTTCCCTGCTCTGTGCGATTGCTGCTAACTGTAATTATGTTCAACACTAACCAGGATCAGGTGGTCCACAAGATGGTTGTGCGACACCGATGTGGTTTGGAACTGTACTCCTTCTGAGCCTTGGAAGTAACCCCAACACAAGGCATTCCTTTCCCCACTCCCAAACACCCCCAAATTACTGGAACACTCCTGTGAGTGTGAGGGCATGTTGGGTTTGAGGGCCAGACATTTGCAGTCCGATCTTTGTCGCTGACACCACTGTTCGGGTAAGGGATGGGGAAATTTGATTTAAACCTGCAGGTGGTTACAGTGCAGCAGCTGTGGAACACATTATCGATGGGGTGATCCTGCTTTAGCTCTCCATCTCCGTCCCCTCCTCTCACCAGGCAGAATGACATTTATAGGGTCCTGTGCAGTGGTCTGTGACCGTGAAAACCATCGTTGCTCTTGAACGCACACCATACACATCCTGCTCCACAGCATGTCAGTCAGATAGTGGAGAATGTGGAGATGGAAAGTCCACAGGGCAGAGCGGAACAGTTGACTGACTTGTGTGCTTGGTCTGCTCTAACTCAAAATATGAGAATGTGGGCTGCAAGCAGATTTTACACCAGTGAACTACAGAAACGTGTATGCAAATGAATCTACTTCTGTTGTGTTTTTCTATTATATGGTCTATTCTTTTCTATTCTGTTCAACATATATGTACCCTTTACAAAGTACTATGTATTTACTTTATGAAGATCCCATTACACCATCACTTGGTAAATCCATAATTAATTTATTAAACGTAATGTCTTAAATAAATAATAAATAAATAAATTAGTCACTACATGTGTTGCTTTCAGGACTTAATTGTCATTGTCCTTGAGTTGGATCCAAAGGGGAGAGAGATGTATTGGCATGTATTGCTGTCTGCAACTGTATTTTTGATAACCACCACTGTGGGGCGTCAAAGCCAGACATGCTCTGATCCTCCACACAGTGGATCTGACGGACAGTAGCCAGTGTGGGGAGTAGTGGGCCCGCATTCCGTGACACTACTACTTTAACTACATTTCCATGTAGCTGTCAGGTAGTGTAGCGTGGCTTGCTAATTTAAATAAAAGTGTCTATTTCCAACAAAAAAACAACAACCTAAGAATACCGAAATAATATTATTTTGAATGTGTTGATCTGCACGGGAATTAATTTGTTCTAGTAAAGAGAAGATTTTATCATTCTGTGAGAAGGATGTTGTTTTTTGAGAAAACATGCACTTCAAAGAGCATAAGTAATGGAGACCCAGCAACTAGAGCTTGTAATATTTCCCATTTGCTTGTAAAACAGGGCAGATAACAAGTTAATATGGAATCAAAGCGAGTTGCTGTAACTTGTAAGGGAGCAAATAGAGGAAATGTAGGCGGAAATGAGGGTTGTGGAATGTCTGGCACTGTGTGACTGGTTGGCCGGTTGGTTAGCTGGTTGGCTGGCTCTCTAAATGTGGCTTTTCATGGATATTTATACATACAAGTCCTAAAAAGACGCCCAAGAAACCGCCGTCACTTACCTCCCCTCCCCCACCACCACACCCCTAGTAGACGCATGGCTGCATGGCAAACAAACATATGCCTATATTCTTTAGTCTTCCAAATTTAATTTCCATTACAACACACATATATACATTTACATACATATAAACATCATAAACATACTCAGCAAGCACTCTCCTCGCTCAACTCTTCACGCTCACACACGACTGATAAACCCCAAAAAGCTCCTTTATCGTTTTCAGATATATATTTCAAACTGTTTATAGTTCTGTGTGTCAAAATCGTCGGGTAAAATGTGCTCCAACATGTTGATTCAAGAGAACATTTACATAGGCAGCTCTCTTTCCTCTTGCTTTTTTGTCTCCCACTTTTCCCTCCTAACCAGAACCACATTGATCCTGCCTTTGAACACTGCAACACACCAAGAGCAGATCTACGTGTAGAAATTAACTGAGTGGGTGCGTGCAAAGTTGGGCTAAAGCCAAACTAATAACTGTACCATATTAACAGGTCACAGAAAAGCCATGTTTTTACATGTTGTGCGCTGAAGTCAAATAAACTAAAGGTTTGCCTTCATTAATGCCTGAATGATTATCTTGTCAGAATGACTTGGGGAGTGTATTCATCCAGTCACTGATGAAACTACAAGAGGGTCTGCGTTGAGATTTGCGCCTTCATTCTCAGTATGTTGTAAGTTAATAGCTGCAATTACCTGAATATTTGTGGTTAATTTGATAGACCACAAATGTTTCTAATGCAAATATATGCATTTCCCCCAGCTACCATCCATCCGTCTTCTGCACTGAGAACAGGACAATATACGAAACAGGATATCGTAACAAGAATAGCTTAAAGCAGAAATAAGTAAGATTTTTACAGCAAACAAAGATCCAAATTATGAAAATACATCTGTGGTACTTTGATTGGGTTGTTGATCAATTCCACTGATTTAACCATTAACTCACATGAGACTTTGTAGCTGTCAAAGCTTACTTTGAGGAAATAAATATAGTTCACGTTGAGTTCATACAGCAGAGGTCCACAAGCTCAAGAATCCAGCCATCTCATTTAACACAAGCAGAAACACTACATACTTTGTTGACTATTAAAAAAACAATTTTTATTTTTAAAGCAAATATAGTCAATACGCGGATTGTTCAACAGATGTGTGACTGGCATTCCAAGGCATTTCACATACAAGACATGAAAAGATTACTTTCTAAATGACAAGCAGCATTATTGTATGTTAAAACACAACAAATTGGCTCCTCCTTTGAGATGCTTCTATAAGATCACAGCATATTTAACTTTTGTTTAAATATGTTCACTGTTTGTCAGTCTCAAATTTATAACAATGTAAGGAGAGATACGATCTATCAACGTTGTGTTTAGTGGTTGCAAATAGAGATCGTTAATTCAGATGAAAGAAACAGCAAACTATGCACATGCACACACACAACAATTGATATTACATTTGGCATGCTTTACTAAAAGAGTCATCTGACCGTACAGTCCTTTAGTAGAGTAGATTCAAATAGAATTGCAGTAAGTAGATTTGGGTCACAATGTTATGTTTACCAAATTAAAAGAAGTGAATAGGTAGGGTTAGCTGGACTGGCATGTGGCCTTTTTGTAAATGGATCATTCCCTGTGACCATTGGATGTTCCCTTTGGGATTCTAATTTCATTGTGTAGTCTACAGCAATGTTTCCTTCCTCAATTAGGTCAAAAGTTGGATCAACAACAGTCAACAGGCAGTGACACGTTATGCTTTACCAGCATAATCCACCGGTTTCTGTGGGGATAACTATACAGTATATCACATAGATGTTATATGTAGAGTATGCAGTTTTTGAATCTTGGTTTGTATCTGTGACTGGTGCAGGGAACACTGATTTCCTTTGTGCATCACGTCCAATTGTGTATGTTAACAGTGCATTGCATTCCAATCCTCCACTCTGTTGTTTAATGCATGTTGTCAAGAAACGACTAAAGTTTAAATAGAAACCGAGCCTTTGCTTGGAGGAAGGTAATGGAAATCATTAAAGGACATCATTGTTCAATATTTATGTGCATGTGGCTGTTTTCGTGTGTGCATCTGTAATAACTCTTCAAAATGCATTGCACTGTGTGGGCCTCTGTCACATTGCAACAAGCGCACAGTTTACATGCATCTGCACAATCTCTCTGTTTACAGGCTTTAAGAGAAAACAGTCTCCCCGAGTTCCAGCCATTACTCATAGTGTTAGAACTTTTAATAGTTTGGTGGAGACTCATGCACAGACAATAGCGCATTGATGCTAGGGCCGTGTCACTCCTACCTTTTCACTCCCTCTGCGCCTTTAGGTGCTGACAGACTGATAGGCAGCTATTGTTCCACATCTGAATTGGAGGAAGGCAAGCTGTGGCCTCTCCCCTGCTCTCGTGTGTCCCTCTTTCACTGCAGCGCCTGGTTCTCCTGGACTCCCTCTCTTAATTCCTCGCTCGTTTTCACCATCGCCCTCTATCTCCATTTACTCTCATATTTTGATTTCACAGATATCCCCCCCCCTTTTGCTCTCTCTTTCTCTTCCTCCCCCCCCCCCCCCCCCCCCCCCTCCATTGCTCTTCCCCGCTGAGCATCTGTCATTTCCACTCTCCCTCCCTTTTTTATCTCCCGACTGTATGTATCCGGCTATCCGTGCCTGGAGTACCACAAGTAACTTGGCAGGTCACATTCTTTGCTGCACCATCTGTTGGCTTGATCTCCAATTTCACTTTATCGACATTGTTATCTCTTTTACTACATTGTTTCCCCTCTCTCCAACTGTCTCTCGCGCTCGCTCGGTCCGTCTGTGTCATCACCTTCATTTGTCCACAAATCCGTCCGCTCTCATAACCTTATCCACCCTAAGCACCCAGGGGACAAATCAGGGAGAATTCATGGGGAAAAGCATGCTCAAAGTTCAAAGCCAAGTTTACTCAGCAGTGGCAATTTAAATCAAGACAACTATCTTCAAAAACATGTCCTCTGTGGTGTCATGCTCTGATAATAGCTGCAGCACTTTGTGATAAGTGGGGTGTTATCAAAATTCCACTCTTGTAACGACACCATATATTCTGTGTCTTAAAAGAGTCCTGTTAATTTAAACAGCAAAAATAAATATTTTAGTGATAGAAGGATTAATGTATAGGCTAGGTATTCGAAAAAACACAGTGTTCATGTCTGTTTATTTTATTTAAAAAAAATAATTAGTCGTTAAATTAAAGGAATAGTTTGACATTTTGAACATACACATATTTGTAGATGTGAAACTATCCCCAGCAGCAACTTCGCTGAAGATTGGCAACAGGTAGCCTAGGCTCTCTGTGAAGCTAACGAAATATGAACACTAGCACCTGGAGCCTGCGCTGGTCATTGTGACCCGGCCAAGAAATTGTCCTGCACAACCCGCTCTCACGCCCAGCGCATCCAACAACGCAGCTTGGCCAGTGCCCCTCGGCATCTGACACACGTTCAGCGTGTTGATATGCACGACTGGCACTAGAGGGGTACGTAGAGCGTTGTAACTTGAAGCTTAGAAGCACTGACCAAGCAGCAGTATTTGATGCATTTGTGTGAGAATGTGCTCTCCTGCACAACTCCCCTTTTACTTCTTTTTGCCCATCAGTTTTATATGGTTTAAACTGACAAGATATGACCTGTTACATTTTTTTTATTAATGAGCATCAATAGAGCATTTAAGATAATGTATCAATCTATTGCAGGTCATTGTAAGCTGTGAAAGTTGCATTTCAGTGTTATTACTGTCCCTTGCCATATAGTTTACTTGACACAATTTACAAAGCAGTACATATTTGTAACAGCCATTTCTAAGCATGTTGAGTAGTGATGAGTCTCAGTGGAGAAAGCATCAATCTATTCATGTTGCATTCTGGCATCAGTCCACTGAGCGGCAGTGTCATGTCACAGCTAACATTCAAACAGGCGCCTTATACGGCCACACAAACACACACTTATACACACTTACACACACACACACACACACACACACACACAAACACACCCACACACACATTAAAAGCAGGCATGCACAGACACACACACATGCCGTAACAGAACAATCTTTTCTGTCTCTGACAGTATAGTGACACTTTACAATAACAATCTGGTCTGAGGGGAGAGAGGAAGTTGACTTAACGAAGTGTCTGGGAATGAAAGGTGGCCTGTCTCACCAGAAAGGTCAAAGTGGAGCAGCCAGAACAGGCCAGTCTCTGAACCATTGTGTCAGACATTCGCTCTCTTACTCCGGGATGTCATATGAACATTCAAAGAGGGACAATTCAAAATGAGGCAGACTATTGAAACAAAAGACACATCCTTATTCAAAATAATGGCTAGCACATATTACACCTTTTTTTTAGATGTTAAAACACTGAGCACATTACAATATGTCTTGTTTTCTTTAATATTTGATTTGCCGCATTACAACTCATAGGAATGCAACACACGCATTCTGTTTTGATCAATAAATCCTCAAATTCATAATTCTTATTTAATAATGGAAACTTTTGATCAATTGTCTGATTTTAGGTTTTACATCTATTAAAAGTGCTCGCTAAATGTTCACTATCTATCAGACGAGTACCACATATGTGAGCAAACCTCCACAATACCTATAAACGTCTCATGTATATACTGCCAGTCCTCACATCAAAAGCTATGGCAATTGATTCAATTTCACATTGTGGAAAGAGTTCCTCCGTCTGAAAGTAAACAAAGGGCAGTAGTGTGGTTTTGAAAGTGTTTTAAAAGCAAGTGCTCCAATATAAGAATGTCCACTCTTGCTTTATTTCACTGCATACTCTGATTTCATTCAGCTCACACTCATCTCCTACAATCTATCTGAGTTCACTTGGCTGTCATTTATTAAGAGTAGAGGAGTAAGCCTGCTCCTGGCAGACCAACGCACCACATACTGTATATATTCAGTCCAGACAGATTCCTGTTAACTCCTTAAAGGTCCAATCCGTAAATACAGTGTGGTGTTGAAACACTGCTACGAGACTACTGGCTGTGTTTACACTATGATTTATTGCATTGAGGACATTGCTTTCAGTGAAAATTATTGTCTTAGCTTTGGATTCAAGGTCTCTCAGGGTTGGCCATCTAAACATGAATGCTGCATGTGTTTAGAGTCGGCACAAGGCTCGTACAAAGTAGTACAGCAGTAAAGTATTTTATTATATGTCTTTCCTCATTTTTGTGGTTGATTTCTTTAAGGATGTAAGAATATTAAGCAAATGTTAGCTTTTCCAAAGTTTTGTTTGTCATAACATCTACAAGCATAAATATGCAGCATGTTTCAAAGATAACAATTAAATAGTTGCATTTATGCACAGGTCAACTGAATATGAATACTAGAGTATCAGTGAACAAAGCTTTCATAATAGACTCATGAATTGTGCAAACTTATTTCCCAGAATGACTTCCACAACTCCTGGAAATCTGGTGCAAAGGTGTGGTCAAAGGTAAACACGCTGACATGTCAAGTAATTATGTCTGTGTCACTGTAGCCTGTCAGTTTGTTTTCTTTTTCTGTGCTACAATGGACCCTTCCTGTGTGATTGTTGTGAGTGGCAGCTCCACAAAAAATAGCTCTGTCCATATCAGACTCTGACACCAAAACCTGCCATTTTGTGTTGATGTTCCAGATAAATGACAATTTTCTACCATAAAACTCTAAATAAGCAGCTGAAAATACTTCAGTATACCATCACAGTGTCTACTGTAGTCACTTCTTCACTGGAAACAAAAATATACCAAACAACAAGGAATATAAGGTAGGTGTTCCACACTTTATAATACATTTAGACTTTGCCCTATAAAGGAATCATCAATACCATCTTAATATACTAGACTCTGCAATATATTAGACACACGCTGCCTCAATTAATTCCAATAGATAGTTGCAGAAGAAAAAAGACTTAAATAAACATCTAAAGAAGGTTTGAACCCAAGTAATAATTGGTTACAGAGGAGAAAACAAAGGTAGCAAATGTTCGGAAGGTGTATGGTGGGAGAGAGCTTTTGGGGGATTTGTGTGTTGGCGGCAGCAGCCTCTTAGAGTGTGTCTGTGTGTGTGTCTGGAGATGGCTGTGCTAGAGCTTCCAGATGTGGAGTGGGCAACATGCCTGTCGAGACCCAAACACAAGATGGAGATTAATCAAGACCAGGGGGATCTCTACAGCAATACGAGGAGGGAGGTGAGTCTCTTTGCATGTGTTTATTTGTGGGAGGATGAGTACTTTTTTTAAACACAAGTTTTCATGTGTGCACCAAATTCCTGTATAAAGGGAGTCTTTGCCAAGTCTATTGATTTATGTTCCACTGCCTAGAAAAGGAATTCAACCCCTAACTTTATTGATGGTGCCCTTTGGGAAGAGACTAATACTAACGTTATTATGGGAAACATGTAGTCATCCTGGCATGCGCGCAGTATTTACAGTACGACCAACCAAAGCAAAGTATGATATTTTCCCCCTAAATTTCAATCTGATTATAAATCAGCACATGTGTATACACAATAATCACTCGGTCAAAACACATTTACCGCATCCCTAATGATGGTTTTCAGATTCAAAGTCTTGCTGATGGAACTTCATGTGCCTGTGTCACAAGCAATCAAAATGGGTTTGCAGCCTTTCATGGAAGACTTACAGACTTTGCCATAATCTCGAGGGGTTGGTGCAATTTAAAACTCATGCTATTGCCCTCCACTATCAGTTGAGGGCTTTGGTAGGTTAATGGCATTTCACTAACTTTCTCTTAATGCATTTTCCAGTCTTTGATTCACGCCCCAGTGCACTCTTTTGCAGCACTTCCATACTATCTGACGGGACATCACGTCCTGGCGTTTATCAATTAATTGCACACTGCTCCTGGGTGCCATTGTAAGCCATTTAGATTTTTTTTCTTCTTTAGTAAATGAGTGATGGATGTCTTCTCTGAGGTTCCCTAGATAGAGGAGAGTAATTACTCACAGGCAAAGCTCTGGCCAAATCTTTTAGGTCCTGTGGCAGCCTGCTGTGACACCGGTGGTCATACAGGGACAATTGACACTTCAATGGTAGTGGGGTGTGTGTCGGGGGGGACCATCCCATAAAAAACACTTTTATCTAAAATAAAATTCATAAAATAAGCACAGACTAGCTGATTGTTGGCATTATGTGAATATATTGTATACTGTATTGTGTATGTAGTAGACAGATTAGTTATGAAGTGTTATTATGCATATGCTTCTGCCTTGGATGGAGCCAGGCTAGTTGTTTTCCCCTGCTAAGCTACAGTAATGTCCTCCTGGCTCGAGCTCCATACTTCGTCACAGACATGAAAGTGGTATCAATCTTGTCATCTAACCCTTGGTAAGAAAGAGAACTTCCTAAAAGTCAAGCTATTCCTTTAGTGGGAAGGAATATTTGAAACAAAGGCCATATTAGTCTATTTCTATTGCAACAATCATATTTGTGTTTCATGTCTCTGTTGACACCAGTTCCATCTTACTCTTATATGAAAAAGGTACATACACCAACACCAATCACTGCTGTCACTAAGAGAGTCTGAGAAACAATAAACATCCTTAGTGTATTCTTCAAGTGATTTAGTATTGTTGGCTACTATCATTGGCTAAAAAACATTGTTCCAGTAAGAGCCGCTGCCTGTCAGGTCAGTTTTTACCACCCAGACGAGAGGTGCCTTGAGGTGCCTCTTACTGCAAGCTCAAATATAATTCAGAAACAACATTGCCAACAGGAACCATAAAGCATTTGACACTATGACCAGCACTATAATAAAAGCAAATTCGCTGGGGTTGCTTTAAGTGGCTAACACTGCTGGTAAAAATTGCAAGCAAGAGATAGGCTACGGTATACAATGTTTTGACAACCCACATAGAATACTATGTTCAGTTGTTGAGTAGATACTGATCATGTAAACCATCATTTACAACACTGGCAGCTTTTGGTTATTACTGCTAGTGAACAAAGAAGATGGTGGGAAGATTACTCCGCTATTTGATTGTGACACCTATCTTAAATTGCCCACTGTAGGAAGTGGGCCCATTAAAACTGAGGAAAGAGATGCTAAACATGATCTTTGCTGTTCAGGATAACCTTTTTAACCCAAAGTATTTCAACTTGACTGTACTCAGCTGTGTAGTTCAGAACAAAATAGCAATTATTTTAAGCGAGTCCGCTATCTTCATTGGCTCCTTGTAGTTTTGAACTTTAGCTCTGTCACATATGCATCAGTAAGGTCTATTTTTCTAATGAGAATATATTTAAAGGGAAGGCTCCTACACAACCGTATGGCTTTCAACTAGCTTATATGTTATGTAGAGAGAAACATTTGTTTTGGTCTGAGAGGCTGGTACTCTAGTGAGACATCTAATGGTTCTGAATGATGTTCATAGAAATTTGAAGGTGGAACGTTGAAGGCACTTCTGTATTGGCACTTTAAGTACCTGTTTGCAAGTGGCACGTTTTAAATAAAGTTACAATTGTAGTTGACTTGCTGAGTAATCGTCATTGGTTTTACTGAATGCAGCAGCCCGGCTTCGAATCCGACCTCTTTGCTGCATGTCGTCCTATCTCTTTCCCCCTTTCCTGTCAAACTCTGACTGTAGAATGATGGTTAAAAAAAGCCCCCCGGAAATCTGGAGTATAATACTTTTATGAAAGCGTACTCCCAAGACAAACAAATGCATTGCAAACCTTACAGTAATCTGTTTATCTGTCCCCCTACAAAAAAAAGTCTTAGCACGACCGGATTTGGAGTTAAGTTATTGGGATGTCAGGGAAAACAAATATAAACAAGTCCCTAAAACGTTATGGCTCAGTATCAGACAACTGTATGCTTCTATTATCCTCCATGTGGTCCCTTCATTGTGGATAAACACATACTGTAGATCTTGAGCTGTAGCATGATTAGGAAGAGTATTCTGATGTTATAAAATCCTAGTAGACCATATTACATGTCGAAGCATTCTGTGAATCCCTGCTTGCCCTCTTGCTGATAGCTGCTTTGGATAAGAGCTGATGCTTAAAATGCAAATGATATTCACAATGGCCCAAGGTAGAACTCTGTTTTTGTATTTGGTCTGGAACAGTGAAAATGTGTAAGGGATGTGAATTTGAGTAGAAAATGTTTGAGGAAGATGAGCAGGTCTCCGTCGGCCTGTGGAATGCATTATATCAGCTTGATGAGGCCTCCGGTTATGTTTGTCAATGGTTTTTGCCAAAGAGTAAATACTTGGTGCTGAAAGTTAAATGATGCACATGTGGATGCACATATGCAATAATGCACAGCTGATAACAATTACACTCCTTAGCTGTAATTAATTACAAATACACATCAGCAATACACATGTGTAACACAATTACTTTTGTAGAAAGTCCACCAACTAGGTCTTTATTCTAAATGCTTGAACTTGTACATACCCCACTTCTCTCATTGCTATTCTGCGTGTTAACTCCATGACGCAACATCTCCATTTAACTCTGGAAAGCACAAGATTATTGTAATTATATGGATGCGCTCTCCCACCCAAATTAGGAGCATTACATTTGTGACCCCTAAAATGAGAGAGCAACTATCTCTTAGCAACTCATACCAGCAATACAAACCTCTAGTCAAAGGGGCTTATACTGGCTTATTAGTTGGGAATGTACTTTTACTTTAATCCGCCTGCACAATTTGCATTTCGATAGGCTGTTGGAAAATAGGTGAAGGCGCCAGGCAGATGGTTCAAATTGATTATTCTGTCCATATAGATGGAAGTCTGAAAGGTTCATCCTGAAATATATTGCCAGTGCCAAAGCTTGTCTGCTTCTGGCGTTACTGTGAAAGGCTATCAACTGAGATGAAGCCATGTGTTCACAGTGTTGATTGTCATATAAAAACGTGCATGCAGTATCCATTTTCCAAAATACGTTTACTGTATTAACAAGTGATTTTATACAAAACAGAACAACTGTATGTTTTTAATAATGGTGCCTTTAATGTGTTTGCTTTCCTGTAACAATCTTAATTGAAATTAGGGAAATCATCTTTCATAAAAAGCTAAATTGTAAATTTCTGAGATTCAGGGATTTGTTTTTTAAGGCATTATGCAAACTGCCCTATTCGCACTCAACTCCCGGCCCTTTGCCCCTGTATACTAACATTTTGGAGCGCTCCAAATGCCGGGGGCCATGGAGTTCAAACAGGCACCAGACCCCAAGCTAGCTCCCAGAAGGAAACTTGGGACTCATTGGCTCTGCATTTCCTCAGCTTCCTTGACGGTGTTGGAGCCCGTCATAAGCATGTCATGTCAGTGAACGTAACTCAGAGGCGAGCAGAAGCAGGAGCATGGCGTCATCACTAGGGAACAGTGGTCCCTGGCGAAAAAATGGAGGGGTCGGAGGTGGGAAGTCTGGGAAACACACAGTCTTGTTTGTGTTTACATGTTAATGAAGAAGCTGCAAGAAAGAAAATGGTGGTCATCAATCATACAAACATTTCCATTTAAGGCATTAAGCTGCTGCATAATAATCCACAGTGAATTAGGGCCTTGGTGTCTTGCTCAAGGACACTGGAATAAGACATGTGGATGTTAATGACCACATTGACTTTTGCAGGAATTTAGCTGTTGTTAGTAGGAAGGAACAGTGTCATGTGTATTGTTAGAGCAGTGGTCCGTTATTTTCTAACTGAAAGTGTCGAATTTGTTTTGTCCTTGGCTGTGAGAATTACGTGCTTCTTCTTCTCAAGCTTTTACACAACCTTTTCAAATGTTAAGAAGAGGTTAAAAGGGGTCACTTCATTAGAAAGATAAAAATGCTACGGGTTCACGGGCAGAGTATTCTATTCTGCTGTGGTGTTTGTGCTCCACGGGCTTAGCCAATCACCATTAGCCTGTGTCGGCCTCATTTGCTCTTTGCTTCTCCCTCTGGTGTTTGTCCTTCTTCCTTCCTGACCACCTATTAACAAACAGTGAGATAATGTAACTAAATACAAGGCGTACTAATACAAGGGATTTATCCAGCGCTTGGAGAGAATCCGGACGATGCTTTTTCTTGCTCTTGGCATGCATGTTGATTAATATGTGAAGCAGATTTTATCTACTTTATTAACTTCGCTCACTCCTTGACTCTTTTGCTCTCTCTTCCTCTTCCTCTCACACATTCCCAGAGTCTTACCTCACACCTAATAAAGATGTGCTTCAAATCTTAATTTTCAACCGTGTCTTTTCTTCTCTCTCCAAATAGCTCCCCTGATGATGCATGTTTCTTAAATAAACTCGATATTCAAGATGCTCATTTTTCTTATTAGTCCAACTGTGTTTGTCTTAGAGCAATTCACATATAGATTGTCCAGGCATCAAGTTGCATACAAATAATTGTCAGATATATTGGAAGCTACCAGACGGAACACATCTTTTTTCATTAAAGCCAATACAGTGTCTGTCAGAAGGTTAAGGCACCATGAAATTACTAGTGAAGCTACGATTGGTGTCAAATCTCAATTCTTTCTATATGACAATGTTCAAATTTGCAAGAGCAAAATATGCATATTCATGTTGCTTACTAATCCTGATGCAACACATACAATCACTATATGATGCACTTCAAACCAGCGGCACACACTTCTTCCTATGTAAGCCCAAAACACCGGTGGTGTGTTGAAGGGGCTCAACTGGGATAGCCGCTGTCCATTTTCTCAGTTTTGATGCAAGCCAACTCTTCAGAATATTTTACATATATTCACTCCCCTGATAGGCACACCCAGGCTACTGTACCATCACTACAGCATAAAGCGCAGGGGGGTATTACACTGGAGGGTTAAAGGAGTGGGAAGACTTTGTTTTGTTTAGTGGTACAACTTGAATTCCCCCTGTAGATGTCAAAAATGGTGATAAATGACTTATAAATACATTTCATAGACTTCACTGTTTCATATGATACTTTGGGACGTGTCATGATGGTCTAAATCCTGGCCATCTGGTACCGTAAGGCGGTTGAAATAAATGTTGACAGTTATTTGCAAATAAAGTATTTGATCCAGCTCCACATGCTGGCGCGTGGTGTCACTCTCACTACCTCCGGACACATGCTCGCTCTCTCTTTCTCTCCCTCTGTGTCTCTCGCTGTGTGAGTCTCTCTGTCTCCCCAGTTTTGTGTCTTTGGTTACAGGGTAACTGGAGCCGTGTTAGTGTGTGGCGTTCCTCAATCCCCCAGAGGACTTCAGCGCCATGTTATGGTTTCCATCAGTCTTGTGCAGAGCTGGAAAGAAGGTATATGTGTGTGTGTGTGTGTGTGTGTGTGTTTCCTATTCAAGTTCATGCCGGTAAATTGTTGTCCGTTATTTATTAACAAAGATGATTCAATTGTTTTACTGTAAAAGTCTGAGATGGAGGATGTGCTCGACAAATGTTGCAAGTCAACAGCCTGATTTAAACACTGCTATATTTTATAGCAAAAATGCTTCACATCAACGTATGACCTCATTCAATTATTATACTCCTACATTTGTTTTGGACATTTAACATCTTCCCTTGACCTTTTTATACATTGATATGCAGTAATAATCTGTCAGGATTTTGTTAGATGAAAGTGTGTGCGAAGCATGCTGTTCAGCCTGTGGCCTTACATTTCATACGGTCAATGGTACATTATAAAACGAATGCCGTTCACCGCTGATCTCAACCTCTGACCATCAGTGTCATACAGTGGATGTTGGAGCCTTTAAGTCAACACCAATAAAGCATGAGTAGGTGATGAAACAACAAACAAAACTGCACTTTGGCCTGTGCTTTCAGCATGCTGCAGGACGAAAGATGTGGTGGGCCTCACACATGTGGGAAAATGACTACTTCTCCCTTTGTTTATCAAGGGGTTTTAAAAGAGCAGGGGGACCAGAGAGGGTGCTTTCAGTTTCACTTTCCAACCAACCCTTTACTTCCTTCGAAGGCAAAAGGAGCGGAAGTGTCCCAAGGTCGAAGTCTACGCTGAACCCCAAGATAAGATCATATTTAGGTAAGATCCTGACTGGGAGGTTGACACCTTGCATGGCAGCCTCCTTCCATCAGTGTATGAACGTGCGTGTGAATGCGTGAATGTTGACATGTAGTGTACAGCGCTCAGAAGAATAGAAAGGTGCTATGTAAATGCAAGTCCATTTACCAAAAGTTTCATTTTGTCGTCTTTATTTAAAATGTTTAAGCAATGATTTCCTTGAAGAGGCAAAGTGTGCTAACTCTTCTACTCCAGTTGGTCAAGTTCCCTCCCCAACACCTGCCACTCATATTGATCAGCCAACTACCATGAAACTGCATGTAGCCTGACGCTGAGAGAAACAAACACATCCAAAGCCACCACAGGCACTGAATGAGCCGACAGTAAATGCAGATTATCAGCAATAAAATAACAATTATCTCCAGGTTTTTCAGCTTCACTGTACTTTTGTTCTGCTGTTGTTGCACTTCCTAGAGCTTATCCGCTACTCAGCTGATCACTGACTAATGACTTAAGCTCCCAAAGCTCCCAAACAGAAAGAAAGATTTAAGCATGTAGACAGGTTCACGTCCAAGTTGTTTTGGGTGGGTTTAGCTCAAGCATGCTCTTTAGCTGATCATAACGGAATGCTTTATTCAAACGTGGTATAAGGTTGTTCATATGTTAAGGAAATGTATAATTGAACTCCTGCTTATTGCTCATTTGTTTGGTTCAGAGAGCACAAAAGTCAGGCATGTATTGGCTGATTGGCTGTTTGCTTCATAATGATAATTCACAGCTATATAACGTCCAATGTTAATAACACAGTTGTACAAGGTGGACATTATGTATCCTGACACTTGTTACAGTTACTCTGCTGATTATACTCATGCCATCGTTGTTTTGCTGCTGCACCCTAACTTCATCTTTTATATGGCATTTCATATTGTTGATTTAATTTATTGTCAATGTTTGTGTTAGTATTTATCAAGGGGATTCGGCTCTGGTCGCTACTTGAATTCTTGAGAGCCTTTCCTGCCAAAGCTAACTGTATAACCATTTTATATAGTGATCAAATAATTGGTGGGATTACCCTAGTAAGGAAATGTATAACCCTAGTAATCCAATGTAAAAGTTTCTGTTATTACTAAATACTTGAAGCCCATGAAAACATCTTAAATCCCCTGTGACCTCGGTGTCACATGACCCGCATGACGTGTAAGACAGCAGCCGCCTCGGCCTTGACAGCCAGCAGTGTGGCCAGCTTTGTTGTGGTCACCGTTGACAAATCAAAGTTCTCTGTTAAGTCTGCGGTTTGCAAGGTCATGGGCTTGATTGAGGTCTTTCTCTCACAGGATTAAGAGAGCAGAACAACCTACTTATTTTTCAAAACGGATGACGTGCTAATCTGAAAGCTCCCTCTGTGATCTCGTGACCACAGTTTTGGGGTCGAGGTAGCGAGCCACTGAATTGCCCCTGGAAAAAATAAGTTTAACCCTTCGATCCCCTGTGCAAACCACCACTTCTCCAGATAAAAAGTATCGCTCCGTTGGGTTGCACCTGGTTCTTCAGAAGTACTGGAATAATACCCATACTGCAAATTATATAACTTCATTAATATCTACTGAATACGTTGTGATACAAGAGGCAATATAACCTTTAGGATAAGTGAATATAATACATTGTCTTTGAATCATTTACTTTTATATTTACATTTATATCTCATTCTGAAATCATTAAATATGAGCGAGAGGGCATTGTCAAAACAGTATACTGCGTGCACTGCAAGTAACACAAAACTAATAAATCATAAAAACTATCGATAGTTGATGCACAACACAGTTCAGAAGAGAGCCACAGTATCAACACATCTCATCACGGTTCTACGAAACACAGCATACACTGCTGCTGGCATTTAATGATGGATTTAACCTGTTTGTGCATTGGTTATCGGTGCAGCTGGATGTTTCATTTCTTTAGTAATTTCAACCACAGCACCCCAGCATGCAAGGGACTAATCCTGTTGGTAAATCTGGGTCCACTATCGGTCAGACAAATACTAAAAAATGAACATCCCTAATCTGTTCTATATTTAATCATATTCATCTGTATTTCCCTGATTATATGTATTGCAGTGCTGTATTCTTTTGATCTAGATTAAAACTGTGGCTCAGTGGTAGAGCGGGGCATCCATCAGAGGAGCAGTGGTTCAATCCCTGACTCCGCTAGTCCATGTGGATGTGTCCTTGGGCAAGACATTTCACTCCAAATTGCTCCTGTAGGCTTTCCCTGTATGAATGGGTATGAATGTTGTTCGTTAGTTCTGATGTGCAGGTGATTGCATGGTAGCCCCTGCCATCAGTGTATGAATGGGTGTGAATGGGTGAATGACATGAAGTGTTAAAGAGCTTTGAGTCGTCGGAAGACTAGAAAAGCGCTATACAAGTACAAGTCCATTTACCATATCAAGCACTTAGAAAACCACTATATACTAAATCTAAAGTTACTAAACTATAAATCTATTGGTATATATTGGTAGCTTTAAGTCTTCTTAATTGTGAAATAATAATGATTGTAGAATGTAAGCTTCCATAACATGATAGAAAACAGATTGTGTACATTGTCTTCTTTGAAATGTCAATAAAGAGCATATTTAGCAGCAAATTACCTGTGATGATACATTTTACCAGCAGAAAAAGCACCTGCAACCAATAACCGGACAGAAGGCATTCGTTTTTACCCATGTTCTCCTAATTTGAGATGACTACTTTCCCTGCACTGTGGTTGTCAAGTTGGCCTGCGGCGAGTGTAGACAGAGCTAAAATGTAACATGTGCTACCTCCATAACACATGGTGTTGCCAGCCACTTCCTTTCCCCTGCCAGCATGGCACTTCACTGGGAGGGTGTAACACGCTGAAGGCTCACTCTGTTCCCCTCAGATCCTAACACTGGAAATACCCCAGTTAATCAGTAGGATTCACTAGCGAAGTGATCCCTTGGAGGATGTTCCACCTACGAACATGCATGACCACGCAAAAGGTAGAGGAGATAGAACATTATCCTGCACAAGAGAGCGAGAATTCAACCTGTAAGCAACCTGTGCGCCTCTCAGTGATGGCTCTGCTCCATTTAGGTGTGCCAGTGAGCAAGCTTGAACATTATCAGAGCATACATCTACTGTAAGTGTATTGCAGCCATTATGGAAGAAAAAAACATCTGTTGTGAGCATAGACTATAATCTTCTATACATGTTCAAACATGGGCTTAAAACACTCTTATTCCCATTTACCTTTAAAGCTAATTCCCCCAGCAATATGTCACTGCCATGATGTATTCATGCAAGGTCATACGAGGGTTCTCATCTTTCTTCCAACATGCAGATAAACAGGAGAGGAGTGGGTGGCTGAATATACACAGTGTCAGTGGAGGTCTAGATGCATCATCCATTGTCATATTGCCATAATTTATGAGTGACAGCAGAGGTATGATAAGAGATGTGGCAGAGAAAATCGGATTCCCAAAGGTCACTGCCAAGGTCTAGGGGAGGGGTTCATTATAGCAGATTTTATCGATGTCCTTCAATCATGTTTGTGTGTGTGTGTGTGTGTGCGTGTGTGTGTGTGTGTGTGGTAAATAAAAGCAGGGACATTGAGTGAGCACAGAAGGAGCAAAACAGAAATAAACATGAAGAAATACCACAGTGGATAGCGAACTGTCTGAACAGTTTACGGCAACTGTTACGATGTTTCCTTGTTGGATCAAAATATGTGTGCTTCTTCTTCTTGCCTTTGCGTGTTTGGTTGTAGGTGTGTTCTTCTGCTTCTTTGCTCTGCGTTCTGGGCAGACAGCCACAACCGTGTGGTTAACAACGTGCTGGTTGCATGTGCTGTGTTTCCTGAGATGGAAAGAGGAACGGATTTGGACTACTGGTGGAGGGCAGCCTAATTCCTTCTCCCTCTCCTGGCCTTGATTCCCTTAGCTCGCAAGTGTGACTGCAATTTGCGCGCTGTCTTCATGTTCAAATTTATGACCTCTCCTGGCTTTGCTGAACAAAAGAGGGGATTGAAGGCAGAAGGATCCATCGGGGCCCGTCAAGCCCAGTTCCTCTGAGCGCCACTTAATTGATGCCAGATCTCTTCAGGGGCCAATCCTAAATGTATCAGGAGGAGGTGGTGGATCACTGCAGGGTAACATACTCCATACGTTCATGATGCGGAATTAAGCATTGGCATGAACATCTCAGAGCCCATCCTCTCTGCTAAGCACTGAAGCTACACAGTCTGGGCCAGCTGCATGGAGACAATCACACTGGTAATGCATGTGTGCATTTCTTTGTATGCGTGTGAGTCTCAGCAAGGGTTTTCTCACAAGTGTCAGTGCCTCACTGTGGCGTGAGTAAGTAGGGTGTTGACCCCATCTATCCCTGGAGAGCATATGGATGCAATCACGCAGAGTAAGAGAGAGGGAACGAGAAAAATTATAAGAGGAGGAAAGAAAGAGGGAGGGAGGGGAAACTAAGAAACCAAGAGAGAGAGAGAGAGAGAGAATAAGAGAAGAGCAATAAATTGGCGTCTGACTTGTGTATTTGGAAGACAGAAAATCTCCCTAATTCCTTGTTCTTCCTTCCCTTTATGGATTTGCCAGTGGATGGTTTTGGTTAAGTCAAGCCAGTGGTTTCCTCACCCGCTCTTGTTAAGAAGGCGAGGGATGATTGCGGTCACTTTGATTCCACTTTTTGGACATGGCCAGCAGCTACGAAGCACAAAAATAGCACAATCCCATCGTTGTTTTGAATGATAGGAAACAATAACTTAGTAGTGCATGTCATGTGTATTGTGTTTTTTTTAAGAGGATCTGTTTTCACAGTGAGAGCAGCAGGGGCGAATGAGAGGAGCATGCTCGACTGACATTTGGAGTGGATTGAAAAAGATTGCCCCAAATGATAAGCCATAGTTTCACTCCAACTATTAATACATGAATTCATGGCAGCCATCATTTCTAATCCGGACTCTTTCTGGCATGTTGTCACACACCCAGCGGCCCGCATCCCTCCAGCGTGGTTCTGTTCATTTAGTCTGATAAACATCTCAGCGCTCTCAGAGTCCATTACTTGCAATTTACTTCTCCCACCGGCATGTGGACACTGGCAATTCTTATTGAAGCTACCTCACACGCTTGCTTGTTCTAAGCTGCAGGCTGTGCAGTTTACCAGAGAGAGAAGTTGTTAAACTGACTGGCTAAGTAATCATCAGAGAGATAAGTTAATTAGTGTATCAGTGTAAACATACTTTTAGCCAGTTGCGCTTTAAGATAATTTTTGCAACATTAGCCAATACCCCCCTCCGTAAACATTGCAAATGATGGTCTTTGTAAATGCCACATGTTCAAAATGCCTTGGAGTTTTTTTATTTTTATTTGTGGAAGTACTTGGATTTTATGATTATCAATCAACACCATATGCTAATTTGTCAGCAAACACAAGCTCTAATTATGCCCTGTCCCACTCAATGAAACATTCTCTTTTTCTGTTTTCAACCCACATTTTAAGAGTGTGCCTCTCTGAGCTAGCACAGCTAAAACAATGACGTACAGTCATTTTTTGACTGGTATAGGCCTCTTAAAAAAGTGACTTCTTTTTGGGCTATTTGCATGTCAGTCTGAGGAGAAAATCAATGATGCTAATTAGTGTTCCTAAAGCAGACTTTGCTGTGCGCTGATTACTCTGAACTAAGTGCCAAGGGATTAGGGTGGACTTGCCTCACAGACTCAGGAGGTAGAGGAGCTATTAATTAGAGAGCTGTTCTGTGTGTGTGGGGGTGGGTGGGTGTGTGTGCTTGCACATGTGGGCCTGTGAGAATGTACTATGTACAATTACTTTGCCTCAGCTTTTCTTTGTTTGAAAGACTGGACCCAATAAACTCTGCAGTGTGCCGAGCTCTACTCACGCATCTACTCCTGTATGTTGATGCATTTCAAACATTTACCTGCCAGAAACAGAAGGGTCAAGCTGGAGGCTCTCCAAAAGTACTGCTCAGGAGGAGAGGTGTGTTTACATGTGTTATTATCGCTTTGACCCCTCAACCTACGCGGGGCCATTTGTAATACAAACAAAAGGAGGCACTTTGCAAATTTTGTTGCGCCTCACAACGCAGCTCTCACGAGTAAAGAGGGTGGCTCTCGACTCCTCAGAACACCGTGCCACTTCGAGAGTCACATGTTTCCAATTGAGAACGGTTTACTTCTATCAAGACATATTTCCGTAAGCCTTTGATTCAAACCAGAGACAAAGAAGGGTCTCCCTCTTTCTCACTCGTATATATGTTCCCTTTTCGAAAAGCCTCCATCCTGAAATGATCTGCACCGGCAGGAATTCCGGCACCTTTTTTTTCAGACTGGTAACTCCATAGTTTTCCAAAAGGTGTGTTAAAGGTTATTTTACACTGTATTGTAACTAATGGACCCCGAAAGCTTGACATGTGTGACGGTGCACGACTGGGAATGAGAGGAGGCATGTTCGCTTTACAGAGCAGGTTGGGTTTTCATATTTATTCCGAACAGCCTCAAACTGGTCCACTTTTAAAAAGGGCTTGGATTTCACAGGCCGCTGCACCCCGCCATCTGTCCGTCCATTCGAATTAGACAAGCCCTAATCATCTCAAAGTTTGACAAATTTGATAACGTTTCCGTGGTCAGATGTGTTGAGATATGTATCCCTTTCATTCTCTCTGGTCATTTTGTTTTGTTCTCCATTGTTTGATCACACTCACAGCAATGAGCTAGAGAGCTGCGTTGCGTTAAAAAGATGCAGTCGTTGACATCGACTCAATAAGCAATGCAGCAATGTCAAACCTGCATGTGAAACAGGGATGCTCTTTTTTTAATTTCCATTTGAACATATTATGTCCGATGCTGTCCAAGTATGTCTAGATTTCATGGAAAATGGCACGAAGCTGACATGTAAAAAGCACATTTCAGCTTTAATTCTTAACAAAAATAAACTTGTTAATTTTCCTCATTAAGCTTTTTAATCAATAGCTATAGTGTTTGGAAAGTCCATGTGCCTCCCAGTCAGTTACTCTAAGCCTGAGGATAGTAATGTCCATAGAGAGATTAATTTGCATGCAAATACTTCTCCCTCTCTTTCCAATTGATCCCACTTATTCTTCATGCATTTATAACCCCCACATTTGGATTCAGAGAAAAAAGTAGATATTTTTAGTACGTCAATAGTTATTCAAATCGCACTGTGCCTGGAAAAACATTCCAAGTCTGGTGTAAAATGAAGATGAAATCGAGTTTGTGAAATGTATGGGCTTGCAGAATGCAAATGAGTCGGTTGATAGAAAAACCTTTGCGTGAGCCAAAATTGTCTTTGTTTGCTCCCCAGTTTAAATGGAATATGCCGAGAACTGAAGAGTAAATAAATTGTATGTTGCAACAAATTATGATTTTATCTGCATACCTACAACATAATCTTTTCGAAAGGCATCTAATGTGTATGTGCTTCAGTTTAAAGATATTACATCTATCTTAAAATTATTCCAGGAATCTCATCTAAATCCCTTCCAGCAAAACAAACAGAATATCTGATGAGTCTCACAAAGTTTTCTATGAAAGCCAGTGGCTGCAGCAGCCTCACACAGGCAGACATTGCAACTGTAGTGCATCCCTGTGGTGGAACTACTTTGAGTGGGAGTGGATGAATGTCTGTATGGCTGCGAGTCTACGGTCTTGGGATTTTCTTAATTAGATTGAGATGCTTTTTGATGCCTTGGTGCAGCTGCACCTCGTGGTGAGGTAGTGAAGCTTCAGAGAATCAGCTCAAAAACCCACTGTGTGACACATAAGTGTCACACAGAGGTAGGTGAAGGGATAATGATAAACAAAGCTTGATGGTTTTTTTTAATTGAAGATTTATTGAAATTAATACAAAGTGATTTAATTTCTGAGGCTGGAACTTTATCTTACTACCAGTTAATTCAGCTGTACTGACCCGGTTGTAATTGAATAGCTTTCTAAAGGATATGAGGCAGGAAATCCTTCCTCAACTTACAATTTCAGTTTTGTTTTTTGCATAGCAAGAGAAGAATTATGTTTTTAAATAAATGGTAAACTTCCACTCACTAAAAAATATACTTGTACAGAATTGCTGAAGGAAACGCCTTGCTAAAAACAATTATTATACTTATTCTCGTCCTAGTCTGTGGGACTTCCTAAAAGGTGCAAGAAACAGGATTTTAAGCATTTCAATTGCCTCTCAACGACTCTCTATAAGTTCAAGGTTTAGCCGACGGTTTATAGCTAACGGTGCTAACAGGGCTAACTGTGCAAACTGCAGCAAAAGTGCTGACAGAGCTAACAGTGTTTACCCGAGGGGGAATCGGAGGGTGGGTATACTACGCTTCCACGACAACGATGTCGGTCGGGACGGCATTATTGGCTGTAACCGAGCTCAGTGAAAGGCAGCGTCACAAGCACAACAAGCATGCGCAGCAAACGAAACAAACAAAGCAAGGAGAAGCTCTGATAACGACACACACAGAGGAAGAATGACTTCATTCTCTGCTCAGGTAGATATTACTCTTCCATTTCTTTATCTCGCAAATAGTTGTTTGTCTCTATGTTCAGATCCATTTTTCTGGATAGACTTCAGGAGCATTTGCTATTTTGGTTTGGCCCATATTACTTCTATATGAATTACACCTCCGTCCCTTAAGGTGTCCCCCCCATTTCGTTATTAGGCAATACTGCTTGTGCCACAGTCAGAGGCCCTCCCTCAGCAGATGCAGAATGCAGAACTCACACACCACTAATTGTTTTCACCCTGCTTTAATAAAATATGTTATTACAGGGGACGAACCACTCAGAGTTGGCGGCTTCTCAGGAGAGACTTGGCTTTGTTTACATTTGGGCAAGATGGTGGAGATTACCTCGGAGGGTCCTTTTTAGCTGAAAGCCTAGAGACAATATTCCAATTACGAAAAACACAAGAGGAAAGGGAGCTGGGACCAAAATATGACCATTTACAAAGGGCCACATTATTAAGGCCTCCTTGCGATTAAATGGGATTTCTTATAGGTCATGTGTGAGTGGTAGGGCGGTACAGACAGTATAACATTTACCGGATTCTCAAAGGGCCGTCAAGTGTTCTTGACGCCTTGAGATTGAAACCTTGCTGAGGTGTTACTATAGATCTCAGTGTGTATGGCCATTTGACTGAGCCATTTCATGTTCATGAAGTATTCTTTATTCTACGTGAACAAGAAATGAGTCCAGGATCTCTACTTTTAGGACAAAGTATAAACAAAATCCTCTTTTAAGCCTCCATTCAAAGGCTTTAGGGGTAGATCATGAATATACAGCAGCACAGTCACATCCCATGGGACAGAAAGTCAACATAGACCTTAATCCCACTGCCAAACCAAACCGAGTTATTTCTATACGTGTGTGTGTGGTAGGTTTGGCTTTGGTCGGCAAAGGTCGTGGCATGGCTCCCATCAGGTCATGGCGTGTCTCCCATCAGAGGATGAAGAAAGGGAAAACAAACAGAAAGAGAGAAAGATGAGGAGGGACCCCAGAGAACATTAGTGGACAGAGGGAGGAATAATAGTTTTTTCTTGATGTTTATTTGAACATGGCACAGAAGAGAAGGAGGTCACTGTGTGATTTAAGGGTGGGGAGTAATAAAGTCAAGATGTAGTCAAAGCCCCCCTGCTGACTCAGGTCGCTTTACCTCAGTAAGGCCCCCAGAACTGAAATAGGAGGACACTGTTTGTCTATTCACACACACACAGGAGTAACTGGCCTGCTACAATATGTATGTATGTAGTTTAATTGAAGGGGTATATTATTGTATTAATAACTATTCACAGAGAGGTTGGTTGTATAATAAGTATTATTTTTATAAAGCTACTCTAGCAGAATAATTGATGCCAAAAAACACTCATCAACCAATCATAGAATTTTTTTCCATGCTAGCAGCTGAGCTCTATAGATGGCGATGTTGGTCTGTCAGTCGGTCCACTACTTTGGGCCAGACTGAAGTATCTCAGCAACCATTGGATGGATTGTCATGCAATTTTGTAGACTCCCGTCTGACTTTTCAACATGAATTAGCAGAATTCTGGGTCTGATAAATCTTATGAACTTTGGTGACCTCCTGACTTTTCCTCCAGCCATCATGAGATTAATTAAATATCTCAACAACTGTAAAATTGATTGCCACAAATACAAATACAGACATTCATATCCTCCTCAGGATTAATTGTTTGGTGACACAAAGTTACTGGTGACTTTTCATCTAGTGCTGGTCATCTTTTATATCATTTATATTGTCCAATACATGGGTTCATGACCCAATACCTGCAAAACTAAAGATCTCAACTGTACTTTGTGTTTAGTGTTAGCAAATATTAGCAAAACATAGTCATAAAACACTTAAACTTGACAGAAACAAAAAACTCATCACAACCGAAAAAAACTTTCGGTTGTGATGTATATACATGTATAAAAAAAACCTGTATATACATGCTACTTTAGGTAGAAAGTAAGATGACACTGAGCATCTAAAATACGAGATCCTCTACTCAGTGAGGATTTTTTTCCCAACATTTTGGAAATATTCTCCCCTAATACAGACCAGTACTGTGATTAATGATGTGACAAAATGGCCTTGTTATAATAGTCTCATTTTAACCAGTTCCGATGAAGTGTATTCTTCTCCCATTTTTCATTCTTCTCTCTCAGGACAACATACTTAAAATGCAGTGTTACTATTGCTATCCAGTGTTACATTTCACCCTCACCACCCTGTGCCTCAGATTGATAGGAGGAAACAACTGCATCCATAATCACGCCTATTAATCCAATGCTAGACTGCTGTGTCTTTGCTCGTTATTTGTGTAACTATTTCCTATTCTATTCAGCGTACATTCAGCTGTCTGAGCCAACCACGAGTTCACCCTCTTTGCCTGGTGCTCATCTCATATTTTCCCAGGGTGAATGCATTATTTATTAAATGTTAAGGGCTCCATTGCGAACTTTAAGTGGCAGTGTGTTGTATTTGCTTAATGAATGGGGTTAGAGGAGATCAAAGCTGAAAATATGACAGATGAAAGGGAGGGGGTAGACGAAGACATTCAGTTTGTCTGACTTAATTGCTGCCTTGCAAGAAGAAATCTCATCAAGTCCGATTTTAAAGAGTTCATGCTTGGTTTCAAAGTCTGGTGGAGAATTTTCACATATATTTAGCTTCGAGTAATTGTATTGTTTTATCCAGGATCCTTAATACATGTCTTGCTTCTGAAAGTTAAAGGCTTATCAAGACAAGTTTGTCTGCATAAGAACGATTAAACTGGGGTCACATGCAACTATTGAGTCACTGGTATTGATCAAAAATCTTATCAAACCAACAATGGTACTCTAGTCTCTTATATAGACAATATGTGCTGAGGGCCAGTAACAATATAATTCAACACAACTGTAAATTAGCCTGTATTAATTAAATTAAAATCAAATTCATTGCAGACTTGATGGTACTGTATATCTTAAAGTATCAAATGACCCTCCAACAGTAGCAGAAACCATGACCTCATTATAGCAAACATTCCGTAGCAGAGTAAAGTTTCCCGTGGACTTTGAACTGGAAGTCCTTGTCTGCATGGCGCCTGTAAAGCTAACTCGCTAGCTAGCCACTCCTCTTTCCTCTCTCCACAGATCATTAGCAGTCATGCTCCTGCCCTTTGAAGTCTGTGAGGTCTACTGTGTCTGTCATACCCATGCAAATCCAGGGGACAACCCCAGCCACCTGTTCTCAGAAACATCTGTCCATGGGCCGCGGCTTTACTCCGGCACCGTTCAGCTGCCTCGCTCCACTCTGATCCTCAAAGGGCTGGAGGATGGCATAGAGGCTATTTTTAGGGGCTCGCCTGATATGCTAGTACAGACCTTATGCTCTCTAATGAACATACGTTTCAGTATAAGTGCATGCTTAGAACAGAAATGTGGTACTTAGTGAGAAAGCAAGTTTTAATACAAGTTTGTATTGCTGCCTGCTTCAAGAAAGTTCAGAGAACTTTTATAAGGAATAACACATAACGAGTTTTGTTTTGTTTTTATCACACAATCACAATATTGTATCCTTTATTTTGGTATAATTTAATTTATATGATTTTCACCCATACATCCGCATTTAATATGTGGATTGCTGTATGATAATTCAATTTGAAGGCTAGCACTGCATTCTTTGAAGGAGATTTTAGAAGGAACAACATTGAACTCATTGTTTACAGAGAATAGTTGGTGTAAGCTTCAGTTTAATGACAGTATCCCATCAGGACAGATCAGCTCTACTGTTTTTAATGAAGTCCTTTATCTGCAAGCTGCAAGACTTCACCAGCCTTTCCTTGCCCTCAGTACGCCAAGACCCCTCTTAGTTGGTGAGGAAGCAGATCACAGCACTCCAGGTTTCCAAGGGAGGTTCAGCTGCATAATGATGACCACATTCATTAAAAGTTAACAACTTATCAGTGATCAAGATTTCCTGAGACACATTTTCTGTCTCTCTGGGTGTGAGATTCAGCATGAAGCTGTCATCTATTCCCTCTGGGCTCTTCCAGGAAATATTTGATATCTCAGCCATTCACTTTGGCCTTCAGCAGGCCATTGCACCTGGCATACATGATGAAGTCACCACCGTGTAGTCAGGAAGCAGGGCAATGCCCTTCCTTCCAAAGCACAGTGGGTTTGCCAGTTTCTACCAAGGGACAGATTGTTTTGCATGTGTGTCTTTTTTCATGACAGCCGTGTTGTGGTAGGACACCACTGAAAATTGACCCACAGGGTATGTGCCAAGGGATGTGGGTGGAAAGCAGTCTTTTGATTGGGTGCCAACGGGATTTCATGTTTGAATACAGAATTGTAATAGGCCACTTGGGAGTTGTTGGAGTGGTTTGTAGGGATCCTGGTGATTGTTCACAGTGACTTTGGGCTCAGGTTGAACTAAACCAAACTTGCAAAACAAGTACAAATTGTGCGATGTTATGATTATTTATTTCTAGTTCTCCGGGGACCAGGAGGCCAAAGTGAAAACGCACACCTTGCCAGATCCTGTGGCCACATAGTCCACAGTGAAGCAACGTTTATTGTAACGCCAACATCAGGAATACATTATTGAACAAAGGCTGTAGAGAGGAATACAAATACCCCAATGATAATTCCCTACATCTTCCACGCAGTACACTTTAAACAGATTACTGGCACAATTAATAAAGCAAGCCCTGAGGGTGTTGCCTTACTACTGACCCAGCAACAACAGGACACCGAGCATCTGTCAACAACCTATATGGAGAAATCTAATCCTGAAGAATAAAGTCTATGCTGTCACTGTACATTATACAACATGAAAAGTAAAACAATACAAGCCAGATATAATGCAACTCTAGACCCGAGCACAGAATCAGCGGATTGTTGGACATGGTGAAACTTTCCCGGGAATCGGTTACAGTAGCTCAACACTGTATGAGACTGTATGCAAAGTCTTGGGAAAGTTAGCAGCTGTGTAGCCTCTCCCTCTGCAGGGGGATGGAGATCAGTGGAGTGTGTAAGAGTAGATGTGCATGAGGGAGAGACCTGCTGATCCAGGTGTTGAACGCTGCCTGGCACTCTGACAGCTGAAGGGAAATAGACAGTATACGCTTTGATTCGCACAGAGATATTGTACAGATACATGCACAAGCATAACCTACAGTAGAACACACATGCAATACGCCTGTACACACACACACAGGCAGTGATGTCCCATATTGTTTCCGCCGGATGCTGCTGCATTATCCTGTCAACCATTCATATGAAAATGCATGAGACAGAAATTTTCCTGTTGGGTGTTCTGCCAGGGTTTATGGCTCAACACTGTGCAACTTTCCTCTGGGTCTGTGATTTGAGCCATTATGATTGGCCCAATCAAAGCTCAGGCAACACCCATTTGAAGTTAGCCCCACATCTCAGGAGCAGCAGACTGTTCTGTTGCGAGCCAATTACAACAATGTGCCTCAGCCCATTGTACATTCTCTCACAGCTTAAATCTGTGAGGAAAAACCCTAAGGCCCAGAGCTAGCAGTGCCTCTGGCCCCATCTGAAAAGAATATGACTGTGGCTGTAAGTGCAACCAGCTTCACATCACGTTGTTGTTTTTAAAGTTGTCGCCATCTTAGAATGTCAAAATCCCCTGTTTATAGGATGATGTAGTTCTGTTTCAGAAATACCAATTAAGTTCTTTGTTTGACTTTTAATCCACTTCATCTTCTGCACCGTTCCTTATATTTTCTTCTC
Source organism: Anarhichas minor (assembly GCF_050575085.1). Taxonomy (NCBI): domain Eukaryota; kingdom Metazoa; phylum Chordata; class Actinopteri; order Perciformes; family Anarhichadidae; genus Anarhichas; species Anarhichas minor. The sequence goes on from NW_027466456.1 coordinate 10,225,726, forward strand.
TACGCAGGTCTCTTTGGCCCTCATAAGGGTTATTTCAGTTTCTAATTTCTTATACTTCTTCATGTTTATCAAAACCTTTAGCATGTCACAGTTATTCAGTATTTTATAAGAAAAACGCAACAATAAGCTACAAGTCGAAATAATATTTTTTTATTTACAAAGCAGTATTTTCTTATTTTTAACCTTTGCAGAACTAGTTCTAGATTAAAGGTGAAATCAAAGAGGACGATTCACAGTGTTTCTTCAGTGAGAAGGGCCGCAATGACTATTTTTATTATCCACTTTTCTGACCATTATTTTCTTTATCGATCAATTAATAGTTTGAGTTATGAAATAGAACAAAATAGTGACACTTTCCATCACAATTTCCTGAAGGCCAACATCTTTGAAATGCTCCCTTTGTCTGACCAACTATTGCATAAAATAAAAACATAAAACCCTCACACATGAGAAGCTGGACCTAATGTGTCACTACATGTGAATATAGCAGGGAACAAATGAGTGATCTTACAAAATCACCTATTCTCTGAAAATAACTCGTTATACCAAGTGTTAAGTTGAAGTGGTGCAGTATATAAAGTCTCCTAATTCGCACCCGACCTTCAAAGACAGAAATTCATGCTTGACGGTAAATTACTCAGTTGGCACCCATTATGTTAAGTTCCATTATGGCCTAGTTAGCAGACTGTGATTTAATGCAGTCCATTCTTCACACATGTATGACCACAAATGCATTGTTCTGTTTACCCTACCACTTCATTTCCAATTAAACACTAAGTCACAGAACAGTGCCTTTCACTTCAAATTATTTTCTGACTTCATTTTTGATCTCATAATGACTCCACAGAATGACGTTAAGCTCATTAAAATTTGCCTTACAGTACATAATGAATGCACTTTCATTTTCCGCGTCCTCCGTATTGCCACATTACGCTGTCCAGATCTTGTGAGGTGACTGAAAAGTGGGCTGTGATGTTCTCCTGAAGTACAAAGGGTACTTACCGATTTTGAGGCCTGTGGCTCCCAAGCAACCAATGTGATGAAATCCATCTCAGGCGAGGTCATCCGCACACTCTGTAGTGTAATTGCAGACAAAAAAAAAGTTTTTGATTTGAATCCTTACACCATCCAGTTGGTATGCCTTTTGAAAATCCATCACAAGCGTGAGCGGCTGCTGGTAACAGTTAGGAAAAGAAATCAGCATTTTTCCAATCAATCCCTCAAGAAAGGGCAACAGTGATTTGTCTGCGGCCATTTTGCCTGTCAGAGATGTTTAACTTCCTTGCTCATAATGGCTGTTGTACTCTGGGTAAACATCCATTACTAGCCTGTTTATTTGGAAGGAGGGACTCACCGTGGATATGACCCGGTTTTCAAATGACAACCCATACCAGAGAGATGAGAGGATGGGGGTAGAGAGGGAGGAAGAGCGAAGAAGGGAATGGAGAGGAAGACCCAATTTATTTTGAGTAATTGGCTCCACTTGAGCAAACACCCCTTGCTTGCCCAGTGGTCGTCTCAATCCAAATCTGTGCCAACAGCAAAGAGAGAAAAATAGCCCCTCCTATGTTCAGCTACACAGATTGAAAGAGAATGAACTGGGCCTTTTTTGAGATGGTGAACCTCCTCCATAATAATCCATTTGTATAACTCTCGCACAGCTTTGAGAGTCTTCCAACATTATATGGAAATATAATTATCGAAAACATTTACAAATATTACTGATGTGAGACTGAATTTAGCAAGACATAGGAGGTATTATCCAAATTAAAGTTCCTAATTTTCCCTTCATGCCTAATTACTTTAATCATAATTTTAACCCACGATAATTTACTGATAAGCTCAAGCTTGACAACTTTTAGATCTGCAAGATGGTTTTAATTACCTGTTTCTATAGAGCATCTCAATGTCTTACCATGGAAAACACAACCTGACCGCACATTCACCTTTATTTCCACTGCAGAGAAAAAACAATACAACCCTAACCATGCACAGCTTATTATTGACAAAAGCAAACAAATAAAGAGATTAATCAACATCTGATAAAGTCAGTGCAGTGCTGAAGTGGAAAGAAATAACTCCCGGTGAGGCTGTCACGTTGTCACAAGACAAGCTAACAGGCAGGGAAAGTTCAGCTCTTTCATTCAACCATATACACCTTTCATAGTACCCATGGTGCCCCCCCCCCCCCTCCATCAGGACTGTCCTTTACAGGAAAGAGGAAGCCCCCTGAAACAATATGCCTCGCCTATTGATAAGTGAGACATCGCTGGGCCCCCTGACAGATTACATGGGGCCAGTAGAAGCCATGTCCGGGAGACGCCTGTGGGCCTGTGAGCCGATGTGTGGGTGAGGCGGGGTTACGGTGGATCCCCTGAAGGGGTGTCACTGTCGGGTTGCTCTGCTGAGTAATATGTCACTGTAAACATGTACAGGGATGTGAATGCATGATGTTTTGTGTGTGTGTGTATAGAAGAGTGTGCCAGTGTGTGTTTACTTTTCTATTTATTTGTGTTTGTGTGCACACTATATCACACTGGGTGGTTTGAAGTCTGTCATGTGAGGTTTCTGTGTAGACCTGATGTTGGAGAGTCTTTGAACTGCCTCAGATGTGATGACTAACACAGCTCCCTCCCCACTAAACAGCATCAACCGGCTACTTTAGAGTGTCAAAATCATTAGGACATAATGTATACAACTCACATATATATACACACACACACACACACACACACACACACACACAAATATACAAACACTCACAAAATCTGGTCCACAACTACAAACACACACACATGCAGAAGCACAGTATAATAAAACACACACATACATCCTTAAATGTATCTATCTGTCCGTCTGGACCACAGAGAGCATTTCTATCTAAAATTCATATGACTGCCCCTTCCTCTCCAATTTTGATAACCATACCGCTCACCCTCGTCGCTCTATCTCTGCATTAGAGGTGCAATAAATGAGAAAAGGAAGAGGCATTTTCTGTGGCTGCATACAATAGTTCGTGGGGGTCAAGTGGCCATCCCCAAGGCATATTTAACAGTCAAAGCTCAAATGAAGACAAACGCTTGGGCCTAAATGTTGCTGGAAACACGCATTGGGTGGTAAATGTGTCCTGTAGCTGCTGATCACAATTCAGCAAACCAGCTGCTCACTGGACTGTGTCCCTGTACCTTAGTGCGTGTGCACTGTGCACACAAGGACACACGCACAGTCTTGGGGCTGGCAGGGCATTTAAAAGAGGGGCCAAGACTGTGAATTAAAATAGAAAATGTAGTTCAAGACAGAAAAATTCGACAGGGAAAGTTGCTAGAGATTATACATGTTTTCTCTGATTCCGGGTTTGGTGTTGTAGTTATTGTGTGGTCATTTGGATAGTGTTTATGTTATTATTGTAGGATTTTGTAACAACTGGACAGAGCCAGGCTAGCTGTTATGCCCTGTTTCCAGTGTGATGTGTTTTTCGTGTGAAGTTAACCGGCTACAGACTGTATGAGTGTTGTCAATCTTTTGATATAACGCTCCACTAGAAAGTAAATAAGCATGTTTCCCTAAATGTCCATCTAATCCTTGAAAGATCCCCTCCAGACATGTTTAAGGCATGAAATTCTGCTTTGAATAATAGTATCTCCTCCTTCTCGCTCATTAAAAAATACGGGCTGCATGAATATGCAAATATTGTTCATTTAAAAAAGTTAAACTGCTGGACACAAGACGTCTCCTACTTCACTTAAACCTGGATTGGCTTCCAAACAAGCTGTGAAGTTGCAAATCATGCTCGTAGATAAATATGCTAAATTCAGATTTACGGTAAGCTCAGAGAAACATTCCCCCTTGTAAAAATACCTTTGAGTGTCAAACTCTGCACAACCATCATTGTGCACATTGAAGGCCAAACATTAGATCCAAGTGAAGTAACAATATGAGCAAAACACATTTTTGAGAGGAAGGGGACTTTAATGACTGAGTGGAAGTCTAGCTTTCTGCTGTGAAATATAGCTTACATCAACAAAAGTTTTACAGCCAACACAGACGTGATAAACCGACAGCATAAGTCTTCTTTCTCCTTTCTTACTTTCATATTCAGACTCACAGAAAGGTCTTCACTGCTCTGCAAAGCCACATGAACATTGGTCAAACCAGATGTCTGCTACAGCACAGAATCCCATGCAGCTATAAATCGTGATCGCCTCGATTGTTGTCAATCAAAGCCACATCCTAAGTGGGGACTCATAACAGCATGAATCCCTCCGCCACTTTACACCATCCTGCACTTCTATTTCACAGGTTCCCCTCTTTTCACTTGGTGTGTTACTGTAAGTTAATAGGCCCAGTGCAACATTGCCTACAGCTCTCTGAAAAACGACTGCTCGTCACTTGGACAGAAAGCACGTGAACAACCAGAACCTCAGTATTTTTCTTGGACGTGAAACCAACAGTCACATTTCTTCCCTCCAGTTAGCAGTGGGTTTTGTAAACAGGCAGAGAAACGTTTGACAGTTTCTACAGCGAGTGCAACTCATCAGATGTCTTACTGAAACAGGTAAAAACATCAGCATAAGGATTTTGCTCCATATTTCCACGGGCCAAAGAGGAAGAGGAATGCAGGGGATGGAGATGGACGCTCTGTATGGTGTGGTCTAACCTGTTTATAGCTGTTGGATTCTGTCCAGTGCACAATTTCTTGATTTCCACGGTTCAGCTTTGTCTGTGCACTGTAACTTTTTAGTGCTTACATGAACCATTGACTGCCATATTGACTTGTGCACACACACTGCAGTTAGAATTTTTATCCCAAAAAGGAAATTGCATGTTTAAAAAACAAACAAACACATTAAACTGTATGAAAAGACAAAAGATGTAAAGGCTATTGAGTCAAGTCCACATAGGAAGCACATATGATTGTTATAGCAATTCAAATAACCTAACAACTTGACATTTTTGGAAATTGTTTCATAAATGCCAATGTAGCTTGTACGAGAAACACCACCACATTTTTATAATTTTTACTCTGTCTTTTCGGAATTGGTGGTGAATCCATTCGACATAAACCTAACATGTGTCTGAAGTTATGATTTATAGTGTTTGGGCCTGCTGGGCTGTAAAAATCCTTGGTCCAATGATATCACTTCATTCTGGGTCTAGGGTTCCCAGCGTGAATGTTGACTCGGGCCCAAGGCCAGAATGCTGTCTGCTCCTCAGGACACCCTTGTCTCTTTCCTCAACAGGCCCCGGGGGCCGAAGTGTGCCGTTTGCTTTGGCAAAATAGATGAAGGTGATGTCACCCTGTGGACATCATGTGGAGAGAATTGCCATAAATGAAGGGCAGTTGGGAATCCTCAGTGAGCTGTGCAGCATGAAACCAAACCCCACTGCAGGGTTCAGATAAACAGGTACTACAGTGCTACATAATTGCTAGATCATGTATAAAAGTTGCTCTATTCAATAATCTAATATTAATTAACAATGGATAATGGAATTAACTATGTATATTGTGAAAGGGGATGCTCGTAGTGACGAACTCACAAACAATTATCACCCATATCTGCAGTCCGTATGGAGCTTTTTAGTTGATCATAAGAATAAGAACATGTTTAAAATGACTGAACCAAAACACCATCAAAATGCCTTCTGTAGGACATTAAAGCTGTGATGGCATGGAGTGAAAGTGATAGTGTGCTGTCATCTGCAAACTGTGACCCGATCAGGCTGAGTAAAAAAATAGTAAAACATGTGCAAAATGTATGTGTCCTAATAATGGCTTTACTAATTAAATCTCAGCAATCACACGGCCATTGTGAGGAGATATTACTATATTACTTCATATATTTCCAGAATGTTTTTAAGGAGTTGGGAATTTCTCTATTTAGTATTTGTCATTTTTATTTCATGTTCATACTGATGCGTACTACTAATGAAAGCAAACAACATCAATCTAACCGATATTTCTAGAAAGCTTTACTTTACAGATTGCTTCATTTACATAAATGCCATAGAGGACAAAGATGCGTGGACCCCTATGTTGTACTCAAGGACATACTGCACATTTAAAAATGCTTTTGACTTTAATTTTGACTGAAACTTAAAGACTTGCAGCATTCCTAGATTCGTATCTATACTGTAAGTTTGTTTCTTCACCGAACTGCCAACTTCCTGTTCGTACTCAGGGATATCCTTCCTTCATGAAATTTATACTCCCAACATTAATAGTCATCCTGCCCATTCATATTATGTATGTGAGAAAATTGACGGGCACAGAGGCTCTGTGGCCCCTGGGGCCAGGTGGCGATGAGGTCACCTTTCCTCTCATCTCTCTTGCCTTGTCTTCAAGCTTCCTTCAGGTGCGGCCTCCAAATACTTCCTGACATCGGATCAAAGTGGGAAACACCGAACCGTCTCCTCTCTCCCAGAACTTGGGTATGCTTGTTTGTGGAGCCGCACCACCACCCCCCTACCCCGGCAGTGATCTAATCAGGCTATTGCTGACTCTGGGGTGCACCGGTGGGTTTCAGTGCCAACACGTACATTGTACAGTTCCCTGATGAGAACTGCAACTCAACACTGGCTGTGACACGCTGGGAAGAGGACAAGGGATGTCTGCACCCTGCGGTGATTTCTTTGAGGAATAAAACAAAAGTGCGTGTGTCTGAGTGCATATTTTTCTGTGTGTGCGGAGGCGGCAGCGAGGACGGACTGGTAGAAATATGCATAGCTAAACATCCTCAGGTATACAAATAAATAAGCAAGATTCAAATAAAGGCAGAGACCATCAAAGAGTGGGTCCAGGATGTCAGAGGGGGTGAAAGGAAAGGGGGAGGAGGGCTGGAGGGGTTTCTGAAAGTCTCCCTGGTTGCACACAGCGAGAGCTTGACCTGAAAAGAAGGAGACTTGGCTTTCAACGATGAAAGGGTGGCAATGCTGAAATCCAACTGAGTTGTCAGGTATTCACGTTCTGCCTCAAGTCTAAGATATGAGTCAGAATGACGTTTGCAGCAAAATTCAAAGCAGGAGGGAGGAAGGAGGTGGGGGGGGGGGGGGGGGTGCTGCCTCCAGTCATCTGTTTTAATTAAAGAAGCTGGGCGAGCACACTGTAGGTCTTGCTTTGGCCGTGTATTCCTGCAGGCCACAGGTGCAGAGCGCTGAGGGAGTGTGTCTTTGAGTGAATTTTAGTTTTTCTCTTATCCCAAAGCTCCTGTCTCGGCCTGCGTAGCCCTGCTCTTTGCTCTTTTTCCCCTTCTCTCAACACCTTAGTGCTTTACCCGCAGTGCCCTGCGTCCATCTTGAGCACTCACTGAGTACTAAGAGAACCGGCAAAAAATATCAACTTTAATTTTTCGTTTCAAAAGCAACAATCTACAGGAGAGTGACGGGTTCCTGGAATGGGCCTTTCTGTTTAGATATCTCCCAATAAAACGGTAATGATATGCTCCTTCCATCTGGATCCAGTTGCCAGTCTGCGCCAGAGGTAGACGTGTCAGTTGTTATTATTATTTTCCCTCTGTGATGTTCAGGTCTGGTCGCAGTTGAAGGAAGGTCACTCGGCATACCTTGCGTGCTCGCCTGTAATTATGGAGTCACTTGTTGAAGGTCACCTAATATGACTTCACAGGGCAACACATCGCTAGGCTGCGTAAATATTCCACAAAGTTTAAATCAGTTTTTCAGTATGTGGTGGTGGTGATAGTACAAGGGACAATGAACTTTGAGTTTTGAATAGATTGTAGTTTTTTTGTAAAGATTGAATATATATATCCTTTTATCCAACCACAGTATATTTCTTAAGTTATTTCATTAAAATAGTACTATTATACATCAATTTTAGGAACAGAGGGGGGAATTGGGATTTGCCATTTGGGAATCTTTCCACCAAAAAGACTTAACAAAAAACATCATCCATAAAGGACATTGATGACAAGTTACTACTTTTTTTGTTCTTCTATGTGCATTTATGAGTTGATTGTGATGAAGCCTCCATAATTATAGTTTCGGTGTCAGACATTTTCTTTTGTCATAGTTCATCCTTAGCGGAGAAGACACACCCAGCAGGAGCGGCATCTCCAAATGACAAGGCTGCCAGCCTGCCAACTTCATGATTGCTTCCAGACAAGTGTAGTTGCCCTCTGGACAGCCCGCCTCTCATTTCTAGAATAATGGCCAATCACCAGGAGGTAGTTTGTTGAAAGAGTGCAGCCAGGAACTACATCTGCCTTCAAACAGTCCAGTTCCTACCACATGCTCTCAAAAGAACCAAAACTGGCTTCAGAGCATCATGTCACTGTTGAACAATGCCTGAGCCATCACTGAGATGAGAACTGGGGTACCAGATATCGTCTACTAGGATTGAATAAAGAAACAATTGATGAAAGCTTGTGGATACAAATGAAACGTGGTGTTCATATTAGGGTTGGGCAAAATTTACAAAATGTACAACCCTCCACCAATCAGCACATGCCGATATAATTGTGCAGGCGTGTGTTGCTGAAGCGGCGAGTGGCTATGAATGTAAAGCTCTCTCTTAGCTTGTTTAGTCTAATAAATAAACTAAATCAGTTTTAGTAAACAGAAAATCATAATAGACAGTAAACCTTCTAAATTCAAGTTTCATTTTAAAACACACTTCATTCAAACTCAAAAATCATTAATTCACAGTTAGATGTGAAGATATGCTGCCTCTATATGTTGTTTTTCCCCACTGTCCCTCTGCTGGCCTCTTTGTGCTACTACAGCCTCCACTTAGCGGCGTGCCAGGTGCCCGCTAAACTGCCGGTCTCACTCATTCTTTGGAGGCATGCCATCAAATTAGGAAAATAAAAACACTTGAAAAATATATAAGTCTTTGTCTCAGTTTAGTTTGGACGTTTGGATTCAAACGTAGCATTTCACTGTGAAACACAAAAATGTGGCTCCACGCAAACAAGCGGAACTTGAAGTCACATCCATAATTGACACATCGAGGTTGTTTGACGTCCTACATCTTTGCACTTACAACAGTTGTTTTGAAACAGATGCGATGTTTCACAATGCAGACCTCGCTTGCACCTGCAGTACTTTCAACCGGCCTCTTCAAAGCCAAAAATAAATGATTTCAGGAAAACAACAGGGGTTCCAATCAGCTTCTTTTGTCACCGTGTCAGCACCAACAGCTCAACATATCGCCTGACACAAACCTGCTGCTTCTACAACCACCCTGAAAGCACAGGACAGTGTCAAAACCACGAAAATATTAGAGCAGGATATCTGAAGGGGAAATCCTACTTCAGCCATGTACTTTAAGTGGTCACTGTTGGAACACCAAGTGTCCACCAGATGTTTTCCTGAAACTCTGATATGTTTACTGGTTTTCTGGAAGCTATCAAAAAACTGCAGATGAAAAACCTGGGTGAAGAATAATTGCCTTCCCAAAAATTCACCAACCGTCTCCAAAACCATCTCATGCATTTCACTAAATTGGTATTAATGCAGGTAACCCAAACACTAACTCTGCCAGTACATTACCATGCAAAATATAATGTTAGTGTTGTAAACATCACTAAGGAATAAGTCAACTTAAGGTAGACAAAGATGTATTTTCTCTGTATTCTCATGTGCTTAAGTCCATCAGTTTGATTTTTCAAAACCACTCACACAGTATCAGACTAAACAACCAGCTCTTTGTCATCTTAACCTGGTTATTTTATCAAGCAGTGTGTTATGAAGATGACTTGAAATGTTGCATATCACGTGTCACCTCGACCCCATGCCGTCACCACAGCTGCTTCATCTTATGGCTGATACAGAGCAGGTGGAGACCTGATCGGCTTGCTGCCAGATATTGACCTATCAATCATCATGTAGTAGCAACGTTTAATCTTATTCTCATAAATACATGGCATGTATACTACGGTACCCAATGTGCATAGTATAGACCTTAAATGATTTAGTCTTATTTGTTGTGTTTTTAACATTTAATAATATCATACATGTCAAAGGCTGTACCAAACTGGAGCAAATGGAGACTCTTATCAATAGAGTGACATTTTGTGTCCATTTCTAATTTTACATTTCTTCAGAAAATCTGCAATGTTAGATCATCCATAATTATGTGCTTGACTTCCTGAGGGACAGACTTATTTCTTCTCTTTTCTTGTTTGAACCCAACCTCATCGCCACCAGCACTTTGAAAATCTGTGTCATGTGAAACCATCATATCCATCTGGTCACTGCGGCAAACCTCAAATATTTCTCCATATTTTTAATGAAAGTTTTCCGCATTAACATTATCTGCAATTTTCTTCTCATACAGCCCCAGGCTACATGCCCTTTTTTTTTCTTTTACCACAAAATCTGGACAAATTAGGAGTCTCCTTTTATCTCTTGATTAGGTGCTGTTGTGATAGTGAATATCCGTGAAATATGAAGATTGATTGACTTCCCTGATGCAGTTGAGAGAATCTAAACATTCCCATTTCCACTGGTGATGTCACAACGTTGAAACCAGGTGCAGAGGCCACTGAGTGCATCAGAGAGGCCCACTGTAATTCAACGCACACTTTACAGATAGTCAACATGGCTCAATATGATCCATTACAGTTTCTTAACAGCATTAAGTTCAATTCTTTGAGATCATATGTTTCGAATTCAGATAGCTCCCATTTCAATCATCGTAATTGTGCCTGCACCTTTCATTGAGGATGTTGGTTCCTCTATTTATGAAAATAATGGGCCTTCAAGTGTTCAAAATTTCGAAATGAAGCCTAGGGGCAACTTAAACCTTCACCTTCACATGCACGTGTTGCCGTGGTCCTTTGATGATTTTCCACAGCTATTGCAGCATCCCTACAGGAACTCAGAAAATAGAAACATCCTGTTTTTCTGCCTCCATAGTGCTAAGATCCTGTTTCAGGTTTCTGTTTTTGATTCAAATGTACCAACACAGAGCCATATATTCCCAAACATTTACATCTGTTTCTAGCAAATTTCTAGGAAACCAGAGGGAGTCACTAATGCAGTGAGAAAGACATGATCCCTGGTTTCTAACAAACCAACACCGCTACTAACTGAACTCCAATTGCTCCCAATGGTGAGGCCACTGCCTTGCATATAGCTCGCTGGGGGTGGGGGGGGGGGGGGGATCTATACAGCATTGTATCACAATGTTTTGCTTACGAATAATGTACCGATACACGGACGCCAAGTATCAGTATTGTATACAAAATTAAACCTTTTTGCTTTTTGAGTCTACTAGATGTTTTTTTTTCTGTTGTGGTCATGATGTTGATCGTGAGATCGTCAGAGTGTTGGTCTGTCTGCTTGACTGACAAACCCATTTTACGTGAGATGATCCTAGAGAAAATGTTATCTTATTAGACAAAATAGGTGTTAAAATGTTTGGACGTAAGTAACATGATAATATCATATGAGGGTTGACAAAGTGTGTCAATGGGTGAATGAGAGGCAAATAATAAAGCGCTTTGGATCAAGGTGAGATATAAATGGACTCCATTATCCAGGAGACTCCGATACTTTAATGCTGTAGAAAAATATTATCTGATGCGGCAACTCTTTCCAACTCTATTCTTACTCAATATTTGTCAAGTGGTATAAGGATAATCCACTCTAACCTGCACAGTTATGTAAAATGACTGGAGTAAAATAAAACATCTACATTATTATTAGTAGTAGTAACATCGGTATCACTAATTCTAGTATTTGAACATGTGTGCAACTATCTAAACGCCAGATGAGGCATAAGGGAGGTCTGTTAAAGGGGGAGTGGGGCTGTATAACCAGACTGCTGCCCTGCTGTTTACAAAACTCCAAAAGTACATTATGTAACAATCTACTGTAGTCTGCATTCTGGTCTTTAACTGGCATACTTAATATGTCTCCATCCCCATTGCCATCTCTGTTCATTGTTGCCAGGGGAATTGTTTACCTGCTCTAATGTTGCTACGTCTGGACTCTTTAAGGCGGTACACTGCTGAGTTGAAGATGCAGGAGCTCTGGCTTGCAACAGCAGTGTGTAACCGTATATTCCCCCCACTGCCCCGGCTCTATCAATCAAACCACACACTGGCCGACCCTCTGATGGGATAAATGATTCCAAATCTGACTAAAGCAGTTGCTTTGGCACTGGGGTATAAATCTTGGCCTTTAATTCAATAATGCAAGCTCAGAGGGGTGAGGCACCTGGACTGTGATTGGTCAGGGGGTAGGGAGTCACAGAGGGGAGTCCTTGGATACTGTTTTCTCTTTAGCAGCCCCTGGTAGCCATCCGCCTGCATCTCTAATTCAGCCAGGTCACTCTCTGTGATAAACAGCATTTCATTATCCAAATCCATTCCCTCCGACCTGAGCTTCTCTTTCTCCATCCCCTCCTTTTAATCTGCCCACCGCTAATGGTTCAAAGGGTTATGTCTCTGTTTTACAGACTCCTGATCCATCTCCTCTTTAATGTGCAGTGTTGGTGGTGGGGGAGGCATTGGGAAAAAAGGAGTGATGGGGTGAGCCGAGGCTTTTATTCAATGTAACTAACTACCATAATACTTCTCACAGTCTCAGATCTGGTTTCTCCTTGGCTGGTTTCAATTCAGTGGCCAGTAATCACCATTCCTGAGGAGTTTCCACTTTATGTCCCCCTGTCCTCTTCTCTACAGCCAGCAACAGCAGGCAAGCACATGAAACAACCCCTGAAAAGCACTGGTTCTTTCTGATTGTAGGCAAAACATGCTGACAGAGACCAAACGGAACAGTTTTTTTTTTCCCTTTATGCAGGTTACAAGGTGCAATATACCAGACTCAGTAATATTGCGGCAAACAACTACTTGCTATGTAAAGATATGGAGTAATGTCTACCTTAGCAGAAAATGAAGTTGCTGTTCCTCTGTGTGTGTGGTTATCTGATCTTGCATTATGCTTTTAGTGCATGTTCATGCATGTACGCGTTCCCCAAAGGCCAGCTTACGGCCACTGCTCTGCACAGCTCTCATAAGGCATAATAAGACACCTTATCATTTTGTCTTGACTGACCGCGTCATCGCGGAATCGTAAAACCCAACCTCAGGTTCCCTCTTAGGTAAACATCGTTAGCTCTGTCAGCACTTTCGCTGTAGCTTGCACTGTTAATGCTGTTAGCACCGTTAGCAGCAAGCCGCCTACTCAGCTGGCGCCATGTTGAGAGGCAATTGAGATGCTCCTAATCTCGTATAAAGCACCTTTAAATTTTGAAGGTTTCACAGTGCTGAACTTAAGTTTAAAGGATTTTATAGACGGCTGGATTTAAAGTTCACAGCTTAACAAGTGGATGTCACAGGAGAGAAGGTCTTTTGTCTTTTGATATTCCAACAGCAGTAGTAATCTATACTAACTAACAAACTAACTGCTCCTATATAGCAGGTGTTTGTATTGTGAGGCACACATGCGGCTTCACAAATGACAGTCTTGGGGAGCATTTCTGTAATGGAAACACATGTTTGAATGTCAGGTGTGGGGCAGCGTTCCTTTATTTAGAGATGTTTTATAACTTTCAAGGGATGTCTCATCTTTGCGGTATCCCTTGGATTCGTTCAGTGCTTGCCAGATGTTATTACAAATTGAGAACTTTGACAAAACACAGCGCTCAGTCTTGGTGTATTTTGATCCTTCCTTTTTTTCCCCCAAAAGAACAATTTCATCATCTACGATTTTTATGATGTCTGTGAGACTGGACCAGGTTGGAGTCGGTGGTTTGTAAGCTACATTGCCTGCCTTCTGTATGCTTTAGTTTAACTTTCCAGAAAACTATAATTTGGAAGCATTCTGTAAAACTTCATGAGATGAAAAGCGCTTTTTGGGTCTTTGAAAAGAAACCAGCCATTTGAAAACTTGGTGAGTGATGAAAACTCTCCTCTGATCACTGGTTCATCACTTTGCAAGACTCTCAATCTTAAACGCTTTCATCGCTCCTTAGCAAGTTAACCGACAGCATATGTTTGTCCTCATGTGAATCGGACACACTGGTGGGTGGTTAAGTGAGACCGAATGGATCATTGCGCTCTCGGCTGTTGTCCTCTGTTTTATTTGGAAATCAGACAAGAATGACCTCATCTCCCTTGGCTTCCTTTCGGTCATCAGGCTGTGCAGAACCCCTCTACCCTTTCATTTGTTTTCCCATACACAGAGGTCCCACAGTGTGCAAGCATTTAGATGCCTTGCAGAGTGACCCTGGACTTGTGGCCAATTAACACGTCACACAACACTGCTTTTTTCACTGAAGGAAGTGATCACAGAGGATGCTAAATTGACTACCCGCAGTGCCAGCCTCTCTACAAAACACCAAGAAAACGGAAACTGAGGCAATGTGAAAAAGGGTTACAATTGCAACAATGTGAATTGCTACTCCACAAACGGGGGGGGGGGGGGGGAGAGAAAAGCAATTGACCATGTGGGTAAAATCATGGTTTCCTGTTAGCAGTGGAAAGAACTGGGAAACCAATATTGGAGAGAAGAATGCAGTGCTGTATTTGTGCTGGGAGAACAAAGGGTAGTAGAGTTATAATAGATTCAGTCAGTAAAGAGAGAAAATACAACCCTAAAGACATGTCTCTGTTTGTTTGTTTGGTAGCAACCGAGCATCACGCACATTGATAATCCACTCATGATAATCGACCATTGCATTGTGGGTGCTGAGTAAAACAATCCAGAAGACTTTCTTTCTTCAGAATAGAGGCTCAACTATAGGCACGTGCCTCAATTATAGATTTCTGAAATCTCCATTACATCCAGTCCACAAATGTTTTAGATACTTTTTATACCTTACAGAACTCAAGACTAAATCCTGCAATCCCTCATGACAATGAAATACACAGTGACCATTGTTTTTGTCACATTTACGTTTCTTCAGTGCATAGTTCAAGAAAAAGGGGCATCAGGAATGTCTATTAAGATAATAAAGCATGGTTTTCTACTAAAAGTACAAGGTTAGGTTCTTTAAAGTAGGTCAAAGAGTGGAACTTAAATCAGGTTCACTATGTGAGCATTAACTTAACTCCATAAAATCTAAATGCAATCCTTCCCGGATGTTGCCCCCGCAAGGGCTTGACAAACTCAGGGAGGATTTTAAAATGACAGCAGTGTTACTTACAGGAACAACGGTTGAAAATCTAAATGAGGGCTGTAAAAATAACGAAAGGCTAGGTGTCATCCTTCAGAGCAGGAGAACACATTTCACAATCACTGTTAGGGAATCACAGGACAGAAACTAGTTAAAATATGGACGGCCAGAATACACTACGAGGCCCATTAGTGGCTCAGTCAAGGTTTCCGGTGTCTCATGCATTCGTGAGGATATGTATGTGGCCATTTATTCAAGCTGTCTTACAGAAGACACAACCAAAGCATTCATTTCAAAGGCCTTCTCTCTGGTGGAGTCGTGTCTTTCCGAGTTCCTTGGAGAGAATATGCAGGTTGGACGGGACGACGGATACAATAATACTGTGCATAGTTGAAACAGACTAGTGATTAGCTAACCTCTTTGATGACCACAAAGGAGGAAGAAAAACAAGCACATATTTGAAGGACTGTGTGTTATGTGTGCATAACATCAGGGAGACTGATGAATACATAAAACACCAACATAACCATGATTATAAAATCGAAATGCAGCTCTACAATACTATGTCGTAACTACTTTACCTTAATTTGTGCTCACATTTCAGGATTCTTGTAGTGTACTGTAATTTTAATGTTAAAAGGTTTAGCAGCCTCTGGCAAAGCGTCTTTGAGGAAGATGCTCCACTCCTTCCTATTCACTGTAGCTTTACTATCACAGTGGAAGTTAAAGCGGGGAAACCAGAAGCTCTGACATATAACTAATGTTGAAGTCTTTATTTGGTTTGGGCCTTGTTCAGCCTCCTAAAGAGACTTAGGGGTCCACCTAATCCCTGGGATGCATTCCCTCCAACACACTCATCCACTCCAGCCCCCCTACCCTACCAACTCCCACCCCACGAACAGGACATTCAGCGCTTCTGTGGTCTTCCATTAGTGGAGGAGAGATTTATCCGCCCACCTGTCTTTATAGCACATCATACCAAGACACGCAAGGAATCGCTTATCTCCTTCCCTCTGCAGGGGCTCTGTGTACGCATATACATATATTTCCACATACCACCTTAGGCCTTTTTATCCTTGGCTGCCCTCAAATTCTGAAAAGAACTTGCTCCAAGCCCATCTCTGGACAGGCTCATTTTTGATGAAAACCAGGACCCTGTTGAATGAGGTAAAAGTTAACACGTTGGCCATCAGGGGAACAGTGTCTGTAAACACGTTTTGAGACACTGCACTCCAGAGAGGGGAACTTAACTTGGGTTTCTCTGCTAGAATTGAATATCTGCTCTGGGAACTCGGATAACTGCCTCAGGACCACATTTTGAGTTGTTACTGAGCTGTGGAAGGTTTTGAATGGTGGGAGAGTCCCAAGCACATATGTTAAATGTTGTGGAAAAGAAGGGTCAGCCAAACCTGGGATCACTTTTCGGAACATTGTATATTATGAATAAATGATGCATTGCTTTGGTCAGAAAAATCCATCAGAATCCAAAAGCAAAATTGCCTTTCCAATCTAAAAAAAACAAATGTAATTAATTGAATCATATTTTTATAATCAGTACTTATGATATTATTTTCAGGACCTTTAAGGTTGTTCCAACCTTTATTTTCAAATTTACAAGGATTTTACTTGAACATTTAAAATGCAGTTGAATACATTGCAACCTAAGCTTTAACCGCAAAATAGCTGCTTATGTGATAGAGATGCATAATCAAACATCCGAAAAAAAAAAAGAGCAATATCGAGACGTGAGAAAATGTCTGTTTACCTGATACTATTCAATCTACAGTCCTATATTCGGGATAACATTTTGAAATATAACTTGGAAATGGCCAACAGGCATCTCTCGACCACTTATGCTGGACCTTTGGATTTAGAAGTCATCCATCGGAACGCCGATCTCACCTCAAAAAACTCAGTATAAGAAACACACAAACAGCTTCGTAAAGGTACACACATAGCAAGAGCTTAGCAAATATAGACATACTGGAGGCTTTGAGCCTACCGTTCGCAGATAAACATGGTTTAACGTAGCTCACACTCAACCATGTTCTGTGTGCATTTGCCCTACAATGTCAATGTTTAGAACTCAGCTTCTCACCATAAGACAGCTCAAGACAGTGTTGATTTTCTCTTCTGTCTTTCCACGCAATGCTACTGTCGTCAAAACCAGTCAAGAAAATCACTGACATTAAAAAAACATTAAACTATATTAGCTGCTCTGCAAACACATTCACATCACTGATGTTGTAGCAAAAAGCACATCAATTTGATGCTGTTAAATGGTACAAATAGAGAGACGTTTCCCTGTGTGAAAACTAAATATCTGGAAAGCTAATAGGACACATTAAATTCATGTTTTTGTTTGATTTTGATCTGTGCGTGTAATAGTGTAATTTACATGTTTGCTGCTGAGCGTGCCAAACAAAACGTTTCATTATGCAGAGTGTATGTGTGTGTGCGTGCACGTGTGTGACTCTGCCAGCAGTCTGAAAATAGAATATGACTTAAAAGGTTAAAGGAGCATTCTTAACTATTTCTTAAGTTTAATCATGCACGCTAACCGTTTGAAGGAGTCAACCTTCAATTGCAAAGCTTTCCTCTTCATTACCTAAAATGGAACAGTTCGCAAATCAATTGTGGCAGACCATTTTTTCCCTCCTGTGAAAGAAAAGGTGCACATTAATTAGCTTGTATTTATTTAGCTGGAAGCCCTTATAATTCCACAGAAAGAAAAAAAACCTTGGGGGAAGTAAGGTACACTACACTAGATAATGTTTAGCTGAATGGGAGAAACACCCATGTTACATGTAGACCCTGAGAGGCAAACGTTGATAAGGTGCAAGCTACAAAATCAGGGAGTACAAGAACAAAGCAAAGCAGTATGCATTAGAGGGGAGAGTTTGCTATGAAAATAGAGATAAGATGGAACCAACACAGCAGGAAACGGCCGGTTGTCTGACCACACAAATCTCCCCCACGCAGTTGCTAACAAAGCGATGATGAGTTTGTATGAGACTGTGGTTCTCTGGAGCAGAATTAGTCTGTGGCTCATCACTCCTTCACTGTGAGAAATCATGGTCACAAGGGAACAACATTTCATCGTATTTCAGGCTGAAGCAGAACGTTCGGTTGGGACAAAGTGCAGGGTTGGATGGTGGGAGTCTGACTGTACAAAAATAGGACCATCATTTTCAACAATAAATACATCATGAGGTAGGATGTGATGTGTCATGTTGCAGGTTTAAACTGACAAGAGGAAGAGTAGGGCAGTGTGTTGTTTTTGGTGGGCCAAACATGATATGAATGTAATTCATCTTGTAGTCGAGGACACATTTCTTTAGGAACTCACAGATCTGACAAAGCTGTTTGAACTCCTACAAAACATCCGAGAATTTAATCAAGCGTCCCAACACGGGATGATCCACTTCATCAACTCTGGTGGCTCAAAAAAAATCAGAAACAATCCTGGTCTGCTTCTACAGATTACTCAGTGAAAGCACCTAATTATCATCCACTGCAGTGTGCACCACTATACAAGGTAATAGGCTATTGTGCAACAGTGTGTGTGTAACTCTACTACAAGACGGAAAGGCCCTCAGGTCAGAAAGTCGGTTCCTTCCTGTCCAATAGAGCAGGATGGTATTAAAAAGGTCATTTTAATTAAAACGATTACAAAATGAAATGCATAAAGAACTAATGAATCATTAACAATCTGCAGATGTGTCAGTGGTCATTTCTGCACAGACAATGCTTTCTGTCATCATCAGCATTCTTTTGTGTTGTCCGGCTTGGTTAAATTATTCAGATTTTGACTTTGGAGTCGTGAAATTAGCTGAATTAAATGAAACCGTAAATTAGAGCAGTGCACATAAAATGAACCATACGGTGTTACTTTGAAAGGCAGACAGGGTAAAACAAGGAATAAGAGATAAACAGAGGACATGCAATTGCAAGTTTAAGAAACCTCATTATAACAGCACTCCGCCACTTGCTACCAACTTGGAAAGTATGACAGATGTGCAGAAGGGTCGTTCTGGCTCTGTTTCTCAGCATTTCCCATTACTGGTGATGTGTGACCCTATGGCTGAGACTAAACAATGCAATCGGCCTTGTTTTATTGACTCACGCTGAGCCAGTGATTCTCCCTCTGTTCATCCCACATTGTCCTAAATAAGCAGGTATTATTGGTGACAGAGAATCAACAGGAATCTGAACGCATTTCTTTCTTTTGTTCTGATTTTAATAACCTAATTTTTCGGGTTCCACAACATCTGCTTTCGCTGCTTAGCTCTCCGCGTCCAAACTTTCATTTTTGGACAGACGCTTGGCCCCCATGTATATCTTTTGTTTTGTTTAGGCTTTCGCAGGCCACAGCCTTTTGAGGAAACCACAGAGCCAGAGCAGTGTACAGACAAATAATGGGTATTTATTACAATAAAAACTGTAATGTACTGTTTGATCTTGATGCAAGACCTATATGCAAAAAGTAAACCTCTGAAAGCATTCAGTGTTCTCATTCAAAGAAATAGTTAGACATTTTGGGAAATGCAATTTGTGGCGTTGAGTAGGATAAGATAATTGATACCACTCTCAAGTCTGTATGGTAAATATGAAGCTAGCATAAGCCAGCCTCAGGTTAGCCTAGCTTAGCATAAAGACTAGAAATGGAGCGACAAAGCCCGCCAACGGTAACAAAAGCCGTCTTCCAGCACCTTAAAAGATTACTTATCACATTATATCTACAATTTGTGAAGAATAACAATGTTTATTGAAATGTTACAGGTGGTTATGTCCCTGATTTGTTTTGGGCTGGAACTTTCGCTGGTTGCCTGTCAACTGCTTAGATCCAAGAATTAATCTTGTGTATAACCCCTGTAAAATGACAAATGTGTCATAGTTGTTACAGCTGTGTCCTCCTGAAGTCTCAACAATAAGCTAAGCTAACCAGCTGCTGGCGATAAATTCATATTTACCATCTAAACAAGAGAGTGGTATCAAACTTCTCATCGAACTCTTCGCCAGAAAGTGATTATTAAGTGTATTTCCCAACAAGTCAAACTATTCCTTTAAGTTAAGGACACAGCTCGGTAGGGAAACACAGGCTGTGACAAAACACAGCATACATGTTTCTGCCAGGCTCTTCCCTCGCTGTCTTTACAGTAAAGCTTGAAAGGATAAGAGCAGCACTGTAAGGAAACACCTGCTATCCATTTAGAGTACATTCTATTGTGTTTGTGCAATGCAGCACAAAGAAGAAGGGAGAGGGGAGCTGGTGTCCACGGCCAGTTGAGAAGTTGGCCAAAAGCTGGTTTCATGATCAAGAGCGTTAAGAGACAATTAGGAAAACTGGAACAAAAAGAAAAAAATGTAATGTTGTGAGGCAAGAAGGTCTTTGGCTTTCTCGCTAGAAAGGTGATGTAGACAATTTCCAAAGATGCAGTCACCTTAGAAACGGTGCTAAATTTCAGGCAGCACACACACCCACACTCACACACTCATACTCGTACATTCATTACCCTTGAACTCTCAACTCACATCCTTCCCTGGGTAATACCGTTTATACCGTACCCTTCGTGGAGCCGTCTTACTGGAAATGTATCTGTTCGTCTTGTGTATCCAAGGAATCCGCTTATCTGATGTTGACTTCCTGAGATCTTGCCTGTAAACAGACCCGAGGTCCTTTGCTCCGTCTAAAAATCACCACTAGGTCTCATGGGTGAGGGAAAGAGGAAGCTCAGGAAGGAGGGAAGATGCGGGAAAGGAAGGAACAGAAAGAGATGTGAACGGAGGCGTCGAGATGAAGCGAATGTACAGTTAGAGTCGAGTTAAAAATTGTGGACAGAAGGTTAGACTGTGTTTCCTGAGGCAGGTTCGAGGCCCCCACCCTCCCAGTGTTCTAACCCTGTAATGATGCGCTACCCTGACTGCGTTAATGTTATTAAAGCCCCAGCCATGGCTGCCGTTCCAACTAAAATAAAACAACAATGGCTCCCAGGACTGCAGAGACCTTACAGCTTGACCACGAGTAACTCAAGACTCCAGAGCTCTGTCACTGCTTTCCTGTACATGTTACATTCAGTTTTCAGATCTGCTCCAGACCTCTTGTTAAAGGAGAGTGTAGATGCAAATGTCGAATGAGATAAAACTTTGTGGGAGTGAAAGATCTCAGTCCTGCAGACTATTTTGTTCTTTAGGTTTTTTTAATTGATTAGAATAGTGGGTTTGTGGATTCCTTTTAGCCAGGTTTCACATGTAATATCTAGTCAGAAGGAGCGAGTAAAGGGCTATGGTTGTACTGGGCAGTTCCCAGTGGCAATGCACACAACTGTGGATGGATTGGATAGGCTAATGACCCAGAACTAATAGCATTTATTAATCAGTGGAATAAGTGCAGGACTTCATAATATTTCTTTCACATTCAGCTTAACTGTATCAGCCAGTGAAGCCGAGTTTTTGATGTGTCAGCTTCTGTCAACAAGTCCTCCAAACCAGAAGACACAACACATCGAATGCAATTGGCCTAAAAATGACCCATATCAGTGTTCTCTGATCTGATGCCCGCATGCCTTTGAGGATAGTCGTGCTACTGTATGCACTGGAAGCACAGTGTGCTGATCCTCATGCAAATATCATACACACATCCAAACAATGTGGTAAGGGGTGGTCAGCCGCGGCCTATCAGCTGGGCTGCAGCTGTCTGTGTCACTGGATTAGCAGTCACACCTCATCATCCTGTGTGCAGAGCTAATCACAGGATGCCCAGAAGCCAGCAGGAGACCATTAACACTCAAGGGCACCCCAGTGGAGTATGAGGGCTGCTCAGCCGCACAGAGCCAGTATGGCCATGTACGCCACTAACAAGCCCACTCGTGTTCTTATGGAGAGTTGTGCACGTATGCGGTAACACACACACACACCTAACACACAAACATACAGTCTACATGCACAGGCAGACAGTCCTCAGCACTCGTCAGGCGCCGCTCCAAAAGAGAAACTGAATAGCTTTAATCGTGGGAGAGCGGTGAATGGCCGGTTGATTTCAGCATGTGTGTTCATTTCCTGACCATCAATCCCACAGTCCATTTGGCTCAGCACACACCGGTGATGCAAACCATGCAATTGGAGGAAACCCAGTATCCTTTTTTTTTTTTTTTTTTTTTTTTTACAACACAATTACTATTCAAGAGGGGATTACAAAGGAAAGCCAAGAATTAGCTGTCATGCTATTTCTAATTTCACAAACACACTGGGAATTGTTCCTCCTAGCAAGTGTATCAAACATGTATTTAGTCTTATTTTGTTTTAATGAAAACCTGTGCAATTAAATGTTGCCTGCTTTCAATATTGACTTCAAACACTGCAATCAATCAAAGGAAACAAAACTGGAATTTTCAAGTACTTACCGAACTTGCGAATTGTGAATATATAGACATTTTAATTAATTAATTAATTAGTAATACTTGCATGCCTTTGTTTCTATTCACGTCATGCACAGCTTTCATTGCTCTCATACATGGCCAGAGCAGTATACATCATCTTTAAAAAATAATGGCCTTGTCTTTATGTAGCTTTATGTAAGACTTCTCTGGTGTCTTTCTTTCAGCAAACTGGTAAGAACCAAGCAGAATACACACAATATCAACAAACACGCCTTTAAAGACGCTCCCAGAACCAATTCGCCCATTCAGTCTTCAAAGTTTTTTTTTTATGGAGCGACACATCAATAAACGCTTATTTTCTCATGTTACGCATTAATTTGCCGTCCTCGCAGTGTGAATTAATGGGACAACAGAGAAGAACAGAGAAAGGAGGGGGCGAAAGAAAGTTGTTGTTTTTTAAGAGGAGGCTGAGAGATGACTGACAAGACATGACAAACTTCCTGAAACTGGTTCTCTGGTCAACTTTTTGTCAAATAAGCTGTAGAACAAAATAGACAATTAAAAAACAAATGTGTTATGCGGTACACAGCCCTAACAGTAGCAGTTACAGAAGCAATAGAGTGGTGCAAGGATAACATATTTTTGTAGGCCAACCCCGGAAGTTGGCATTGCACTGGTTCCCTTAACAAAAAGCCAATGGGATTTTTTCATTGGATTTCGGATTACTGCAGAAAATAAAATACAAGAGGGGTATCAAACGTACTGTAAATCATCGAACGAAACGTTAAAGTATCTTAAGGTTGTGTTAACCACAGACTTTAAGGCATCTAACCCATTTAAAAAAGCCATTCAATTCAAGACAACGGAACAATGAGCGTTGTAGTAACACTACCAGCAGGCCAGCTGTGTGTTTTGCTCGTGCCCACGACAAGATGATCTTAATTGTGTCTGTTCAGAACATGGTGGAGTGAGAATTGTCATTTTTGTACAGTTGTTTTTGTTTTAACGTGGCTAACGTAATGTGGCTGTTACGTTTCCCCCACTGATTACTATTCGTATTATTGGTGGTGGACATGATGCAATAGCGGTTATTGGTAATTATGGTAGGACAAGCACCCAAGCTGGTACTAATATTGGAAGCACCTGCATGCTATATTAATACACGTAGCATTTATATTGATAGTACAGTAGTAGTATAGGAGCAGAGGTACGACAGATAGTACAAGAAAAAAAATTGAGGCACAGTAAATATAAAGTGAACTTGTTTATAGAGCAGTTTTAGCAAATGTGTTTAAGTGACACTCTTTAAAAGGCCAATGGGCATGTTATAAAGTTGGGAAAATTGACATTAGAAGCCAGCGTGGATGTGTCCCAGAGCTGGTAAGTTTGTATCATATTTTTTTATGCTAACAAAATAGCAGCTGTTCAGCTTCGTTAAGAAAAACCTTTTCGAAGGTTTTCACCTTTACGAAGCTTTCAACTCCATGTTTTCACTTTTTGCACAAAGACCAATTACAGGAATTTTCATTGAGAGATTGCTTTGAGTTACAATAAAACAGCGGATAACCTGGAGTTGACGGCAGGATACTACAAAGACACAAACAAGGTGGAAAGAAGAGCTGGACTTCTCTGTACACGTGTTCATGTCTGTGAATTTCATTCCTGTAGTGAGCTGCATCTTCCAGGATGATAATGTTCCCCCGACACATATGTGATGACCCAGCGGCTTTGTGAGGATCAAACCGATGTCAGCCATATGTCGAGGTGTTGCAAATTAGCCAGATGCTATGATCCCAAAAGAGCTTCATGGGTGATTTTCAAAAAGATGCCATTGATGGCATTTTCTGCATTATCATTCCAAACTGTTCAGTCACTGACCTTGACTTTTGCTTCTTTTTTTTTATTTGAACAGATACACACTATACATATAAAGCATTTACAGACATGGCTGAGGTATAAAAACCACGCAGACTCTAACTAGTGTTTCAATGGTTTCCTGCCTTGCTGTAATCTGTAACTAACATGTTTGAAGGGATAGGATTTCAATATGCAGGACATGTTTATGGCTGATCAAAATAAATGTACATTTGAGTGACTGTTGGGCAATTCAGCCTGCTAACATTCACCATCTTATGGATCGATCCTCTTTGTTCTAGTTGCAAATTCTGAACAGACCGTGCCTACAATGCACATTGCAGAGGCGCTTTTTCTGGCACTTAGTCTCAGACATCTTTGATGCAGTCGGTTTTGAGGCGAGAGAAAAGGAGGGTGTGTGTAATCTGACACACTATAAACTAAACTCAGCTCTTTTTTTTTCTGCAATCATTGAAAACACTCCATTAGTGAGCAAAATACCGGAGTGGCTGATGTGTACGGGAAATCGACTTGTTCACGGTTGTAGTGTGTTAAGCTCTGCTCCCTTAAGTATTAATCTGCCTTGCTTATCTCACCACTTTGATCGAGGTGGAGCAATTTTCTTACAGTCTGCACTCAAGTTCCTTTCCAACTTTAAAGGCCTGAAAACTTCACGTTTTGGCTTTCCTCCTCTCAGCCTCATTACTGCCGTGTTTCTGCACTTGCGTCTGTTCAGGAACTAATGACAGTTAAGTTTATTAAAGCAAAGCTGAGCAAATAAACAGCTCAAATATTATGACATTATCCAGTACACTACTGAATAAACTGCATGGCATTATGTTGTACATGTTTGTTTCCACTCTTCCCCTAATACATTTTAGCCAACGTCAGTGCTCTTTAGTCATCTTTGCCTACTCAACTGCTACTCAAGTTGTGTGAGGACCAATAAAACCATCTTATCCACCTGGTATTAACTATGAGCCACTCCAGCCTTATCTGTAATTAGCATAACTCATGGGATGGAGATCACGGTGTGTTTACACTGTGGCTTTAAGAGCTCGTTTAGGGAAAGTATGTGTAAGACACGTATTTATCTCTTGCTGCTCATACACTTGGCTGCTTTCCAAACCAACGTTAGCAAGGACAGTTGGACCACATGGAAAAGGAAAAGGAGCTTCTATATTTTGCTCCAAAGATCAAAAACCTTAAGATGTTGAGTTTTTTTTACACAAGTTGACAAAGAGATTCACAACAGTAACAAGGACCTGAATAATAGAACGGGAAAAAGGGATAAAGCTCATGTAACCAGCACATCCAAGGTAAAGTGTCTATTACAATTACATTTAAAGTAATCATTTTGAGAAGTGCACAAGGCAAGGTCACACGAAAACAGTCTGATAACATAACTAATATTTACTTACTTTATCAGGTAGGTAAAGAATTAATCAAAAAGACAAGAATGTGTAAAATGTTAAAATTGGAACACATCTGGTGAACTCTGCCGAGCTTTTTCCAAAAGAGACACTGAGTTCTCGAGTTTGCCCACAGTGGCAGCTTCCTGCGCTACAAGCCACGTAAATGCCCCTACGGGACAATATCCCTGCTGCAGTCCCCGCCCTGGCTTTTAAAGCTCTTGGTAGCCACAGCTATGGCTTCCAGATGCCGTCTTCAATGTGTTTTTAGGGAATAGAAAGGAACTTATCTAATAATAAGAGTGGGCAGCACAGGAGAAGCCTGGAAGGTGGGGAATAATATTAGCATATCTACGTAAATCAGAGCCCTTGTGGCGGTCCAGCAGACATTTTGTTAAGACGCCCAGACCACCTCGGTTGCAGGGAATTACTGGGTGTGAAAAGACAAGGCACACACCCCGATGTTTGTACTTCTTATTTAAAAATAAGATTATAATATATGTTAAAAGGAAAACAACACAAGTGCTGTTGATGGTGCTTAGTGTTTATCAGTCATCAAATCATGAATAATGGAAACCCTGATTTTCCCTTTGCTTCATTACACTAAGTCCTTATTTGGAGGTTTCTCTCCCTGAGACATCTTTCCAGACCTCCATTGTGCTTTTATCATCCACAGACGGGGCACGTTGTATGTATTTATTCATTTATTTTGGGGAATGGAGTGGAAAATAGTGTTTCCGTGCTAATTTAACCAGTTCAAAGGGATCAATCTGAGCAGAAAAATTCCCGAGAAATAGCATTAAATCGTCTCAATGAGCATGATCCCTATCATGCGGGCTCTGGCCCGTGCTGCAGAAAATCAGGACAAATGCTGCCGGGGCTACATCTGTGGAAACTGTGAGGGGACTTTCAACCCAAACAGTATCACGTTGATAAAATAAGATTATTCTGCTGGCTCTTGTGCGTCGACTTTAAAGACTCCAAATGGTGTTTAATTGCCACAAGTGTAGGAGAGGACGAGCTATTTACGACTGCATCAGTCCTTCTGCTCTGCATTCCTGTGCAGTAAGGCTGAAGGACTGCCTGGGACTCATTGCTGTCAAGAAGTAACGTTTGAGAGAGCCAAAGAGAATCATTGAGATTCAACAGCCCAACTGAGTTTGTCATTTAATTTTTTTCCTTTCTTCCAAAAAACACCCCAACTGTCACTCTCTTATCCTAACCCTGGGGAAGGCTACCTTTCTCACCAGAGGCTGTCGAAGAGGGAAAGTTATTTGGAAATTCACAGGAGGAAAATGCACGGTATTCATTCAAGATAGACAGGACCCAAATGTTAGCGTGTGCCATCAAAAAGACACAGCTGTCCTCACCCTCCCCGGCTGTCATACTCTCGGTTTCTCATTTTCAAGGACTCCTGGCTCTGCCAAATTTCTCTTCCTCCCCATCTTCCACTCTCCCAGCCACTTCCTCTTGCAAAACTCTTTTACTTTCTCTGTCACTGCCTTAATTTCCTCTCTCCAGTTTCCTATTTCACTTCCTCTCTTTCAGGTTCCAAGTATCTCTCACACGAACCACTTCGTCTCTTTCTGCCTCCAAACTTTCCCTCCTCGCCGTCCTCCTGGTGAGATGCTAATTAGCAGGTGGTGAGACGCGTGGACATCTTACACATAAACACGGGGAAAGACGTTGACACCAAGGCCACATGCACTACCTTTTCTGTTTATAGCAATCACACGAAGGTCTGATTAATGTTTGAGTTAATCAGTGGGACAGGAAGGAATTTAGCTGTGGTTGTGCGAGTGAAAGAGGAGTGGAAAGAGAGGGAGAGATCAGTTACATGTATCTCAACATATTAAAAGACTGAGTTTATATCTTTCTGCAGTGATAGACGTGTGTATATGTAGGGCAGGTAATTAAATAGTACTTCACCATCATTTAACCATTTCTAACTAATACAAGTCTCATATTTATCATTTTAAAGTTTCCTCTCAAGGGTGTGTGTTTTATTCATTTTCAATATATGACCTCAGTGATGGGTCGATGTTCAGGTGATTATAGTGGCCTGATTCCCAATCAGTGTCCTTGGAGGAGACCGCTGAGTTGTCTGTCTAAGTGCAGTCAGCAACAAAAAACAACAACCTGGTAGCATTAAAGATAAAAAATGTTTTCTCTATTAATTCATAACAAATGCCATAGTTGGTCGCCCTCTAATAGACTGGTCTCTCTGGGGTGTACCGTGCCTCTGGATTCAGTAGAAAGAGACGATACTGACCCAGTCAAGTTAAGAAATCCTTTTAACCTGAGTTTCCTCAACAGTGTTGATGTGCCACATGAGGCCTTCTGCCAAATTAAAAGTAACACAAGATGATGACTATCAAGCTAATGGTGGGCAGCTGTCTGTATTACAAAGTGACACAGCTGATGATCTGTCATCATGACGGATGTATGCTGAGGCTTGAAACATATGAATGTTGAATTTAAGATTCAATTTACAAAAATATCGTACTTTTCCTACTCTTCTCATTTTGAAAAGTGGAAAAGCTTCTGAAACAACACTGCTGGTGTCTGACTGGGTCTTTTATGACACATCTGGAGCGGAAATACGAAATAAAAATTAGCGTCAAGCTGATTCATCATGATTACTCTTACATCTGTTGCCTGGGCCTTGCTGGTGGAATTAAAAAGAAGCGGAGATTTTAAATTGAACACGTTATGTATCCTTTTGTAATAATATAACTTCCTGAATTTTGTTCCTGAGAAAGCAGATGTGCAAGTGTTGACTTTGTCCACCGATGTCTCCAACCACCACATTTTCTTTTTTTAAAAGATGCTATTAAATCCGCTGTTGAACTCTTTGAGAGAGAATATTGTGCCTCTTCAAATTGTGACAATCATTTCTTTGATCAAATCTCTCATTGGTTTCATGATGGACAGTCATAATGGAGACCATGGGCACTGAAGACAGGAATGATACTGTATTGCAGATGTGACAGACAGACTTGGAGGTTTTAATGTGGTTTTAACAGTTTTGGCACAGAAACTATAGCCTGTTGGGGTCACTGGATGATAATGTATGCTGATCACTGTTAAACCCCCACAGACCAAGAAGCAAGCACTAAGAAGCACCTCAAAGTCAAGATGCATTTCCTTGTTCTGGCCACAGCATGGCACTCTTCAAATTGAAATGTGACCTCTTTCCTGACAGTTCTGCTCTCTGCTGTGGCATTTTGAGTCAATTCTGGAGCATCATGTGAAACCCACACTGTCTCTTTGCAACCCATTCCTTGTATTTAGATTTCATGATGAAACCCATCCGTGACAAACCAATCACACATGCCCATCAGTGAAGGGACAGTGGTAAAATCGGACACAGCGGGTTGAGAAGAGCCTCCTTTGTAATCGGAACACGACTCCAGTGAAATTAATCCCCTTTCCTCCCTACTCCCTGTTTTTTTATTGCAAGGCCCCTCTCCTGAAGATCCCAGCTGTGTGGTTAGTCTTTCCAGTCAACACTGAGACTGACATCAACGTAGCCATCTCATTACTCTCAAAGGGATCTGGGAGGTCAGTGCTATCAAGTGGAGTGGTGCTATAAAATAAATTGAATGTTCCGCTGAGGCAAATGTTGAAGGTGATGGACAGTGAGGGCCCCCGCTCAGAACCACAGCCCTCTCCAGCTCCCCTGGGTGCTGCAGACTGGGACCGGAGCTGAGAAGCTGGATGACTGAAAAAAAAAAAGAAAAAAGGTTGCATTCAGAATTAAACATGAGCAGCCCGACCAGCGTGGTATGTTGGCCATCCGTCACTCTCTGCAGCTCGGAGAGGTTACCTGTGCACGTCCAGTGGGCCTGTCAGGTATTGGAATAGACACACTCGACTGCACAGAGGTGGAATCAGAATTGTAGATGTGGAAGGAGAGGGAGAGGGAGAATGAAGCCAATCGATATGAAAAATATAAAGTGCCAGAGAGATGGTCTGTATTTCTCTGGTTTTGGCCAAAGATAATGTTAAACTAGAGTCCCACTTGTCCTTACAATGGGATTTTTGAGCTCTGATTGTAAAGATCACATTTACTGTATGACATTATATGACATAAATTCACCACTTTGTATTCATTTAAAGCAGAGCTCTGTTTATTTCTGAACTGGATCATGTTAAGGATATTTCTGTCTATGTATTAAACATTTGACTACTCAGTGGTTTGTCTGAAAAATTAGGTCTGCACAAATGCCTATATTTACAGTATTTAAGGATTTTCTGTGTACTTAAGAGAAACATTTATTTTGGCTATTTTAATGATTAAACCATATTTCCAAGATGTAACTAGTTTTGATGCCAAGATGACTATGCCTCTAGTTTGTGGTTGCTTTGATGTAAGAGGTTAAAATAAACAATGTGAGATGACATCACAAACTGACTGAAAAATATCATTAAGCCTGCTTTCCCACTAGCATCACTGTGTCGAAAAAAGATGTGCTTTGGAGGCTTTTGAAGGGGATACAGCATACTTGGCGCATTAGGACTTAATTTGAAAAATCTAGCAGCCCAGAGAGCAATGCATACGTATCTCTATAATGAACGATGATAATTAACCAGCTTTTGCTCAGAATTAACTGGTATTGATTGGTTGTTATCCAAAAGTAGGGTTCAGATTGAAATTATGTTTTGAATCACACCACTCCACCACTAGTCCATGGAAGTAAGAATGTCACTCCTTTCTCTATACTGGAGTTTCTGCAGCATGTTTAATATGTGGTCCTGATTCCCTGAGCTTGTCAGCTATCCCATTTCATTTTCAGACACACGCAGACTTTGAAATAAGCTACATGCTGTTTAATAGTTGCATGTTTTCTCTGTAAAGTGCCAGAAATAATTTATCTAAAGCTGTGCTGCAAAGAGAATAGTTGACTTTGTTGGAGAAAAGAATACTTTTGGTGCAGTCTTGGATTTGCCTGTAAAACAACAGTGTAGCAGTGGTTCGCAGGCTTGGCACAGAGACAATCTGAAATGTGAGCTCAATTATAGGTATTCATGCCCTCATAAATGGCATATGTTGTTAGCGTGTGGATATGCTTTGACAGACAAAGTAATTATTTGCCTGTAATGTCTGAAATAAGACGTGATGAGTCAGTTATTTGTTTTAAAAAATGAAGGAAAAAAGTGTCTGATTTAGCTTTTTCTCACGTGGGCAATTTGAAAAGAAGTGTCTATCACACCAAGCTGGGCTTGAGATGAAGCTCTTAAAAATATATATGCAACCTCCAAAAGAAGTATGTGGTTTGCTTGTTGCTTTCCCAGAAACACCAGGAAAGGGGTAAGCTATTCACAACGACTGTCCTCCAGCGCACTGCGGGAGAAGCAATTCGTTGGAAGAAGTCAATCCATTTAGCCCCAACAGAAAGGTGGCGAGCAGACTTAATTGAGGTCTCCGGCTATATTTAAAAGGAGTAAATAATTTTTGGACACAGCAGGTTATTTTGAGCAGGGTTCAAATTGCTGTATACACATTCCAGTAATAGAAAGAGTACTCGAGTTGAAGTCCTACGTCTCTGCTTGATATCAGGAGGCCAATAACACTTTCCCTCATTGTTTTAAAATGTGAAGTCTTCTGTTTGGGCTGAGATGTTTATTCTGCCGGCATAAACACGGGTTTGAACTGTAAAAACTGTAGCTGCAAAAAAAAAAAAAGAACTGAAAATAATGTGTGTGTGTGTGTGTGTGTGTTTGTGAATGAGAAATGTTGAAGTCCTGGACAATGAATAACCAATCTTTCATTTTCTCACTCTAAGAGAGCAAGAAAACCCTGCACACTGTTGGACACACATGCACACACCAAACGCACACTACCTATAAAACACCTGCCTGGAGGCTTAGATTGAGACGGTCCAGAGCCAGACGAGTCTTTGGCTCACTTCCTCCAACACCATAACAGGAAAATCACAGTAGACCGTTCCTGACCTGTAAGCCCTGGGTCTTTTATTACAAGTGCTATTTAATTGGGCCGTCTGGCCTAAATTATTCAGTGTCCCTCAAAAATGTGTCGATTATTTGTCTGCAACTTGCCCTCCTGGCCTCCTTTTCCCTCTTATCTGCTCTTTTCTAAATGTATATGTCGCCTCACTGGCATGCCGAGTTAGCCCTGTGTCTTTGATTATGTTTTCATCAGCGTGTTTCTAATGCATCAACTTTAAACCCGATTCAGCCGCTGGCGCCCTGAAACTATTCTGGCATGAAACAGCTATTGCAGCGTTTCGCTTCCACCCCCCCACCCCCCTTTTCCACTGCCAGTAAATGTTTAAATATGTTGCAGTTTTGTTTGAAGGACCGTGTCACCGCACTTGGCTAGTCAGCAGATGCCTTGAAGATAAGAGCACACCTTTTACTGGCAAACGTTGTTTCAGTGTTGTGGTTAGACCAGTCGGTAGTGAAAGAATGGAGCTTTGTTACACAGAGACAAACGCTACTCCAACCGAGTCACCGGGAGCACACTTAAAGGCCACTTTGTTTAAAAAAAATGTTTCGAAGATGGTTTCTAAGAAATCCACTTTTACCCTCCATAAAGTGTCGAATGCAGTGATTCATTGCACACTATTCTGAGGACAGGAGAGGGAATAGGTTAATCTTGGAATCTTAATCCACTTGCTGAAGACTGGACCTTGGGTATTCAGCTGTTCCAAGGCCATCTCAGATAGTGATAATGATGAAGAGGATCCACAGCTGCTTACACAAACTGCAGCAAGAGGTATCAACAGCCAAATGAACAATTTTTTGTTCTTTCTTTGTGCAACTTGGTGCGGTCAGAGCTGCTTGAATGGCAATAATGAGGAGAGGCAATGGAAATATCATCTCTTTTAGTAGTAGTTCTTTCATTTTGGGAAGGACCGAAACATCTTTTGTATTTTCTCTTTAGTTTTTTCTCATTACTTGGCTCCATTTTCCTTTTTATATGACACTTATTGTCCCAGTAGCAGGAAATAACAAGTGACATCTTCCAGCTAAAAGGCCAGCTGTAGCTGAAGTAATCAAAAAAGTGAGATGGATGACGCTGCTGATCCAGACTTTGAGGGCTATCCTTCATTTGGATCCTTATGAACTTGTAGACGTCCACCTGCAGCCTTCCTCGTTACAAGTCCCAAATGTCATCCACTTCATCACTGCTACCCTTTGATCGCTGCTTCTTATTAGTCCTTTATCCGTAAGGCCAGAACTGTTCAGGCAAGTGTCAGTATTTTGAGTGTGACATTAATGGAATCAATATTTTGACACCTTGCCTTTTCAATGCAGGTAATTGAAGTCACAGGTATAGTGGGTAATCAAGTTGTGTGTGTGTGTGTGTGTGTGTGTGTGTGTGTGTGTTGGGGGGACTATGATTGACAGGCAATAGTATAAGGACTCTCAAAGCTCTGAGGCTCTGACATTGTCCCAAAACCCATTCTGTGCATCATGAAACATGTATTTTAATTGGTACAGAGTTAGAAGTTGACATGGTAGGATTCCAACATTAAGCTGACTTTACTTTGTATTTTATCTCCAATTGTTTTTTAATTTAATTTGTTTACATTTATTGTTTGTAGTTGCGTTGTCTGCTCTGTGTTTAAGCAGGGGAGTGTTATTTAACAACACAATTATTGATTCATGTTGAATTCATGACCAGTACCTCTAATATAATTAGAAGACACCTTTTAAGATGTTTTTAGACATGCAAACATCCTCAAAACATATTGAACTTACTGATTTAATGATCAATTGTGCAACATCTCATTAAAAAAAAGTTGGCTAGACAGAACTCTAAAACTGGTGTTTGTTGTGTGACAGCCCAGTTAGTTATTGTTGACCTGAGCTAGCCAGTATTTATGGTGCCTTGTGACTCATAGCTGAAACTAAATGTAGTTAGAAAATGTTTGCTGGCTAACAAATGTCATTTCAAATGTGAAATGTTCTAATCTATTAAATTCACCTGAACCGCTAGGCCCACTGTTTGTAAAAAAAAAAAAAAAAAAAATGAACACACTTAAAAAGAGATGAGTTTGTATTAGTCACAGAATTCATTGATTTATATTCAATATTCTGCTCTCTTCCCCACAATATGCTAAAGTAAAGTAAAGTAAACTACTGCATTCTGGTGTGTTTTTGTTTGGTTTTGGTGCTGAAGTCGTTATCGGTGGCTAGCGAAACGCTCAAGGCAAAGTCCCAGTCAACAGACTGCTGTCCGAGTAATTACAGAACTTACTGTCAAAACAGAGACACAGGGAGAGGGAGAAGAACAGAAATAGAGCTAAGAAAATGACCGGGCATGGACAAGGCTCAGCTTCTGCAATGTTTCAGATTACAAACACACAACTCACATACACACAAACACACACGCAGGCACTTCGGTTAACTAACACCCAACTGTCATCTGGAAGTTACAACGTATGCTTCGATCATATGATTGTAGGAACATAAAGAGAGCTCATACTGTCCTCCAGCTCCACGTCGGCCGAGGCGAGGAAGTCAGCTTGGTTATTACCCAGCAGCACCTGCTTCTCTGGGGGCCTCTGTGGCACCGACTTAAATGATATATCAATGATTACTGAACAGACACCAGTCAATGTTATGTGAAAAAAAAAAAAAGATTAGTGGGCTGAACCTAACATATTAATCATCAAGTATCACATGACAGTGTTGATACTGTAATAAGTAGATTTACCATCTTGGAATATTCTAAAAATATGGGTCTGCACAGTCAGACCCATATTTTGTATTTGTACTACACAGCTGAGAGATATAGACGTGATGAATTATCTAAAGTTTTTTATTGCCATCAAATTAATTATTGTTCAAAATAAATATTTTTGAGAGTTTAGACTTTACTTTATTCCAGCAACATAAAGTAATTCAACGTTCTCAAGAGAGAAACATTTATCTTCTTGTAGTAAAAACAGTATGACTGACTTTACTTCTTAACTTCTAAATTTGAATTGTAATAACTTGAATCAAGTACGATGCATTTACCCGATTTTGTCAATACTTTATGCAGTGATGCACAGGGAAAGTGCATAACATGCAAGACTATAGACTGAACATTATATTTTAAAAGACAGGTACATTCAACATCCATTGTCTTTGTGTTTCAGGGAGAACATGAGTGTGACTTATTTTGCTTTAGCTAAAAACATTCAATTCAGTGAAATTCTATTAATTTTGGTAATGTGGGTCTTATTTTAAAAAAGTGGTAGTAGAGGTTGAGTTTAGCAATTGAATGCATGGGAGAGCTACTTTGTTCTTAGTTAGAGATGTGTGATACACTTCCATTATAAACTCCTCTCCTGTGCAGTGC
Organism: Anarhichas minor; assembly: GCF_050575085.1. Lineage (NCBI taxonomy): Eukaryota > Metazoa > Chordata > Actinopteri > Perciformes > Anarhichadidae > Anarhichas > Anarhichas minor. The sequence continues at coordinate 10,260,772 of NW_027466456.1, forward strand.
TTGATTTGATTTCCCCCTTTTTCCTCAATAGATACATTTTGGGTATTTCTTTGCAAAGTCCTTTAAGAGTCACATGGAAATATCCTCTGGTCATTGTTGGGCCTTTGCACCAGCTTTATTGTCTTTCTGTAGTTTACTATTTGATTGGCAACACTAGATGTTGTTTCAGGAGTTTCAGAGATGCAGTCTGGCTAGTTTCTGCTGTACGTTTTGACTTTAAAACACTTTTCTTTTGCTGTGTAACTATAGCTGCTCTTATCTTGCTTTTCCAGTGTTGAGCTTAGTCTTATCAAAGCTCATAGTTATACATGGAAAAGGCTTACAGTACAAGGTTACATGCCTGAGTAATGCACTTTTTTTATTACGTATGGGTAAGCCTCATTTCTCAACTTCGCTTTTTCTGGAAAATCCAAGCTCTGTGCTTTAAGGAGACTTACAGCAAATTCATCCACTTCAACACATATTTTCCCTTGTGAGATGCTATGAGCACACACTCTCAGTGAAAAAATAAATACTGTACTTCAAGTCTAAGCATTGCACTACGTCACACAGAGAGTATGTTAAGATTGTATGTTGTTAAAGGCTACAAATGGGAAACTCATCGAAGACCTCCTGATTCCGCTTGGCAGTCAAGCACTCAAGAAGCACACATTTCATCACAGCGACTTAAGTCAGAATTGAGGTGGCCTTGACCGAGGTTATTCCCAAGAGGACAAAAAAATCTTTCATGTGGAAGGCATACGCTTCACTATTACCACCAATCCTTTCCCCAGCTCTCTCTTACATGCACAGACAGCATGAAGTGTTTATGACCCCATGTTCGGAGGTCACATTCAGACTTTTATTCGTTACTCTGTCATGTCAAATGCCCCTATCAGCTTTCCCCCATCCCATGCATTTATGTGACTAAGGTGGTTAAACAAAAATGCAGTGAGAGGTGCTGACCCTGACCTTTGACCCCAGAGAAACGTACATACAAATGTCAAGCAAATAACTAGCTTCCTTTTCAGAGCAACCTAAACAGGAGCAGTGGCTGACAGGTAATTCATTGGCCATATCAGACAAGGAAGGAGGGAGAGGCAGAACAGCTTTAAAAATATGGGTTGCTTATGTGGGTCATTTTTCAATATGAGTTCAATATAAGTCAGTGGGCCATAAAGTGTGGTCACAGCTTGCCGGTAAGAAAGTGGACCAAGCTGTAGTGGCATAGAGTGAGGCAGTCTGATGTTCATCTTACTTTCTGTAACCAGTGTATCATTAAAGCATGGATAAGCTACAGGTCAATAATGAGGCAATGCATGATACAACTAATGCAAATCACCCATTCACTACAATACGGGAGAGGTATGATAAGAATGATTTTGTTTTTTGAGCATATTCACTGTGGGCTTTTCAATATTTGACACACAACGCTAATAACAATAAACATAGCAGACAACAAAGGTAAATAGCTACAGCAGCCGCTGAAATATTACATAGCATGCAACAGGTTTCAAGCAGTTAACATCCCTGCATCTCAGTCCATTTTCTAAGGGAAAATGTTGGCAAGGAGACCACTGTTCATGTTCTGTGTAAAAAGTACTTTACGCTTGTAATGTACCATTGTTAAGCTTGTAACGTAACGCTATGTGAGAAATTTGGCTGAAGGGGGCTGTTGTTTAATAATGGTAGTTAAGTCCATTACTTTGTAATGTTACGTTGTATTGTTATTCATTTTAACAAGTACCATGATCATTTTTCCAACCTTAACCAAGTAGTTTGGTTTGGTTCCCTAGACCTAACCAGTCATTTCACAACGTTAACCACATGTCATTGTCCGTTTTTTTGCAAATGTAATACATGGCTGATATGAAAAGTTTATATAAAATGTTTCTGGTTCAGAAATGTCAATATTGAACGTATCTTGTGATGTGCAAAAAAGTACAATACCAACATTTCTTTTGGCAACAGGGTTGTGTACCTATAATGATGATGGAATTTTGAAGTCTATGATAGGAGACGGCATTGCCTCCGTCTGTCTAGTTTGCTGCAATCTTTCCACTGAATTCTTACATTTACTAAACCCATTGATGTGTCTGCTGTGTTGAAAGTAAACATTTCAGACTCAGGAAACATTTTATCTTACATTTTGAGAGTGATGGACACAAAACTAGGGCTGCTCTCGACCAAAGCAATTCTTAGTTGACTAAGACTCTTATTATTAAGATATTTTATATCTTATGTTTACCAGAGATGTGCTCATAAGTTGGAAATAAATCATTCAACATGAAAAAAAGCATAAAAAATGACTTGACTTAAGACATCATAGTTGATTAAGACTAAGACGACCGATTTGTCAATTAATCGACGAGGCAGCCCAAAAAATGAAACTTTCACTGTTTTAAAAACTTTATACTTTGAAATAATTACAGTAAATTATGAATTTGGCTGTATATTTGAATCTGGGAGCCTTGCCAGAGGGCTGACATGATTACTGTAGCACAGCATTTCTTTAAATTGACAGTATTTTAGCTTTACCGTTTAGAGTTTTAGGTCCGGTGTTGGACTGATGTTGATTTGTCTGCTATGACATGGACGTGTGGGGCCTCTAGTCCACAGGGAACCATAACATAGTCATCTGACACGGCTGCTTTACTTTGTCCAAATGTTTTCCCAAATGTCAGAAACCAGGATCAATGTGTACTTTCATCTTTGCATGTGTGCATGAGTGTGCTTTAGGGGTATAAAGATGAACCAATACGTGTCGGATAATCGATACAAGACTTTTAGATACTGCTACATCGATATAAAATTCTGATTCTGACTCAAATTTTTTAAAACTTTTCCGAAACTTAAACAAGTTGTTTTGTTGCCTAAACAGGTTCTGCACTGCAGGGGCTTGTTCAGGCGCACTGGTCACTTGTGTTGTTCATTCATAAGAGAACGCACAAAAAATAACAACTTTTTGTAAGATATCATATACTGTTGTATGAGGATACATTTTTAGTTCGTTGCATAATATGATTAAAATAAAATAATCCCCTGGTTCAGTTCAGTGACGGCTTTAAAGAGTGATGGAGTTTGGATCAGGCACGTGACTTTTTTTCATCTGTCATCTCATTTTCATCCAGATCCTAATAAAGGAGAAGTGCCATGAAAAGCAATGCTTGAAATTCTACCTCCACCAATAATTAACATCTTCTTATTACGGCCTTTGCTAATGTGCTCTGCTGTGTCCTGGCTTTATCCACTCGTTTCTGAGAGCCAGTGATGTTGTGTGGGGCTTTGAGTATTAAGTAACATCTTGTACTGTCTGCTAAGAACATGACCCCACCCGAGAGTGCAGTAGGTTGGCTCCATGGGGGGAAATGGAGACACGGCAACCATTCAGCTTCTTTCCCCTCAGAAAAGACCCCTTCCTGGGTATACAACTCTGTAAAGGGGACAGTAAATGTCTCTTGGCCTGTTTACGTGCAGGTAAGTGCACCCATAAAACAATGGGGATGTAGTTTAAGTAAGGTGAGCAAGTGAAACACTAAGGTTTCAGGAGAATCTATGCACTCATGTTCCATGTAGGGCCCCTTGGATAAAGGCTTCTTCTAAATAGCTTGTGTTTGTTCTACAAAGGGAAATGAGGTGCTATCATGCTACTGCATCTACAAGTCTAATTAAGGGTTTCTTTCTAAGTCATTTGACTTGTAAATTGATAAATACTGGGCAGGCCCTTCTTGTGGGATGCTAGTGGAAGGGGGGATTATGTTGTCAGATTTTGTAAATAACTTTGAAAGAGTGGATTTTTACATCATCTAATAAATACATAATTGCCTCCCTGTTCTGAAAATATCTCAATCTTTCAAATGATATCTTAAATGCACCCGATGTATCTTTTCTGCACCTTTGTTGGTCCAGCCTCCAATTGTGAAAGTGTCTATTTGAGGCACATCATTGCAAGAAAAGAGCACACAAGCTTATAGTAAACATGTCTTGGATTTTCAGTTTCAAAACTAGAATAAAAACACACAGACAAAGTTGCTATAATGAGTAGAAAGGGGAACCTAGAGGGCATTGAGAGTTCACTTCGACACTCAAACATCTGTTGGTCTATTTTTTTTCTGTTACTTTGTCAAGCAGACCCATACCCATGCTTGTTATGATTTGTGGAATCCTCTTATTATCCGCGATCGATTTGAAAACATCCTCTTCCTGCACAAACCGTCTCTGATGTAACCAGCTTCTCACATTGTTTCATGACTGAGTCTCAGGTTTCTCAGGCTAAGCACAACCACTGACAATGTATCCCATAAATAACCGGCTTTAAGTCAGAATTGCAGAACAAGTAGTGTAGCTGCTGAGCTTTCTGCTGTTTTATCACAGGGTTTCCCAAAACACCCTACTCTGATAGCATACGCATGGAACCAGCTGTGTGGGTTCGGGGTTAAAGTGCTAAAGAATGAAAGGACAAAGACCAATGGTGCCCGCGGTATTATCACTGTGGTACGTGGGACATTTCCAGGCTCATCTAGAGCATTGTTGTGTGTCTGGATTCCTCCTCCAACACCCTCAAGTGCGGGCGCTACAGCCACAGCCATGTTGGCGTGCTTTAATGTGGCCAGCCATTACCATTGTACAGACCGCAAGTGCATTTGCTCTTGCTGTGATTGTGGTTTTTATATTAAATGAAGAGAATGGATGCTGTCAGAAGCCACAAAGGCCTCAGCCTGGCCTACTATCAGTCAGTTAAGTCATTATTATAAGCCTTTGTTTAGAGTGACATGCTTAAGGGTGGGGTTTGGCTTAGCTTTTGTCTCAGCATCAGAAAGTGCTTGCAGTGCTTAGCCTACTAATGACCGGTAATCCCACACCCTTCTTACCACTGTGTAATTGGCTAATTTATTAGTGGAGTGTGATTGCCAACCTAACTGAGTGCTTCGGAAAGAAAACTGTGAGCTAATGATTGCTTTAATCCTCTCAGAGAGCAGTTCCAAACTTTGCTTCATGTTTATATTTATATGCTTTTAATCCAAACTTTGCGTTCAAAGCCAAATGACTCCATTCCCTTTCATGACAGTACTGAAAGCAATTTCCACCGGCCCAGTTGTGTGTCATTGAAGATGTATCTGTGCGCCACTGCGCTCTGTTCTGCTGACCAAAGGAATGGAGACAAGCTTGTGGGCAGACAGTCCAGTTACTTTTTAAATTGCTGTTAAAGTAGGCAGAACATTTTGGTCATCTTCGTTATTTATCTATACTACACCATTGACTTTTTAATTGATCTATCAGAATAAGCACAACCCTGACAATAAAACAGGTTTAAATGTGTGCAAAATATTTCTTAGGAAAGTTTTAATAGAACAAATTGCAAGTGTTCTGAGTTTACATAATGTGCAGCATTCATCTAACCTGAGGCGCCAGATGTTTTGTTACAGAGAAGTCATCATTGGAAACTGTTTGGAAAAGGGCAGACGCTTTCAAAAATGCAATTGTTTGCTCTTCTATCAATGAAGAAATACTTTTCAGATCTATAAATAGTCATGCTATTGCAGCATCTATGCTAACCCTTTTTTAGGAGCTGCATTGCTGTTTCAAATCAACAGTTGCCTCTCCGTGTCGCGTCAGATAAACCTAAACACAGAACAGTACAGGTATTGAACAAGAGTGTATCAAGGAGCTTTTAGAGTTAAATTAAATTGTGAAAGAAGCATCAAAACTGAAATACTTTGTGATTAATTAAAGAAAAAGTATTCAAAGCTAGAATAAAGAGAGCAACAACATCAGGGTGTATATGCTGTTCAACATGCACTCAGAGGGGGGGGGGGGGGGGGGGGGGGGGGGGGGGGGGGGGGTTGTGTAGGTGGAATGGGGTGTTGACAGGAGAAGACGTGTCAACATCTCCCAGCACGTTTAAAATGAAAAAAAGTGTGTATTCATTAGTTTAATGATCTTCCACACTTTTGCAGACAGTTAATTGACAACGGTTTGACTCCTGCTGGGTGCTCTTTCCATTCCGCCACTCGGGTTTATGAAAATATCGATCCGGAAGCAATGATATTTTTGGATCTTTGCATATCTGTGCAAAAACACCCCACTCTCTCTCTGACTGCTTCTGCAATTTCCCCTCCATTTGTTTTTTTTCTCTCTTCTCGACTTCCAGAAGGCTGATAATTAGCTCTCATTGGCGTTGGAAGCTCATTAATACCTCGTCACCATCCAGAGAGCGAGCATGTCATTGATTAGATTCTCACCCAGGGTAACCACGGAGACCCCCAGACTCTGTGCGTTCCCATCTCCCCGGCTGAACGTTAATGAGGCAGCAGAAGACGGCAGGAATTTGCTGACTCCATTCGTGCTCAGAAGATGTGAACCAGCCTTATAATTGCTCATTTACCCCCCCCCCCCCCCCCCCCCCCCCCCCCCCACACACACACACACACAACACACAGACATACACCCAGCAAGTTTCCAAGATGCTGTCGAGACGCACCACTCAGAATAACCATGCCCTTAATATCTCTTCAAAGCAAAGCAACAGAGAGAAGCGTAGGGTAGGATGATAATATTTACTTCATAAAAAAATAAGATCCACAAGTGGGATCAAACAAAGTAAATACTGAAGACATAACTCCCAAAAGAAGACAGAAATACAGATTATTATTCATTCTTTATCAAATACTCATTAAAAGTTTTGCATTTGCCACGACAAACAAGTAGACTTGTGCAAAACCTAGAAACAAATGTCTTACTTTTGAATTAAAGGGTTCATAAGCCAACAAAGTGCAATCACCTATGGACAAAACTGGCTTCATGTAATTAAACCATTATGATTGAATATTTTTAGGATACTGGGAATAAGGTAGGGGGGGACGGTATACTAGTTTCATCATCATCACTGATATCATGTTCAGCCATGACAAGGTTTTGCAAAACCATCTTTACCGTGATGAATATGGTTAGGTATGTAGGGTACCCGCCGTTTATTAAGTATTAGCAGCCACACAACTCGCATTAGCTTCTGCTGAACTGCTGCAAGTAAATACGTGAGAAAAACACTTTTTATTTATTTTTTTAATATTCAATGAAGGTCAATACGTCATATCTATTCTCAATTTGATAAATCTTGGTTAACACATTTGTTTTTTGTTTTTTAATTATATGTTCCCTTACATTGTCTGCACAGTGGAATTTGTAGAATCATATTTTGAGTGTCGCTTTTCATTTTATAATACTGTGATGTACTGTGTCATTGAGAAAGGGCTAGATTTACAAAAGCAGACCAAGTTTTGAGTGATGAAGGGCAAAATTGTCAATGAATTGAAACCACAAGAAAAATTGTGTCAGTAGACTCTATTCAAAGCAGTGCAATCCTTTTGTAACCCTCATATATGAGCTGAGAGCAGACCAAACTCCACTGGATTCAAACTGCAAGTCAAGCATCTTCCAATCAAGCTGCCAGATTCTGTTGGATGGTTGATAGTTGTGGTTACTTCTCCCCCCACGCTTTTATGACTTTAGAATTATGGGAGCTGTATCCCTGTAACTTTACGACAATCCAACATTCACACCCTTTTCACCCAAAGGCCAGCTGTGAAGAGGTGAGTATTTGAAGTTCTCCCACTGGCTCTCATTATTCTTTTCACAATCTATTTCTGTCTCTTTACATGTCAAATGTATGAATGCCTCCCAGGAGAGACTATGTGAAAATGTGCACCGTTATCACCATATGTAAACTATATCACATCACAAGTTTCATTCTGCTTTTGAGTGTGGCCATTATTCAGGGCAAAACACTTTAGCCTTCCTTCGTGGTCAGACAACACGTCATATAAGCTACTTTGAATCGGACATGAGTCATCCTTTATGCTGTGTTAAACCAAACACAGTTAATTTTCGGCTGACGTTACACACCGTGGGATCATTTTTGTTTATTCGCGTCATTTGCTTGAGACACGTTGGAGAGAAGATTCCAACATTTAATCGACCGTGGCCGAAATAACAACTAAGGTCCTCATTTTAAAGCTAATTCATATAGGTAGTTTAGTCCAGTGTAATTTGGGACCTGTTGCATATATTTACAACCACTCGATCACGATCTTTCTGTTTCTCACTCTGTCACTCTCAAACACACACAAAAAACACACGCACACATACACTTTGTGTGAGTCACATTGTTTCCTCTTGCCCTTTCTTATCCCAGCCTGACAGGAAAGGATCAGCATCCCTTCCTTCCTGGTCCCCTTTCTTTCCTCTCCGCTGCACCACCACCTCCATCTGTATTTCTATGCCTATGTCTTATTTATCCGTTCCTCTCAAATAAAGTCTCGGGAGATGAGAAACATCTGCTGCACGTACTTTGAAGATGCATCGCGTTGCTCAATTACATGCAGGGCCAAGGTCTCGTTTGCATTCAGTGGCATGGAGAGTGCATCGCTAACAGGTGGTTTGAGGGAACATGCATGGCAGAACGTTTGATAAATAAAACATATCATGGTAATGCCACTGAGGAAAAGCAGATATGTGACTTTGGTAAGCTGGCTTGCTCTGCATTCACAGCCAGAGAGAGGACGGGGTTGGAGGAGGTGGACGCTGGAGACACCCACACAATTACATACCGGCAAATGCACATGTACTAAAAACGTAAACACTCTGAAACATTCCCCCACGTAAATATGTAAATATATGCATGTGTTTATGCTCCTACAGTAAAAGTATTTGCATACGTGTCAGAATACATATTGAAACATGCTTATTCCTGAAAATGTATGCAAATGAACTGAAATGTTGATGGACTGCCAGGACAAACACCAATACTGGTTTGACTGGTGCAGACAGATGGACTATAGCATCTTCTCAGAGCATATCCCATTACCTTTCTCAAACCCTACTTCTTGTCCTGGACCGGAGTTGGACAGGCACTCTACCATCAAGCCAAATGAGAAATGTGTATTTAATGAGGACGGAGGGGAGTGATGGTGGGGGGTAGATTAAACCAATGTCTTCAGATCTGTTACACATGCAAGCATGCAGACACATACAGAGACACACATTTGGACACATGCAAAAAAAAAAAAAAAAAAAAAAACACAGGCACAGGCAGCACAGCAAAACACATCAACCTTTCTCAAAAATGCACACACGCAAACACACAAAATCCGAGAGGTGACCCGAGGTCAAAAGCCATTAGACCGGAGGGCATCTCATCTGAAAAATGAGAGCCTTGCAATTCATCATGCGTTTGATCTCTTGTCAGATGTTATCAGTCTTTTGTATCGTTTCTCGCAGAGCTGATTTGATTGGTTCATCAAATTGGTAATGGTTTCACATTATAGCAATAATGCAGAATGAACTACAAACACAGTATCGATTCTGCTCAGTGGCATTGGTGCAGATTTGTCACGACATGATGATGAATACCACAGTCCAGCATTGTGGTACAGTGCGAGCAAGATGACATATACAGTACATTGAAAGGGACAATGCAAAACCAAACAGACAGGTGACTTTACTTTGTAGGCTGCCTTTAGGCTGACTTTATTAATAGTCCAACAAACAATAGTTACCCAATATAGATCCATACAATTAATTATATAAAATCCTATCATATCTTTGAATCCATTTTTTTTTTCATTTTGAAAACAAAGGTTTAACAGTGCACTTATTCAGTAAAGGATCTCAGGGTGAGTTTGGCATTTTGAGTTGTCAATCACAGGTCTAATGAGAAGGGCACGGCGAGGTTGGGATGAGGTTAATAAATGACAAACAAACAAGAGAGAAGGAGGCCCTCTGTTCTGCCGTGATACCTGCTTGCTAGGGGGAATCAGGCCCAGATGTGTTATTATGGGTGACTCCTGGTGGAAGTTGTGACTTTGGGGGTCACGCTGGGGCGTCTTTGTGCGCCCCTCATGGCACACAGCTGTGCTCCCCGTCCAGAAACCCCTCACCTTTAACCTTGCGACCCCCTGGTACACGTTTGGTAGGAATGTTGGGTGATTGGCTACTTCGCTCCCCTTTTCATTTCCTGTCGCTTCAGTTTTCACTTACAGCTTCACGAGTCTCCTGAGGTCCCCCCGCTCGTGCCTTAAAGGGATTTTCTGAGCTATCAAGGAAGAGCCTGCAGCTTAAATATGAATTATGGATGGATTTGAGACTAACAGTAAATCAATAATGTCTGCTCAGGAATGCATTACACTTGTGCAACTCATTATTCAATAAGCAATAACGGCAGCCTAATCCACTTTATTTATGTGTTAGAACATAGTTAACCACGCTGACCTACTTTGATTTTGAAATGAAAGGTCACGTATGGCTCAATATTGTACTACAGTGGATAGAATACATTTAAATCTCAAGGATTTCCAGTCTGGCAATCTAAGACACATCTCGTATGCGTAGATGCGTAGCGCCTTGGCACCACGGAAATGTTACCGTTCATAGCTAGAGCAAATACAGCAGACTGTATCTCTTGGCACACTTGTTGTAGTTTTGGCAACTTTACAACACATATTTGAACTTCAATGAACTCAGCACAACAACAAATGTACTGCAATGATACAAAACAAGAGGTCGATTTTGATGGCGGTTCAAGACAAAAAGTTGTTCTAGCAATGGGCATGTAATAAACCCCCTGTGCTTGTCTGTTTTTATGAGCTAAAAAGTACAAAAAAAGTATAGAAATCCTTGCTGGGCATCTGGTTTTCAAACGGTGACCTCCCTCCCCCGATCTGCCGATCTGATGTCTTTAAGCACATCTATAGTTGCAGCAAAATGTGCCCAAGAATTTGGGTTGTGTCTGTGTTTATTGACTTTAGTGCATTTAGTTTTTTTGTTTTGTTGCAATAACAGCAATATTACATAGAAGTTAAAAGAGAGCCAATTTTGTAAGTTATTTTTTGAGCTCACTACATTTATTCTCCACCTTGTGAGTGACCCTGGTTCTGAAACCTGACTTGAATCCGAGGTGGTGCGTTGGTTGTGCGTTGGTCGTCACGTGTTTTATAAATCTCATCACTGAGCTGGATCAGTACTTCAAACAGCAGCTTGGTGCATGTAGGCTAAATGGAACACATGGTTATGTGTCACAAAGGCTGTTTGAGTTTTTATAGAAAATTAGATAAATTATGTACTTTAAATGGAATGTAGCAAGTCGCCTTAAAGCTTTTTCCTTGGAGACGAAATGAAAATAGATTTTTTTCTTTAACAAACCCTCCCCATTACAAACTGCCCTCCTTTAGGGGAATGAAAGGATGGGGATTTAGACTGCCATAGATGATGGATGGGTGCTGTGGTGTAGATGAGGTGAGATGTGAGACGTTGTTCAGTCACTTTTCTTTTTTGTCTCTTTTGAGGCCAAATGAAGATGAAAGAGAAACGCATTTAAACTCTTTGCCTTTGTGTTTCATCCCCTCTGAGGCTGAGCACTGATGTCTCTCAGATGCCTGGGACAAATCCATTAGCTCTGCCGTATCTCAGCTACTGCAGGCGTCACCTCCGTCAGTGTCACCCTGTGACCAAGTGACGGAGACGGAGGCAGATAAACAGAGGGACACTGAGCCAGAAAGGTGACAAGAGCCCAGTGAAAACAAGAACTTGCACATGTTTGCTAAAGTTGACCACTGAAACTATATGATTCATACATTTCATCATTAAGTACGACAGGTGGTATCCTTGGTGTGAAAATGTATAAATTACAATAGCACATGATAAAATAATAGATGAGTCTGGTTTATATGAACTTTTAAAGCCTGATGTATGGCACTTTTAGATGGACATCTGTTGTAAATATTTCAGTCTAAACATTATCATACATAGAATTGCAATTGTGACCCACTACAGTTGAAAACTCCGGTGTACAATATTGCCTTTAAATAAATAATGCTTTTCAAATAAAATAAATGGAAGCAAAAAATTGTGAACGGATCAATATGATCCTTTTGATGATTTAACCCGAAGCAGGACTTCACACTCACAGGCAAAATATGTGCAGTATACCTACAGGACACCATACGCTTTTCTGATACATTTAAAGCAAAGAAAATTCAAAGTTTCACTAGTTAGTGACTTGACATTTACAGAGGACCAGGGGATCGTGATTGAACTCCTAGGTGCTACATTAAGCTGTTACAGAGTTAATGTAGCCTGTATTTTTCTTGTAAATCCACAGCTGTATAAATGGAAGAGACTTGTAAGACTATAACAATGCTCTCTACTTAGGAGGGGAAATGTACCCGGTCAGCAGTTAACTTGTTGTTGTACAATTTGACATGAATGTGAACTGCTCTTTGCAAGTAAAGCAGCAAAGATTTCCATTGAGTTTAAATAAACCTAACCTTTTTGTCCTTGTTCCACCCTTTAGGACACTGAGACAGGTCATTTTAGTTTGTTGTGGCAGTCCGCTGCTATTATGGTAATGGATGAGACATGTCATAAAAGGGAAAAGAGGGAAATATCGGAGACATCAACAGGAAATTCCCCCCATTGCAGTTCCTTTTCTCCCCTCTCTTGACAACTTGTGACAGAATAAGGAAGTTGGTGATAGCGAAGTGTTAAAAGGTTTGGTAGGAATGCATGGCAGTGCTGCAGGAGAGACAAGAATAACATGTGAGGCTGGGATCGGTGTCTGTGACTCGGTTAGTACCAGCACATAGTGCTGTATCCTTATTTACATTTGTATACATCTCTCAATAGTCTAGCCAATATTCTGAATCGTTAATAAACTATTAAATTCTGCTAGAATCTAGTAGAACACCCTTTGATGCTTTTGGTCAGTACAACACTAGCCAATGCAAATATGAATATACAATATACTGTGTATACAGTAGTTAATTTATATATGTACATACAGTATACAACATGTACATGTTAATTCAAATTCGTAAATTCTAATAATTTAATAAAAAAGTCAAGCATCAAGCATTATGGACACATGCACAGTGCACACAGTATGATTTTGTACCTGTTGATCCTAAAAGAATAAGAATAAAATATATTTGTGTCATTGGAAAAAAATAGTACTTGCAACCAATCATTTGTATTTGATTCAGGTAGTGTTGTGTACCAGCAAACAGTGCTGTCGTCTGAGCTGGCTTGAATGGAGCGATACCTAAAATAAAAGCTACACTTCTATGGACACCTATCTGACTTTCTTTTTTTGTGGTTAGCTCCATGACCGTTTCAGAAAGATGTAGAGATAACATGGCGTAACAGCTTCATTTTTGGCAGTTGTATTATTATCTTTGTACATAAAACTGCTGCTGTTTATTGAGGGAATTCCAGCTTTGTCAAACATTCCATGTCAGCTAGTCATTTAAAAGGAACATGAACAATGATTTGAGACAACCTTAATTAGAACTTTGTAAAACAAATGGAGTTAAACACACAGAAGGAAAATAATTCTTGACGAACTGATATTATATTTCCCCCTGGCAAAATGGAATAAGTCATTTTCCAATCCTTTATTTTCTTCTCAATTACTACACATTTTCTTTTTCATGAATTCAACTTTTTAGTGAGAAATTCATCCCTTTTTTAATGTTATGGTTATCCATTGCTTTCCATGAACGACAACAAACAAGAATAACTGATTGTGATCTACTTTGAAATCCTCTGATCTGAGGGTCAGAGGTCAGACTTGGGTTGTGGACACAACACACGGTTAGTCTGAAAGACTTGTGTTTTTATTCTCTGCCTGAAATCGAATCAGGCTCACCTGAAAAAGACCTCTCGGTTCAGTCTTAATAGATCTACCGCTTAAACGACTGAAACAAAAGAACGTAATATGTTGTCAATTTAAACCGCCGGTAATGGAGAGTTCGCTACATCCCATGATGGTTGGAATGATTACCTACTTTTCTGCAATTTATTTTAATTCATTGTACATGCATGCCATTCGCAGACCGGTCTGTGAGAGTAGGAGTTAATTTTCTGTCATCAGTAGCAGCAGTCCGATGGAGTTACCAGAGTCACCATAATCAGAAAGAAATTAAATTATTTAACATCTGTAATCAAAATGTTCTTGTCTCATTGATGACTTTAGCAGACTATAATGGTAACATGAAATTAATGGTATGATTTGTAAAAAGGCCTTTTTTTGTCTGTCCAAATTCTTACATCCTACGACCTTTGAAATAGCTTGAAGAAATATATGACTAGCGTAAGTAGTTGCAATATTTATCATAATCGCTTTTGCAGTCTCCTAAACTTCGTTTTTTTTTTCTTTTTGTGGTTGCTAATGAGAAAAAAAGAAAGAGGTCATTATATACGGAAACATTGTCTCTACTAGAACAAAAAGAGTCCTTTCTCCAAACCAATGATTTCATTCTCCCACATGCTCCCTGGCTGATTCACACACTGACAGTGTTTTCACTGTGTTTCCTGAGACAAAAAGGCTCATGTTTCATTCAGAGGTACTGTATCTGCCAGCATGGTCCTCTGCACTACCCTCGCTCATCTATCCAAAGCCGTGTACTTGCTATGTCAGATATACTGTAGCTGCACAAATATGTATGCTCACTATCCTGTCACAGATAAGGTTTTTAGTTTGAGCAACAGTACACACCATAGCGTGTTATCTCTGGTGCCATAACTCTGGTGTCCGGTGTTTTCTTTTTAGAGAGCAGGTCTGATACGGTGTGTTGAGGTAATCACAATACAACCATTTCAGTGATTGATACTTCCCACAAAGCCTTCTGGGATGCCATGTTTTTACAGGAGGAAAAGGGTGAAAAGTTGTGTTTCTCCAAATGAAAAACAAATGGAGCTTGATGGAAAATTGTAGAGGAATGGAAAGGAATCACTACTTTTGTAGTTCCGTGTCAACCACAAGGTCGCATTCCAGAAATCAGGATCCCTCACAGTTGAACGAGCATTTTGTTTCAATGGCAGCACATTTTAGTGCTTTCAGTTTACTCATAATCATGGAAACCGGCCAGTTAAAAATGCTTCATTGGCTCCCGCTGGCAAATGCCATCATCGACATTCATAGTGCCATAAACTCACCTTTGCAAGACATTGCTAGATTTGTTCTACATAGCTGAAAGTGTATGACAAACCGTGTGACAGACCAAAATCCATGACATCCAACAATGCCTTGTAGCATAATGTGATTTTGGGATGAAGCCTAACCACAATAGCATGCTGTACTATGGCATTTCTCATTGTACTCCAGAGACATTAGACCAATTACCTCGTTAAGTAATGTGTTTCCTTAACTGATTGGTCTGGTGAGAGAGAGACAGGCAGAAAGAGAGAGGATAAGACATGGTCAGAAAGAAAGGGGGGGGGGGGAGCACGAGGGAATGTGACTGTTTTGTTGTAAAATGAGTAAGCTATGGGCTCTTTTTATTCAAAACAGCGTTCAATAGCTACCAGATGGCTAAGGGAAAATATAGTGAGGGAACTTGACTTACTCAAAGCATTTTCTCTCAATTCTACTCAAGCTCTGATGTACTTAATACCACAAAGGCTGTATTCCCATACAACATATTCTAATGTGAGAGTGCCATCAGGTACTTCAGATGGGCAAATTATTTATTGAAAGAAATAACAGAATATGAGAGATGCAAGCTTGAAGTCTTTTAAAGTCGGAGTAGTAATGTGCTTTGAATAATAACGTATCCATTAGTGAGTTACCACCATTGTTCTGCAGCTAAATGTGCTAATATTTTAATACATTGCATAATATCTGTTCTGTAAAGTGATCCATTGGGTGAGATAAAACCTTCTCAACTGCCATCATAACTTCTTTGTCTTCTTAATATGCAGAGTAATGGAGGTGAGGGTGTTTTTCACCACAGCCTTTTGTGAAAGTGTTGAAGCATCGACAGTATTAAGAGGTAATTTCCACTTCCTCGGGAGTGTATGCTAGTATGCCCGGGCAGCTGGGGTCAGGGCTTGTGTGAGCCAATGAAAGAACTCGGAGGGGTGAGGTCATAAGTCAGAAATGGCCTGAGGATCTCTTGGGTGTCACATATATGTCATCAGGAGTCCTGTAAACCATACACTTTGGTGATAGATCGCCACTCTTGCAGAGAAATTATTTTAAAGGAAGTGCTGAGTCATTGACTCAAACGCTGCCACATAGCTGACATATCTTCCCAACGAAAACGTCCACAGCTGAGCAACGAAGGCAACTATGTTAGATTTTTATTTTCAATCTCTGGTGCGCTTTATGCCAAGTTCTTTAAAGTTATGCACTAAAGTAAAAATTCTACCCTGCTACAACTGATTTTATCAGACACGTTAACCTTCTAAACTGTATTAAATTACCCAGAGTGCTCGCCGCGATGTCTCGTCATCGCAACTGCTATGTGGCGTTCCAATTGCTCCTGGCTGCCAGGCTGGCGGTGTCAGGAAGTCTGCCCTCTACCTTGTGTTACAAACACAAGTCAATTACCCCAATTAATCTGGCAGGAGAACGGAATGGAGATGGAGATTGTTTTGCTTGAGTCAAAATAAACACAGTCTCCTTCCCTTTAGCATTCACACACATTGCTGTTAATGAGTACAGGCCGCTGAATTTTTGGCCATTTTAGCAGGATAAATGTGCACATTTAGAAGATGGAGATCATTGCACGCATTACGTGCTGGCAAGATATTTACAAAGCTTGTTTAGACTCCGAGTCTCGATCTCTCTTCTGGCATTATCAACTGCAGACAAAGTGAATGGGTGAAGACAGACTTTCAGAATGAGTTGGTAACAGATGGAGAGGATCATATCTTGAAAAGGGACAGCAGTACACTTTGGTTGGATGCAGAGCGCTCGATGATGAATGAAGGAGATATGAGCCGTGCGGAACAGGAACATTTCATGGGTCTTGCTGCTCAGGTGATGTGGTGGTCTTGAGCGTTTCACTGGCTGCGTTTCCACTGTGCCGTACACTGTCCCAATGAAAAGCAGGACCCCGTTAGGCCATTTGGACTTTGTCTGTGACGGCCATCATAAGGCGACCAGCTGGTGGTTTATTAGTCAAGGCACTCTGTCGACCATTCTCGTTAAACTCCTGAACCGTTCTTGTAGCGCCATACTCCTGCAAAACTCTACAGTTGACAATGAACCCAAATTTGCTGATCATGAGCAAAGCCCAAATGGCAACGATGATAAACCCAGAGAGAGATGGATGAAAGCTTTCAGTGACCTGTAGTGAAGGTTGAAAGCTTCAAGACATCCAGAGTTATTCTTTATATGCGTTATTCTGCATATGAGGGTCTGTATGCATGTGAGTAATTACAAAAGCAGAGTTGAGCTTTGACATTCATAAAATATTTACTTCATAGGACTGCCTTTTTAGAGGGGTTGCTCTTGCTATGAGCCATTACTCATGTATTATTAAACCCAGTGAAGACATTTGTCAGCAAGCCTTAACTTGATATTCCGTTTCACTGTTTGCTGAACCACATTTCAATAGTGTATTGCCACCGAATGTCCTCTTTTGTGGTTTTTGTACCTTTCTAAAGTACAAAAGTATCTATCAAACTATCCAAAAAAAATCATACATATTACAAAAGGCGTCGTTGAAAAAGCCTCTGCTGATTAATCTTAATGCAGCAGGTACAGCACGATTTTTCAGTACATAACTTTGTTTTAAACTTATTCCAATCCTCTCACACCCTCCTGACTTGTCTGGGTTGGCTTGAAAAATGTAAAAGATCCCCGATTAAAGAGATATGTGAAATAAAACTCAAATTTGTGACCTTTGCTCCCCCTCTCCACACTTAACTCTCTTGACTTCTGAGAAAAGTGCCACTAGTTTCCTCAGCTGTTGCTGGGTTTCTGGCCATCCGATAAACTGATCCGGGCAGGCTCATTCGTGCCTCCCCTACTATCTGACCTTTGTACTCTCAGCGTAATTGCCTCAGGGTTTGATGGACCAGTGTCTTTAAAGCGCATGATGTCTCACTGCAGCTTGCGATAACAACTAGAAGTCCTCCTCACCCCTGACCACCACAAAACCCTTTTCAAGAACACATTAACGTTGGCGGTATAGAAGTAGCCATCTGCTAAGGAAATAAAGCCTCCGTTACTCAGCCCCACAAAACTCTGGTTTTCATTTCCACTTGGGGGATAAAACTTCAAGCTTTCCATCATGCACCTTTTAGCAGCACTTATGGTGCATAGTTACAGTATGTGGCCTGTTATATTCATATTTTTGCTTCATACAGATGTCAAAATCCTTGTCCTTCTTGTTGTGATCAAAAACATCAGAAACTCTGCCATCCATTTTTAGTGTATGTTTTTGTTTTTTGCCGATGGAAGCTTTGCCAAGCCGAAGGATCCCTCCCAGCCTTCTGTACAGTATCAAATGTATTTCAATCGAAAACATAACGTGATGTCCATAATTACATTTAAGTGACAAGATTGAGGTAATTAGCAAACCAGATAATGGGACAAAATACCGGCTTATGAATTGGGTCACATACATTGTGATACAAAGCATATGCTGGCAGAGTAGAAAAAAGCCCAAAAATGTCCACAAAGAAGGAAACATATGTTTGCAGGGACGTAATTTGATCCAGCTTGAAAGCCAGAAAGGTTCTGCCTTATCTCTTGTCTTTAAGGTTAACGTATCATCCAAGACATCCACGTCTTCATCAACAGAACCTACTTCATAGGAGAGCAGACAGTCACGTTTGTAGGGCAGTGATGCGGAGATAGACAGGTTGATTGATGCACAGGCACTGAGTCATGGATGTGCCGAAAGGAGCTTACCCTGTCTGGCTCCTGGACTGCCCCTGAGCCACGGCGGTGATGGACAGGAGGGTGGATGATAGATGAAGATGTACGACTGCAGATGGACCATCAGATTAGTGGTTTGTTGTATCTGATGTTATGGTGTAATCAATCCCACTCATCCCCTCTCTGTCCCCCACTTGACGGTTGGATCCGCTATCTCTGCATGTCCAGCCCCAATGAGGTCCAGGCACACACTAAACGAGATGACTGTGCAATCATAGAGCAGCACCATCATAGTCCTTCTTTTCATCTCAATCTTAACCTCTTTTTCCCCCTTAATGCAGTAATAGAAGACAGTCTTTAAGGTTTCGCTGGTTCGACACACATCTTTAGGTGATTATTTTCTCCTTTTTTTTCCCCCTAAATGGGACGCAATGCATTTAAGGGCTTGCATATCACCAGGGCACTTTAAAGTCTTGCCAGTTGTTATTTCCCTTGTGGAGATGAGCTAATTGCTTTTGGTGCAGTTATAGTGTGCAGGGCACAACAGCATTTGGATTAAAAAAGTAAAATGTGTGAGGCACATGTTGAGAGAATTTTGGAGCTGGAAAGCATCTACATGAGTAAATCCACAAAATGTAGCGTGGCTGCAATGACTCGACGCTAGGGTAAACACCCAGATAAACATAAAATGTATTCAAATCTGAGAGGGAAGTTTAAGTATCTGGTCTTAAAACTTATCTGTCACTTCAGAAGTTTCCAGTATGAGGAACAAACAAGAACAACAACACTGAACTGCCTCTGAGAAAGTTTAACTCATTCCCCAATGAATCTTTATGTGGCTAACCGGTCTTGTTACTGTAGTTAAAAAAAAAAACTTTTACAAATCATAATTTACGTGAATGTGCATTTATACTTATATTGTTTTCACGATTCCCAAATTGAAACCTGAGTACGTCCACTGGTCTAACAGGAAGTGATGTAGGCCTCTGCCCTGCATAAGCAAAAGCTCAAGGGATTGTTACCGTCATCCAGACAATTCACCCTCAGCATTGGAAGTACACAAAGGCTGACAAAGCCATGCTTTTCACAAGATAAGTCACTTCTGCCTTCCTGAAGACGTAAGAAATGCACCCGAAAAAAATGCTAGTGAACTCAGCCAATTAGCGGCTGTTTTCCAGACTCGGAGCTATGCCTTTGACTCTGGTGTCAGAGTTGTAGTTGAAGAGTGATACAGACCTACATCTAGCAGCCATGTCAGGTATATGAAAAATAAAGTATCATTCCACCATCAGCACTAATGGGAATCAATGGCTTACCTGAGCCAGCGAACAACCAACCACATCCTGCCCAGAGCACCCAATCACCCAATCACTCCCGCATCCTAAAGAGGCCTTTCAGTGAAGCAAATCATTTCTTGAAGCAAAGGGAAATGTTTGTTATGAAAAAAAATGTTCTTTGCAATATTTGCAGAAATGAAGAGAAGGAAAGAGCAGCACCTTTTATGTGATGTGTCAGCTGGGCGACGGACATGGCTGACAGTGTGATAGTGACTTGAGAGAGCTGTAGATGCGAGCCAGTCTTTCCTGGCAAGACTTCTGGGGAATTTGGTCAAAGTGGGCAACATTTTAGGCTTAAATCATTCCAGTTACTCGAAGTGAGATTAGCACAAGTACCAGTCCTAATTAATATCACATGGAAAATAAATTGGGGTTTTGGAAGTGCCATCCTAAGGTGATGACAGTGTAAAACATCTTGCAGTGTTTTGTGGTGTGGGAAATCTCCCTGCAAACAACTCTGCTCATGGCCCAAACTGAGTGATTAGCTTTTCTTCCCTTCAGAAAAGATTCCACTGAAGAACAAAAGCAAAGAAAGGGAGAGAGAGAAGCGCTCCAATAGTGCACGCTTATTTTGCTGCTTCTCATTTATCTGCTGCAGCAAATGCTTCACCTCTGATCAACTGAACTTTCATTCCACAGTCTTTTATTTCTTCTCTTTTATTTGATGAGATAAAGATTTGGACCTTTGAAAACTTCTGTCTGTGAAAGATATTCCTGAATTCCTCTGCCTGTTAAGATAGCTGAAAGCATGTTTTAATTGCTTCACGAGATGATGTGTGCTGTGTTGATAATTACATTTAGCGTAATTTCAGTGAAGTGGACACTATATCACTTCTAACTTTTCATTGAAGTGAATCCTGAGTGCTCTGCTAAAACACACTTAGTTGCACAACTCAACTCCCTTTAGAGATATCACCAGGATCCCTCTCTTTCTGTTACTAGAGCAAATGATCGGCTCATAATTATCTTTTTTTTCCCCAACAAATGGTTTACTCATTTAATGAGTGATACAGTTGTATAGCCTCATATCTATATACTGCATAATCCCTTCTGTGGCAACAAGTCCTCCAACCGATAAGCCAGCAAAGGTCTCCCGGGTCAAAGTCCAAGCCCATGTGAGGGTGCTGGGACAGAGGAGGTCGTATGTGTACAGTGTACTCATTTGTGAATTGTGATTCTAGGCTATACAAAATAAATTGAATTAATCCAACAATGTGTTATCAAAATGGGGACTATTGTGCTTATTGGGTGCTTTTACTTACAGTAAGACATTTTAAACATTTTAATGCAGAATATTGACTTGTGATGGAGTATTTTCACAGTTGTATTGCTACTTTTCCTTAAGTAAAGGATGAGAGTACTTATTCCACACCTGGACTACTGTGAAGAAACTCAGAACAACACACAATTTACGACTAGTTGATTCTTATTTTTTAGCATGCCGCCACCTGACTCGACCTGATTTGCATTCACATAAACTTCCCTAAAATGTGATTTATTCACTCACTGAATCTGTCAACAAGAAATATTTTAATATTTTGTCAGACGTTTTCTTGACAATCATTTCACAAAACGAAAAACGTAAAACGAAAGTCACACTGATTGAACTCAGTGTTTTGATCAAGTCCAATTCTGATCAAACTACTCCATCGAATGAATGTGATTACATCCTTAATGAATACAAAAGAGTATTGTAAGGGGAAAACGGAGATGGTAGCAGAGTTTGTCTTGTTTACCGAACGCTGAGAAAATGAGATGACGCAAATGATTTGTATCAAACATTCCCTGACACCCTACCCTGCAGCCTTTAGCTGTATGTGCTGTGCTAGCTTCAATAATTAAACCCACATGTGAGAGCTTTAGAGAGAAGTAAAGAGAGGACATACTGGGAGAAAAACACAGGATGGAGAACAATGAGGAAAGGGAAGAGTGCCTGATGAAGAGATAAAGGGGGATTGGTTTTAGAGAGATACTAGTGTATGTGTGTGTGTCTCATTAGAGAAGCGGGTGGAGTGCGATAGGAGGGAAATATTTGGGAGAGGAGGAAGAAAAGTATGGGGGGTGAGAGGTAGAAAAAGTGGGCGTGTAAGAGGGGGAAGTCTGAGAAGAGTGAGAGTGTTGAAAAAAGCGAGAGAGAGGAAAAGTGCTCGACAGGAGAGAGGGGGAGCTGGAGGACTATAGCTGAGGAAATATTCACACTGCAGCTCAAAGCGCCCTAGTTTTGATCCCCCTTTTTTTCACGTCTCAGACGGATCTGATGTTTTCTTTTCAGCTATAAGGGGGAGAAATTAGAAAGCTGTATAAGAATTCTGTCTTAATGCACACACTGCAATGTGTCACGAGTCAGTACTCTTCCTCAGGCAGCTGTGGAGAAAAAGCTGCAGGAAGTCCACTTTAAAGCTGGGAAAGCCTGGCAGAGAAAAGTGAATACCAAACAAAAATCACTGTTTGATACAGCTCAGAAGATGAACACGTGCCAGGCTAAACAATTCACTTCGACAGTATCATATCAAAAAAAGTGTGTAGAAAAACCTGAGTGCCCCAGATAGAGCAAAAGTCAATTCATTGATTAGTCAAAGACAATGATCATCTTTTCTTTTTACAAGTTAAAATGCCAAACATTTGCTGATACTTCTCAAATAATTTAATTAGGTGCTTTTCTTAGTGCAGATTATAATTCTGTACAAGACTGGTATTTTTTTATCTTTTAAAGTTTCATAACTGTAAAATGATCTCCATAAAAAGTATTTTGTAATGTAAAAATAAATAAACAACTCTGTTACTTGACACAATCATCTTAACACAAGCTAAATAGCTTTTGCGAAAGTACTTGTATTAATTAGGTTCGTTCTCAGGCTCAGTGGGTGAGCGCTCGTAAATTAGTTAACTTCTGGTCTTCACTGTTGGTCCATTTGTTCGTGTTTTCTTCCATTTTCTCTACTACAAGCTGTTATTTGTGTTTTATGTTGTTGACACGGCTAACAGCTTTTTGTGGACACAATAAAGATAGGGGTTCTTGGACCAAAGTTCTTAGAACTAGAAAACGGCTCATCCCATACAAAAATGTCTATTATCATCGTAAAATGATAATAAGACCTGCATGGTGTGAACAGAGATGTGACATGGCAGGAAATGATGTTCTACAAATGTAGACGACAGGAACAGTAAAGGGAGTAAAAGGGCCTTTTTTTTCCCAATGCATTTTAAGGCTTATACATATATTCTCCTGATATCACAAAGTATCAACAGTAATAGTTTCTCATGCTCATACAGTAGATAGTATGTATCAGAGTCATGCATTACAGCTGGCCACAGTGAGAGCGTTTTATCCACCGTGAGAGAGATCCAACTCTGCATCGGGAAGTTAAGCCTTTGCTTGGTCATTTTTTAAAAGATACAAATGAGTACAGTGTTTGGGTTTTGATAAGCAGTCTCTCTCTCTTATCATGTCCTTTTTCCTGGAAGAATGAGATATACTCAAGATGATGGATCACAGTTAATTTAGGTTTAAGAGTGCTAAGCCACCTGGCTCTATTTTCACATGTACGTCAAGATTAATGATAGCTCGTCCACCTCTGCGTGAGGATTTGTAATTTATCAACGACTAAACGCTTTTCTAATTTACTGATTCTGTTTTTCAGAGACGTTTGAATTATTAACTGCGTGTAATATTCATAGTCCAACTGTCAGTGCTAACCCAGCTACTTCTTATAATAATACTAATAATAATAGAAACTTTTTACTAGCTATTTTTATTCCCAGAAATGTCTGGGAGGCTTTCTGTCTCATACAGTATATTGGTTCAGACTAAGCTAAAAGTGTGCCGTGTTTCTGGCCGGTGGTTAAAATTCCTAAAACTGACTGATATTAGATGCCTCGTGAAAATGACCTCTTAGGTGTCGTGATTGTGTGGGAGAGTCTGGTTCACTTAGCGCTAATCCATCTGAGAGTCATCTGTGCTTTTCTCTCATTCGCCTTTGACCTTTCTCAAGCTCACTGGTCCCACATCTACTGCCGGTGAGGAGCAGAGGAGGGGAGGCTGGGGGGGGGGGGGGAGGTGGAGTTGGAGAGAGAAGGAGACGTTTTCCTCTGGATGTTTCCTGTGGTTCTGAGTGTTTGTAAACGTTTCCAAGCCTCAAGGTCTCGCAGGGCTTTTTTTCGGCAAACACTGGAGGGCAAGCACATTATTTGTTTCAGACTGACCATTAAAAGAGAAAGGGGCAATCCTTAACCAAACTAATGGCTACCAGAGGGGCTTTCAAATACTGTGAGAAGCAGGGAGTCAAAGAGCACTGACATCGCTTTAGCATCCAAGGAAGCAGGAGCATTGCTTGATCTGTCACATAGACTATCCCCTCCCCTCTGTAAAATAAGTCTTTTGTAACAAAAGTTCAGTATTTTTGTCTTGAAGGACAAGGGCACTGGGAAACTGAAACCGTGGCTGACCCACCACAAAGCGCTCTTAAATGTTTTCAGAGGGGGCTTTGGAGGCGGAAAAAAGGGACAGGAAGATAATTGAGTGGTAAGCATAGCTGCATAGCTTGCAATGGGCCCAGGGGCTTTTAAATTAAGACCCGCTTTGACACTTTAGAGGGATCCCAGGCCAGTTGTGCGAGATGAGATCCTGTCTAGGGCCACATCAGGCAGGAAAGGGTAGCGGGGAGGTCGGTATGTGGGGGCGAGGGAGAGTGGCCGATGATGGCTTCAGTTTAGACGCCCCCCCCCCCTCCCCCTCCCTCCCTCCTTTTTGTTGCGCATGGGGAGGGAAAGCGAAGCAGATTTGGGGAAGTATTGGTAAGGGCTGACGAGGGAAAGGGGGGTTAAGAATCCAAAGTGCAGCGCGGCTCAGGACAACGTCTCCATTTAGGGCAGCCAAAAAAACAGCTGCTTCTAAATGTTCCCCCATAGTAAGCCCTGGAGACGATGCCCTGTGTACCCCCGACAAGCCCTGCTGCTTTACAACCTCCCTACCACCCCCTTCTACACAGACACTAGTTGCCTGACTGGTTTATATAGTTTAGAGACGCTGGTTTCCTTTATGACATATCATCAACAGACTCCTTGACACACCGCACCTTTTGGGCACAGAAACACACCGCAAACTCAACACTGTCCTCACAAAGTAGTTTTCCTCACTTATACTCATACGCTCAGACTTTCTGTAGTCACTTTGTGCAACCGCCAACCTTTCCGTCACTGTGCAGAAAGTGAATTCCAGAGATCTGCAGGGAGCGAACAGTGAACAAATGGACTGTGGACCACCCCGACACTCCCTAGCTCTCCTCCTGAGCCCCAGTGTCTTACACAAATAAACCAACACAGATTTAATGACGACGGGCTTCAGGATCTTTTTCACTCTCTGTATCAAAGGATCAAACACTTATTGAGTGTCTGCACATGTGTGGTTGTATGAGCATGTGTGCGTTATCGTCATTTTCGGAGTTTCAGTGCACCATGTGCTGTAGTTCTCAATAAAATGGTGGACCCACAATGACTTCCATCAAAAATCAAGACTGTCAACAAGAAATGATAATTTATTTAACGCTTTGTACACAACAGATCTATGTCATTATATTTAGTTGCTAAAGGTAAACTTTACTTTACGAAAAAAAAAAAATAAACTTAAAAACATAAATGTAGTTTAGTCATTATCCACAAAAAACTGGGCACATCTGAATTTCTCCGCAAACAGTATGTGTTTAAGTTTCAGATTATTCTGAGCATTTAAATGCATGCAGCGTGTGTGTGTGAGAGAGAGAGAGAGAGATATGGAAGTTCCAGTGATTCATTTTGGACTTGCTTTATTCCTTTCCAGCAGCTGTGTATTTGCAGGACCAGTGTACAATCCGAGGAGGATTGAAGTGCTCTAACATAAACCAGGGACTTTAATAAAGATGAATGCTTGCTTTTATACCCCTCAACGCTGATGATTTTTCTTGTTGATTTTTGCCCGTCCCTTGGGAATACATACAGCGTATGTTTCAGCACATCTTTGAGACGAACACTTGCAGCACAGCAACGCGGAATCACTGAGCCACTCCAAACTGTTTACATAAGTTAATCATCACCATGGCTGACGTGGCATGTAACGTTTGTGCTGCTAGGGCTGAGTTGGACTATTATTCCAGGGCCAGGATAAGCACTGGGCACATTAGAGAGAGGTTCCATTAATTCGTTGAAGTAATCCCGCCGTACTTCTGTATTTCCAATCCCTTGTCAACATCATATTAGTCCACGGAGATTGCGCTCCAGACAATAATGCATAATTCATTCATTTGCAATTCTTATTCATTTTGAATCTAAAATGCAATCAGTATCTCTAAATACTGAAAGTTGCAAACAATTTCCCTAAGGTTAAAGTTGACGTTTCAAATTCCAAATACACTCAAGGTGTGTTTTGCACAATGATAAACAGATGTTTCTTGCATGAACTTTTTTGAATGCTGTTCAGTTATGCAAATGTGACATGAAAATCTGCATATTCATAAAACCAGCGCTACTCGATCTCCACCGCACTGTTGACCTAATTCTTACGGATCACAGATAACATAATAATTATAATGAAGCAGATGTGGGCTGATGTTCTGTGTAAGGTATTTCCCGTTCCCAGTCCCACCAGTTGAAAACTCATTTTCTCAGGTTCAAGTGCAGCTTTAAGTGATGCTTGTGCATAATCTAACTCTCCAAACCACATATCAATACGGTAACTGCATGTTTATGTTGGAAGCAATTAGCTTTGAAATTGTTTTGGGGGAGACCGGTGACAGAAGCAGAGCATGGAAGCTCGGGTAAGGGTGATTTACGCTGGTCAAGACGACTTCAACCCATACAGGAAGTGAATACTGTTTTGAGGTCAGCAAGCCACGAGGCACCCACTAGACTTATGAAATCCATGTGAGGGGCTGGTGTGAAGTGTGTGTGTGAATGTTTCTGAGGGAGAGCCAATTAAATATAATCACAACACCCACAATAGCGGCAGTTCACAACGGTGTGTTACACGTTACAGAGCTTAGCTGGTGGTCCTTGGCCTTGCAAGTGAGCAAATAAAATACTGTGCGTTTTCATCACCTATGAAAGAATCAATGTGGAATATTCTAAAAGAAGGTTTTAACACACAAATGCAGACGAAAACATTTTGGACTGCCAACCTTGTGTCTGAAAAATGTGACTCTAATTCTTATTTTGTACAGCGAGAGAAGCAATGAAATGTTTTAGTGTGCATTTAATACATTTTAGTGAAAACAAATGAGGTTGGGGTGACATTTAACTATTTGGTATTTAAAAAAATAACCACTCACCTTTCCTAGAAAAATAATATTGCAGCAAATGTTGGTAAAGTTGAATATATGATGGAGTTGCTGTGGTGAAGCAATCACGGCACCCACAATTATAATGTCTGAACACATACATTTTCCACAGTTTCAACCTCATTACAAAGCATATTCACTGCTGTCCGAGAACATTTCAGGGTAGAGCCCGTGTTGTGCACACACATCGTCAACGATGGTGGTGAGTAGTGATGCTTTCCAGATTATGACTGACTGCTGACTCACACGCAGACACTCGCACATAATCACAAGACCACAAACTCAGACCCTTTACTGTCACACATGTACACTAATTTTGTACACACATACTTCAGCCCACACACACAGACACACACACACACATCCACGCAGACACCCATGTCAAGCTGTGCCAGCAGCAGTGGAAATATGGAGCCCATTTTCAAGACGCTCAACCTCCATGTCCATCCATTTCAAATGTTCCCGACCTCATTGATTTTAAAAAGACGAGCCGAGCCAACAGTCGTGTTTTGTTCATTGGCGAATGATACGCTCGTTCAGACTTTGAATCAACTCACATAGCATGCAGCCAAGGCCAAAGGAGGGGGATCAGATGCTGGTTGAAAGAGCAGTGCGCCAAAGGCGAGCTTGGGGGTGGGGCTGTGTGTGAACACAATTATTTAGTTATTATTGCAGAGGCAAGATAGCACTAGCCTTTCACTTTGGTAATTGAATTCAAGAGAGAAACTAATTGCTTTTCAAATGAAGCATTAAGAAACAAAACCAAGGACTTAGGATAACAATAGAAAGTGTGTCCGGCCAGTGCTGAAGGGTGCCGATGTGGAGAATAAGTGATTGAAAAAGACAAGATGGAATAAAATTGCCACACTGGAAAGAAACTTTGTAGTTAAAATCAAAACAATAATCAAATTCGCTACAATACCGATACTGCTGATAAAGAATTCAGGGACTTGGAAAAGAAAAACCTGCTCATGAAACTAAACTGGTTCTGTAACTCGTTTTACAAGACTGCTGACACGATGCCAAGTAAAACACATTGGATCCCCACAGTATTTACAGCATGAAGACAGAAAAAGAGGTCCATCTGTCCGGCAGTCTTTGGTGCGGCAGCCATTGTGAGCTGCCCTTCACCGATCAAGTATGTCTGCGGGTCGCCAGGCTTTTGATCCTGACACAGGCGTTTACAAAGTCAGCAACGTGTGTGGGCCAACAGCCACGGCTCTGCTATACACGGACGCACGCACACACGTTCACACACATCAACAATAACCAGAGCCTGCAGCCGCCAAGGCACCTTCCCACAGTAACTCCACAGCACATGTTGTTAGCGACACGACTGGTAGCTCAATCGTGGAGCTGTTGTGGTTTCTAAAAGCTATACGTCAAGTTTCTGAGCAAGCGTGACTGGCGTGTGATCTGAATTTGACTTATTTATCATTTGACATCCACTTGGTGAGAGTGAGCTTCTCTACTGTAAAGTATATGTTATTTAATAACAGTGCCTCTTTCCCAGTTAGATACCAGTACAATCCATCAATGAGAGCAGTTTAGAAGTCATTCTTTGATGGAGAGATATAAATCTATTTTTCAAATTCTGGCTTGCAGATCTCTTTTGTTACTACTTCAACAAAAAGTGTAAACTGTTTCCACATTCAGTGGCAGGACTGAGCACATTGTGGACTTTTGTATTTCGAGTTTAATGGTATTTACTAGCATTGGTGTTCACTCAATACACTACAAAACCCTGACACTGATGTTAGGGTCCCTCCAGTTCAGTGGGTTCATGCTTTTAACTTCAATCTGAAAAGCATCTTTATTTGCACTAAAAGAATGAAACTACTGGTTACGTCCTTTATTCTCTGTACAAGAGCTTGATTTGATGGTCCTCCATTAGGTTTAGAAGCTAACAACAAACAAAAAGTAAAATATATTCTCAATATTGTCACAAATGCACAAAGCACAGCACACAGGGACATTTAGCTTCTGTATTTAACTCATTCTAGTATTAGGAGCAGTCATTTACAATATGTTCACATGTATTCTTTAAAATCAGAAACAAAATGAACTAAAAGAGAACTATAGTTTAAAACATTCTTCCCAGCCATATCTGAAATTCAACTCAGACCTTCTTCAATGGAAAAGTGACTTTATACATTAACTTTCACCGACTCAGTCCAGATCCATGATGGATTTTAGGGTTTATCTGGGACAAAAAAGATTTTCAGAAGTGGGGTTGTCGAGAAACATGTGGTGGTAGTAACAATGCCCTTTTCATCTTTATGTGTGGTGTTACTCATGGAAGATCAGCCAGATCAGACAGGACACACATCCACATGCAGGAATGATAACAAGGGAAGCACTCATGCATCAAAGCACAGGCATTTAAGGTTTATTGAATCGCCAAAAAACGTTGTTTTTATGTTCCGCCCTGAAATAGATTAGCCAAACAACTATAGTAAAATTACCATTTATAGTAAAATGTCCCTTTATGGACATGTATTTAGGTCTCAGGTCATCGTGTCACTGTTAATGAGCTCAATGGCATCTCAAAGATCCAAACACAACCATGTCAGCGACATACTGTAGTTTCTTATCAGCAACCATTTCACATCTACTCTTTCCTACTCCTTCGAAACATCCATGTTTCTCTAAGAGGATAAAGAAACACACCGGGCTGAAGTTCCTTGGGTAATGCATAACAACCACACTCAAAGAAAGCCTGTGGCACCTGTTGCTGACTCTCGATAGTGGCATGGCCTGGCGGAGGAGCTGTCAACTGGCTCCTCAGGGACAACTGAGGGATTGGGTGAGAGAGCCACGGTCCACTAAGTGTGACTGGCTGGAGATGTGGGGTTGACTAGGGGCTGCCCCTGTAGCCATCACCAGTGTGCTGTGCTCCTGCTCATCCTTCATCTGAAAGGGCAGAGGAAAAAAAATGTACATTTCCTTCCTGACGCGACGGCTGCCTGAGCCTTCATCTCGCCCTCTGACAGTTGTCACGGCCCAGCACTATGCTGCCATTTCCTTGCACCTGTGACTGACCACACTAAGCAGCTCCCTCTGGTTTCAATAAAACATGAAGCATACCTGGTGTGTGAGCGCTAGCTTGATTTGTTGGGTGAGATAGTGTCTACTGTCTGTTTAGTTTCAGCTAAGTTCATTTTTTGGCCTTTGGGCTCTGTAATATTGATTCACGTCCATTTAGTGAAGCTAATAAAGGCTCCCTGGCAGTACAACTTAGTGTTGGCATGCTTGCTGTGTAACATTGCCAATAATGTGGCACGAGTTGACAGATAATATAGTAAAAATCCTTGTACTTCATCCCTTTGGCTCCGTCTCAGCTACAGTGTTCCTACTGTGAGCTGCCTTAATCATGTATAGAGCAAGTTAGTGTTTATGAGAGCTGTATGATAGCATTATGCAGCAGGTGTGAAATATGTTCTTCTTGCTGCCTTTCATGTAAACAATAATAGTACATATAGTGTAACAGGTGTAATGGTTTTCAATTTGATTATTTTACCCCTGACTCAGTGTCATCACAACAGTTTTCATCACGCTGTTTGCTTGCCTTGACTGTGTTAGCATGACTTTGTGTGTTCCCAGGAGCAAGTTATTAATGTCTCCAGGCTCATTTTCTTCTCCTCACAAACAGCATCTTTCACATTCCAGCTGGGTACTTGTCTCCCCTTGAGCAGAGGACCCCAAAAACCTAAAGCACTGGGAAAGTCTCTGGAAAAATTCAGAAAAAACGACTAGAGAATCTGCAGGATGCACAGTGCCCAACACTCTGGAGAATGCGTGCAGCACATTTTCATGGCTAATCATGTTGAAGTGCAGTGGATGGCTTACAGTGAGCCTGGTGAATTATGCACAGTATACCAGTAAGCTTCTGCAGAATGCAGCCGAGCTGTCTGACAGCTTTTCCACAAAAATATCAATCAGAGTTGCTACAATATGATGACAAGTCCAGCTAGAGCAACACGGTGAAGATGATTCAGGGGCTGAGTGATTTTACAGCCCATGGAGGGAATGCTGCTTTGGTTAAATACCTGGTCAGCGTCCATACCAGGCATACGTTAGGTGAATATGGAACGTGTGAAGAAAAGGTATGATCAATATTCCAAGAAAATCTCAAAAAGTGTTTTCCACTACATCGAGTTTACTAATTGTGAAAGCTATAATGCTGTCTGTTTAATAGGATTGCCTGGCCGATGGGTCAAAACGCTCATAGACAGAACCCTCACAAGGCAATGTGTAAATCAACTCACAAAATCGATTCAGTTGTATCCCAAGAGACATGCAGCATGTACTCCAAAGAAATGCATATCTAAACTAAACAACAGAAGAACACAGTTGTGCCTTGCATGCAGATCTGTGGTGCCCCTCCGAAGCGTCCGTCCGCTGGCTGTGTTCCTTTTGCAGGATCACCTGACAGGGGGGAGGACGTTTACACCATCAGCATCCTGAATCCACAGTCAACATCTCATTGACATCTCTCTCCCATTAGCACTGTCAAACAGGCTTTTGAGGGAATTTCTCTCTTAATTTGTCATTCCAGACAGATAAACACAGCACAGGTAGGCACATAAACATGCATGGGCCTGTGCACAGACGTAAACACAGTAAACACACTTATTTCCGTTTGGGGGTCACTTTGCTCTCATTTATTTCCCCTGTCTTGCTTTATTTACGTGTTTTCTACTCCATCTGAACCCCCCCTGCTCCCCAACCCCCTTTTCCAACCACATCAAGCAGAAGCAGGGAGGGAACAAAATGTCAGGGGGGGGGAGGGAGAGAGAGAGAGAGAGAGATAATCTAAGGAAACGGACAGCAATTATGATCAGAATGGAGGAAAAACAGTGACATAAACAAAAACAGCAGAAAGCATGAAAAGTTGTCAACAGTCCTTTTTAGAAAATAATGTACTATTGTTTGGATGCGGTCATAGCAGCCACTCTGTGTCAACACCATATGGGAAATTATAGTGTCAAGCAAACCCAAGAGGAAATGAGAAAAGACAAGGGAACAAATAGAGATTAGCATGTTTATGTGTCATGCAAAGAAAAACTGCAGTTTCTGGATGCTCTACAGACTTTCTGCCTGCCACTCTGCAGCATTGCAAATCAGTCTTAGATAACTATATATTTCAATCCACTCTAATATACTATAGCTGGAATATGAGATTGTCCGGATAACACAATTGTACCTAAAGGGCAATAGCAATGAAATTTGACATTTTTGAAACTTTAGCTTTTTGTGAAAAGCTACTTTATCAATCATGCTATTTCAAATACAATGATATCATAAACCCAACTTGTCTTACCCTATCTTGGTGGTAACACATTCTAATAGTGACTTGGTGATAAAATACTATTTAAACAATTTTACCATCATCCTAAAGTTTGCCCATAACTTATGAACTTGAGTGTTTAAATGCTTCTACCCTTTTTACCTAATGTGGTCTTTAAGGAACTATTAGGAAGCTAATGAACTAATCTGCGCTCAAGTCAAAGTGCTATTATACTCAATCTTTGTATTCAAGAACACTGTATCCCGTTTCTCTCAGTGCAGCCTTCTGCCAGTCTCTATAATGCAGAGCCTGTCATAGCCCGGATTACTCCCTGGCCGTCTCAAACAACACCTGCTAGACTAGACACACTCTGCAGGAAAGAATGGAAATATCCCACATGCACACTGTGACCCTAGAGAACTTGCAAAGGTATACCATAATGTTGCCCGAACACACCTTGCAGACGTGACATAAGCCTCATCCATCAGCTTGCTTCGCAGTAAAACATCCACATGGAGATGTCTGAGATTCTGGTGTGGCTTCTCATAAGCTTGATACCATTCACAGACCGGGCTTTTGGTTGAGTCCTTCAAACACAAGACCCTGCAGACTTTTACTCACACACACACACACATACGAATAAATTCATGCCTTTTAGATGGAAAAGCAGCTAAAAAAGCTTGACGCATTAGAAACTTAACTCAACTCATGTCTGGAATGAATGTTTCTCAGAAAAAAAAAGAAAGAAGCAAAGACTGGTTCTGGCCAAGCACATGGGGGAGCAAGGAAACCCTCTCAGGTTTCAGCTGTCCGCTGGCAGCCTTCAGCCTCTCTGTGGAGCGAACGTGAGGGGAAGGCCAAAATGTGAGCCGCCCTCACACACAGAGTCCACATGAGAGCCGGGGGGTTAATCCCGTTTCAAACAAGCTAGGTTTAACCCTCGTCAACCTTACCACCAGGGCTGCTAACACTGCCACCCAAAATGATATATAAGGACTACTCACATACACACTTGCATGTACATCAGTGCACAGGCTTTTAATTTGACTCTCTCACACACACACACACACACACACACACACACACACACACACACACACACACACACACAAACATAGTTTGTCTACACATAGCATACAGGGGCTTTAGTGTACCGTTTGTTTGGTGTTCCCTACATTTAAGCAGCTGTGTCGGTGGTCAGACAGCAATGTTGACAGCTGAAGGCCTGTTGTTCCATAAAACCGTACCTCCAGCCTTTCACAGTTTAATGATATCTATTACTAATATGCTTTAAAATACACACAAACACACACACACACACACACACACACACACACACACACACACACACACACAAAACACAGCAGGTGATGTGCAGGCTCATGACGAAAGATTTTTCCTTCTTTCATGCATGTCTGTGAACATGCGTACATATAAACATGCATGCATGACCAGGCAGGTGATCTGGCCTTTCTCATAGCCAACACTGCCTGAGTGTTAGCCCACTCTCCCCCCCCCCCTCCTTAATTCCATACACTCATAACTTCTTAATGAAGGGACTGGCTACACAAAAACTAAAAAAGATGCCTTGTTGGGCCACATTGGTGGGGGACATAACTCTCCACATTTCATTTTAATACCATTTTCTGGTCAATTTCAAGCATGTCGAGAGGTTTTCCCTTGTAACATTCTGAAATATTGAGTGTCACAACTCCGCTGCTCCTGCTGAATCAAACACGATGAAAGCCACAGACTGCTGAATGAACAGTGACGTTGCATAATTCTCACAAACTTTCTCACAAATTCTGTGAGACAAAAGTCACTTTCTGTGTTTTCCACATGCATCCCCTTCTCTCATTGGGCAACATCCCGACATTAATCTTGTCGGATACAAAAGAAGAATTTCAATTGAATCCTTGTTGAGCAACTATGAAACAAGAGTGAGCGTGTGTTTAATCAACATGTTGTTCTGGAAGATATTTTGGGCATTTGCGTGCATACAGTAAAACATCCGTTGCTAGTTCTCAGACGGCAGGTTTGTGTTAATGTGGAATGCATTGTAGCATTAATATTTCACTTTGAAGGAAAATAGGATGAAAATGTGATGGGATTTTGTGCTTGTGCATTCTCAAAGCTCACATCCTTGTCAAACACTCGTCAAATTGCTCACCAATATGTGCACTAAAGATTACCTTAATTACGCATGACAATTAAAATTAGTTTTGAAAACCATCAAAGCCACAACTATTTAAACTACAGAGAGGCCAACCTTTGTGGCCAATAATATGCTCTACCTTCCAAGTTGCACGTTTTCCTGGCGAGGATGGAAAACCGTATTATAGAGAACAAATCAGTTAATAGCTTCTTTATGGCATATCCTAAATGCCTCATTTAAGAAGCTTTCAACTCAATAGAGGTCCTCCCATGTGGCCTGACTCTATACAAAGATAATTAACAGACACTCCGCCATATTAGCTTGAATTGGGAATGAACATTTTTTATCATCCATTCAATGTTTGCTAACCATTGTTACACAGTGCAGTCTCCTCTTTTCTCTTCTCCCTTTGTGTGCCTCCGACTGTGCCTCTTACACATCTGCTGCAGTGATGGCATTTGTTTTGCATGCATACATTCTTCATAAGGCCGCATATTGACTCTGCCAGAAAGGGACAAAATCCAACAGGGAAAGACCAGAGGAATAGTTAATCGTTTAAAGCGTCATCAAAATGCGAGAAAGAAGATGCTCCATTTCTCTTAAATGTCATATTCTCTCTTCTCCCAATGAAAAAATACAGACAACCCTTCTGCAAGGAAGAAAGGAAGGAAAGAAGGAAGGATAGCCTTCTGTATGATGGGCTTCATGGTCTCTAGGCTTGACACTGCAGTGTAAGAAAAAAAGTTTAAAGTAGATCTGAAACTTGAATTGTCCTCACATTTTTTTTTAAGAAAATAAAAAACCTTAATACTGATAGTAGACATCTTTGACATTTTTTTCAAATGTTATTCTTGAAAGTGTTGAACTCTGCAAGACTAGTTTTTGCGTGTTCGACCACAGGACTATTATTTTCAAGATTCTGCTTCCAACTCCTGCTCCCATGGTGTCTATTTTAATGTATTCTCAATATCTGGCTTTAGCTGTCATGACACAGTCTAACTACTGAGTCATTAGTTAATGATTTTAATATCACATGCAAAGCAACGCTGGATTCTAAAGTACCCAATTAAAATGACTGAATTTCAGTTTGACTTTGAAGTATGTGAGACAAGGTTTGTGCCCATCAGAAAGTGTATGCACATGAGAGACACTTTGCGGCAGAAGCACACCAATAGTACGAGAAAAGCAGACAAAAACAAAACTTTTTGTGGAAAAAAAACAAGGGAAGGTAAGAGAGCAATGGGTGAACTGGATGTAATTAACCTGTACTCATCCAGACAAACAGTGTTGGACAGGGAATTGGGTAGGCGAGCTGTGCAGACGCTCAACTGAAGTTGGTAGTTTCTAGGCTAATTAGGACTGTGTTGTAGTGGAAGGCGCAGGAGTTCCCATGTGGGTTACTTATTCGTTGGCTGGGTGCACATCCAAACTGCTCATTTGTGGTGAGGTATGACAGGGTGAGACCCGAGGAGTCGACGGGAGCACGCGCACGATGAGCGGAGAAGAACGTACTTTGGGATGACAGCAGGAGTGGAAATAAAAAAACAAAATGAAAGAAAGAAATTAAACAGTAGAAATCAAAGCAAGGATGGCGGAGAAAGGAAAAAGAAGTAAGTAGAAGGAGAGTCAGACAAACAGACAGTGAGTGTTGAATTGGGGGGTCTGCGAAGGTTAATCTGCTTCTCTTCACAGTTGTGTCTGTCAAGTGCTACAGCTCCAACAAACAAACCATCTCCTTTGAGATTTTGCTCCAAGGAAACAAAAACACTTCCACTGCAGAGGTGTAGTTCTTATGCCTGGAAACATAGCACGTATAGCCACTACACAGCAACATCAGGATGACTTGCCAGAATGTGACCTCGAGTATTTAAAGCAAAGTCATATCTATATTATAATCAAGTAATCAGTGCCAGTGGTTTTACAGCAGCATGCAATTGGCACTTTGCAAAGCCCCGCCCCCCACTGCTACTTAAGTCTAACTGTCAGAGTTACATGGAGCCCACATTGTTGCTAACTGCACTTCCTGAATAAATATTATCACATTTTTGGAAAATTACAATATGTGGCACATGAGTGGAAGGAAAAGAGGTTAAAAGCCTACTAAAGAATACAGAGGCTAAAGCCTACAGGTCACAGTGCAAAGGTAAACCTATGAAAATGAAGGAACAACATTGTTTCTGTAAAGCTGGTTCAGTCTTTATTGACTGTAACTAACATTAAAAAGCAAGAGCAGCATGTCTATACTTTCAGTATACCTTCATTGGCTAGCGTAGCATAGAACTGCAAGTTGTCTTAAAGTACAAATATTTCATCACCGACATAGATTACATGAAGGAAAAATGACTGAATGCAATATACTGTAGATGTAAACAAGATGGAGTTTGATGTTGAAATAGTGATGTAGCAGGTAAGGATATCATGGTAGAGAGTATATTTGCCTTCAACTCTGATGAATGAAGTTTTGATTGTTTTGGACAGCAATTTCATTATTAAACTATAACAATAGATGACGATAAGAAAAGTGGCAATTAAATGTAACCTTTCCATTGTCCCATAACCTCTTTGCGGTGAAAAGAACAGACGCTTATTCATTTTTGCATCATTCTACAACATCCGTGTTTCAGAGTTAGCACTCATTTCATAAACCGTTGTGACTGGGTAAGGGCACAACAAAAATGTCCTTGAGCAAGACAGTAAACAGGATTTTTACTCTGATGAAATGTACTTCGGTGTGTTTCTGATGGTTATGTGAAGGAACAAAAATAGGAATTTACTCTAAATTGCTAATAGTTTGAACGTTTAAAAGCTATTGCAGGTTGTGTGGACGTTTTATGATGCATCCATCACAGGGCTGTAGGGGAGCTATTATCCTGGACTCTATGCGTCCCACACTCGACCGGTAACAATGCACAGCAGCCCAGGTTCATATGCTCTTCTGGGCTTTGATCTCTTTTACAACCTTAAAGCAATCTCACGCACACCACATTAAAATCTTAGTGATGTCAGCAGAGGGAGGAAGTGCCATCCACAGCAAATGGTTTAGGACTCTTGTATGCATATATACCAACTCAGAGTAAAGATGAAGAGCCCTTCAAATTCACTTTCCTACTAAGGCAGCAAGGTTGATGTGTGGGAGCTAAATGCGAGCAGAAGAGTGAAGCCGTAATACACGTTTCACTTTTACACGTTACAGTGACTGCTCTCTAAAGACATGTGGCTTCTAACCAGCGGATCAATCGGCAGCCGATCAGAAACCCGGCCCTTTTTCAGCTGGTCGGCCATGGCCTCATATTTCCGGTCACATTTAAACACGTGTTGCGAGATAGTTTGAGGTCAGCACACAGCGGCATAGACAGTTGTTTTCAACAGTACTGCAGGGTGAAATTTTCTCTGATGTCATGTCAAGTGATGATCGAGTCTACTTAGAGCTATCCATTGATGTTGTGCTGTGTTGTTACATTTGCACTGCAAAAAACATGCAACAGCTTGCTTTGTGGGATTCAATCAGCACTAAGAGCCTGAATCTTGTGTTTGTTCAATTTATGGAAATGTAATGCTATTATTTGATCTGAATCCGGATACGTAGCCATCATTGGACTGAGTCACTGTTGCGTAGATCCGCTGTCATTCATCTTAACTGGGTTAAGTTTTAGCACAGCGACACTGAACGCTCCTATATATTAGAGGCTCTGGGTCAGGACGACGGCTGTGTTGCGTTGGGCATTCGTTAAGAAATGCCAGGTGGAAGGAGGTTACAAGGAATTTTCCTTTGGTTCAGTGTTTTCATTTCCATTAGGTTTATATATAGGTTGTCACTGTGACTGATTTGGGCAATGCCATCATAAAGTGGTGAATGTTTTCATTCCTGTTCTGTGTTATTCTTTTTCTATTTTTGCCTTTGGACTGTTTTCTTTTACTAGAATAGAATAAAGTTGCCATTTCCTCCCTCGACTCATTGCAAATTCAGCACAAACGACTTTTTCCCCTCATATTAAGAGAGATAAGGGGAACAGAAACACAAGTTCAACGTTTATTTTGAAAGTGCACCTGTAGATTTGAATGAACAGAGCACTTGGAGTATGCTGTGCTTTGCAGTCATTTTCCCAATGAGGAAGTCCATCAGCCATAGTATGAAAAAGGTAAATGAATTCTTCACTCTGGCACAAATACTTGAAGCAAGATCCAGGTTAATTTTTTCAGTTGTTTGGGAGAAATAATCATTACCATAGGTTAGTTTGTGCACAGGATAATCCTTTCTGAAGCATTACACTGTTTTGTAAACAGAGAGAAACTCGGATGCATTCTGCATTTCTTATCATAGAATGTTCATACCAATCCAGGCTGTGCATTTTGTACTGTGTTCTTAGTATAAACTACACACCCAAGAGTGCACATGTCTTGTCAAACTGTGTTTTTATGAAGCTAAGCCTAAACTCAAAATAAAAAAGCTCTATTTTGGACCACACCAGAGTTTGGTAGCAGCTTTCATAAATACTGAACTCTAAGGATAAGTGTCCTTTGATCTAGAAATAAAACTCCATTTGGCCCAAGTGTGAAAACACTTTTTTCCCTATCGTTGTCTCCACACTGACATCGTCAAAGCCTGATCTTAGCAAGAGCTTACTACATCGTTGTACCATCAACCCACTGACCACAGCTCTGATTGCATAGTCAAGAGTAGCAATTTCAGGATTTCAGAGCAATTGATTGAGTGGTCTCAAACCAGATGTTTGGTGTGCGTCAAATCACTTCTTGGAGGGAAGATCCTCTTATGAAAGGATTTGGAAAAATCCAAACTTGTAGGTCATGTTGCAGTAGGGCTGTGATAAAGTGTATTAGCATTTTGATAACGTACTGTAGCCCAGAGCAGTTTCCACCTCTTCTCACTTTGGTTTTGAAGGGTGAAGGGGGGGGGGGGGGGGGGGGGGGGGGTGATGGAGAATTCAGTAGTTTCAGGTGGCTTTTTTTTTACAGTCAAATATATGGAAAGATCCCATATTTTTTCATAATGGAAATAGTGAACTCCCCATTCTGTGCACCCTCTGAGTACTAGTGATAGTCTATTTAGTATTTAGATAGTGTATCCAAAAAAAATATAAACTGCTGCCATGGATTAAGTTGATTAGCGCAGCCACGATTGCGTTCTGATGTCCTAAAGTTAAGTGCATACTGTAATGTACCTCCTTTACAAAGGTCCCGTTGTTCCAGCGATTGGGGGGTCTGTGCACCCCTGAGCCCTCCTCCACTTCCCACATACTTCCCCCAATGTCTATTAAGCGCACTGATTCCCACTTCAAATTGGCCCCCTGTTATTAATCCCAATCACCCGGAACACATCGACCACAGCGCACCACGAAAAACACATGTGCCCAGCACACCCCACCCCCCAGCTTGGCGCACTGATTCTAATTAATTAATTACATCCCAGGTGATTTTACTTTGAGATGGAGAGAAGAAAAATAGAAGAGGGAAAAAAAACTGGCTCCCACAGGCACCACCAAATTGGCAACAAAAGCTCCCTAGCAAAAGAAAAAAAAGACCCAGTTCATTATTGAGGGAGAGTCGGCTTCTTGTAGCTACTTCCTAACTACTGCTCTGCTGTCCAAGACCGAAATACTCAGTTTTTACCTCATTTCTTTTCTCCAACTTGTCTTTCTGCCACCCACAAAAACCGTTGCCAAAAACACATACTGGAACTAACCCGCAACAAATTGATAGCATATTTAAGCATTCAGGATTATATTTTTTGAAGAGAATGGGTAGAGAAAAGGAGTTCTAAGCAAATCATATTTCTGGCCAGGGCTTTACTGGATAGTGAGAGGACTATTTAGCATAGCACTGGCACTGTCTTAAATAAAAAAAGGACTGCATGTTTCCTATATCTCATTTATTTGAAAGTCAAAGGAATTCTTTCATGTCCTTCCAGTTTGCTTTCCTCCTCTTTCAGGTTACTCCGCTCCCTCAACATAGAAAAACTTTCTCTGACGTTATCAGAGTAATCTGCTGATGTGGAAATGTTTGACTCCGCAATTTTCTTATGCACCATGTTTAAATAATGATATCTATCAAAAATCTTAGACAGCATCTTCATCTGTAAAGTTCAATTGGAGCTGGAGTTGACATTGCAGAAGTTTGCAAAGTGTTGTATTCCTCTGAGGAGAGCTTCAGTCAGATATGAGATACGTATGCAAGTGAGTGAAAAGGTGACAGCTAAACTGACAAAGTAATTCCTGGTAAGTGATTCTCAATAATTCATCATGAACGTACTTTTGGTAAGAATTACTTACAAATCGCTAATGTACCCCGACTGTGTAATGGACATTAATGTTAAAGAGCAGAAATTAGTGTGTTGTTAAAATGACTGAATATATCAATGAAAGTCCCCTGACAAGAAGAAATTAGGTGTGTGTTTTACGACTGTATTACAAAAGCTGTTGGCTGAAAATACTGGAGAGACTGAAACTTTGCGAAGGCATTGATTTTATAAAATGGAAATTCAATCTTAGTTTGCACTTAGTTTAAAAAAAACTTTTCCCTCAGAGAGCAAAACATCATGGGCTGACTTTTAAAGAACATTTATCCTGGGGGGTAATCTTGGCTGGATACGTAAAAGAAAGATGTTTTAAGACTTATTTCAACAAAGGGACCTATGTTATGGATATCCTCCTCAATTTCTCGCTTTCTCTTCCAGTAAGTTAACTGCTCAGAGCTGTCACAGTTTATTTGAACTTCAAATTTTCATTTTTCCTCAAGTGTCAAGATCCCTTTTTCGGCACCTTTACGAAAGTGGCTTCTTGACATGCGGTGGAGCTGGGCCTTCTTTTTGGCCCAAAAAACAAAGGACATGACTCCTTAGGAGGTTTATATGTTATCAACATTGTCAGATTGTCAGAACTTGAGAGGCAGTATACCGCCCATTGAATATGTATTCTCATATAAAACTTCATTGATGTCTGAGTTTTCATTGGGAGGTAGCTAGACCGCTGCAACAGCCTGCACAGGCTGGTTGCACAGTCTCCGTTTCTCGCCACATGGATAGGTGCCACCCACTTTTCTCACCTCTATGAATCTGCAAAGCGCTTCAGATGAACCGATAATCTCTTGGCAGGTTCTTATGCCCAGTCCTCCTTAGGCACCTCCTCACCTACA
Source organism: Anarhichas minor (assembly GCF_050575085.1). Taxonomy (NCBI): domain Eukaryota; kingdom Metazoa; phylum Chordata; class Actinopteri; order Perciformes; family Anarhichadidae; genus Anarhichas; species Anarhichas minor. The sequence continues at coordinate 10,302,653 of NW_027466456.1, forward strand.
TTAGCACTCATGGGTACTCTGGCAGGATTTTACTAGATGAGCTAGTGCCAGGTTAGTACTGACTGGACACTTACTAGGCAGGAGGAAATGTTCCTTTCGCTTTTTTCCAACAACTGATTAGCTAAAGGAACTTAAACTGATAAGCAAACAAGCCGGCTGTGGCCACTTGAGGAACTTGCTCTTATACCCCCTCCCCGTCTATTATGCAGGGTGGCGATGAAGCCATCAAGGCTTTTAAAGTCTGCATGTGGTATCTGGCACAGGAGTAAGAGCCTAGTCCACCCAGGCATGTTTAATGGTACAGAGACTCCACGCTGGTAATCAACAGGAGTTGCCAGCTCTCTGTCTTGGCAAAGATGCTACATTTGAAACCAGTGTCATAAGGGATGGAACACTATGAAAATAGAATTGTGTGGCTTGCCGTGTTTGGCAGTACTAGTTATATTGCGCTATAGTGGAGAAATTCCCTTCGTGGGTGACCCCCCTCTACAGGGAGGTCAGAGGTCAAGGCTAACTACTGAACAGCCTCCCTGGAGCTTATAGGGATTCAGTAATGGGCTGAAGGCCACCTTGGTGGGTGTTTTTCATCATGACAGCTTTAACCTGGGTTTTATGTTTAAAGATGGTCTCCTACTTGGTATCCCATCCTGCTGTAAGTTGCTTGCTTAAGTGCGAGTGTGTGATTTGCAGCGATAGAAGATGCAATAAACAAAAAGGCAGTATTTAGCCCTTCCCTGCAGGGGAATTGAAATGTCTTGATCAAGTTGACGATGCCAAGAAAATGAGTCTAATAAACAGAACAAATTACATATTGTTGTTGCAGTTTCAGTTGGTCATACGTTGGTCATATTTTCCTTTATAAATACTTATGGGGATACAGTCCTTAACCGTTTTTTAAGCACAATTTGCTGTCGTTTTATTTCACCTTGAGTTACAACACATGCCAGGATGATAAGCTCTTCAATCCTAATAATATTTATGTAGATAAATGAATGAATAAGTGACAGCGTTTTCAACAGAGGGCGCCATCTCCTAAAGTTGATCTGACAACAGGTGGAATTTCAGACGTTGTACAGAGCAGAAACATATCATGACAGATGAGCTGCTGCAAAACTGCGTCCATGATGTAACAGGCCACAAATAACCGATAGCTACTGTGAGTGTACACTGAAACTCAGACGGCGTACAAGATGTCAAACCTGAATGCTGTGAGACACATGAGATGAGCATAAAGGGCCGCTGAGCTAGCTCTGGTTTGTGTAGGACAGGAGTGAACTCACTGCTTTTTGGACAGTGTGATACACATAGCATGGAATTACAGCAGAGCATGTCATGTATTTTCACCGCCTATATTCTATGGAACTGCTCCAATTTCGGGGTAAACCTTTGCCAAAGTCTTGTGCGATGTTCCAAGAGGAACCGTGTCGTGGGCATGATCTCCAATAGCGGAATGTGGAACGGAATGTTGCTCCATGAGGCCCAAAGATCCCGGACACATATTTATTTGCTCATTCATCACTCCTAGACAACCTCTGACCTACTACCGTGTGTTTTTGCTCTCCTTCACTTCCAAGGTTCTCTTTTTTTTTCTCTCCAGTTTGGAAAAAATAAGGCCGATTCTCTGCCAGGGAGACGTGATGTCGACATGCAGTCGGTGTTCGCAATATAGCGTATGAGAGACAGCAGCGATGGGGCAGAGATGCTAGATTTCTTCCAGGCCTGATAATGCAGACACTTTAGCTAAAAAGTGAGCTCAAGTTTGTGAAAGTATGCGGGCAACAAGATTAACGGCTCACTGCGTGAAAAGAAACGAGTGTTTGAGATGTGTTCTAGGTGGTGGGTACTTGAGTGTCTGGTGGGAAACAGTGGTGAAGAGAGGAAACAGATGTTGCTGGTACCCAATGGGAACGCATATGAAAGACTAAGGTATATAGAAGCTTAGTGAAGGATAAATATAAGAGTTTAATGATGAGATTTGAATCCTCTGGTGAGAAAAACACTATTTTGGGCACAGTGTGATGTGATACTGGAGGCAAATTCTGCACCAGAGGAAACAGCAGACATTGTAGAATAAAAGTTATACATAAGCATTGCCGGTGCAAATTATAATGTTATAATGCTGGGAACATCTGGGTTAAATACATGAAGGAGTGCGATGAGTCCACTATGAGAATATATAGTTGCTCGGGATGCTCTTGCACAAGGCATCCATATCCAAACTGCTCTAGTGCAGGTGCTGATGCTGGGCACTGCCCATTTCAAACTGGATTAATGTAAATCAACAGTGAAACAATTGGAGACTAATGCACACACAAATAGAAATGATAAAAGTAAAATAATAATCATGCAGAGTATGTCAATAATAAGAATATTGTGTATAGTCAATACACAAAACACTTTAGAGAATATACTCTTTCTCTGTTGTTGAAAGCCCATGCAGTGATTTATACATCACCTCAATTGCTGCTTTACTTTGTTACCTTGCAAATGGCCTTTGAATAGTGAGGAGAAAATAGGGTTATATGCTGTAGTCAATTACTGTACAGTGGAGCAATGAAACATCAAGCGCTCTAAACATCTGCCAAGTGCGAGGCTGGAAGATTTGTGAGTCAATCTGTTCTTCAGGGCTAAAATGCAAGCATCTGCCTTTGAATATTTAAAGCATCTTGCATCTCAGCATACTAACTGCATGAAATGAATCTGTGGATCCTTCTGTTCTGCTTAGCTCCCAGCAAACATATTCATGTGGAATGAAAGTTGGCAAAACAGCCTGCACCAACATTAAAAACCTATATAAATATTGTACGCTCCAAAATTGGTGTCTGTGGCTGTAACTTAAAACATGTCCTGAAACTATCTTTTTTTTTTCTATACAGTATACAATGTAGGGCAATATTGATTTTGGGTAAGTTTTATGATAAACTTGGGACATATATTTTGAGCATCCCTTTCCTAATATAATAATAGCACTTACTAGGTTTGGGCGATATTTATTTTCCGTTTCTAATGATATTGCTTTGAGAAAAACAAGACAAAATGATTGTAAAAAAATAAAAAGAAGGCCATGCTGAGATCAATAAATCACTTGAACCTGGTAGTAACCACATTCGTACTGTCTCGCCATGTTGACTATCAGGTTTATTTTGTTGCCTTTGCAAAAGCCCTGATGATTGAGGTTTGATTGCTCACAGTGGCAGGAGTTTTGGTCAGACTTGCGTATTCTATTGGATGGTGAGTTTTAAGATGTGAGCAAAGATATGTGGTGATTCCATCTTCAGTCCCGAATTGTTTATCACACAGCCTACAAATAACTTCGTTTGTAATCGTCGGGCTCTCCTTTTTTTGGTCGTCAAATAGCTGTATTAGCATTATCTTTGCTAATGTGAGTGGATATCTTTAATGTTGGAGTAAGGGCAACGTTGGGCTGCACTGAATAATTTGAAGCTTCATTCATTCGGTGGACATTCTAATTAGTCGTATTAATTATTAATCGTTATTAATGCGTGAAGCATTTAGAGAAAGCAAGAGAAAAAGAGAGATACTGAATGTGGCGCAAAATTCCCAACTTATGAGGGCATGTCAGGACCATTGTCCTGGCCAACCAATATCGTATTGAACCATAATCTTGTTTTATCGCCCAAGCCTAGTACTTACACACAGACAAACTGTTTTCTTTTTTTGTTATTTGTTAAATTTATGATGCTGTCAATAAACTGGTTGTAGCATCATGAACAATCTATAAAAGAAGTGTTTTGTCCAAATCAGCAGCTCCTGCCTCTGAACGTCAACAGAAGACAGATAGCTACTGCTATCTGTGACAAAGACGCTTCCTCTTGGACATAAATTAATAGCATCAGCTTGACACCAGCTCCTGAGGTTAAGTCTATGTTGTCAACATGCTTGGGCATTCGGGAGACAAATGATGGCGATGAAGCCACACTTTGTCTCCCAGGCTGCACACACAGTCAAAAAGGCTCTTCTGGGACCAGCGGAGTGTAGGGGAGCCTTACGCTTGTGTTTAATGTTTAAAGAAAAGGAGCGTATCAGATAGCACAGACAGTAGCACAGACTGTTTTAAACATGAAAGAAAATGCATTCTGTACAAATGACACATTTTCTACTTTTTATTCTCACATTTGATCTTGATAAGGAATAAAAAGGAAAGGGAGAAGATATCTTAATTGAGGAAAATGAAGCAGTGTGATGCTGTGGTTAAGGACATCTTGATCTTGCCCTTGTTCCACACATCCAACTACAGAGACTCAAGAATTCAATTCATGTTCCTTTGATCACTGTCAAGTTTTCTTGTGAGATGCAAGTACCAGCAATTCAAACTTGTACTTGTACATAGTGTTGGACTGAAGGAGAAAAGTTTTTCTTTGAAAGCTGATTAAAGGTTTTTTTCAAAAGGCTTCTTAACTTTGCCAGCATCTGCGTAATACTGCAGAATCTGTTGGTATTTTTTTAAGATACTGATTTAGTCTACTGATTTATCCAATGACAAATATGTCAGCTACAATACATAATGTAATATGGGATAAATAAAAGAAAAAGCTTTTTTGCATTTCTCTTGGACATACACCCAAACATAGACCTCCTTTGGCCATATTTGTCTCATTCAGATTTTGTGTATTGTTATCACATAGTTGAAGTACTAATAGTTTTGGGTCATTACAAAGAATTCTTGAGTAGTATTGCCAAGTTTTCTTTCGACCCACATAACTTAATTTAACTTCTAGTCATTACATTTTCAAACATAGAAGAAATGTTTCATTCGGAATCACAGGAAATGTAGTATGGATAATTAACTAATAAGCATGATATCACTTCAAACTATTTGTGTAAAAACCAGATGAAGCTGCACTCTTACATTGTAGGGAAACATGGTTTTATCTAACTTGTAAAGTGCTCAAGGGGAAATGTGAGAGAAACACTTAAACACTAAAGGTTGAGATGTAAAGGGAACCTATTTACAGGAAATTTGATTTCTCTATAGGTAAATTGTCAAATTTACCTATAGACTTGATTTAGGTAAACTTGATTTTGTTTGACCATTTAGATCTAAAGTGAGTGCTTTTTCCAAAATCAATCTCTAAAATGTGGACTTGGTCTTGATTAGCCTACTTCACCAAACAATTGTTCCTACAATCCCTCTAATCAGGCTCAAATATATATTTCCTTGTGTTGTTACATGAAAGGGATTAAGAACTGAATATCTGTGCGATTAATTAAACTGACATGAAAAACACGCAGCTTACAAAGAGAGGCTCTCTCCCAAGGACCTCCACTTGAGAGCAGTTTTGTAGCAATTACCGCGCGCCCCCTTAGATGGGCCAAATGTAATGATTTTTTTCGATGAAAAAGCATTTCAAACCCCAGCTGATGTGCTGTGTAATATAACATGAATTGAAATTAAAACAGATCCTTCAAATATAAATAGAAGCCAAGGGAGACTTGCTTACGATGTGTGAGTTTTATACACTATAGGAGCTGCATTACTCTTTTATTAGCAATACTCTTAAAGCAGCTGTCTTTCTGAACATTAATATAGCAGCAAACAACTATTTGTAAAGTATGTAAAGATATAGTTTAAGTAGCAGATCTAGTAGATCTTGAACGATATGGAGCGTAACTTAACCTCAGGATAGATTTGTCCTCTTGGCAGTTTGCGCTGCCGGAATTATTTATGTAAAACATTTAACGGTGTTCTGAGGGATCATTCTACTGTTGCTTAAGCATTATCTTATTATCTATAAATAATACCTCCAGTTGTAATCGCTGTATGTTTTCCAATTGATTACCGGAACCTCAAGTGCTGAAGAAACTTGAACATCTGTTTAACATTTCTGGAAGATTTATTGTGCTCTCCATTTCCTTTGTCCTGCTTCCACAGAATGTTTCAGGTTTAGGCATATCACCAGAACAGCAATCATTTGGCTTGTAGAATATGAAACACATTGCCTGCATTGTTAAATGATAGAGAAAGGCTTGGTAGTGTCTTATTCTCTAAGGATTGGGAAAAGAATGCTTAAAAAAATGCCTCCAGATTCTTACACATTTTATGGTATTTAAAAGCAGGAGTAGCAGCCTGAAAGTGATGGCCTCACAGCCTTAAAGTAGGTTGGAGAACAGGTGCCTGCTGGTAATGTGGAGCTAGTCCCTGTGTCCCAAGGTCCTAGGGAATCACTCTTTAAAAGGAAAGGGCCATTGGCAGGGTACAGGATGTGCTCAATCGCCGAATCTGACCTGGTAAAAATGGGAGCTACATTGCTGTCACTCCAGGGTCCCTCCCCAGGGATGGAGTGTAATTATAAGAGTGAGGGCCCTGGGGCCCCGTCGCTCTAAGATCCACCCACTAATCACAAATCACACAACCCTGGCACAGGAGGTGGCTTTCCTCAGAAAATTAACCTAAAACCTTTTACTGGATAAAGGTCAGAACAAAAGGTAACTTGGAAGTCAAGTTGTGTTTCTGTGTGTGTGCAGAGGTAGAGAAAGTGAATTCCAATAATTTAAGTACATTTAGTGAATGCTCAGCTGGACATTCATTAAACTCATTTTAAATGACATATATATTTTATTCAATTACACAATTTCATGTTATTCCATGCTCTGTCTGAAGCTAAATATTCTGCCTTCTCTCCCAGGACAGGCAAATCAAATCTGATACAGAAAAAGGTTCCTTTCCTAAAGCAACACTCAAGTTTTTCATAGTCATAGCATAAGAGAGTCTACAGTGAAAATGATTGTGTAATAAAGTTACAAATTAATTTGCTGCTTTGACATTATTAGGGAGCCATTTTAATTAATTAAGGAGGAACAATGTAGTAGGCATGTGGAGTGGTAATATCTGGATGCACCAACTCAGAGATGGGGGAAAATGCGCATGAATCAAAAATGCATATTAATCAACACATTGCCCTGCGTTCTGTGCAATGCCAATGAAACCTAGTCCACTTTGAGTCAATTTCCTTGATGTCTGTACTTTCTTGTAGTTATCTCTTTCCCCCCCATCAAAGCCTCAAACACTAGCCCTGCCCCTCATTATCTGTTACTTTGCTCCTTTGCCCTCATGCCACAGCACCATTCAATCTTCCCTATTTTCTTTCTTTTTCATCCCTCCTGTCTATCGCCGTCCTCAAGTCTTCCGATCCCCCTTCCCCTCAAACCAGAAGGACTTTCAAGGTCTACTCTGATAACGTCACTGCGGCTGTGCATCTGTTTCCAATCCTGTGCAATTAACCAGGCCAGCTTGGGAATGTTTCTTCCTTTTTCATCCTCCTCCATTTTTCTGCCCTGCTGCCCCTTTCTCCTTTTCTGTCTGTCTAGCTGCTTCTCGGCCCACAGTTCCCTGGAAGATGGTCATTCTTCATGTGTCACTCAAATCAACATAATGTAGAATCTCATTGTATGTTTGTTTCCTTCCTTGGGTGGGCCAATTCATAAAAACTGATCCTCTCTTGCTTGTCCACAACAGGACATCAGTTAGATTGCTATGGTCCTGTCTGCAAGACAAAACAGCTGCTAGAAAAGACACCTCAAAGTGAAATGAAAAAGAATGTGCTTAACCAAAATAGCACATGCCAAGGCTGTAGTTATTACTTGAGCGATGTATACTGCTATATGTAGTCTGGTCTGTGGCTCTGTAAAAGTTGTCTTGTATTTTTCTTGGTTTTCATACAATAACCACCTGAAAAGTGTTTTTATTCCTTGCTGAAATGAGTGCTTTCCCCGTCTACTCGCTCCAGTTGGCCATAAATCTCGGGCCTGTGTAGAGTGCTTGGATGCCAATAGCTAGAGGAGAAGGCTGGGAAAGAGGCGGAAGTTTCTTATGTTTCGGGGGTATTCTACTAAACCAGGGCACAAGCCTCAGCAAAGTCCTTAGCTGCTTTCTCAAGAAGGTCAACAGGTACAACTGAGGCAAAACCACTGGCCGCCAGAGGCTTAAACCAACAGAAGCACTGACAACGGCCAGTGACAGCTTTATAAGCCTGTGGCTTTTACAGAGCATATTTTAAAACCAAACTGCACTTTAATTTTCTCATTGTCTGGTAAACATTTGTCAGCTGCACTGGAAAATACTAACTATCCTTTACTCCATGGTCAAAATATTTAGATTTCTGTTTTTTCGGAAACCCTAAGGCCTTATTGCCATCTCTTCAATGGAGCACAGGCACATAAGAATAATCAACCTAGAATAGCAAAAAGAGCCAAGAGTGAAAACACTGTAGATCATGTGCCTGATAAATTGTATTATACCGATACAAAGGTATTGCAGGTCCCGGGATTTGGCTATCGCTAACGAAAAGGATGCTGTCAACAAATAAAGTAAAATAGAAGAATAAAGCAGGCCACAAACCACTCGCCGACTGTACAGTCCCACTCTGGACTGTTGTCTGTATCAGCAGAATTAAAAAAAAAAAAAATGCATGGAAATACAACACGGCTCCAATTGCCAACCAAATGTACAGATACATTTAGATTAATTTTGTGGCTGTCTGTCAAGCTGTTGTCAAAGAAAGCAGCGCAACCCCCCTTAAAGGTAGTGACTACTGGAGTTTATGTGCAATTGAGCTATGTGTTCACACTAACTATAGTTTTATGAACACAGCATACGATTTCTAAACTTGTTACATAACTTCAAGCCCAGCTTGTTGGCCACCTGTACTCATTGCACTAGGGTTACAGTGGATCACCTTTGTTAATGACCAGATATATAATACAGGAATTTCTCTCCGATAGACTCCGATATATAACTTGCCCATTATGAAAACATCAACCACTTTTAATAATGCTTGCTCTTCAACTGAAATTCAACAGTGTTTGTTTGGTTTGGATAACTCTAACCTAAAAATATGCAAGGGTGGACATTGATAACTTGCCAAGGACCAGCACTCTTCCTCCCAGCTCAATTGGCTGGTAATTCAGTATGGAGTTTGTGTATTTGTCTAACACCGGTAGCTCTGGGCTTTAAGCATAAATTATGCATAACCAATGTATTTTATTTAAAATGAATTAGCCCGACTCATAGCAGTGGATTGTTTGCCAATGGAAACAGTGGAACAGGGGGGAGAAGGGGGTAAGAAAAAAATAAATAAAGAAGCAGTGTGATGGCAGCTGTGACTCCACAGTTCTCCCACTGCTCTCCAGGAGGAGATTAATAGTTAATGGAAGGCCTTTAGGCTTCGGAAATACCCCTGGTGGCCCTTATCCCTGCTCTGGGAAAAGCAAGGATTATTGTCAAGGTATCAGACTTTGTCGCAAAGCAACCCCTCCTCTTCCATTTCCCAACCCTCTGAATCTTACTTCCATTACCTAAATAAGAAAAACACTGGCTACATTTGGCACACATGCTCGGTAAAATCTGGTGTGTGTTTTATGCTTTGTTTATGGCACTAATTCACATGTACATAACTTCACACTATGGGGCGCCTTTTTATTCACTCCCTCATTGCCATAGGCTCCTATGATCTTTAAAACGGAAAAGAGTGAGGTCAATTTCTCAAACGTGGCATAGCATATTATCTCTGGCAAGCCGAGTCAAATCAGCCTAGCAATTAACTTAGGCTCAGTGCCGCAACGCAAATCATCAGGCTTGTTCAGGGTCGGGCGGATTCCTCTCTCTAGGCAATTAGCCTCCTTCATTAATTAAAAATTCTAATCAGGATGTCGGATCGATAGTGTAAATCACATGTGCTGCAGCTCACCCAGGGAAGTTGCATCTTACTTCCAAGGCCTGCATCGACAAAGTAATCAGCCAAACTCCAACGCAACTGAAGGATTAATGGAAAAAGAGTTGAGACGATTGACATTCTTATAAATCTTCCAAGACGAATGCTGAAGTATGGCGCATGCACCAGAAAAACATGCGTCTTAGGGGCCGACAATGAAAATATACTGTATGTATTTAGTGATAAAATACACATACTGCAGCAAACAAATTGAGGACTGTCAAAATATTTGAATTGTGAATTGTACTGTTAATTTTTAATTTGGGGAAAGATATAGATGCATACTTAAACTTTAAATGTGACACGAAAGCAGCCATAATTACAAGGATTTATGTATTTAGAAAAGATTCCAGTGACTTAAGAAATTACATCAATTATGACATAGGGGGTTTCATTTTTTAACACCAGGAAAAGTTGGCAATGGCTGAAAATAATCCAGTATTTTGTTTTCTGTGTGTAGATCATCAATAATAGAGGCACTTAGTATTTGCTTGTGTAGGTCAGTCCCTCTCACCTCACATGCGTGAGCCACTCATAGCAGCTCTAGAGACCAATTATTCTCTGGCTGAAAGAAAGTGCTTTTTCCATTTTTCCAGCATAGCATGTGTATGTGACATATAGGTAGACACTATGTACACTGTAGGTTGACAGACACCCACACTCGAGTGCACACACATACAACCACACCCAAACACACTCACACACACCCATACTGTGTATAGACTGTTAGCGCTTGATTTTAAGGACCTGAGAGACAGGGTATAGTTTGTCTGCAGTGCTTTCCAATAACACTTAGTTTTGTTTGTGGTGTTGCACTCGTGGTTCGACTGAGGAAATATCCCCAGTAAATGTTACTGTTGTTCTTAGGTCAATTTGGGAGTAATAAGTAATTCTGGATCCCACAAGAAATCAACACAGACCCAAGATGTCCCTCTCATTAGCAAGAAAAAACGAGTAGGAGGAGACGGTGCTTCAAGAGTTGTATTTTGTGGCTGATTCATGTCAACATAAGATGAATTACAACCAGAGTGTAGCCTTTCCTCAAATAGTGTCGGCATATATCAATATGTAGTTACTGTTACTTGGCTCATGCTCAACTGTAAGGCCGGGTGGCTTGCAGAACATTTGCTGCTGTGGTACAAGTTTGGCCACAGGAAATGATCTGTGATTAACTGCAGGTGTACCTCCCACCAGTGTGTTAATTATCATTAAACTTGATGTCATCTATTGACAGAGAAGGAAACTTCCTGCAGAAAAGGTCTTCAATAGCTTTGCTCTCCACATCTCTGGCTAATCTTCTTCCTGGTATCTCCTCACCATCAGTAGAGGTAGAGATTGCTATTTGGTTTAGCTCTGGAGTGTCTAAGCAGAAACCAAGAAACTGTGAGCTCTGCTGTTGTATGTCAACACAGCAGGCGGTGCAAAGTGATTAAACACATTTTGAAGCACAGTATGTGCTACGGACCAGATGTTCAGCAGGCGTTGCCAGTACAGTATGTTTTATCTATGTTGTTTGTAATGTTCAAAGATATTAGGAGCAATGGTCCTCAAGTTATAATAAGAATAATAAACAATAAATAAACACCATTCAACATGTTTTACATGAAACCTATAAAACATTATCCTCTTTTATTCCTCTTTTTGTGAATTAATTTCCATTTATACATCCATACAAGCTTTTAGGTATATGTGTCACTGGACAGATGAAACCTGGAACATTGAAATAAATATAACTAAAGCTAAATCTAATAGATGCACCAATCAATCACCTGCAAATCAAAACCAGCCAGTCTTCAACCGGCCGGTCAGTCTCATATTTCCAATATTTTGCCGGTCACATTAACACAGGCGTGCCACATGACAGTTTTACTTTGACACTTAGTGGCACAGACAGTAATATCACAGCCACACACAGAACATGGCATCTGTCTGGAAGTCCTTCAGCCGGACTGAAGAAGCTCGCCATTTGTCACAACTGCAAGTCCAAAATAAGCCGTGGAAGAACAACCTAAAAAACATTTGGAACAACTAGATCAGACAATTGTCAGACAAATATTTTAATTCATTCCAATAGACAGACTCGTCAGCTGACAACACGGGGTCTTTTCCTAACGCAGTCTCGCTTAAAACAGAGCTAACAGCTATCGTCATAAGAGATTGCATTAACTTACATTATTGCACTTTCAAAATCTACTCAGTAAAAATCAGTATTGAGCAAAGGTAAATTAAAGCGCTTTCATAATGTGTTCAAATGTAACATTGTTAAATGTATTTTTTGCAAGAAACCTGTATAGATAAATATTAGAGAATATACTACAGGGTTCAATAACTAATAAACGCGTGTTTCTCCAATAGGGGACTATGGCCATGGAACAGTCAAGACAGTTTGTCTGAATTTGTGTGGCATGTCCCTTTATTTCTTCCTGTCGCAATACATCAACTGTAGCTTACATATGAAGATTACTTGCACTAGCCCACAGCTTTTGTAAATCCTTTTTGTTTTCCAAAAATATGTGTTCCCAACATTAGTTGAATTGGGAGTAAATCTGGGAGTTATTTTATTGTAATGTGTTTTTTTCTTCCACTTAATCAGCCCTTTTGGAGTGGTGTTTTCCATCATATCTTTGGCAGTTTACTAGCACTCTGTTGTGTGTTTCCGCTTGACTAATGCAGAGTTACCTTGTGCAGCAGCCAAGCATATGCACATTCTTATTCCCAGTTAATGCTTTTGGTCTTATTGTTTTTTTCCTCACACAGAAACGAATGCCACACAAGCGGCCAACAATAAATCAGGTTTCTTTCATTATCGGGAGCAGGAAGTTTCACCGGTATCAAACATGTTGATTCTCTTTAAATTTATGGCATTGCTGATAGCATGTCACCTATTGCTGCAGTGCTGTATATCACATTACCAAGCCAATTGACGATAAACAGAGCTGCCGAGCTGAAAGGCAACAGTTGAGAGAGAGTCAGCGGGGTCTGAGTCATACCTTGAGATTGCTCAAATGAATCTGGTACGGGTCAATGCTGAAATTCAGCTAAAATTATTGTTTTTACTCTGGGAAAAAAAACACTACAGCTGCTCCAGACCCTTTTGTCAGTTTGATCTACGAGCTGTATGATGAAGTCCTTTCTCGAGCAACTGCACTGTAGGCCAGATTTTCAGTGGTTTTCATCCATAATGCACATCCCAGTGTTCTAGTACATTGCATCAACAGCTACTCATTAAACCCAGAGCACCCTTTCGCCTAACATGGTGGGAAAAATCCTTGATGTAGTTAAAGATAGTTTATGATGTAAGTCTGAAGGGACTTGTCAAGTTCAAAGTGTAACACTCTTCACTATGAAAAAAAGTGCAGTATGTGTTGTTATAAATATATACTGAGTCAGAGCTTAACACAGATGTCTGTTGGTTGGTTCAAAAGCAGACACATAACTGTGCTGAAAAGGGCCCTCCCGGTTTGAGAGTGGAGAACTTGACCCCTAATTTCGACCTGTCTTGCTTTTAATTGCACACAGTTCTGACGATGTGACTGTGACAGAGCACAGAGGGCTTCCATGCTGCCTCTAAGGCTCTTCACTATGACTTTACAAATTGTAACAAAGGTGAAAAAGAACAGTTTTGCCCCCTATGGACGGCGACAGCAGCTGTTTTCAATTCTTACATGAAATCTGAAAGGAGTGATGTTTACATAACTAGCGATGTGACACAAGGAAAAGTTATTTAGTAAGAAAGAAAAAAAGTCCTGAGAGAAAGAGGAAAAACGATCTTCCACTCGAGCATTTTTAGAAGTGGCTTGAGACATTGCCAAAGAAATTCCCTCAGACATAACAAGGTTTTATGACAGGGAACTGCCCTGTGAAACTGTCCATGCTTGATGTTCTCCAGTGTAGGCTTTACTATGGAGCAGCAGTTTTGTTCATATTTGTGTCATATCGAAGTTCACAGACACACTGATTGTTATCTATGAGGGAAAAGCCATTTCGGCCCCGCATCTAACAAGGTTACCATGCTGTGGCTGTCAGCTAAATGGTGACGGGTGAGGTCACAGGCAGCACTGTAACCCCGAGTCGCCAGCAAAAAACAAAGCGATGGTTTTAAACGGGCCAACCTTGCTGTGAGGACACAGGCCAATTGTTCTGCAAGGCTTTTTGCCTGACTTTCTCAGGCCTCCTCGGAGTAATGTGAGGAAAATGTTCGCTGTGATCACCTAATAACATTTTTTCATCACAGCAACGCCCACTTGGCGAGACAGAACTTAAAATGAAACACCATGCAGGAACTGTCAGAAACACGTACATATATGTATTTTTTATTTTTTTTTATAAAATAAAAGGCAGAACAATTCCTGTGGAGGGTATAAATTAAACAAATAACATACCTGCTGTACTCGCGCATTACATTTGACGCTCAAGGTTTTGGAGTGTCCAAAATCAGACGAGATTACAGTTTCTCTCAAGGTTGCTTCACTCACGTACAGGTTGCTGTTCACATACTGTATGCCTTGAATGTGTTTGCTGATTAGAGTAAGCCTTTAAGCCAAGCCAGTGCCTCAAAGAGATGGGACAAAAATGATGTATTAAATTGAAGTATTTAAATTGTATTATCTGTGAACATTTAAGTGTGCGTATAAATGGAATCTGGTTATTCAGCAGTGCATTCTTTTTGTAGTGTAAAACAAAGAATGTATTCCGCCATTTGAGATATTTTCCATTATCATTCTGGCTAATGCACTGCTGGCCTCCCTTGGATTTTAAAAGCTTCTCTCACTTCATATACACTAAGATCTGCCAAGTGAACACTCTCAGAGGTGACAACTTGGCAGTTGCAAATGGGAACCTGTGACATCACTCCGCACTGAGACGTAACACAAATGAATCAAAGCAAACAACATTAGAAGAGAAATGGAGAAGAAGTGGAATGGAGGGCAATATTGTAATGAGTAATATTTAACATAACGGTTGAGTTAATTGGTTGTGATACGATGGATATAAATTACAGCGTGTTTGGGGAGATTGGAAGAATTATGATTATGCTTTTTTCCATTTGCTTTCGTCACTTTATCAAACCTGAAACGGCTTCTGCATCTGAGAACTGTTTACACATCTACTTTTACAGCACTAATTCAGCATTTCAACACAGACAAACACAAAACAGAAGCAATCGGTGGTAATCAAGATGCTAAATCCTCATCCTTAGCAAATCTAAAACCTCTCGAGATTGAAGCATAATTTATTTAACTGGTTAAGCTTTTATCTCAGCTAATACCTAAATAGCAACTGGAAAAAAACCAAACTACTCCCTCTCTGTCTCTCCCTCTCACTCACTGTCTATGCCAAATCCCTAAAGCCTAGCTCCTTGTGAACAACATTAATGGTATGTTTACTCGTCACACATTGTCTGCTGTGGTTTATCTACTTGCAAGTTCAGTTATTGTGTCTTTTTCTTCAATGTGACAATTCTGACTAAGTCTGCGGTACAGTTGTCTATCAATCACCTGCTCAAAGTATTCCTTGATATTCTTCAAATAATTGTTCCTCTCTTTGATTTGTTTGTATTTGTTTCACATGTCTCTTTAAACAGCCTTCTGTTGGAAATCTGAAGGCTCGGTTACTTACAAGTGTTTTTCGAGGCGGGCACGCTTTATCGCTCAAAGCATTCGTCCCTCTTCCCTCTCGAGTGGTTGATTGAGATTGTGTCGAACAAAACAGGCAACTATAACAAGTACATCCTCCCTCTTCTTGCCTCTAAACACACATCCTACACAGGCTTTTCTACTTTTCTAAATCTCACAGATGCACAACTCCGCAGTCACATGGCAGTACAAAGAAGAACGAAGAAGAACTTTTTCAGTGCGGGTTATCTCTGCCTCACAGTCCTGCAGCTTCCCTTTTAATAAATCTGGCTTATTCTCAATGGAGAACACCTTTTGTTGAAACGGGTTGTGCTGACAATAAAGGCCCGGCAACAGAGTTTACAAAGCACAGAGACATTTTTTCCGCTCAGTCTTGACATGACTTACAGCAGCTGATACTGCTTCATATGCTGCAGTTGAACTGAACTCTGTGGCAGCTTCCCAGCTTTGTCTTGTTGTTGCATTCACAGGACATTTTGCAAATGGATGTGTGTCAGTGTGTTTGTGTGTGCAGTTAGAGCTGAACCCACTGACTGCACTCTAGAGCTCAGCCAGCGATGCTTGTCAGCGTATACTGACATCGTGCACACTGGGCTGATAGGGTAGAATGACCACTCCACTCCAGAGAGAGAGACCATGGGCAGAGCTATCACTGTGATTAACTGTAATGATTGGGGGTGGAAATGGCTGTTTAGAGGGTTGTGGAGAGGATGAGGGCCACGTCGGCCCAATCTGGAGGGGCGACGCGCCGCATGCAGGCCTCCGCCGGCTCGGGTAATAGTCCCCATGTGTAGTGCGCCGGGCCATATCCCATGGGGCACTGCGCACACAGGAGGCCACTTGAGACTATCTGAATGTAGCAGCAATCAGAGTCAGAACAAGCACACAGGGGAGTAATCTGTTCCAGCTTTTGGAGCGTGCCAGGGGTTGGGGGAACAGAGATGGGACCGTGCACGTGTGTGTGTGTGTGTGTGTGTGTGGAGAAGGGGGAGGATGGGGAAGGGGAGCTTCATTTGGACAGGGTCATGGTCAGTCAGATGGTAAAAACATGTCTACCCCACAATACACACACACGGGTTCTCCTACTGCAGTACACATCTTAGAGACAACCGCCGATTTGTGAGCAGTGCTGGCAGCCTGTGGCATAGCCACATCATTAAAATCCCTTCAGCGACTGAGTTATAGGTGGTTTGTTGACTTCCAAGGACATGCCATGTGTGGTAGGTAATGCTTAAGATCCAATAAGGTTTTTGCGTCAAGCAACAAATATGCAGGGACAGCTCTAACCATCCGAGGCCGTAGCCGACATAGAGACCAATTTTACTCTTTTTTTTCCTCCAGTGTTTCATGGCATGCTATAATTTTAAGGTAAACATTTTTAGTTCACTGCAGCACATAGCCTACAGTGCTGTACGCCGGAAAACCTTGTAACCTTCCTTCCACACTGCCAACCCTCTATTAACTATAAAAACAAAGTACACTCAAAAGTATGTTTATAGTATTTTCAAAGCGCTCCAACATGGTGACCCCCTCAACCTGTCAGACAAGATTGTTTTTTGGGATCCAACAGGATACATGGTGTTGGTGTCATACCATCCCTTCTTCAAGGAGTTGATGATGAAGAAGAAGAAGAAGAAGAAGATGAAGAAGTAGAAAAAAGAGGGAATAATCAGTTGGCAGTGACCTAGAGGAGGTCATGCTGAGCCTTTGGGAGTTGACTAATGAAAAGTCCAATCAGCACAGCAGAGGACGATTAGAAGGAGCCCCAGGCTGCGATGGAGAGATGGAGGGAGAGACTGAGAGACTGAGGAAGGAAGGGTAAGATGAACGAGAGGGGATGAGCAAAGAAGAAGACCCAGCAGATGCTGAACAAACATACATACACAAGTGCACACTCCTTCCCCATGATCCTGATAAGAGTGCAGTTGCTCGTGGTCAAGTTAAAATAGCGAAACAGGGAGGCCAGGAGGAACAACATGTGGTAGTACTTTGTCTTAGCATTGGTTAATGACGGGGAGACATGCTAATAATTGGTTTTATTTGTGTTCTTGAATTTATTGCTCTCCTGTAACTGATCCTGTAATGTAAAACTTATAACTTTAGAAATCTGCAAACTCACTGCCATTATCCTGCTCTGGGTCATTGCATCGAATTTGTTTGGTCTCAGGCAACAAAAAAAAATGATACATTTAAAATTTAAAATTTAACAGACAATAAACTTTTATGGACATGTTCCACTCAAACATTTGGGCTTCATTACAGCATTTGGAAAAAAAAAACACCATGACAGAGGGAGAAGTCCATTCATGGTTCCAACCACATTTTAAACCATTTTCTCCTAACGAAGGTAAACTGAGCCCATTTGTTCTCCTACTCCACATTGACACATTGGAGCTCCCCGACACAACTAAAGCGTGCTGTTGGCCACTGAGAAGCTCACCCAGGCAGAATGATGAATCTGTGACCACAACAAAGCACCACATTTGGCTTTGATTGCTGCAGTGTGTGCAGGCTGGCTGGCTGGCCACACTTGACCATTTTTGAACAATTTGTTCACAACCCGCAATACAACATCACCTGCAAATGATCAACAGTGCCAGTATGATCAGGGCTTGAAAATAGCCCCTTTTGGGTCACAAGTCAAAATGGCTACTATATTTTAAGGTTACCAGTCACTCTGGATTTCCTCTAGCCTGCTGTGACATTTTCTAGCAAAGAAAAAAAAAATAGTCTGGAAATAGACAGTGAATTTTTTAAATATAATTTCTCGGTGCATTGAGAAATAAAGCACTGAGAACCATAAACAGAACTCCATTCACCTCCTTTTTATTAGGGTGTAAGCAGATATTTTTAAACCTCAGCAAAGAAAACCCAAAGTATCTGCATGGCTGGATACCACTACAGTTACTAGTACTTTATTTAATCTAGGTTAAATTATCCTATAATTGGAAGCCACAAGTTCAATTGTTTGCATCTTGTGTATTTCATTCGGAGAGCACATTTGCATTTCACCTTCAGTTTCTTTGTCTCTTCCAACTGTGTCTATTTAGCCATGATGCACAAGTTCCATCATTTAGCTTATATGCTGTTGCAGTGAACTTGCATTTAGTCTCAGTGCAGCATTTTACGGCATTTGTGCTCAAGAACCGCTTTTTACTTGCATATGAACAGGAAACAAACCATTCTGTTGTCACAAACGGGCCATTTTGTCAGTGCAAACATGTCAGTGTCAGTTTTCAGACAAGTATATTTAATGTCTTTACTCATTCATGTTCTCAACCCATAGTTTTCTCCTCCAGTCTGAGTATTCAAACCAGGGTTTTTCCGGTCACAAACCTGCTTCCAAAACCTTGAGGGTACTGCTGGCCCATAAATCTGTCCCAGATCCCCACAGCTGCTAAGAAACTTGTTAGGCAATGTTTAAGAAGAATACTCTTCCCTCCCTCAGCAATTACTGTCCTCAAGCAAGGCACTTATTCCCAATTGCGTCTGTACAGCTGCTCAGTGGCCAGCAGAAGACTACTGGGTAACTCCCATCCAGGAGATTTTACAGATTTATTTCATGTACCTATGGTTAGGGAGGATTCTTCATCATATCAGAGATAAATAACACTGGCTGACCGATATTGAATGCTTGATCAAACTCCAATATGAGCAAACGAGCGAATCGGTTTAATCCTTCTAAGATTTTTACACATGGACAAGCAGCCAAACTTTCAAAGCTTGATTTCTGGTCACACAATATAGTCTTTCAACTTGGCTTAGTGATGCACATATGATAACAATAAAAGTCTGCAGATGAGGAGTGAACATGAATTATCCTCGAAATTGGCCATGGCCGCTTATGATTACAGCAATTGTTTTATGGTTTCATTTTCCAGATACGTCACCCTCAAAGTTGTATTCATCAGCGCCGCTGTTCTGCAGACACCAGGGAATGTTGACATCGTTAATTCTGGTGCTGCTCGATCTCCTTGAGCCACATGTATTTGTTTGTGTTGACTTATTGTCGCCTTCGTAGTCATTGGGTTTCTAAGGAAATTTGTGCTCAAGGCAAAAGCAAGAGCCTCAGTCCCTTTCCCTCTCTCTCTACACTCCCTGTGCTCTTCAGCCAAGGCCTTGTGTTGGTATTGATTAAAGCGGTGTCTTTTTTGTCTCCTGCCAGCATTTACCACAGCTTGTTGTGAGCTGAGAGGAAACAGCGACACAGAATGAGGAGGTGACTAAATCAAGAGGGTGGAGAAAGCAAGTTCTGGGTTACTCTGCCATCCAGCCAGGCAGGGAACCATGCAACGTACCCCGAAGGCCAGATGCCTGGAAAAGGGTCATTATGTGGCACAGCATGGTGCCTTTTCCCTGACAATCTTTCTACACTATGCCCAGCTTGCTACTTCTACTGCTGCTCCCTGCTCTCTGCTGGGGCGTTTAGTTTGAAGGGGTCCTGGGAGGCGAGGCCGGTCTGCTCGCTGCCTGGGTGTAAATCAGGGGTGCAGCCAATAGAACCACATCTGTAACAATAAAGTCAGGTTAATGTGGAGTCATCTTGGAGGAGCAGAGTTTGCATCTGGGAACATCTGGTGAGACATTTGGAACTGCTGGCAGTTGGCCGTTCTCGTTTTGTTGCACTTGAAATTTTTTTTGAACCTTTCATCTTATTTCTTCTGCATTTCCGATTCTGCTACAACCCATTTTAATCTCTCCATGTCTCAACTATTTGTTTCCTCCTCTGTTGTTTTCAGATTGTCATTTCTTTCTCCTGGTTTCTGTCTCTCTCATTCTCTCACCATCTGCTCCCTCCCCCTGCTTTGCTTCTGGTGTTTTTCCTCCATTACAGCATCTCTTTTTCTCACCACTTTGGCAAACCCTGTTCAAAGACTTTCAGAGACTTTCTCTGGGATTGTAAACGAGTGTCTCCAACACTGTGCAGACATGAGTTGGTGCCGATGTTACAGATGTGAAAAAGCAGAGCTTTTTTTTAAAATTTGGTGATTACAATTTGTATTGAGCAACTACCTGGACATTTTGATTTGTAGAGTGCATGCTTACAGATTGAAATGGTAAAAGCTAATAGTGGAAAACTACACATAAACACATCCAGACTTCAATTATCTCTGCTGCTCCTTGGATAGATTGGTCATGTATGACCCAGTGTGGTAAAAACAGACTCATCATAGCCCCAAACAGAAGAGAAGTGTGGTCAACTATCCTTAATGTTGACTTTATCAGCACCTCTCACATATTCATTGCTAGTCCAAGGGCCTGGGGAGCTGCTGGTTAGACTGTGGAGGAGCTCAGACATATGTGTCCATGCACAGGAGGCCAGATGCTGGTTGTTTTTGATGTTGGTGCCATTAGCCAGCTCCCATGGCATTGTTTGGATGCAGTGCTGGCTGCTGCCTTAGGGTGAAAGTCATTACATATAATATGGTGGGATGGGGGGCAAAAGTAAAGATTCAGGGGAGTGAAATGTGTTGCTTCCATTCAAATGACAATACTGCTGAATTAAATCAGATAAATATTTGTCAATAGTAGCAGTGCTTGTGATATAACGCAGTGAATACCATCTATTTTGTTTGCATTGGTGCATTTGTACTCCGGCTGTCTGTAATTTAACATTTCCACTCGCTAACCGGCTCAGCATGGTTTGACCAATTTCAAGAGAAGTGATGATTTACCAAAAATAATGTGAATATGAATATGAATATGAATATGGGAAGAATCCTCTGTGTTATTAAGAAAAAAAGATGGGAGGAGAAAAGAAAAACATGAAAGTGTCAGATTGCTTTGCCGCCAATCACTAGCAGGAAGCACTGTAGCCTACATATCTGCCCTGTATTCATGAGTGTGATGGGTATATTGACCTGGTGGATAGATGGATGGGCAGGAAAAGAGCAAAATAAGTCAAATATATTCTATCTGTGTCAATAGAGGGTAAATGGGTCATTAAAAGTCAAAAGAATATGGAAGATGTTTGCAAAAACTATCTATCAGTCAGCATAAATAGCAGGAAGAGAAGCCATGGATTAAAAATAGTCATGTTGGCATTATGATGGAAAGATTCTGTCTGTACATGGGATAGGGTTATGGTTAGTGCTGAAAAACATCCCCCGTACTGCACCACAGCAAAAGTTTTTGATGACAGACTGAATACCCATGGTACATTCTACTTTTGAGAAATTGCCTGAGGCACCGTTAAGACTTTCCCTGCCCACAATTTGAATCCAAACCACACACAGAGTGGACAGCATTTAACGCAATGCGCAGTAAGTAACAACTTAGAGCCCTTAGTGAAAAGCAGCATTGTGTTATTTAAGAATAAGCTCAGGTGGAGGCCGTAACCTGAAAGGTTAAAAAAGCAAACACAGAAGACTCTCCAAGTATAATACTGAAAGTGAAGACGGGGTTAAAGAAGTAACCTTAAAGACAAAAACAGGTTTAACTGAGGCGAGCAGAACAGTCCAAAGGAGAAAAAGTGGGTCTTTTTCATGAATTGTCAGAGTGAATGTGGAAACACCGAAAGGCAAATCATTGCACATTTCTACTGGCAATAACATAAATAGCCTAACTGTTTTGTACAGTGCAAGTCAAGGGTTGCAGCATAATTCATAAAATATAAAAAGTATAACAGTAAAGACGGTTTCTCAAGTGAAGGGGATGCAGACTATTTAGTTGTTGGCACTCAAAAAACATCCACATACAAGAATAAGTATAACAATTATGATAACTTATGGATTGCAATCATTTTTCGTCTTATTTTTAATGATCAATAGGATGCCTAGCTCAGTGCATTCTATGCTATTATATCTTGTTGCGCTGTACTGTAGTATTTTATTCCCAAGCCATGCTGCCATGATCTAACTACGTGAAGTGATGGAAATTCACTCATGCTACTCTTTAGTGTGGGCGGCTCCACAACAAGCCCACGGCTTTGAAGATTTGCTGTTTATTAATTAGAGAAGCAGAAAGTCCTCTGTTTGTGTGTGCCCCTGTGGCGTGTCTGCAGTGCTGATCTGAGGGCTTTGTGAATGATGTTGGGGGGGTCACAAGTTCCACCAAGTGCTCTGAAGTGAGGGACCCACAAGTAAATTAGCCATTGCTGTTACCACATGGGCTGGCGTGAGTCAGCTGAGCTGATGTGGGCCAATACGTGCAGAATAACACGTCACCATAGAGGAACATCTTGAAAGCAAATGCTTTCAAGCACACTCGTTGAAAACTGCCTTGGTTTGCATGCACAGCAAACATGGAAAATGTTTTCATGATTGCATAAATAAACACACTAAGATAAAAGAATTGGAAGATTTATCCGTATCCAGAGGACGAAGCAAAATGCCAAGGAGAGTCAAACGCTGTCGATATGATATAATTGAGCTATTTGAGGCTTACTCATTAGCAGCAGAGATCTTTTTTACACAGGACGTAACTTTAATTAGTCAGTTCAATTAAAGACACTCATGATACACATTTAGCAGCTGCAAATGACACTCTAATGACAGTTCATAAAAGTGGATCAGATTAATTGACTGTTTTCATGTATCAATTAGAATAAATATGATTATCTCTTGCCTTACTGGCAAACATGTATGAATACAAATTCATATGAATGACTGGTGGCTTAACTATTTCTTGGCAGTTTCTGCATCAGTAAATATTTGGTATTTTAATTCTTTATAGAGCTCATCCAGTTATTCATTGATTGGTGTTGGACTCACAATGGGCAGTTTAAAAGAAGTATCCAAGTCACTGCAACAGAACCAGAGATATTGTTTTTTATTATTCCAAGAATTATTCTTCCTTGTCTGGTACCAACATTACATTGTTTGGAGGTTTGCGTGTGCTATACTCGTAGTAGTGGGCTACAGGGGTCTGGTTTGTTTACTTTTTTCTAACTCCACATTCTCAGACTAAAATCAGTCAATTTCTCTTCAAGAGTAGTTAAAACTGAAAAAAATATTATTTTCACAGTTCAGAATGAGCAGATTTCACACACAAGGTGTATCTCTACCCATAGCACCTTGATGTGCATCAAAGGGTCAAAGGTCAATAGCTGCATAGTGTGCTTGAGATGTAACAAAGTGCCTGACGTTCCTAACAGGAGCCATTACTTGCCAGCAGTATTTTTGAATGCTAACCTGCTGAGAACCACATCCACAGAAAATAACCAGTGTCCAATAAATCTTGTATGAGCAAACACTGGAGGAATTTCTGACTTTTGGCGCCATGTAGGAAGAAAAAGAGGGGGAGCGAGTGAAAGGGAGAGGGAAAGTGAGAATTGTTATTAACCTGGAATAACGAGAGCCAAGCAAAATGACAGCTCTTCCGAAATACAGAAACCACCGTCAGTGATTAGATTACAGCTCAAATCCACTGATACAAATTCTCAGTAATTTGTATTAAGAAATAACAACTTATATCAACTCTATCCCATTTCATTTCCGTTTTTGAGGTATTTTCAAAAATCTTAATGGAGACATCATAACTCAAGTGCAGGGCTGCCTGTTGTCATGACTTATGCTATATTGTCTCAAGACCTCTCAAGTAAACACACATCCACACTAAGGGTATATGCAGTAAAGTGATCCCATCAACAACATCGGTAATTAACCATGTAAGGATCCTGCCAGAATGAGAACCAGCCGCTTGTCTGACCCTGCTGTGACCTTCCCCAAACCTCAACATGGCATCATACTTCATTCACCCTTGAGGCAAGTCAGATAAACCCGCTTCTCACTCCACAGGATAACAGGCGTGAGTCAAAATCCGATATCTGGCCTGTGCTTGGATAGGCGTTTGTAGCAGTAAGACATGATCTGAGACAAAGTTGTTTCACATAATAGAGGAAGCGGGGAGGAAGTGCACTTGGATCAGTAGGGAGGAGGCAATGGACAAAAAACTCTGCCCACCCATTGTTCAGTCAAGTGTGATGTGCTCGATACTATGGATCTAAAATTGGAGAATTATTGCCCTTCTTTGTAAATTGCAGGTGCGTGTGTCTGTGATTCAATGGATTCTGTGTATGTGTATGTGTGCACAATAAAGGGTACAATTTGCCATTTGCGAAAGGCAGAGAAGGGCACTCACAGTGGTGGGTTGTGTTTACGAATGTAGAGGCAGGATGGGTTTACAGTAGGTGGCATTTTTTCAATAACACCACAGGAGTAGTTTGAGAATTGATTTTGGTATGGGTGATGTGTTGGGGGGGGGGGGGGGGGGGGGGTTGAGCTCAGGGGTCCTGACCCATGGGGACACACACTGGAGACATACGTAAGGAATCCAGAGAGTGGAGTTGTAATAACAGTGAGCTGATGCTACTGTGTGCGACTTGAGCGGAACTCAGCCAGTATACAGTACTCCAGTGGGACACTGTGCGGTTTGAACTAAGTTTATAATGAATAGGTTGCCCTGATTGTCAAAGAAAGGTATGCATTTTAACAATTAATCAATCTCAAGTTGCGTCAGATTTCACCTCGGCCACATGCAGAGTTGCCAAGTTTTCTACCATGAATTTTCCAACCAAAGTAGCCTTTGATTTGAATAATAAAAAAGGGAAGTTGGCAAGGCCTTCGGGTATTATATTTGTAACAATAATACAGTATATCTGTATAAAGTTTAAAAGGGTTGCTCAACAATATGACAATATATTGTATTTTGCTACATCACTTTGCCCAAGGTCAAGTATGAGCCTCCATGTTCAAAATATGATTTCTTGGCAGATGCTGAAAACGCAGGTTTTCAAATGTTTTTCTGTTCATCTTTTATTTTGAAAAAAAACAAGATTATAATACCCTAATATTCTGATAAATGATAGAACGTGGTTGCAGTATTGTTCATGGTCATGTACTGCTCTTTTTTATGAAAACATCGGTGTGTTGTAGCCACTTACAGGCTAACATTTCATGATTCTATAATAACATTTTTGTTTCATTTCAATTTGGAAAATAGATTTCTAATGTTCACAAAGCCTTCCTGGTTGAATAAAAATGTAAACAAAAATATCTGTATTTCCTACAAATTGACAATTAAAGACTTTTCAAACCACCCCAATGAAGGCAAGCTGAATAACACATGGGTACTTGGAGAGGAATTGTGCAAGTATTCGCTTTTATGAATCGTCAAACCAAACCTGACAACTGATGCACTGCATTGTATATTTTTGAGATGGTCTATTTTTATAATGAAGTCTGATGTCAGGAGGCTGTTATACTGCATGTATTGACAGTCTTTTTCCAGTTACAGTTAAGAACATATTTATTGATTTCACAGCACAGATGGCTGCTCCTGCCCCCCCACCCCACACACAGGCTGCCTGTTTTTTTTATGGCAAATCAAACTATATTGTATCTCTCAGGCCACTGCAGAAAATAAAACTCTACATTTCCGTAGTTTACCCTGAAAATACAACTTTGTGTTTTGTTGAAAGCAGCTTCAGTGTTGCTGCTGATAGTCACAACACTCTTGCTGAGCATTAGTTTTGCACTGGAGAACGTTCCCCCTGGTATTGTCACCCATTAACAAAAAGCGTACTTTTTCTGAACGGTCAAAAGGCCAGTTTTTGTGGATGTTATGTCTATGTTTGTTGATACTTGCCATACAGGGTTCCTGTCAATGTCCTTGGGGCTGGGCTGAAAATGGTTAAAGTGCGTTTGAGTCCAGCCTTTGTTGCTCGAGGCCCGAGCTATTTTAATAGGTGTTACCACAGGGTAGACAGGCCGTTGGCTTTGGGATTGAGTTTCTCTTGTGCCAACAGAAGTGGTTTAATTGTGTATACCTGAGCTTTAATCAATGCCAAAAAATGTTAAAAGTAACATCAGGAATGTTGGCCATTAGCCAGGGGACCTTGATGAAATTGCTGGAGAAATCCAAGAAAAGGTCGCCGCGACTGTCTGCACAGGTACAGTATGTTACACTTAAACACACATACAAAGGGAAATAAAAAAAAAGAAAGAAAGCATCAGATTTGAATCTATCGTTTCAGTAAACTTGAGGGATTAGTGCATCTATTTGACACTGTATTATTGTCCTCAAAGCATTTCTATTTAGTCAGTATTAATATTATAAAAGGAACTTAAATCGTTTCCCTGCTTCAGCTGTGGTTTACAGTTTTTTTTTCCCGCCAGTCCTTATTTTCCTCAAAGCATGGAAGCTTTCAGGTACCCTAATCTCTATATTTCCACCAAGTTATTGTATAAAAGAACATATTATATATTGTAAAGCATAAAATAAATCCTTTGGGGGATATCATTAATTTGTTATGGTCTTTGTAGCATAAATGAGCAGATAAATGAGATGATAATGCGATATTGGATCAGTGCATAGACTTGCCTACTCGCAGATGCCTAATCATACATTTCTGATAGTGGTATTAGTATCTTAACAACTTTATTTTATACAACACCAAAGGTAAATATGGACAATGTAGACTGCAGAAAACAATCTGTTGTGGTCTATTTAATCAAGACAAGGAGGTGAGGATTTTTGACTTTGATCTTATTATTCTCCAGATAATATCAGCCATATGCCTCCAATATGCTCACACACGCTTTGTTGTCTCTTCATGGTCACAGTGGAAGCATGTAAAGGGTTTGTGTGTATGTGTGTGTGTGTGTGTGTGTGTGTGTGTGTGTGTGTGTGTGTGTGTATACCCTACCATATATATGCACACCACGACATTTACATATGTATAAGCTCTGTTCAGTCATCCAGCAAGCAACAAAAGTCTTTTATTTTTAGGAACATCACCTTTGGGCTTAGATCGCTGACAAGCAGCTTCCAAGAGGGACATTTGGGTATGCAAGCCACATATATATTTCATCAGACGCCGTATGAATATGTATGAATAAAAGATCTGCAGGGCACTCTATGCAAACTCACACATTCCTCACAATCACTCTGAATGAAGTAAGATGGTGTTTCAAGAGCTTTGTCTGAGTATTATGGTAAAGTTGGAGGTGGATAAACTATTTGGAGGCAAACAAATAAGATTTATCTCCTCTTGTTCTCCTGAATCCCATTTTTGTTTTATTCTTGACATATCGCATTTTCTTTTTTAAAGGAGTGGGAGGGAAAAGATATATGAATACTTGTCTTTATGGGCATGTGTAATAAACAGTATTAGAGAGTTTGTGTGTATGACAGTGGCTGTGGGAGGCAAAACAGCAGCCAAAAAGATGGGTAATACTGTAAATGAAGCTATAGCATACCATATCCCTCCCTTGTCTGATGAATTCCTCATGATAGTAATCCATCTGCCCCTGAGCCAGCCTCTTTTTTATTATCCTTCCCACAAATATGGACAAAGCATATAGTGCTTGAACTACATTTCTAGACAACTTTCCACGTTAATGTCTTAGCCGTAAGACACTCAAAGCATAGAAGTCATGTAATGTAATGCCAAGGAACTTCATATAGCACGCTGATATCTATTACCCTGTTGAATCTGTGATGTTTCGTATGAAATGTGAGGAAAAACACTGCTGGAGTGTTTGCTGCTGTGCAGGAGATCGTATGCATCTCAGTCATAAACCAAAACTACATCTAGAGTGAAGATTCAGGCTCTGAAAACTGTCTTTTGTACATAAACTGGGTGTTTTGGGCTGGGCAAAAGTCACTTCATGCGTAACAAAAAGTGTGCGCGAGCCGTGCCAAGTCTGATTACACCTGTATTGTCCTCCTTGGGATTCAGCTCCACTGCCTCCACAAGGACATGCAGTTGAACCGTGCCTCTGCGGTATTCTTGTGTCCATTTACATGGCTTAAACTGGTCATATTAAAAAGAAAAAACACAAAAGGAGCTCAGAATGTGAGTTTTGTTTCTGTTTTCTCGACAGTAATGAAAACCCACTTGAAGGAAATGTGGGAGTACTGACAGATGATGATCAGCTTAACATTGTTGGCTAAGCTCCCTCATGGTGACGTTTCCCGCTCAGTGTCTGTGAGCTGTCAGAGTTCCCATTACAAGTCTCGCCTAATTTATGGTGTGAAATGTGGTCAAAAAAAGTCTTCAAGAGCTTTTCCCTAATACAAATAAGATGAGCTGGCAAAGACCACAGACGCCTGAGATGTTTGCATTGTGTCTCTCCAAGCGTGAATGGGAGGAATTTGGATGGAAAGAGTGGGGAAGCATTTTGTTTCATTTTCTGGGGTATGTCCTCTAAACTGTTGGCAAATTACTTCAGAAGTCCACCCCCCCAAATCCATTTCTGTCCCCACCAGTGTCGATGTGTTATGAGAGAACGCAGTCTCTGGTAAGTGTCACATCTGCATGGGAGAGACAGAATGTGGGGGGATGGTGGGGTTGGAGGGTTCTGGGAGTTTGAAGATCTGTAATTTAATCTGAAGCTCTGGAGTTAGGGTTCACTCTGTGGGACAGGACAGGGGCTGACTGCGGATTCTGATTTAATTCAAGGCAAGAAAAAAAAAACACAAGGGAAATGATAGAGCTGCCATCCGTTACTTGATTTCAAACTATCAGAGGGACTGATATTTAGGCCTTTGAGGAAAGAAGGACAAGGTCCCCTTCTAGGTTACTTGAATTTTGTAGGTCAATACATTTCCCCCACGTTTTCCACAATTTAATCTTATTTCAGGTTCATATTAATTCAGCAGGATCAAGGTGATCTATAACGCAGACTATTCAAACATTTGCTGTATTGATTAGTGTTGGACAGTATTCCCCGACTGACAATTTCGATTTAAGGAAAACAACGATATACAGTACAAAATACCACCAAAAGAAAAAATGGAGAGAGAGACGCAGATATAAATAATTAGGCACACGAGACGCATATGTTTTAATACCCATAAGTGGCCACAATGTGTTTAGCAGTAAGTAAAATCAGCAAATTTCTGTTGCAGTCTCCTATTAAATAAGGAAGTGAGATGTATTGGCCTTGATCTCATTGTTCTTCAGAAGATCTCAGCCATATGCCTCCAAGATACTCTCATCAGCTTTGCAGTCTCTCGACTCACCGCTCAAACAGTATTTTCTGGAGTCATGGTCACAGAGGAAGAGTAGAGTTTTTCATTCACTGGTGGGTCGGCATATGCCGTACAACCTGTTCAGATGATGGCTCTGCATTTTCTGCTTAAAATAATTATTTATGTTGGAGAAGTGAAAGGTTTAAGATTGCTCCTCTAAAACTCACATCACATAACTAAAGACCTGCACATACAGCAATATTTTACACTTCACTCTACCAATGTTCCTACAGTCCTACATTTTGTTATTTTGAATCTTAATTCACAATCATCTGTGTTATATAGTAAAAAAACAACAACTACTTGACTAAACTGCTGAAACTCAGACCTGGTCAAAATAACACTATATTCTTCATGTGTGATGTCAACCCATATTGTGCCACTAACGGCAGGCTGTCCAGTGTCGGTATGTTTTGTTTATTGGATTAAATCCAAAGTAGCAGAAATGAGAAAACAAGTTGTATTTTCGTTTCATCCTCCCCGCGACCAGAAGACTTCGCCAGGAGGAGAGAGGGGCAGCTTTTGGAATTCAGACAGCATTAAACCCCAGCGCCTGATCCCGGGGGACTGCCTCGACTCCCCGCAAGATCTGCAAACTTTCTGTTGCACCTTTAAAAGACAAAGCCACTTAAGCAAAACACCAAGTACCCGTAACCACTTATTTATAGGTGTATCATATTTATCAAAGGATCCAAGATTGAATATATGCCCTCAGTCCACTTCAGTGCTTCGGTGGATAACATCCTCACATAATCATAACCCAAGGCCGTCATATCCTATTTTTTTTAAGGAACACTATGCCAGCAGATCACTAAGAGATTTCTTCTGGTGGTGTGTCGATGGCAAACATGGTAACACTTCAATGTACATGTGCAAAACACATTCTCCTGAACAACGAGGCCATGGGGTGAAAGGAAAAATTAGGAAAATAGAGGAAGCGATAGCAACCCGTTCCCTATCTTTTCAAAAGCACTCACTCAAATGTAAATGCACATTATTTGCATAACTAAATGTTAAAAAGTATACGGCATATTGTAAATGCTATTTAACAATGAAAAATAGAAACATACATAAACCGAACTCTGAATAATTGAATGATGAATAAAGTTAGTATTAAATGCAAGTTTCTCTGTGTATTTCTCAGTGTGTTAAATGTGATGGAAGTAGACTAAATGGTGCAGAAGTAGCTTAGGTGAGAATCAATTACAATTGATATATAATTAAAAACTATAATTCTTTCATTCATTATAACACTTGCGGACTATGAACCTAGACAAACTCAGATATTGGACAAAATGATTTCAGAGATGGAAAAGGCCTTCACTAGCCGTCACCAAAACAGTCCATTAATGCTCAAGTAGATGAATAACACTTCTCTCCGTCTACATCAAATGCATTTATTTTATATATAATTTAAGCCTGAGCAAATTTGAACATTGATTTTTCTTTTCCACTCGTGTTGATTAAAGGATAGTTCTGATGTATCATGAATATTTGAAAAGCCTCAGCAGAGTTTGAAAGGAGATGTTAGAGGGAAGCAGAAGTTGAGAGCAATGCTTGTGAAAGTTCATTGCGCTGAGAAAAGTTGTGCTCGTCACTGTGTAGCTCCAGAATCTGAAACGGTTAAGTGACTGTTTGTAGTGGACTGTATATTTTTCATTGGCATGGTGTTCAGCCTACTTGACTTTTATTAGCATTGCTTTGAATGTTGCTGCTGTCGCTTTAAAGCTGAAAACGGGATCAGCAAAGGAAGAACATTTCCACATCTTCACTGAGAGGGGATGAATTGCAGCTTTTGCTTATTTTAGGCGAAATAAATATGCTTTTTTTCATTCCAATCAAAACTAAAAGCTAAACATAATAACTATTGAAAGGCCACAGTTAATGCAATCCGCCGTATAATGGATGGCATGTCCTGGTGAAAAATCCTCGATATAAACCAATGGTTTTGAGAATTCATCAGTTCCTCCCAGTGCGGTTGTCTTACTCTGTCAGCACCACAGTCAAGCATAAGGTCGCTTAGGTACAAGACCACAGAGACAGATATAAAACCCTTGTATTGCAGTGATGTAGTGTGAATTTCCATCCTGCATTAAGGACATAAATCAAAAAGGAAACTAAAGTTTAATGTTTTACCCCAAACTGCAACTATCTGAAAGCGGACAGACCATAAAGAATGTGATTGAAGTTGAAATAGGGCAAAAAAAAAAAAAGTGA
Organism: Anarhichas minor; assembly: GCF_050575085.1. Classification (NCBI taxonomy): domain Eukaryota; kingdom Metazoa; phylum Chordata; class Actinopteri; order Perciformes; family Anarhichadidae; genus Anarhichas; species Anarhichas minor. The sequence continues at coordinate 10,334,214 of NW_027466456.1, forward strand.
TGCTACTGTACAAAAAAGAAAGGAAATGGATGTTAAATACACACCCCCAGCCTTATCTCAACAATTCAAGCCAGTAGCCTGAGCAAACAAGGGTATGTCAATGGAAGACGAAAATCCACACCAGCACAGCAAATCCCTTCTCTACCAGTCGATATCAATGAGCCAGCTAAAGGATGTTGTGTGCTTGATCTCTCTCGCGTGCTATGTTCCAAGTAAATATTTTGATAAAATGTTAGTTTGTTTTGTTTAAAAGAGAAGACAACAAGTTTTTTTAATTGTTCCTTCCTGCATATTTATTTGTCTGTGGGTTTTGGTTGTTGAACGTTAACAACCACAACTGTATCCAGCTTCTCCCAGCCTCGGTCGTCCACCCTCTTTTATTCCCTCCTCTCCCTCTCCTGCTGCTCTCTCTTGCTCCGGGGGCTTGCTAATGTGCTGGAAAACTGAAGGCACCCCCCCCTCAAAAATAAAGACGGCCTTTCCTGTGTGTATTGGTCTTGTTGGAAGTGATTAAAAAGGGATTTGTGCTGGGAGGGTTGGGATTGTTATCGCTGCACTTGATTTATCACCCTGAGCCTGAGCGGTGAGGGTCCTGTTGCTGCTGTAGGAAAACCACACATTTCCAGGTGCACCCGGCACCCACAGAACCCCAAAATGAAGTCCACCCAGCACTGGCACATGTGACTAAACCAAGAGAGACACACACACACACACACACACACACACAAACACAAACAAGCATTCTGACAACCTCTCACCATCTCTTAACCATTGTCCAGGTTGGGAAAACACGGGTGCGTATACAACTGTGGGTGCTGTCATCTCTTCTACTTGAATTTTCTGTTGACGAGATTTTAGCTTCTGTAGGTGGTGCTGTTCCATTTGCTTATGAATCCACTGTGGCTATCACCACTCATGATAACTAGGTTTTTTTCTCAATTGATTTCTGTTGTTTCACTATAAAATAACCACCTGACCGTGACATCAAATGCAAAATCTTTCCTAATCAGGATAAAGATGATTTCTTTTTTTTTTTTATTACGTAGCAGCAAAGAAATATTTTCCTTTTTATATTCTAATTTAACAACCTGTCATATCAAGTGTTTTGCGTAAGAGGCAGTGTAAGAAACATGCCAGTGACACAGACACACACACACACACATACTGACAACACACTCACGCCAACAATATGCTTGGTCTCAGTGTTTAACTCAACATCCTGGTACTACAGGCTGTTCATACAGATGATCCATTTCCAGACTCCTCTAATGTGTTGTTGTACATTTCCTTCAGATGTATTGCTCCAAATCTAAAATCTGTGAATGAGTATCACACACAGTGCGTAATGGCCTCTACATTACCTGAAGCACATGTACAGCACACTTAGTGAGTAATCACTGGCAATTCTTCTCAGACTGTAGAGATAATATATATATATTTTTTACTATAATGAGGACCGGTCATATAACAATCAAGATGGTGGGAATCTTCTAAGATGTAAAACCACATTTGTTGCAATCAAAGACTTTTCACATCAGCATAAACATATCTTCCTCCAGAATCCTTTTCCTGCTCGTTCATCTGTAGCTAATGGCTCAGAGTAACTCCGGGCCATCTCCTGTCTCTCACTACCACACCCATGAGCAGAAATAATGAGCATGCAGTTTCTGTCAGGAAAATCAGATTCTTTTTTTCTGGGAAGGAGGTAAAGATATGCAGAGAGAGAAAGGTGATATATCATGTTTTGCCTGCGTAATCCTCTTTCGATTAGGGTCCAACCAAAACACAGCTTGCCGATGAAGCTGACTTTATGCACAGGGGCCTGGACTGACTAATGGGTCAATTAATGGATTTGTATGTGTCTGATGATACAGCCAGACCAGTGTATGTGTCTGTCTGTGTATGTGTGTGTTTTGACCCATGACGACACTGAATAATGTAAAGGATGATGTTACAAATGCATGCATGTTTTTACTAATGCCTCATACTGGAAATTCATTGCATCTTTTTCTCTACCCGTGACCGAGAATTTTGTGAAAATGTTTTAAGATAAATACAAGTTTGTTTATTCTGCAATCATATTTTGACGCTGAAAAACATCCCTTCGCTGTTTCTCAAACATCAGATGGGATGTAATGCAGCGCATCTGCTTGTGACTATAAGACTGCTCCATCAAGAGGTGGAACTGTGGGAAAGGAGAGGACTTTAACCTCCATTAGAAAGAACAGGGCCAGCCTTATGGAAGGAGACAGGGTCGACTGGGGGGGATTTAGTTACATTAGCGATGAGCGTGCTCCCTGAGTGTTGCTGGTGCGGGTCAGCCCGGAATATTAACGTACATTAGTCAGAACAAAGGGCCGTACCAACGGTGGCAATGAGACGGGGGTGGAGTAGGTCAAACGCTCCTTGGGGCCAGCTGGAAACCATAACAGACGGTATTTTAGATAAAATGAGGGATAATATGATGATGCCTTAGATCAGGAAGAGTAAACCAAACGAGGATGGACGGGTGTTTCACAGTGGGATTGTCAGTGTGCTTCAGAAGAGACCCTTTTATTTTCCTGTTGTGCACCCACTCTGTCACCTTGAAGGATTTTAGTCGTGGTCTCGCTCTCTGATCAGAAATTGTTACAAAGCTAATAACCTCATGAGTATGACAAGTAATATGACAAGAAAATGCAGTCGGCTTTGCCGGCACAGATGTTTAATGGGGGTAAACTCAATTATTAAAATGGAATTGGCCGTAAATGCGGCAGCGAGGAGTTATGTGGTGATACTGACGTTATTTATTGAGGTGTTTGGGGTCATTTACTGGCGTCCATCTAATATGAAAGAGAAAGACATAGTCCATATGGTTGTTTAATTCTGTGCACGGCCTATTACACGTTGAGGAAATTAAAACAAAGCTCACAGAGCCGAAGGCCGTCAGCTAATTTTTTTGCGGAAAACAGCTCATTTTTTTTTTATGTCTGCCCCTTTCATGTTGCTTTGGGACTTTCAGTGAGCGTAGTGATCTGGAACACTGTAGATTTTTCTTTTCTTCATATCTGTGGATTTGTGTGCGAGTGAGCGTGCATGTGTTGAGAGTTTGTAGACAAGCGTCTGGGCCAGGCTGCATTCTGTAACCACATGATGACAGCGCCCGATGAAGTCACAGTAAACAGTGAGCCAGTGCTCATTATCACTCGTGTGTGCTTTTGGATTTACTTCACCCAGTCACAAAACTCCCTACTGTTCTTCAGTCAATATTCTTGTTACATGTCTCAGTATGGAAGTTGAATTACAGCCCACCACTGCGGCCAGAGCGTCTGAACACAAAGTGACAGCTTCTGACAGCTTAAAACCTGAGGCCAGATCTGCCTCCTAATTGTTAAAGTCGAATGTTTGACTTTTTTGGAGCTGCTGATATGATACTATTTCAACAGTAGTCCTAACGTGCATGCAGTGTTGCTGTAATACTTGAAGATTGCACCACAATTTCACAGTTTCACATAACAGAAGCTATGATTCCAGCAATTATAACACTCACAAGACAATTTTTGGCAATTCAATCCAATGAAAACTTATTTTCTAAAACATGAAACACTCCTGGCTAAATAATCAACAATCAAATGTAATGATTGGGAATAAAACCATTACTAGGTTTTATAATAATAAGAGTTTAAAACGTATTGTTGACTGCATGGCTGCAGCATCGAAACATAAGCAGCTCACCAACTGAATTTTAGATTTGCTAAACTATGATCGTTGTGAACCAGAGAAAAGTGCACAGAGAAAAACACAAAATTGAGGAATAATCAAAACTGTTGTTATAATTCGAGGTTTGCAAGAAAATGTTATTCTTTCCCCGATGGAAATGACTGACCTCTGACGCTTTCTAAAAACCTGCATTCTTTCCTAAAACAATAATATATTTGAGCAGAATTTTTCAGGTGGGTTAGTTGGTTCATGAAACCGGACCATGCAGGTCACTTTGCAGGTTTGACAGACTTTGACCTTGCTGGTTAAACTCTTATTGTTATCAGTGGTAGTCACTACTGACTAGCCATTTTCCAATTTTCATTGAAAGGCCACTGTCGGCCTGATACAGTGGTCTAATCCCACCACACACACACACACACACACACACACACACACACACACACACACACACACACACAGCTCTTTTCTTCCTTTTACAGCATGTGTAACACAGCCACAAACTCTTTTCATCACCACTTCCAATGGCTTTAGCTTTGGTCTCCATCCTTCTCATTATGCGGCACTGGGAAATGAGGATTCAGTAAAAATACAGAGCATCATTAAACACTGTAAACTGTAAACTTGGAATGGCAAAACTATCCCTGTAAAAGGGCTGGAAGATCGCCAGGGAACCTATTTAATTCCTCCAGCTGCTGGTGTGAGCTGCTGCAACAAATCACCAATTCTACAGGTCTAATTTGTTAGAGACAACAATGTAAAACATATACAGAGCATAAAATGTCCACTGAACAAACTCCATGGCTCTATACCGAGATATACGAGACCTGGTACCTGCCAGATTTGTAAAAACAACATTTGTAAAAAAAACATTGACTTAAAGTAAATTGACAGATATATGGAATGCTGATTAAATGGAATCCAAAGTATAAAAGCCAACAAACAAACAAAGATCAGTTGAAAATACAGTAAAGCTGATTAAAGTTAAATGTTTGGAGTGAGTTAAAGTTAGTTTTCTCTAGCGCCGAGCCATGAATGCTAAACAGATTTTACACTAGAGCATGAATAAAAGGGTTTCATGGCTGTCCTCTTTCCTTTCCAAAAATAAAAAAGTAATTCAAATATGTGGATATTGCTGTACAGCAATGATGGCAATTAGTGCATAAGAAAATGTCATTTTGATATTTCCAAAATGATGCATTTTAGTAAACTTATTAAAAGTAAGCCATATGTGGATCTGACAAGAAGAAAGATGAAGACAGCATGACGCAAATTATATTTTAAGTGGACATAAATAGTCTCTTTGTGCACACTTTTTGCTGACGTGATTGGACCACGGACAGATCCGAGCACTCAGGAAACCCGACCAGATTATTTAGCTTGGAAGGTTGAGGCGCTACGAGACTGCCAGAGTGCACACCTCACCCAGCCTCCCATAAAATCTCACCTTCTTCAGTCCCTCGCACTCTGCAACGCCTTATATTCCACATTGCAGGGGAGATGAGATTATCGTACAGAACCGTGGCTTAATTGGAAAGCTATGCAAGTGTGATGTGATGTCAAAGTGCAGTGCGAGACACCGGAAAACAGACCAGGGGACTGAAAATAGGGCCGTGGACAGCGGCCCCTTCAGTGCTGTTACAATAAAGCGTGCTCCCGAGAGCGTATTTTCAAGTCTGCCATTCGTCTATTTCACGTTGTTTTTATTTTCATTTAAGTGAGGGCACTGTAAAACTTGAGTTGCCTCTTACCCTTCAGAACTCTTTATTTCAGGCATATTACTTAAATCACTGGAGGTACGTTGGAAAAACAGGACACCCCATAAAACCCTGAAAAAGGCCTCCTGTTTTAACATACTCAGGGGGAACTGAATCAGACTCTCTGTGAAAAGAGCACTTGTGTTGGACTGAAAGATAATGAAATTGGACAGGCAAAGTTCAAGAGCATTTCATTATAGTTTTCTGTATTTTTTCCAACTGATTTAGACCATTTGGACTCAGGAGGGAGCTTTGTGACTTAAGACAAAACACAAGCAAGCCATATTTTCCTGTTACTTCAGAATAGGACACAATATGTCCCTGCAACGTGGCTGCAGTTCTGAGGTTTAAACTACACGGAGAAACTGGGGCGAAGGGTGACTAGAGCTTAGGAAATATTGAGCTCAACCTTCAATTTTGTTGATTGATGGAAGGGCCAACCTCTGCCCTTTCTATCTTGTTATCAGTGATCAGAGGGAGCAAGGGGAAGGAAGTGGGTGAGGAGGAGAAAGAGACAAAGAAAAAATAAAAGTACATTAGGACACTAATAGGTCACTATGACATCATGCAGGTTGAAGGACTTTTCTTTGGTAGCTCAATCTTTTAAAGTGCTTTAAAGATTTGCCAGATTACTTTATCATTGCGCATTTATGTGATTTGACATATGTGCACAAAGTATGTGTATCAGTAGGTTCAGAGATCAGAGTAAAGCGCGGGTCCTTCACTTGTATGTTTGCTCTGAAATTTGGCGACACATTGAAGGGTATAGACAAATGTTACCATCCTTCCAAGGTGATTCAAAATATTTGACACCAGCATTGTAAGTCTGGGGATTCAGAGAACAGTCCATTTTGCTTGGTTCCATAATGCTGTGGGAAGTGCTTATGTAGTGGATCAGTGTGGGCGAAGCTTTTGTTTAAACATTCAGGGGATGCGTTAAGCTGGTAGTCCCAGGAAACGTTGTCCATTAAACACTTCATTTCCAGTATTCTGGTAAATTTTGATGTATTAATTTATGGTGCAAAGGTTTTTATTCATGGAAAGGAAAAACAAAATTCCGATGGCAGGTGACAAAAATAATGCAGTAATTGGCTCTCGGGCATTCTGTATTTCTTTCAAATATGTATTCTCTCTCATTTAATTGTATCTGTGCTGAGTCAACACACAGGCATGGTTTACTCTTCCCTCTTCTTTTGTTGGGTGAAGTAAATGCGAGCGTGTGGCTATTCACATCAATGATAAATGGACTGGACGTGGACATATCTGTGTTCTCCGAGAGGTCATAATATTTAGAGGAAAAAGTAATATTGTGATAATAAAGTTGTAACGTAATAAAAAATAAAGTCATAATATTGCAAGAAAAAAAAATCCTCCTATCGTTCTATAGAGTCAAGCAATTGCTTCTACTGGGATATGGAAACACCACTTGGACAAACTACAGAACTGCAGTCCACCATAATACCAAGATTTGTTCAGTTTATTCATGATTATGATTACATTTGCTAATGATCATTTTGGACGGGGGAGCGTATATGACAGTCATGCCATCTATATCAATATATAGGGAGGATATTTTCTTATTATTTGAGGGACGTGTCCTCCCCTAATATATATTATGATTACGGCCTTGTATCACTCTGTTGTAGTCAGGTGCAGTAGAGGTTCATAATTGCAAAGTCAGATTTTAAACGCCTTTAACAGTAAATGTATGGAAATAAGCAGACATTTCTTTCTTTTCGGTTACATTCTGTTTTTTGCCCTTTGAATGTCAAGAAAGTGCCTATAATATTAAATACATGACAATATTACCAAGGCGGTTTGGTCCGTGCATATTTCAAAAATAACTGCTGCACAAATTAAGGAAAGTCTCTTGATCTTTGTAAGATCTCTTATGGTTAATCCCATGCAGACGTCCCAAACCATACCATTCCTTTGGTCACACCGGGCCTTTGTTCAACAACGACAAGCAGCATCAGATCCACCCTCTGAGTCCCAGTGCATCAGGCGAGTGGGGACTCTCTTGTTTCATGTGGTAACTATAACACATGCCCCAAGTACTTGCAAAAATTGTGCTCTAAGCCGCAGCCACAGCGCTCCCCCTGAAACACTTAAAAAGGGACAATTACAAACTCGTTGCAAATTATGGCCGTGTGCATTTGGGAGTTGTCAGAAGGCTCAAGTGGTTTTAAACACTTTTAAAAGCTGAAGGGGTTTTGAAATATTGCTGTTTGTCTAGGCAGCTGCAGTGAGGAAATGCTAGCTCAGGAATGCTAGGATCACTTGTCAAAGAGCGTTATATGATTTAACAATAGAAAAGCTGCCTGGCATAGAAAGAGAAATACAGAAATTCACCATATTGTTTTAAAATTGTTTGAGCTTTGATGTAAATCAGTGAGTGCACAAAGTCACAGGTGATAATCAAATCAGGCAACCTTTCGCTATAACTTATCACATTTTGTGGCCTGCGCTTCACGTGCAGATAATGGATTCCTGTGTGAAAAGAACAAGATCGATATTTTTTTATTGCCTGGTGAGATGTTTCCAACCACATTAAAGAAACCCTCCAGTGTCACAACTTAACCCCTCGCAGGGATGATGTGATTTGTTTGCCCTTCATACAGTTGCAATCTGGCAGCGATCTTTTTTTTTTTTTTTTTTTTTCATCTGCTTAGTGCATGGCGTGTAAGGAATGTAACATTGACAAATTGTTATTAGATGAAGATGGATTTGATTTTATTCATGACTGCCTCATATCTAATCATCTCTAAAAAAGTGAGACACGTGTTTGCTATGCATCTAATCCTTATCTTTCATATGTTCACACACACACCTCAACTGTGAACCCACATTTTGAACCCACACACACACACACACAGTAAGGCCATAGCTAACATGCAGCAGATGCTGAGGCTGTGGGAGAGTGCAGAGCCAGCGAGCTGCAGAGGGAGGAAGTCAAGTGTACTGTTTTTTACTCTCCTACCATGCCACTTTTCTTTATTTTTTTTTCCAGCTTGGCCAGTCCTGTTGTGGCCCGTGATGCAGGGTCCCAAGGGCCCGGCGGTGAAATAGTAATATGGACCATCTGACACCTGTCAAAACAGCCCTGTTAGTTGAGCGTCAAGCCCTGTCAGCTTGCAGAGGAAAGTGCTACGCAGCCTCTCAATTTTCCCCCTCCTTCCCACTACGTCTCCCTCTCTCTTCCTCTCCCCTGTTCCTCTCTCTCTCTCTCTCTCTCTCTCTCTCTCCAACACTGGCTTACTCTCCCTCTGCATCTTTCTCCCTTTCACTCTTGAATCTTTCACTCATTCCCTCCCTCCTTCTTCCCATCTATCTCTAGTTGTCATTTCCTCATATCGTTCCCATGCTCTGACACTCTACTTTACCCATTTATCTTTGTCTTTCTTGCTCTCTGAATATATTCACATTGTGAATCTTCATGATCAATTGAGAATATCTGCTCATATCATCATCATTCCAGGTGATATGCATTGGGATTCAAGCCACATCTAATATGAACCGACAGAGAGGAGGTTGCATTTGCTTCTTTAACTTAATTTCTCTGAAACATATCATACGTGTCTTCCTCTGCTCCGTGCAAACATAGACTCAGATGAGCTGCTCAGGATGCCAAAACCAGGACAGTGCTCTCATGCGAATGATGTAATATTTACTTGTTATAACAACACTGATAAATTCAGATTAGATACCAGTGGCATGTGATGCATGTATTGGGATGTGATTTAATGAACAAAAAACTTTGTTGTTCATACTAAAAAATTGAAGTCAGCCAAGTTTGGTCCTCCTTTAGCTTTGGTTACTCTTCCTCATTCTCTGCCTCACCCTTCCCTTTTCTCAAGGCTTCGCTTCCCACATCTCTTTCTCCTTGCATCCCTTTTTCCTCCTTCGTCCTGCATGTGCCTCATCTTACCACATCTCACCAACAACTGCTTATTATAACAGTAATACCACACACTACCTTGAACAAAGTACAAGTGTTTCCTTGCGTGCTTGCCCCCCTGCTCTCTTCACCTCACATTTTTTGCTTTCCTGCTACTCATTTCCGTGTATGCCAGCAGATCCAGAGATGCAAGTGGAAGTGGAGAGGGAACATCAGGCTCAGCACCTATACTAGGAAACAGGTCCTGTCACGGTCTGTGTCAGTTCAGCTCAATTCAATTACTATCAGTCCTATCTGTTTACTTTGGATGTTTGCAATTGCTTTCCCAGTGTTGAACAGGAACTGGGCAGGGGGGATTTAGTTTGTGTGGTCTGCCTTCTCCCATGCTCCTGAGTCATTTTGTATTCGATATAAATGAAACAATAGAACAAGGTTCGGGACAATTCATATAAGATCGTGGTCGATTTTTAGGCAAACAACAACAACAAAAAAATTGTAATGTCCAAATGTCAATAAGTGGATGTTTGGAACATTAAGTAAATTCTTATGGTTAGTAAAGTAGATGTTCTGATAAAATGCTAAACTGAAACCCTTGATTTGTAAAGGCGACTTTACGACAGTATGTCACTGAAATAAAAGCAAAGTTGTTTTTGGAAGCCAGTTCTCTCTTATTTCATCGATCCAGGCAATGAAGTAGTTAAATATGGTGTTTTTAGGCTAATGACGGGTCCTCTTTTTTTTGTCCTAGAAAAACAAAAGACTGTTTAAGAAAGGCAGGTCATCCCGAGTATTACAGCAGAGTGCCATTGTTGAAAGGAAATAGTCAAGAAAAGAAACAAGAAACGAAACAGCATGTTCCTATTCTGTTCTTCATGTTTTATTAAAAACATACCACTGGATAATCTCTCATATCCTGCCTATTAAAAAAAGGCGAGCTGGAACTGCCACCAGGGCAATTGTTTCCAGTGTAGAGTCATTAGAACTCATACTGAGTCTCAGACAGACGATTCCAATGTCCTTTCCTTTTCAAGTCGTCCTTCCTGGTCAACAGTGACTGAGGAGTAAGACGTCCAAATTATTGCACTAATTCTGGTCCAGAAAAGCCTGAGCTTCCCTCCTGGTTATGAAATTAATTAATATCTAGACTATTCCACCCTGGAAAAATGACAATAATATTGACATTATTTTCTATGACCAAGGTTGACTTTGAAAAAAATCCTGCCCTTGATTGGATTTCTCTGTGGCATTGATCATGACTCACATGAGGCATGCTATTGAGGTTTTCTGCTTCTAATTCAAGCGCTGCCTGAAGCACGAGCAGCTGATATTGATTATGAAGGCTCCACAGACTATGAGCGTGAGAATACGGAGGTACTTGAGGCAGCAGAGTGGTTTGAGCGCCTGACGCGTGACATCAATATGTTCATAAAGTGATCTAGAAAGTGATTATTCTATAACAGCAAGAATGCTCCTTTACGGTGCACCTACTTGATCTTTTTCTTTAACTCTCACGAGTAACAAAGTGACCGAAGTGCTGCCAATGTCCTTCATTCATTAAAACGGAATGGGTTGCGGGAGAACTGCCGCCTATTCACAAGCACCAGCAAAGGGGAAACAGTCTGTGTTAGATTGAATGTAATTGCCTTGCTTAGACACAGCGAGAACCATGTGAGATGTTTCACTTCCCTTGCTCCCCTCTCCTCCTCTCCACACCAATAATGCTACTCTGCTGCTCTTTCAGAAGATATTATGTACATTATATAGCCTAGTTACATTTAAGTACATGCATTTCTATGTCAGGGTAATGGACCTTGGCACTGATATGTATGAGGTGTATCCGATTCAAGTGGCGTGCTGATACGGAGATGGCTGATGGAGCGTGGGATGGGAATGGATCCTGGCTAGGTTGGCTGACGAAATTATAGCAGAGATAAAAAATAAACACTCCCCTGCACAAGTGTTAGGGAATAATAAGCATAACCCCAATCAAAGTTAATGATGTCGTATTAAACAGCATTTATTGAGAGAGAGCGGGAGACAACAGCTGTCACACCTTGCATTCAAAGGGGAGATAGTAAACAAGAGGTGGCGGTTGCTGGCATTTATAGGCTCGCGAGCAGATGATGGTGAAAGTGGGCGTGAGGTTGAAGGGTCAATAAGACTCAAAGGGATGCTGTGGAGAGATTGTAAAAGTTCTTTGCTGCATAATAATTATTTTTATCTAGCCACAGACAAGCCTGCAGGTATCAGTTTCCTGCTCAACCTTTAAGGCTGATTGAATCAAGATGATTCGTATTCAGTCTGAACAGTTATGCCTCATGAAAAGTTACCCAACAACGCAAATAGTAGCTAACCTGACACGCCAGGTTGTTTGTTACACAGAATGATCCGAGAAGCTGTCATTGGAAACTGTTTGGGAAAATACGTGGCAGATGATTGGATGAACCATCTGTCAATCAAACCCTTCTTCTTCCGAAGCCAGTCAGGAGAATAAATACTCTCCAGTTCAGATATAAATGATGCTATTGCAGCATTTACGCTAACCTGTTCAGGAGCCACCGTTGTTGTTTTGAGGATTTGGAGGAACAGCATAGCTAATTTTGGCCCTTTCTGTTTCTTAGCTACACCTGGCCCAGGACAGAGGAAATGAGGCCTAAGGCCAGCGTTCTTGGCCCATGCAGTCCAAAACAAACAGGTGGTGCTATATATTTTCGCACTTGTTGGGCTGTCGCTTGCTATTGGCCAGAAGTATGCATTTATTAAGGTGACTCAACCACTCATAAACAGTTATTAGTAAGGGATTTACTCCGGCTCAGATTCTGCATGGGGCTTAGCAAGCTGGGGGACCAAACGATGTTGTGGCAAGCGGACAACTTTCCACCCCTTACATCATCGTGGAGGCACTCTGTGATGACCCCTCTAGCAAGATGATCCGAAATAATACGGTCAAAAATAATGTGGCTTCATAACACAGAACTCAACTCTTCTCAGCCTTGCGTCTTTGCCTCTCAGCCAGTCGCAGAGATTGTGCCTTGGGGTCCAATCCAAGGTCAGCCACAAAAATGCCCGACTACTACTTGGAACAATCCAAAAATTGAATGTCAGCAGTTCACATCTCTTTCTCTTACTCCTCAACCTCAAAGTAAAAGAAAATTGTGTGACTTCTACAGTCTTGAGCTGGTTTACAGCTCGTAATTCGGTTAAATAAAATAGAAGCAATTTAGTGAATAGTGTGTATAAATCAATTAAAACTGTTCAGACTTAGTTAAATAGTTGCTTATTGAGTTATCATTTTTAATTCAAGAAATTCTGAAAGGTAAAAAAACAGGCTGTCTGAAGTCAAGATAAACATCCATCTTCAACCCCTAAAGTTTTTATATGTCAGAAAATATGAAAATCTCATTTGACCATAGTAAAAAGAAATCAATAAATAATCCTAGGCATTTTAGTACGAAGTTCTTCTTCTAAGTACAGTGTTGTTTATCATTATGATATGCAAAACCACAAGCAATTGAATTAATAACTGTTGTTGTTTAGGCTTTCTCTTCTATAATGGCCGCTATGTTGCGCCCTATTCATCATTTAACCTTTATGTATTCCTGTGTCAAAACCCTACCTCATATTCAACGGCAAATATTCACAGTAAGGTTGTCGCCTTCAGGTCTACTGTTCACGGAGCGAAATCATTGGAGCAAGTGGGTTGACTGCTTTGCTCAAGGACACTTTGACATTGTTGAGGGTTTGGGTCACGTATAACCTGTCAAGGTATTCAGACTGGGCTGCCATTACACAAAACTCTCCGCCATAAACTCGCTTCCTCCTTGCATCATTTTAACAAACATTTCAACATTAATTTTCATACAAACATGCTCCATGCATTATTCACTGTAAACACGACCCCAAATTCAATCCATCATTTTGCTTTTGGACAGCTGCATTACCAGTTTGCAAACAGATGTGTCCCAATAATGCTCGCATTGTTTATATGCAAAGCAAGTGGAGGCATTGATTAAAACAAAGCACTTTTTTTTCCACAGCATGCCAGACCCTCTTACGGGTCACCACACCATCCTGGTTTCAGTCCCTCTGTGTGAGGATATGCATTTCTTTGTGGTGAACATGTTTTTGTTAAGAGTCAGAGAAAGAATTATGTTTCTTATTGGCCTGCTTACCCCTTACATTATTAGTTCAAGCAGAACTCACCAGAGGGGGAGGTTTTCTGCTCTAGAGATCTGCTCCAACTTTTTGTTGCCCAACCAACATTGCTAATTAAGAGTCTTTGGTCCCCGGCTCCAGCGCTTGTGCTTCTCCACTCTTCCACAGGGCCCCCCACTCTTCCACAGGGCCCCCAGGCTTAGTAGGCATCAGGGGGCCACCGAATAACTGTGTGGGGCAATAGAGCATACATACCGACTATGTCACGGAGTGGGTCACTGTTTTTACCCAACTGAGCTTTGCCTCTTGATCGGCCCCCAACACCAGGGTCTGCTGGTCACACAAATTAAGGGGCAATTAAGGCCTTGAAACAGCAGATAGATCAAAGCAGACGACTGGATAAGAAGCCGATCTGGAGAGTTTTACAATTTTACAAAGCAGCAATAGCCTGGCTTAATAGGAATTTCACCAACGAAGATGCATCATATTGTTCCATATTATTTCAAAGTCAAACAAAGGGAGTATTGTTTTAAAATGGGTTAGATACTGTTTACCCACTTGAGTTTCCTGTTGCTACTTTGCAACCTTGTTCAGATTGCAAGCTCAAAACCATTTCTTTGGCACATCCAGATTGATTTTAGAAAGTCTGGACAGCAAAAAAAAAAAAAACGTGCGATTTTCGCAAATCCAATCCTAACCACATTTTGAGGTAGTTTGAAATCAGATTACAATTGGACTTCTACAGCTGTGTTTCAGTCCGGACGCTCTGGCCACTCGGATCGTATTTTGTTTTGACTGCCTCCTCATTGGGAAAACTGCGTCCCTAGCGTAGCAATGTCATTACTGAAGCCTACATCCTACAGCAACCCTGAAAATAGGATGGTGATGGACACACAAATCCGATCTGTTACCTTGCAGATAACGGTGTTGATAATCCGTTTTAAAAATGTGATTGCAGAAACAAAGCAGACGAGCCTTCAGTCTGACGTTACTCTTCTACAAAATAGACACCCACAACATGTTTCTGTATTGGTGCAAAGTATAGTTCAATTCAGTGGGGGGGAGGGGGGTTCTCAATCTCTCAATTTGTCGAAGATGAGAGATTACAAAAAAAAAAGGTGGGATGGAATCAAGTCTTCAGAGAATATCAACAGCTCCGAGCCATCATTGACATTCCTGTATCTCTAATTTCCATCAGCATGACAGAGACAAAAATAAAAATGGAGGGAGCGGGGAGGGGAGGCAACAAACAACAACTTCCATCATTCCTAACTTTGGTTTCACTGCTTTGTGCACGGTAACTAATGCCAATCTCACACCAGTCAAACAATGGCTTCAATGAAATGAGCTTTATTGAATGCAATTTGCTACAGTTAATGAAAATGCATTGTGTATAAACACGAGTGCTTATTGAGTTGGGCCTTGGAAGGTGGGGGCTGGCTTTAAACAATGAGAACCGGCAGGTCTTTGTAGAGAGGCTGTCTGATGTTTGCAGATGGGCCCTGCTGCCTTTGGGAGAAATGAGATAGCGTTCGCTAATTTAATTTCGATACGTGGGTAACAGTATCTCCTGAGTCCATGTGGCCCTGTTTACCATTGGTGCGAAGATGCATTTTAAAGACCCAGGCATGTGTACGTGTGTTGCTGTTAATACATGTGTGATTCTCGCACATGTGTGTACTCAGAACTTGGTAATTCTATTCTTAGCAGAGCGGCCACCTGTCCTGCCACTGCCTCTTGAGAAACAGACACAAACCAAATAGTTCATCAGGGGCTGATCATAAACCACATTATTTCTTTACTTTAAACCCAAGTTTCGCTTTCTCACAGCAAAAAAGAAAACATCTGTATGTGACACACTGAAAAGTGCAGCAGTAGACAGCCACACCTGTCTTGTAAGGAAACAACATAACTACATTTGTCAGCATGCCATGTTGCTCAAAAATTTGCCAATATTGTCCTGTGACTTCTATCTGTCACACCCAGGGAGCTTACGCTGATTAATGTGTATCTCACTCAGCAGATTCACGCTAGGAGAAAGTATATCCCTTGAGAATGTGTGTATATATATATATAGAAATGGGTACTGTGTGAGTACATTTGTCTGTCCACAAGCACATTTGTGTGGGTGAATATCTTCTGGTTTTGGTTGAATGTGTGAATTGTCAGAGATTTGCATGCTTTATAGTGCTTCCCAAAGACCCCAACCGCACATAGGCATTAATTTAAAACACAGCATACACTCATTATGCTTGCTCTGCTATGTGGGAGCAATGTGACCGGGTCGGGGTTAGGTTATATCCACTGAGAGGCTGTGCGAGTGTGACTGTTTGTGTGTTGGGGTAAGAATGTTGTTGGCTCTGAGTGTGCCAATCTATCTGTCTGAGAGCATTTGTCTGTCTGAATATCTCCTTGCGTGTGTGTGAACATGCGTTTGTGTGTGTGATGAAGCAACTTGTGGCGTGTCTCGTCTTCCTGGCGTTGGGAGGGTTTCGCCTCACTGCAGAGTGGAATCCACTCTGAGAGTCCTCTGACTAATTTGTTTTATGGAAAAATGATTAGCACAAGCCTTTACCAATTCTTCCAAACCAAATCCCTAGACCACAGCACACACTCCGTTTTCATTAATGCTCCCTGAAATGCTACAAGGATGTAAAGAATGATTACAAATCATAATATCTAGAGAGCTGCTTGAATGATAATGGCAAAAGCTTGTCAAGATGCAATGCTACTCTTCCACATTTCCAAGAAATAAATACCAACTTTACTTTGAGGACATTTTAAAACTCTCCTCTAACTGTTTATGGATGAGTACATCGATTCCTGGAACGGGTCAATCCTTTAACCTCTTGGTGATACTTTATTGATTGGAGTTTGACCACGACTCTGTGCCTTGAACATAAATCTGCACCCGCTGACGTGCAAACCCAATCCTGCATTAGAAAGGACTTGGCACATGCTAAGTAATGACAGGTCCTCCGCAGCCATCTTGAGATTTAGAGCACCAGACACCAACATATTAAATATTCAAGCGGCAGTGGGAGGGGAGAAGGGTTGAAAGGTTTCTAAGTGTTACCACTTTGGTCTTCATATTGACTTATTGCCTGCTTAATGTTCAACCTGTGCTCGGTGTTTGACAACGTCAGTGTGAAGGGGAAAATCTGATAAGCTGGCCACTCAGAACAAGAAATACAATCCTCACTACATTTGGCCCGCCATTACAATTTGAGCTGGGCAATCAATAAGGAAAACAGATGTGTGAATTAAGTTATGAACAGCATGGGCGCCCTGACTGTACACAGCCATGCCATCGTAACACCAAGACTTCTTTTGATCTGAACCCAACGCAGTGTCTGACCGTTTGGGAATGGGCAGGGAGGCGGGGGTTCGCCGCCTGTGGTCAGACTTGTGCATGTGGAAGGGATGCTGACAAGAACAGCGCTGTGTGGGCGCATGGCTCAAAATAAAGCTGACTTTTAAGACCCCTGATGTGAGAGACCGCTGAGGTTGGGTTGGCGGAAAGGAGTCGAGGGTCTGTGCGGTCTCCGGAGACGTTGGTGTGACTGGGTGCTTCAGGGCAAGCTACTAAAGAGGTGCTCATTACAGGAAAGCAAGGGTGTCATAGAGAGCAAGAGGCTCCACACATGCACCTCACCCACACCCTAACATTACATCGGCATCACAAGCCTATCCATCTCATTGACAGGTTGTGGCGTCAAGTGCCAGGGGGTGTGACATTGCCGACACTGGAGTGTGCCCTACAACCAAACACACACACACACACAGACAGACATTACTGGAGTCTCAGGATAACCCCCTGACTCACATCTGGAGGGGGGGGGAGGGCAACTTGATCCATGTCCACAGCTTGGGGGGTCGTAGCAGGAAGGACGAGTGGGGGCCCTTTCACTTAAGCTGATCCCTTCAATGCAACTCTGTGGCACTTACACATGAGGTCAAGATCGTAAAACCTCAGAATGTACAGTTGCTGGGGTTGCAGGGGTTCTGCAAGGCCCCTGATTGCATGGACGGGGGGGGGGGGGGGGGGGGGAGGGTGAACCTATTTGTATCCATTGGTGCAACAACATGTTTGGATGTTTGTGTGAATGCTTTTACTTTGAGTGTCACAGCCTGTTCGATAATAAAGGAGCGGGGTTAGATAGGAGGTGAGCCAGGTTTTTTGACGTGACTCGCTGTGAATGCGACCTCTATCCTCTCTGTGCACTTTGGCAAAAATACATAAACATGAATGTGTGTGGGTGGTGGTGAAAAGCAGGAGGTCCTGGGGCAGCTGAGACTTTGCGCAACCTCAGCTGACCATATCTCCCCCATTCATCCTCGTCATGCGGATGGCGTTGCACGAATGTGTGTCTGTTTGACTTTCCTCTGTAATGAAAATTCCACATGTGGCACATCAGACATGGTTGACGTTAGCTGTCGTCACTACTCACTGCTCATCCTGGTCCGAGGGGGCCACTCAGATTGCACACACACACACACACACACACACATACATACACGAGCCCCCTGGAGAGAAACGACAAATGTTTCTCCACTCGACTTTCCCCGGGGAGATATAGTGACAGGCTGAACTGTTTAAGCCAGCACTTTTAAACCTCTCTGAGACGATGGCAACTTTCCATGGCACTTCTCCTCCTCCGCCATTAAAAGCGAACTCATCCAAATGTGTTTAAGCTATTGCTCTCAAGATGAACAATGAAGTGATTCTGAACAAAATCCTATTCAAAATAATTACTTTTGAAGACACTACCAACCTGGTGTTTGTGAGAAGAGTCATATCCAAACGATTTCAGAAACGTCAAAGAGTTTGTCGATATTGCTTCGTTAATAGGTAATCAATGTGGCGGCAAGAGGATCACTACACAGCCAGACGCAAATCCATCAAGCTGCAAATGGACCAAAGCAAATAATTGCATGACAAAAAAAAACGTCTCGTCATTGAATGCAAGTGAAAATTGTATGACACAATGAGAACCCCTGTTTTACTGGAGCAGCTTCGGAGCATAGCAGCAGACCCCAACTCTCAACCCATCTCTCTCCCTTTCTCTCTGTATGCAGTTGGCAGTGGCTGGTGACGACGGAATGGGATGGATCTTTAATAGATTTGTCTCGGGCAGCACAATGGGAGGAAGGATCGTTGTTAACATTATAACGTATCGATCGCTTCGACTCCATTTCCCAAGGCCCTGTCAGACAGGAGCCATTACTCACAGCAGTCAACCCCACCACCACCACACATGCACACACATATCCCCTTCTCGTGGCTGGCTGTGACAGTGCCTGTCCACACCATTTCACTATGTTCATGTCTTATGACCCCTTTAACCCTCCTTGTATCCCGCTTCGCTACAATTTAGTCTTTCCTTTCTCTCATCTGCTTAAACACGCACTCTGCATGAGGACATGATTCCTGCTTGAACGGATGCACAGTATGCATCTCACTCAAAAGATGATTGTTGCTTTGTTAGTGCTGATTTATATGAAGGCACTGAAGTGTGGTGGTCATGCCCAGGGGCCCAGCACACCCGTTGGTCATTGAATGTTAGAAAAGAAAAGAAGCCCGAAAATTAATTGGGAATGTGCGGTGATTAAACTGCAAACCAGCAGCACAGAACACCATATCCCATATCTATTTTTTTATCATTCAAAGAAGAAAATCGGAGAGAAATCATAACTGTGTCAGATTAATATGGATTTATTGGGTGTATTTCTGCCCTTGCTATGAGTTTGGGAGCACGGCTATGCAGCAAGCTAAATACACTTCCAATAAAAGTTGAAGACAGCAACTGGCCTTTAAAGTGTTTAATGGAAGCTGTGAAACTGTGAAAACAGTATTGGACAACAAATTCAATGATGGTGATCAGAAGATCAAATCAGAAAAATATGGGATACCATAAACAAAGTTTAGATTAAAAGTTACATTATTTAGTACAGTAACAAAGTAACTGAAGTCAAGGCTACAGTGGTGTCAAATCAGTTGCACTGTCCCACATATCAGGAAGATACTACTTTTCAGCAGTAACAGTTAGCACAACAGCAGCCTAATTTAACAGTTAGTACTACTTAAAATGATTAATTAAAGCATCTTCTCTACAACACAAACGAATCTAATAAAATATTAATCCCCATTGTCAGAGGCCTGATGAGAAAAATACTGGACCTCAAATTCAAAAGAATGGCACTCACAGCAGAGTAAAGCTTTGTCTATACTCGCTCAAGGCCTCCACAACAAACTGTTCCTTGCAGTATTGCACCAGAAGGTGCCTCGTTACAAAAAGCCAGAGATGCACCACCAAGTGCAGCGGCAACTTGCGGAGCCTTCACGCTTTCCGCACAATACGTGATGTCCTTTTTGCCTCGAGCACACTCACGCCGGGGACTCGGCATGAACCGAGCCTGAGGCATGCTTATCAATACTCACAACAATCCAACCAAAGGCTGAGCAGTAACTGCTATACAATTGTGCCAGTAGGGTTTGCTACTAGCAATAGAAAGCCCAAATGAAACTAATGTTACAGCCATGGCAAGCTGTGGCTCATCTATAAAATATAGCGCTTTGTATTATGGAACTATATGACAGTAGTGTCTGCAGTGTCTGTGGGGACACAAACCACTGTGAATTAGTCACTTGTATATCTTCTACTACACCTCAAGCGAACACAGTTTTTTATAATAATGGCACGAGTCGTATTGACCCGGCCCTCGACGTGCAGCGCAGGCTCCATATCAGCCTGCACAATTCAAAGGTAAACTGGGAAATATTAAAAGTCTCATCAATGTTACCTTGCCAAGTAAGAACCATTATGTTGAACTTTAGGCACAAAAATATGACAAGTTAGCCACACCTCCACTGTGAACGGCCACATGTAACTGAGTTATACACCTAACAAGGAGGAGGTAATGGATGGCGGGACGATACACAATAATACATATTCAAATAGAAAGCATTTGTGTATTTTATTGAAGATCTTTGCGATAATTGCAGAATTGTAATCCTCACCTATAAAGTGGGCTACGATGACACCCTCCCTTCTTTAATAAAAGACTGTAAACAAATACTTTCAATTGAAAAACACCCTTTTGTATACCTACTGCCTTCCATTTGAGCGTACCCAAAAAGTTTCTTCATGCTGAGCTCTATGGCTGAGCGCAACCAAAAGCACCAAAGCGGACACCATCCCTTTATTTCTGCTGTAAACCCCCAACGTTGCAGCTTCCGTTATTACACTAAGCATGTGTCGTATCCCATAACTCAATACCACGTCACAGCATTCAGGAACGGTATTTTTAGGAGCAAGTTGTAAAAGGAGCACAGTATACTACTCTGACAACTGAAGTAGGCTCATGTGTAATCGAGGGGTGTCCCCGTCTCAGAATTCCCATGGTGTAATCTGATTGGACAAGTCTTGCCGATAGACATTTTTTTAGTCAGTTATTTTTTCTTGCCAAGATACATGATACCATCAGCTTAGCTGTCAGAATAATGATGGACAGCAGTCTTTGTTTTGTGGTTGCAGCGCTGTCCACAGTACTGAAGGAGCGGAGATCGGAACACAGAGACAAGGTTTCTTATGCTGCTTGCTTTTCGTGGTTGCAAATATGATTTAAGATCATATTTCCATTTTCCACATTGTCGCAATCCACAGACACAAGGGAAACAACAGGGAAGCGTTGGACAGTCAAAAGGAGACAGAGATGCAAGCAAACAGCAGTTTCGCGCCTCCACCAGGTGATTTTAGAGAATCATTCGTGAATTCAAACTACATCTACGTAGATCTGATAGTGCTACGTTCTTATGTGAGTGCACTGACTAATAACTGTAGGCCTATTCTTAGATTTTTAAATATCTATGTTGTTATTTATGAATGATAATTTATTTCAGGACTACATTTTCCCGTCACTGCAACGATTTGACGGTGAGATTGGCAGTCGAATCAGGCTCCTTAGATCGAATTGTCAAATATTAAAATATGCAGGGTTACCCCTAGCGTTATCCTGAGACAAATTATGAATAGTGAAAATTAAAAATTAAATAAATTAAAACAATTTATAAAATAATGAATTATGAATAGATGAAGAATCGATCATACAGCTCTCATGTAATCATGTCTTTCTTCCTCTTTCTTCTTTCTCCCCCATTTCATAATGCAATTTCCATTACAAGCCTTCTTCATCCCGGCATCGTTACAGCTCTGTACCACAAAGCGAATATGAGAAAATATAAAGGCAATTACTTAGAATGTAAAATGCACAGCTCAACCAACTGCAAGGATGACCTGTTGTTCTTGAGAGGGGTATCCACTGACGTACTTTATATTGTCGAACAAAATGTTAAAATATCTGTAGCTTGTGTTAACCACAGACCTTATTTCAGGCATTCAACCAAAAAAAAAACCTTGACTTTTAGACAAGGAAACTGGAAGTGAAAAAGTTACAGCAATTTCTTGATACAGAAGTATAACTCAGCCTTTGTTCTGAGCATGGTATATCATTGAGGGCAGATGTGGGAATAGTAGGAGCAGATAGAGTTGTCTTTCTGGGCAGCAGATGTCTCTCAGCTGTACAGGCTGTTTGGGATGGAACTGACAGGCTTGAAACGTCTAAAGACAATTGGCTTCAGAGGGACTGTCCAAGCCAATATCCAGAGCAATGGATCTTCCCGGATGTTAATGAGTTGCGATTGTTACCCGGTTACAGGCTTGACCTTGTTTAAAGGCCAAGTTGTGTGTGTGTGTGTGTGTGTGTGTGTGTGTGTGTGTGTGTGTGTGTGTGTGTCAGTCAGTCATGTAACAGAACACTGTTTCACTACAGACCCAAGAAAAAATACTTTTCTTATCTAAACAACTAAAAATATGTCTGTTCTCAGACACCACGGACTCAAAGACTTCAAATCCCTGCTCTCCGTCCCGTTGTTCCTATCGCCTTCCAAAAAATAAAACACAGCCAGCAACCAGCAGTGGATCCATCACGATTGGCGAATCCAATTGCCTTGGCCTCCTCTGTCCCTGCCCATTTGATGACCTGCTGAAGATTGATGAGCAGAGCACTCCAGGGTCAGAGAAGATACCTTCTTTGCCCCACCACCATGACGGCAAAAATGTGTCTATGATCTTCAGGCTGCAATCTGTCCTCTTTTTTTTTCCCCGATTCCCCTTGTTGAATGATGGTATGGAAAATGGAGAGTGAGGCCTGATACTTAAATATCAATTTCCCTGACGGTCACGCATCACCTACAGGTTATCTGTCTCCTGTGTTATTCTTCTGAGGTTTGATTTACTCTAGGCATTTATATATCCCAAGCCTGCCGTTTGTGACATTTATTTTTGAATTTTAGTTAATATTTGGGGAACTGAGTTGCTTCCGCTTGTTTATCTAAAACAGTTCTACTTTAAAGGCTTCATTATTTTCTTAACAACTCACATTTGCTGTTAATGGACTCATGAAGCACACTGAAATCACATCGCCAGCTAGACTTTTGATGTCAGCCACAGTTAGATTTATGAGGTTCCACCTCTCAGCTGAATTACTAAATGCTCAGTCAAACTCACTGTCCAGTGTCAATGTGCTGGATCATAGCGTGGCCACAGTTTACTTTTGTCTGCTTGATTGGCCCTCATTGTATAGCAATTGGGCCTCACTCGGGCTTTGAAATGTTGGTTGGTTTATGCCTTCAACCAAGAAGCTTTATTTCAAGTTTCACATGTGCGTGTTTTATAGAGTGTGCACAAATGTCAATTTTTTTTTTTTTTTTAGATAGTGTCTCAACATTAATCATGTGAAGGAATGTATCACTGTCCATCTATGTGGCTATGAGCATAAATGTGAGCATTTGTGTCCCAAGTACATGCTTACATCCAGCAAGAGAGGAGTAGTGCATCCCCCTGCACACACCCCAGTTTGGAGATAATTAAAGGCAATGAAAAAAGGAAACACTTTCTCTGACCACTCTCCCAGGACATGTTCTGGTGCACATCTTTTGTAGACTGAGGTCCACAAAAGATGTTCACAAAAGGCTGAATGACTACACAGCAGGCTTTGAATACTGACTGCAGGATGGCCCACTGAACAAATCGCTGAACGCACGTTAAAAATGGTTGCTGGAACCCCCCATAGAGCACACACCGGGTTGAAAAGCAATAAAATCATCTTGTGAAAGAGTCACGGTTCAGAGAAACAGCTGAGTCAAACAAGCGTGACATTGGTCATGTTGGGATTATACCTGCTGCCTGGATAAAACCAAAACATATCGCATAATATTCAGATATAGAGTAGTGACTAATGTCATGAACCACATTGTGGGACTCCTGTAGGTCTCTTGATGCAGTGCTCCATACTAAGTCTGAGCATACACTGACACACATATTACAAAACAGCACTCTCCAAACAAAAAATGAACTGGTAAGGTAGATAATGATATGCCATTTTTATTTTAATTGAGCAAAGTTCATTTTTTTTTTTTTTAGCTTTTTTTAACAGCTAGTAAGCTAGCATTGGGTCATGTTTTTTCCAAAATCATGTGCATCAAATACATTTTTGCGAGACTTTTTGTTCAAGCTAGATTTTTTGGCACCACAACTAAATTAATCAAAATAACCAACTTGCTTGGTAAGAATAAATAGTCAAATTATAACGTACGGTATATGCTTTGGAAAAGTGTCATTAATCATGCAATTCATGTGTGCAGTCTCATAGAAGGGCTAAAACATAATTAAAAACTGAACCGTAAACCTTAATTCCGTGCCATCCCGAAAGCTTTACAAGGCCATGTATACTTCTACTCTGTCTACTTTAGTTCCCTCCTGCATCGTAATTCAACACAGCATATCATTTTCACCTGTTCCAGGGTGATTCATCACACTTTCCCACATTCACTCATTTGATTATCACAACAATATGCCCTGTCTGCTTTTTTTGGAGCATCTCGCAAGAAGAAACAGTCGCAGGCTCACCAAGCAATCACAGGATCTTGCAACATTCTCACTATAACCACCTCTTCTACCTGTCTCCTGCCCACTCTATTACCTAACTTTGTCCTCAAATTATTTTCTCCTCTTACTCTTCCTTTCTCCCTAATTAAGGCTCTCTATGCCTCTTGCTTACACTGTATTTCTATTTTCATCACCATCTCATATATGCTTCCATTTTTCTGGATGCGTTTACCTTTGCCCCTCTGTCTCTTCTTGTCGTCCAACATTCTGTCCACTTTTCTTATTCAAGCTATCACCGTCACCATGCCTAGTCTTCCGAAGAGGCCAAACTGCTGTCCTTGAACTGGTGCGGGGTCAAGAAACTAATTTGTTGTCTGATTTCGAAGCTACCCAGCCCAGTCAGGGGCCCCGACCCTGTGCTAGCCGTGGTGAATTTTAATCACAGGTGAAGGAGTAGTTGAGTAATAGTGCCAGGGTTGTCCATACCTGGAGGACAATCTGTGACAGCCGTCACTGCCAGCACTGCCATTCCTGTGTGTGAGAAGTAACAACAGTGTGAATGTGGGTGGTGAATCGGAATCAGGCACATGTTTTGGTGACATTAGAGCAGAGACATATTGACAGCATACAGAGATTCACACTTCATAACACCGTGCAAGAAGAACTCACATATGGTGCAAACTGACACTCGTAATACAGTGACCATGTCACTCTACATGTGTTAGAAAAACAGAGTGGCAGAGACAGAGAGGAGGAGATTCACAGATGAATAGGTGTTAGTGTGTGACAGCCCTCAGGCAGAGGGAAGCGAAACAGAGAAACCAGCACTATTCTCATGTCTGAAGAAGCACACAGGTTTATGGATGTTTGCCAAGCAGATGTTTGTGAATCACCGTGAGCTTATTTAAGACAAGAGGAACATCTTTTTTTGTAATCTCTCTGAACATGAATAGGTTAAGTAAATTGTAGGCAATTCATAATGCAATTTTATAAAAAAAATGTAATTCTTAAAGAAATAGTTTGACATTCTGGGAAACACCGTTTCTCTCAGCCTCCAGTCTTTGTGCTAAGCTAGTACAGCTAACATCAACTGCATCATTTGTTTTTCCCTCTATGCTTAAATATGCACCCCCTGATTTTGTATAGCACCTATTAGCACCATAACTACCCAAACCAAGGCAAATTTATCCAAAGCTAAGTTCCCAAATTTCCACTCAGGTAACTCTTGATGTGTTGAAACTCAACACAGTTCACTGTTAGGTTTCAAAACATCAACAGTGAGCTCGAGGAGGAAATACAGGGATTTTGGGAGGCATTTTGGAGCCCCTGTTAGGAAAACTATTAACTGTATGCTGTATATGCTGTATATGCTGTCTTCCACAATTTGGAAAACAGCAAATATTGCTCTGATGGGACGGAAGCATACTAAATGCTTACTCATAAGTAAGTATTTAGTTTTGCAGGGCAAACCCACAGAAGGCTTTTTCAGTTGGAAAAGGGGATTTTATCATTAATTAATATGTCCATTAACACACAGTCAGTAATGAAAGACTCACATTATTAATTCCAGAATTTATTTTGGTGTGTGTGAACGCTGTGGCTACTGAGTGTTGACTCAGCTATTTCTTAGTGTGTAAATTGGAACAACCCCAAAAGCACTGCATCAGATTAGATTTAAAAGGTGGAAGCATGCTGTTTTGGCCCGTTTGGTTCAAAGACTTTACAAAGATTCCTTCTGGCGTAACTTTATGAGAGGAGACATTTTGGGAGAAGAAATAAGTGAACAGCGTTTTTTCGGTAGAATTCTGATGCATTGCAAGTAACAAATCTTAAAAAATACAAATAAATTAAAGGGGCATTTACAACAGAACTATGTATTTCTTAATTTGCTTATATTATAAAGCTTATATTATTTGATTATGGCATAGTAAGCTTTGATCAAGGATTAGAGTCATTTGATATGAACTGCCACAGCATTGCGAATCCAAAATAAGATAAATACTTTCCATTCTTTTCTCCATGTGACAGACTGCTCTAGATCCACTAAATGACCCCTTATATTCTGCTGCTGAGATCCCACAAACCTCTTCACTCTTTCTACCCTTCTATCTATCCGGTCCTCCCTCCCTTCCTCCAAACACTCAGCATAGGGGTTGTGCTTGAGTGAAGCATTATAATAGCTCAAGGAAATGGCCCTTCTTGAGAAACTTTCAGGGAGCTGTCAAAGGGAGAAGATTAATGCCTGACCAGGCTCTCCAGGGGACTGGGACCCCCCTCTATTACTCTCTTCCTTACCCATTTCTTTCACCCCCTCTCCTCCTCCCTTCTCATCATCCGCTCACAACTAACAATGGTATGTCACATGCAAGCGAAAGATTCAGTAACAGAATCGCTCTAAATGCCATACACACATTCATTTAGTTAAGTCTCACTTTACTGATACATGGCTGGTATTTTGTTATTCTCTCAAGGGACAACAAAGTGCTCTGTGGACAATGCAGCACTGATGGGTTCATTATCCCTTCCTAGATGTCTTTATATCTCTCAGGTTGACATGACGGAGCACCAAAACATTCAACTGGCTGTCATTTTAAAAACGCAGTCACTTTAATCGTTTAAAGGACAGGAATTTATCTTGGAGACACGCACACAGATGTTTCTGTCGGTAAAATCAATCTACTCCTCACTCTCCTCTTCGTAAATGTAGAAATAACAGAGCTGAAAGAGCAGGAAACAGGCAATAACCTATCAGGGATTGACATCCATCTACTCACATATTTGCGCACATTTGCTCTGTCATCAAAACGTCACTTCCTGCGTTTGACACGGAGGACTGTTCTCTCTCTCCAGGACTTTCTTCCTCCCTGTTTCCTCTCGCTTTGTCTCTCGTATTTCCTCTGCCTGTCCTCGGTCTCTTTCTCCATCCATCCCTCACTCTGGCTGTCTCTCAACATTTCCCCACATCCTACAATTGATGTGCTTAACAGAGAGGTCTGCTCTGTCTCTCTGTCTCCTTCTCTCTCCGTGTGTCTGAGGAAGACTTAAGTGGTACACATGGGTTAGAAGAACAAGGAAGACTGAGGTGGACTTTTTTTTCCATTTTTGCCTGCCTCTGTTGCTATGATTTCTTCTGTAATTCCCAATTTGTGAATATCCCTCACACAATATAGAACAGAGTGGCATCCTATTTGTTTGTCAGTAAGCAATCGTGTATGCAGTTGAAAGCAAATGTACACAAATCAGCTTAGCTTTCAATTTGTGTGCTGTGAAATGAATCCACATTCTTCCTCACCACTTTATCCTCCATGTGTTTGACATGAGATGAACGACACAGAAATACACTTGTTCACACGCTTCAGAACTCAGGCTCGTCCTACTGCACAGCTGTTACGAAGATGGGAGGATGATCAACTACTCAAACATTCCTCTCTTCCCTCTATCCATCTATCCCCCCCATCCACCCTCGCCTTCCCCAATTTTCAAAAAAGCAGGGGAAGTCTCAGCGGGGTGCCCCCTCTCTCTCTCTCTCGCTCTCTCTCTGCTCTGTTGCAGAATCAGCCGTCCTCCTCTGGGACTGCTTGTTTGAACTTTCAGAATCAGAATTTGTAACGATACACAGCAAGGCAAAGAAGACGCAGCCATAACAGAGCGGCGCACATCAGACCAAGGCGAGGAGGGGACAGATCAAACACACCCTTTAGGGAGTGATGATGAACCTCAGAGCAAAACCACCAATATCATCCACAAAAGCACGGCTGCATGTAAGACGCCTTTTGTCTCTCGAACTCTCCAAGTTTGTGACCTCAGTCTATCATTTGCATCCAAGCAGAGTAAAACAAGCATGTTATTTGTGCGGCATTCCCCCGGCCACCCACCCATCCCTTCCACTGGCAGAACACAGAAAGAATTAAAGCCTTGAGGCAATCCACAGTTTTTCTGCAGCACACACTTTGAACAAAGAAAGCAGACTGAAACTCCTCCTTGCAGGATTTTATGAGCCAAGATATTTCCTTTTTTGTAACCCAATTCCAGGTTGCTGTTGGACATTTGTGTTGGCTCGGCTGCAGTGGCTGTGCGATAGATATGACAGGGGTAATTACATAGCTCAGAAAACGTACCCAGAGAAACGAAAACAGTCATGTTTTTCTGAATGTATGGCTGAAGCAGACAGCCGGTGGCACTGACCCCAATATCACACTGTATTATTCTTCTGAAAGAAAGCAGTGCCATGGTGCCGAGTTTGTGCCACTAGGGCTCGTCTGCATTGTGGGATCCTGCTGTTTTTAAGTTTTGCCAAGTCAAACTAATAAGTTGAAACAAACAGTTCTTCACTCTTAAGAGAATAGATTGGACAGCGGTGAAACGAGGCCAGTTCAGCTCCTAAGAGAAAAACCTCCATAAAGTAGTCTAAAGTCCTAGCCTGAACCTAATCTGGGTGTAAAGTGAACTTGCTCTGAGGGAAAATACTACGAAGACCTTTTAACATCAGGTCTATCATGGATTATGGGGAATAAGTAAGGATTTTCCATAAGTGCTCTGTGAAATCCTTTTTCTGCTGTATCTAGTAACTGCCGCAATATGTAACAATTTGTACAGAGCAGCACATTGTGGTAGAGCATCAGTTTTAGTGTGTGTGTGTGTGTGTGTGTGTGTGGCGGTTGAGAAATGTCTGTAGAAAACTGAACTCTAACAGCTCAAATATTTGTGAGAAGGCCAAGAGAAGGTTACAGAGGGTTGGCTTGTATTTCACTATTTTTATTTCAATTTGATTAAATAAATGTCAGGTTCACTTCTTGAAACACTCCGTGCTCTAGATTTGTTTGGGTTCGCTCCTCAATGCAGAGTAAAAAAATTGGCAGACCTCAAGTGCAGTAATACGTTTGGGTTTGTCTGAACATGTCTGTATGTGAGTATATGCGAAACACCATTCACAAATAATGACTGTGTGCATAAACATGCACAGTATATGCGTTCATACGCACTGCTTGTTCACACTGTGAGCTGTGTGGTCCATCATTGCAGCCAAGACCCCATTAATTCCCACCGTAATCTCTTTCTTGACATTGGCCAGAGGGGCAAATCGGCGTCTAAGACTTCTCACACTGCAAAACTGCTGACACGAAAACAGAGAAACATGTACAGTATATAATGGTATGACTAGAATGTCCATGAAGGTCACAAGCTTGAGACAGAAACTAAACAAAGGCGTTCTAACCGTCTCACAGCAGGGTGCGAGACAAGCCTACAAATCTCATAAATATAAGTATCATCATGTTCATCCTTGTTTCATTAGTGCATTTAAACCAGCACAATCAGCTTACTTGTGGTCAAAGTAAGCTGATTTGAACTCGGGAGTTTCAAATCTCTTCAACAAGTCATCCCACAAAGGCAGATAATGTGTTACAGCACAAACGACAGCTTTGAACTATTGGAATACTCTGAATTCGTGGTCAAGTATCAGTCAAGAACATCATCTGGCACAGTAAAGTCAACACTTAAGGGAATGCAAACCAAGTCAACACCAAGACACGTGTACTAGAAAGGAAATTAGATATCATGCAATCATATAAGTCATAATACTTTGAATGAAAACCCATTTTACACTGCATACCCATTGCTCTTGTTGAAGAAAACATGTAAATATGAGATCATTTTATTCTATGTTGCACATTTAACTGCAGAAACTGTTACTTGTGTGGCAGGGCTGAGATGTGGCAACACGATTTTATATAAAACCCTAAGTAATCCACAAGTAAAATGAGACAAAGTGAAACGTCTTGATTGTGTTTTCAATAAATTGCGTCATCACAGTTTTCGTTACAGCAAAATAGGAACTTGAAGTTAGAAATTGCACAAAAGATCATCCCCCAAGGCTGTTTTTTTTTTCACGGATATCCACAAAGCCTCTGACATGGCCTTAAACTAATTACTGAAGGGTTTAGCCACATCAGGAGTGATTAAGCTTGCTTTGCTTCACCCAGCAGCTCCATGTGTTAAAGGTGTGTAAAGTGTTATTAGCAGTAGCGCTGCCTGACCTCCCCAACACAGCTGCCTCCCCTTTAACCAAGAGGGTCGCGGAGGGTCACAGCTTAGCTAACCATGTGACTGGGAGAGGTCACAGGGGATAGGTTAAAAGATCAAGTCCACTTCCAGGGAGGCCAGAGTTTAGGGCACCAGCATGGTGAATTCAGTCACAAGGGTATGCCAGTAATGGTCAAGCTGCTGCATCTCTCCAAAAGCAATGGACTTTGGTTTGTGCTTTGCTTCTGCATGTGCTTTGCAAAAATAAATGAATAATTAAAAGTCCTCCCTCTTCCTGCCCAAAATAATGTAGTCACAGTGTATTATGTATACGTTTGACATTTAGGCCCGCGAATGTTTGTGTCCTGCTGAATAAAGCATAGGCACGGAAACACAAGTCTCTTTTCTTCTGACTTCAAAGATAATCACTGCACACACACACACACACACAAAATAACAGAAGGACTCGCACAAGTGTGGCAGTATGCATACATGAATTTCTTTGACTTTTCTTCTTTGATCAGCTTCTCACTCTCCTGTTTTTTTGTATATCAACTCTTTCCTTCCGCCGTCTCATATAGTCGCACATGTACACACAAGACACACACCTGCACCTGTGCACATATTCACATGAGCATGCAGATACACGTGTGTGTGTGTGCGCACATACGAGTGGGAAAAAAATCCCTCCGAACAAAGTCACTCTCACTTCCTCTCTTCACTCACACAACCTGCCACATGGTTGGCTTTCCTGATGTCTCCTTTTGAAATAATAATATCTTTCCTGCTCATTCATCCAGGCTTCACAGACACTTTGCAGACATTCAAACGCATATGGAATGAGATGATGAATTTGGAGTTTCAAATATTATGTTATGACACCTGGTGGGTTGTATACTGTGTACCAACAAAGATTCAGGTTTTGCTATCAAAACTCTATACTTTCCATTTTGTCATTTGACTTACTCTGATGTAAAATATATTCACACAAGGATCAAAACTATTGGTAGCCCTCAGAACCATTGATCATATTAGGTTAGGCTACTACATCGTAGTTTAGCACACGTAACCAAACCTCCATATAATAACAATTGTAGAAGTCTGTAGAAAAAGCTCTTAACATTTGTAACTGAGAATTTGACCTCTTTGGTATGGTGGTAAACATATGGTCAATATTAAGAAGTACCAGCTACTGTAGCCTTATGTATTCCATACTATACAATATGTCAAAGGCCCTAGAAACCTATTATCCCAATCTCCTACAAAAACACACTATTTTCTGCCAAAACAGTTTTGGTTCTGTCGCCTAAGAGAATTTATAGTTGTGTTTTTGTCCTTGCTTTTCTCGCTGGTTTGAAGTGGGTGGGGCTCAGTTTGAAAAAGGTGATGTCACACTTTGATGCATCAATCAGCGTTTGATGTCAATGTGAGGGCAGTTGTGGGGATCTATTTACATATGTTGCCAGGCCACTGTTAATCAAATCGGATTAATTCACACCCACCCAACAGACTTGTTTTTGAATGTTGAAATTCTTATTTAGTCAAGACTTGAAACCAAGTTTTCAGGGGCTTTAAAGAAACTGTCCTCTTGAGAAAAAATAACCATATTGGTTGTTTCTTCAAACTTACAATGGTCAAAACGTTTGGTACCTTTGTAGACATTGGCAAATGAGGACAGTTTTGTCACGTAGACCACCACAACCTTGTGGATAAGGGTACCATGTGTTTGCCTTTAACCATAATCGGGGAGTTTTAAGGAATGAAATAAACTGGATACATTTCCATGGCTATGAGGTACTTCAAGACATATCTTTTGCATGGGGTGCACAGAGTAACATCATTGCAGTCAGACAAGATGATGATATCCACTTGTTTAGATTATTGCCCAAGGTACAGCTCAGGTACTATTTTACAAATGACTTATTCCGGGTGCATCTTACACTTTCTCAGTGGTTAACATTTATCTTGCTGTAGATAAAAGAAAAGCTCTCACTTTCGGAATCCCGTGGGTTGAAGGTGATGGTGGATTGATAATAATGAGGTTAGTTCATGAAAAATGTATTGAGGTTAAGTATAGTGGGATCAGACATATTGGTTGTAACTGCCACCCTTCGCTAAAGACATACCCACCCCCACACACACATGCTCACACATACTCTTTTCTCACCTCCTGGCTTCCAGCAGTCGCGGATGCTTTATTTTATTCCACCCCTGTCCACCCACCCAAACACCCACTCGCTAATCTCCTTGCCTCATTGGTGGCAATCACTCGGTGTGACTTCTGGCAGATAAAGTAGCCTTCAGATCTTCTCCCCCTCGCTGCCTTCCTTCCACATCCCTTCCTGCTGATTTCATCACTTCCCTATCCTCCAAACATTGGACATTCAGCGGACAACTCACAAAAGAGGGCCATGTCCTTCATCCGTGTCAGGATTAAACTTTTAACTAGGGTGTGACAAGTAGGAGAGCCCGTGCCTTTGAAATGCAAAGTGAACATAAATGGGAGGTAATAACCTTTTTTTTTTTGTTCTCTTCTCCATGTGAATGTTGGTCTGCATTTGGTCAAATATTAAATTGCTCGGTATGTATTAACTCAATGCTTGCGACTGTTTGTTCTTAGACTCGATAGCCCTGAGGTTAGTGTGCCTTTGAAGTGGTTTGGTTCCCAAAAAATTCAGCAGCATTTCTTTAAGCCCTGAGAAATAATAAAAATGGCCAAAGCTGGAGAATGAAATGACTGGGCTGTTGCATTCCCATTCATCATATTAAAGGAATGTAGTCATCCAGAAAAAAAATGAATAAAAGAACACAGGGGGATAATTCTCTACCCCACTCAAGCTTGGACCATTTTTCCTCTTTAATTACATGTGAATCAGGTCACTTTTGACAATGTGGTAGGAACGATGGCAGCAGCCAATTGAGGAAATGCCTCACCTCTTGTTACTTGCAAAGATTCAAACCATACAAACTGTGTCTGGTATGTAAGGCTTTGTGGTGACACGTAGGCACAAATGGTCAGGGGTTAGAGGTTTTACAATACCAGACAGCTTTGTGCTGTGAACCAGACTGTACTTTAGAGTGGTCCCTAAAACCGGAGGTGACAGATGAGGCAGGAGGTGTGAGCCACCAGGACGTCCTGTGGGACTCATTTTCAAAGGGACAGTGGCCAAGATGTTTTTGCTGGCTGGTCTTTTCAGCAGATTGAGTGCAGGTGTCCATTAGACACTCATTACATCTAAAGTGGTCACATTTCAAGGGGTTAATGTGTAAACCATCAAAAGGCCCCATGCCGAAACAAGACCTGACTCTGAATAAAGCAATTATGAGGTGCACACATATAAACATGAATAATGAATGACTGCATGTTGAATAAATTCATTTCGAAACCTGGCATGTTGGCTGAAAAAGCGCCAGTTTTATGAGTTGAAAATCTAAATGTATGTTAATTTCTACCCCTTAGTATACAGCACTGCAAGCAAAACGGTTTGCATTTCAATGACAAATCCACACTGAGCCTCCACTCAGACATTTAAATCCAAAATTGGAATTTCAATTGGAGAATTTTCAATTCAGGTTCCTTAATCTCACCCTGTTGGCATCTTACGCCCCATCTGATTGACACCCACTCTTATTGTCTGTGGTCTATTTGATGGGATGGATGTGCATTTTACGGACAGCCACATAATGGTTGCGAATGCTTTTCATTTTCAACACGGTATGGCAGTAAAAAGGTTCCAATCCCAGTAGAAAACCCTGTATCATATGTTGTGCTGGGATGAAGACCAGCCTACATAACAGTACAAAGAAGCTGCTGCTGGTGAAGGGGCATGAGTGAAATGCTGACTTGAGCCAAATGATGGTTACAATAAAAACATATTAGAGAGAGATCAAACCCGGCGATTACATGTCTGTTATAACTTTAACTAATATGAAAAGGAAATATGGAAGAGAGCCCATCTTGTATGTCATACAGCTTTTTCCAAAATGGCTCCATTAACATGTTGTGAGTTTAGGCTCACCAACACACACAGCATAATCAGCCAGGACCACCCCTCCAATATCATTGCCAACTTCTTTTTCTTGACTCCTGAGAGCACTTCTTTACATAATGAAATGAAGCCTCTTTTTTAATTCTTTGCCAGCAAGTTACTTTTCACATTTACATCATGCATTTACAATTGTAATTTAATCATGCTATGCATTATTTATTTGCATTTTTCTAGGGCAACATATTATAGAGTCACTGAAAAGAGAAGAGGAGAGAGAATTTGAGACATAAAGATGGAGTGAAGCTAATAGGGATGAATTCAGAGGGGAAGGAATTGCTGATGTCTGCTATAAGGTCTTGGCATGAGATCCACTCTCCTTGTTTGTGGGGTAGCCACTGGCAACTCCACATCGTGGTTTTGAACAAGATAGATAACATCGTAATCCAGTTAGACACAAACCACATTCTCATCAGACGTCTCTCTCTGACCTGAAAAAAACAACATTTCAAACCACGAAATATCCATTTAATTGTGTGAAATACTTTGGTAGGTGGGTTTTGCTGTGACTTACTACCGACAACGTATGTGACTACGCAGGAGTGCTGAGTTGAGAAACACCTCCAGTGTTGAAACTGTAACTTCTCATGTAACTCTACAGTCTCACATGTCATTTGATTTATACCCATTCTTTGTCAATGTCTTTTCAAAAACGCAACAAGGCCTTTTTTCTGCATACGAGTTGAACAATGCATGCCTGTCCTACATCTCGCTTCAATGTTTAGTCTATCTATAGAATGTTGTCCAATATATTTGCAGTTTCAGGAGAAAAATATGGTCAACTGTCATATTCTATTCAGTGATGAATCTTGCTGAAACAATGTATATGAGATATATCATAGTCGACAAAGAGCAAAAATACCTTAACTTGCTGAACTTGTCAGCAGCAAACCATGTTGTTAAACCCTGTGACATCTTTATGTTCTCTGAGGCTTGTTCCAGCTGCTTGGATGTTTCTCAAGGAGTTTAAGATCAGTTATGTTCAGACATTACGTCACTATCAAACAATGTATTTCTCACAGATGGAAAAAAAACTCATATCCACCTGGCAGTCAAATTGAAAGATAAACCCGACCATTCAAAGCTTTCTTCGGGGCACAGAGGTAATCTGTCCTCCTCACTGCTCAGCAACAGCTCTCCTATCTCCTTTCTCATTCATTATCTCTCTATTTGAATGGACCCTCATCCATCAAGGACCCTGCAATCAAGCCTGTGGATTCAGTCCGTCATTCAGACCCTTCATTTTATTGCCAATGAGGTGGAGAACAAAATATGTCTAATTCTGACAACAAGAGGATGATTGTAACTAATTTGGCACTGGCCACAGGCAAATATGAGGCTGCCTCAGTTTTTTTTTCCAAGCTGTCATATTTTGCAGAGTGTAGACACCTCTGGGGGAATAGTGATTTTATGAAACAAGTGCTTCATAAAAGAGCTGATCTGGCCTTAAACAATTGACAAGCCATCTTAACAGATGAGAGTTTAGGCAGCTTGATAAGTATTGATTAATGCTAAAAGGCAGAGTGTGAGTGCTCAGAATTGCAGATTGGGCTTCTATGGCTGTTTGGGGCACTTCTCCAATCACCTACATTTACTGCATCCAAGCCAAAGGGACAACAAAAAGGCTAAACGTCATGGCAATGGAACATGGTTGATATTTCTGCTGAGAAAAAATAAAACATTCACCATTAGATAAAAAGTCATTACACCTATGTTGTTTTTCATCAGTCATTAAGTAATTCTACTCTGACAAGAAACTCTACAAACTGAATTGAAGGTAGAACTGCATATTGGCTGTGAATTATACAGACTGGGGAATAACTGCCTTTCTAGAGTTTCTGTGTTCTCCGTGTGTCCAAGAAAATCTCTTCCTGCATGACTTCTAAGCATGACTGTATGTTTTGCCTTGATAATAACAATTAGCAGATTTGGAACTCTATGTAGGAATGGATATTCCCCACTTCATGAAGAAGAAACAAAGCATTACTTTCAGTGACAGCAGTTCTGTATATGGCAAAAGCTGAGTTCCAAGTCATTCCAATGGAACACCTATTATTATATACCCTTATTTGATATTTGTTCAGCAGGGATAAACAAAGACCACAGCATTGTTTAAATAAAACAAAGGCTGAGGTATGTATAAACACATCTTACAAAAATGTCAGACATAATTTTACCTTTACAGCCCTCACTCGCTCATAAAATGACACCCAGGCTTGTGTGCAAGGCACAAATGCAATCAAGGAAATGAGTGTAGGGTGGAAGGGGGGACTATTCTGAGGCTACAACATTTTAATTTGTTTTTCTCATTCCAGGGATGGGAGCCCAAGTGCCACTCCCGCACCCACACCCATCCCTGCGAGCACCTTTCAATTTGCCAGATTAGCACTCCTATTGTTCCTCTGCCATGTACTAGAGACACGCAACGGCACAGCGACCCCGTCCAAAACACCAGCACAGCCCCCCTGCTCCTCACCTTCTTTGCTCCGACCACTCCCCGTCTCCCCAATCTTATTAGGCTAATTAACTATTTCCCCCTCCACCAATTTCATGCCATCTAATTTAGTTGCTTCTGCCGTCCCAGACCCTTCTTTAATCACGTCTAAGGTAAACTTAATGCATCTCTAACGGAACCCTTGCTCTCGCGCATCATGTAAGCGGTGAGCTACAGAGATAAGCATGCCATGATGTGTGTTCGTCCAAACTGTCTTCCCTGAAAAAAATAAAAAGTGCCTCTATGAAACCAAAAAATATTCTGTTTCCATGGCAATATGGTCTTAGTCAAGCTTCAAGTAGCATACCAAATGAGTGTTTCAGATTTAACTTTTTCTCAAGCAAGGGAACCAGGAGACGATACAACTGGCTGATGATATTCTGATGATACATGATCTTTTTTGTTAATGTTTGTTTTTTATCTTATTTATTGTAAGCTGCTGGCTGAGGATGTATGTTTCCCCAGGAATGCCCTCCTACAAGTGCTATTATAAGCAAAAAGGTAATTTGTCTTTCAAAAATGAGAGTAGAGTTGAATCAACCTTTCTATAATTCAATTACAGAACATTTAAAGTGCAAATATAAATTATATTAACTATAACCTTAAGGTAGAGAGTTTATTTTATACTATTCTAAATATAAAATAATTCAATCAGTACTCACTATCAGATGTTAATAATTTTATGAGTATAATTATCAGACACACAGAGTTCAGCTATATGTCTGTCATGAGCCAAGTGAGGTGACAGCATAAGAAATTGTGCAGCAGTGAAAAGTCCTCTGTGTATTTTATACAAGCCAGATCATCTCTACACATCTGCTTTGCCGTTGGAAACTTTTTATTATTTCCATCACAAACCAAACAACCACACCTTGAATTGAGCTAACCTCGACATGTCTATCGATCACGGCACATACCGTGGATTGCTAGGTGAAATGTAAAATAAACATGTGTGGTCTACCTTTAATCTTTTCTGTCTGGGTGTTTACACCTACACATAAACACACAGGGAAGAGACAGCAACACTCCCCTTCCCCGCAGCACACGTCTCAATGCAGGAGAGGATGTGACCTTACCCTTTCAGGAAGGAATACTTATAATACTTACATAAGGGAATCCAGGTTGTCCTCCTTTAGAATAAGAATCATGTAAGATTATTTAGGTATGGCATGTCTTACATTGCCTTCATGAAGAGATAAAACCAGCTTCCTGTTAATGCCATCCACAGAAGACAGTATGTGTTGGAAGGAGAAAGGCCTATTAAACATTTACATTTGTAATGTTTAATGAATCCTAATTCTAAATAACCGTGTTCCACCTGATTTACTAGCTGTAACATTACTGTTACAGTTGCCACAGTGTGTGTCGTCTTTGTCTGGATTTTATCTTCAGGATTATTCGTGTCATCTCCCTTACCATGACCTGCACACTCTGTATTATTGTGTGGGATGAATAACCTCCCGTCACATTGAATTGTATGAAATACCAGTACGGTATTTGCACTGAGCGGAGTATTCATCAGCATTTGAAAACATGCCGGAGTTCATTTTGAAACAAGTATACCACAGCACCTACTCTCTGTGCAGACAAATTCACTTCAAACTACAATTTAAGCATTCAACCTACCTGGACTCTTAATTAAGTTTCAAGGACAATGATTGCTTTGAGGACACCTGAGCCAGCTCTATTTGCTGATGAAGACTGTTGAAAGCCCCTCTCACAAGGCTTTGACCTGTCTTCCTCCTCCCATTTGCCCCACCCACCTATCTACTCCACCCGACCAGACCTGTCTATAGGATGGACCAATATGAAAACCTGATAATAGACTCTTGATGGGGGACTTATTGGAGTGATTGAGTTTATCATACTCGCAGTGGCACTTATCATGAACCACATTATTGTGATATTTTCATTTCTACAATTCTGATTTCTCATATGCAACTGAGATTGCACCCCCAGCAGTACACAGAGAGGGAATCTCCCTCTGCTTTGGTTCTCTGAAGATTTCTTTCCTTACGTATTACGGTTTAGCTTGAGTGGATCCGACGGAATGGTTGACAACTTTGAACCTTCGTTCAAAAAGGCTGCCTGAAAAATCTGTCTGAACGCAAGTAATGTTTCAAGAATAACTTGGGACACTCTGAAAATCTTATCTACAATGACCACTAGTGGTTTAACTTTTTACCTGGCTGCAGTGATGTCCAGGTGAGCTCCAGAACCATGTGGCATCAGTGTTGGTTTGTGGTTACCACATCCAACAACACCAATCAGTGACACTTTCAAACAAAGATGTCAGCAAAACACTGCTTTTCAACCTGGTGTTTATTATTATTTTTTGACATCATTAGCCTCTCCTCCAAGAAAATGATTTCCCTGTTCGCCTCTTGGTACATTTCAGGCAATTTAAGAAGCTCAAACACCCCTGCAACAAGGTAGGTGGAACTAAGTGGTTAACACCTTCATAATAATGGTGGATAACTGTTAGCTGTGAATAACCTTACTGGCTAAATTACAGTCTGACCTCAGATTGGAAAGTGTGTCTTAAGAATGAAAACCTAGTAGTAGACAACCAACTGTCCAAATGTTGTCTATGACATTAGTCACATCATCCTAAAGCCTACAATTGAGAACTGCAATAATTGATTTCCTTTCTGCAAGGCTACTTGACTCAGTTTGTCTGTTTTCAACACTGACTCAACAACTACCTCCCCCGGCTAAACCAATAGAGCTCCTTAAAAACAAAGCCACACCCGAGCCACACATCCCCAGCCAATCATTGATCCTTGATTTTAAAGTCTGGATCCTGCCTTTTCTTTTAACAACCTACAGGGCAGAACCCCCTTGAAGGATTATAATAAGACAGCGAGAGAGAGAGAGAGAGACAGAGAGGGAAACAAGGAAGCGACGGAAGGAAGGATGAGCCCCTGGTTATGGGTGCTGGAGCGGCAGCTGACAGACGCCACATTGTCAATAGGGTGTGAAATTCCTCCTTGGATGGGACCTCCGTCTGGTAAATAGCTGAAGGGACACAGAGCGGGAGGAAACGCGTCAGCTTGTCTACCCACACTGGTCCCCTGAGCCATGCCCAGGGAGAGAGGAGGGTTTATCTGTGGTCGCCGATGCCCAACCGATCTCCCCGCTGACCTCTGTTGGCAACCAGCAGGGAGGCGGCCATGAAGGCTAACAAAACACTCGGTGAAGAGGCCTTGTTGTAGCGGTGTGTGGCCTGAGCCGTTCCGGAAATAGCTTTGGAACATCATAAAATAACACCACCCATTGGGACCAAAGGCCACAAATGAAGAAAACGTATCAAATAAATGAACCAAGATACTCACAGAATTCTAACACCGTTCTTGCCTCAGCATATCGCTGTAATTTCTAAGTTGATGTAATGTGAGGAAACACATCCTTTGATGAAAAAAGGAAGGAGATAATGGACTCAGCTGTCAACTCAAATGCACAGCTGTCACCGCAATATGGCTTCAAAGCAGCCTGAATACTTTCTATATTGCCACCATGATACAAAGAAATGAAAATGTAAGCCTTTTGACAAGAAAGACCAACAGAGCTAGAATCAGTCTTTGCTTTCTGAGATGTGATTGCGGTAGATTGATACGCAGGTTAACATGGAGAACTACTGGAAACTTTCATTAGGTTAAGAAATGACCTGTTTCCATCTTATTAGCAAGGACCTCAACCTTTATTGGACTGGGGTCACATTGCTCTATATTTCGCCTCATCTCAAACTCTGTGACACATTTCTCAAATAACAGCCCATTAATTAGTTGAGCGCATTACACTGTTCAGAGGTGGGACACTTCTTTGCCTGGAGCTGGCCACCCCGTCTCAGGCGGATAGACACATGCAAATCTGTTTGTTTCATCAAGTGTAAATTCAATTTGCGAGGTTCTTTTTAATCTTGAGCACCTTTGCCCCCAGCGAATAGGAGGAGACCACAGAGCTCCCGTTTTGCAGAAGTTTTGATGCAAAAGAGTAAAAGGAAGGGCAAAAGGAGAAGGAGCGGAAAACAGATAGGTAATGAAAGGCAATGGTGGGCTGTTGCTCGGGCGGGAGAAAGACTCAAGGTCCTGCAACCTTGGGGAGTCTACATGAAATGTTGCCAGGATCTTTTTTTTTTCTTCCCATCAGCACCCATGGGAAACTTCTGCCTGTTTACACTGAATAGCAGAAAAGGCCCAAGACAAAATGACAAATAATGACAGATACAGTAGTACCGGATAGAGACAGGGGAAAAGAGATGAAGAAAAAGAGACTGATGTTATCAGCATTTCTGTACCTGTGCTCGCTGTTTGTAGTCTGTTTTGTCGGGGTGTTTCTCAAGCTTGTCTGTAGAATGTTTTCTGCTTTCCCCGTGGACGCAGCCCGTTGAGAAAACAGGGATTTGCTACAAAGGCAGAGCACCACTTTTGTGCTGGAGTGGGTAGAGGAGGGTATCACAGTCCCTTGTGAAAAGTTTCTTGAAAGCTTGAGTCGTGAAAGAATACTCGCATACATCCAGACCCACATACAAGAATGCACACACAGACTTAAAAACATACTTTGATCTGTCAACTCACGCACCAAACACTTGTCCCACAAAACAGATCGCTAGATACACACACCTCAAGCCCATATGCATACACACATAAATAGCAAACACAACTCAGACTCTCACTCATAGTCCAACCTGGTGATTCTGGTGATTAGGTCCCATGGAATGGGTTTAGGAGTCAGAAAAGGAGACACCTGGCTTTCTACCCACGGTGCATCATTCAGGTCTGATTGGGTGCAGGCCAGGATGTGTCAGTGTGCACCAATGACAGACAGCCAACGTTGGCCCTACACTGTCAGTGGTGAGGCATGCAGTGGCATGACATAGTCTGTTATCATGTGAATGTGAATCAGCCCCAAAAGCAACAGGCCACAAATCACATCATCGCGAGCAACAAGACATTTTCCATTTAAGGAAGAAGCTGGGGGGGATGAGTAAAAGGCTTCCCGGGCCAAATGGAAATGTTGTCTGTGTAGCTGTATGAACTGTGGAAGGCTGCAGTTTTGTCATAAGAATGAATACATTATGTGAGGCTTTGTGGGTGTGCAAAACGATATCGTAGCTTTTCACCTCCTTATATTATGATAGGGCTGTTATAGTCACTCTCATTTGCAATCTTTCCTCTTGGTTTTGGGAAAAGAACAAGAATAACATTTTTTTCAGACATGATATATATTTCAAAATGATATCTGGACAAGAAGTTGGCTTGGCAAGTGTTACCATAAACAACCCAATGAGCAATTACACCACAGAGGGAGACATCCTGCTTTATGGTGCAGGGAACTTAGCCCCCCTAAAATTATGAAGCAACTTCACATATTTATCTGTTCTCCTCTCTCTTTTGTCATTTTCAAGGAGACAGTATAAAACGGTAGTTGAAGAAGTAGGAGTGGAACAATATGCTTGTTGGAAAATATAAGAACAGCAGGGGTGGACATAACTGTGCAGTAAACATGCGGTTTTACCAATAACGGAAAACGGAGACGTGAACCATCACACCGAGTATGAAACACAGATTGATTCTCAGTAATACAATTTATCAAGGAATGATGACTTGGAAGATAGTTAATTATTTGTCAAATTTCACTTTTTCCCCCTTTTTTTCTCATTAGGATTACTGTGTACTTTGTTGTGGATATTAACGTGTATGGCCTAATTATCATGTGAATCCTTCAAGATGATCAGCTAATCAGTTGTGATTTCTAGTCAACTGTAATTCTGGTATCTGTGGTAACACGGATACCAGAACTACCAGATGGAAATGGATGTGCCAAAATGTGTTTAGTAAAAAAGAATTCTGAACAATTGAGTTTGATTTTGTACTGTAAAGATTCAGGGGCGAATTCCCAGATGGATTGCATTGATAATGTACTGTATTGTATTATACAAACGAATAAACCAATGATTTCTTCCAAATCCTGGGCTTACATTTGTCCCTCTCCTCTCTCTTAATTGCCTTCAGGAGGTTTGGATGGAAGAAGCTCTCTGGCAAGCCCCTCCTGAGAAGACCTCTGGCTCAGGCTGACTGTCACCCCCTCACAACCAACGCATTGGCCTCAAGTGTATTTATACTTTGCCACATGGTTAATTGCAATCATATTTTTACAATGGATATTCTGTGTGATGACCCCATTTTGTTTCTCAGATTAACAGTGAAGGTTTGGGATCTGGCTTAGCTCTGTGTGGCTAACTGCTGCTCTAATGACAAGTTGCAGCAGCCCGCAGGGCCAAGGACAGACAGTCTTGATACACAACACACCGCTGTACTGCAGCACCTCAGAGGGTCGCAGTAATCCTACCGTATACCATTACACTTTCTATAGACTAAACACAAGGCCAGGTGAGGGAATAACGGAAAGTAACGAGTATATATGTATGTGTGTGTGTGTGTGAGTGCACGTTGTTCATGTACCAAAGCATGCATTTTTTATTTTAGTTCAAGTAGCTTTGACAAAGTGTGTACATGTGCGTGTGTGGGCCTGCTGACCCGTCTCACCTCGTGTCTCCACTCCCGCTATACATTTGTGGTGAACAACAGCGAGTGTGCGTGCAAGCATGCTTGTGTGTATGTCTGCGTAATGCAGAACAGCCTTGCCTCCCACCCCAACTTGAAAAAAACAAAAAAAAGTCACACAGCCAGGAGGCCACTTTGAAATACCAGGTGCTCATTTGGCAAATCCAGGCAACTGGGGTGTTTACATTTCAGCGACTGAGAAGGGAAAAAAACCAGATGCCCCCTTGAGCCGTTCAGCAGCGTCCATACAGAGATCACTCACATCGCCATGGGTGACAGACCTGTGTGTGTGTGGGGGGGATTGGGTCGTGGGAGGGGTAGAGGCATGTAGTGAGCACTGGGCAAAGTCACTAAACACCCTATGATGACTTGCAGCAGGGAGACATGATATAAAGCAACAATGCTGAAAATCAGCCACTTTGGCGAAGTTTGTTTGTTTGAATGGCACCCATTCTCTGTCCCCACAAACCGCATATTCACACACACACACATGCACACACACACACGCTCATGCTCTTCATTCTGTTTCTCTTTCCCTCTTATTATCCGTTTTCCTTCTCTCTGGCTTTTGAATAGCTCCATTGTCCTCTCCCTTTGTTGACACTGTTTGCAAACAGCTCAAGTACTTCCTTATCAGTTAAGAAAACAATGAGGCATGAATGAGAGTATGTAAGGTGGGGGTTTGGTGAATTGCAATCGATCTCCTCTGACACACACACACACACACACATACGCACACATAATGTTCAACCACAGTGCACCTTG
This sequence comes from Anarhichas minor, assembly GCF_050575085.1. Lineage (NCBI taxonomy): Eukaryota > Metazoa > Chordata > Actinopteri > Perciformes > Anarhichadidae > Anarhichas > Anarhichas minor. The sequence continues at coordinate 10,378,564 of NW_027466456.1, forward strand.
TCCCGGCTAGCGCTGCAGACAATTTTATTGTTTCATTATGTCTACTATCAATTTACAGACAGTAAATCCACTCTGTCTTGATAAAACATTGCCTGTCAATTTCTACACAGCACCTGCTCATAACAAATCACTGAGGCACTCTTTCTGACTGATTGCCTCTTGGCAGAGCATTTTGTGTTGTCTCTTTGTATCAGTGGCAGGCATAAGGCAGCTGACTGGTGGTTACGGGTTGGTGTGCGGGTAGGTGCTGGCAGTGCGACTGTTTGCTGTGTATATCTGTGCCATAAACATGGGTGGGGCTGCTTAAGAGGGGAAAAAAGTTTGCAAATTCATAACTTGTCTCTGTAAATGTAAGTATGCAAGCATACATACTTGACAAACATTTTAACATTGAATATACAGTACATTGATATGAGGGACTGCACCTATGTAAATATAGCACTAAAGTTATTAAGTTGTTTTTTTGTCCATTCACGCCCCCTGCTTGCTTTGTGACCACACAAATTAAATATCATTATATCAGCTCTGAAACATTTCCCAATGCTTTTTTTAGAGAGTCAAACTGTGTGTCATGTAAATGTCATCGAATTGGAAAGTTGTTTAACTTGGCCACCTCCTGCATGTTGCCGTCTGTCAAATGCTTGTTGGGTACAGGCATGTGTTTGTGTGTGCCTGCACAACTGCATTCATTCATCCCTTCTGCCATGTGCATACTGCGCAGGCTTGTCTGTGCATGCGCGCATATTTTTGAATTACATACCGAATAACCTCGTCTGCCAGGGATCTGCCTTCCTCTTGGTCTGCCAGTCGGCTGTCACAGCACACATGAGTAGAGAAAGTAAGAGCGCAACATGCTATGCCATTATTCCAAACCTCATATTTAAACCCTCATGACCATGTGAGCATGAGCTTATAGCGTAAAGTGATGCAAAACAGAACTAATCCTAAAACTATACAAAATGACAAAGTCTAAACAATCGATAAACTAATACACACAAACTGTCAAGAGGGTTGAGAGAGGTCCACATTTAGAAAATACATTAAAATAATTCAAGTTGAATTAATGTTGAGTCAACATTAGTAACAACACAAATTTACTGAAAGTCATTTGCAGTCAGTCCCTGATTGTTGGTTATGGTGGCTGCTTCCTCCGATACCAGATGAAATACGATAGTAATTATGTGTGAAACAGTCACCCTATGGCACCCTATAATAACCCTGTACCTATGGCAGCATAACTTGTTATGACTCATAAGCAGGTGAACTATTGTGATTTGCAGCCTAGCAGCACAAGTTTGACTTGTTGCCTTAAATATTCATGATGTAATCATGTGTAAGTGCATGGACAAGTTAGAGCCCTTAGGCAAAACAATAATATAGACCTGTTTTGTCTGCCTGTGAAACAACTTTGAAACTGCAGGGCGAGTGTTTGTTTCGTCTCTGGCAATACTTTTATGTGTTGGGTTATTTATCAAGGCAAAATTTACGCAAAAGCAAAAAGAGAGAAGTAGAGTCAGATGAACATTGAACTGTGGTGCATTTGCAAAGACATGAAAGATGAACTTTTAACTGTTGTAATTGTTTGCAAATGGACCTGGAAGAATAGTTTTGTGTTCAAATAGTTTCTAGATAGAAGAAAATGTATTTTCGGTCAGTCTTGCCAACTCTTTTCTTTTTGTCTGCTTACTATTACATTTACACGGTTTCACTATGTCATACAGGTTTTAATAGTGTGTTATATTGCATCATCTCAACACCAGAGATGGAAACGTTTTTGGATCGTTATATGTAATCCCAATAGATCGCAAGATTCATATTAGCTTACCCCAAAAATCGAATTCCCGTACGCACCTCTATTGGTATCTAGCTATGTCAAAAGTGTATTTTATTGTCTAGGTTTGAAGAAAGCCATGTCTGTATTGTCTGAATGTTTTTTTCCCGTGGGGTTCATACAATTTTTAAAATTGTACAGCAACATAGTTTTCAGAAACAATGTCCTGGTTACTCTGGATAATCCACAGACTTTCTTCTGCAGAAAGTAGTTTAATTGGAAACTGTTCACAGTGAGGTTTATGGATCATCCAGAGTAAAGCTGCCAATATGCCTCATTAGAACTGCTTGTCGGAATGTCCAATCTGGGGTCTGTGTCGGACAATTTCTGTAACTTTCCAAAACCTACATTCCGACATTCATACCCAATTGATGCCATGCCTGGCCTGCCGGTCAGAGGTGAGAAAGGAGACAAGGTTTGAACTTCTCTCTCAAGATATCGTCTTTCATCCTTAATACAACTATTTCTGTCAGGTTTTATGTGAAACAATGAGTACAACCCTGTGTATGTCTTCCACTCTGAAAATGTTTGCCGTCATCCACATATTTAGACTATTATAGTGTCTCTTCCTGTCTATGACAGTTGGTTTTTCACCTTCGAGTGTGGCCGTTCAGGTATAAACACTTTAGATTTTTGATGAGGTTGGACAACACTATGCACGCACTACTTCCTCTTGAGTGCAATCTGATTTTAAATGAGAGGGTTTTTTGGAAAGACATCCAAAATATTATTTGTTTTAATACTCTGATACAATACAGACACCCCATATACTATCTCTATTGTATTGGGATATCAAAAAATCTGGAGAAATAGAACCAATACTATAACGATTAAATATGTCCCTTTGTGTGTGCATTTTTTAGGGTGACTAACTCTTCAGTGCAAGATGCGATGTAACTTTGTGTTCTAGGTAGCCAGAACTAGGTAGGGCAGACCCAGCAACCTGAGCAATGTCATTTTTTACTTTTATTAAACTGTTAAAGGATTAAAAATCCAATCACTTCTGTGTGAGCACCGTGACAGTTACTAACATGTAATAAGGTACATTTCTTAATGTTTGTGGCAGTCCATGCATGGCCCCACTGTGTTTTGTTGCTTAACATGCTGAGCAGTTCTCAGGGAGTCTCATCTGGTACGGAGGAAGAAAGGACACGCAATGCCATGCCAGGGTAATAAGTACCTTGGTTACATTACGCATATGCTAAGGTAATAAGGACATAGCACGCACACATACATACACACACAGACCACCTAACACCCACCCACACTGAGGTAATAAGGGCTTGGCTTACATATAACCAGACATACACAGTGAATGACTACAGTCTTGCACCATCTTGCCAGGTGCCTGTGCTCTCTCACAACATGCCCAATAGTCAGCGGGCAAGGCAAAAGACCAGCTAACTAATTGACCAGCTGACACCCTGTACCACTACCACCTCTGCAAAACAACCTACACTGGATGGATTCACTCAGGTTTCAGATGATTCAGCAGTGCCCTCTTACTGATAAAGGCAGAGTCATTAGAATTATCATAAGCATTTATCCATGACATTTCCTATTGGTTGTCCATATTTGAGGGTGGTGGTGGTTAAAGCGCTCTGCTTCCCATTACGCTGCTTGGGTCATGGTGTGTCGTATATGAGTGGTGTGATCATGCGGAGAGGGCGACCGGATGAGAGCCATGTTGAATGGTAGCGAGGGCTAAACTGAAACCATGTGGTTTTGCGGTTCGAAACTTTGTCGTGACTAACTACCTCTGGGAGAGCCGGAGTCGAGCTGGACATTGAGGGGGAAGAAAATCCCTTTTCACCTGACTGACAGTAACTAGACAGGGACGATTTGTTGTGATTTAATGCTCATAAAAAGTAGACACCAAAGCTATTGACCTCTGCTTCAGTCAATGGCCTCAATTAAGTCTTCTGTATGAGATATGAGTGTAGCCATAACAACACCATCACCGATTTTGATGTTCTTTCAAATGGCAGAAAATTCCTCCAGGCCTGTTTAATAAATTATTTTCCTGGCTTGTTTTTGAGAGATGTTTATAGTGACCTCCAATAACCTACAGAGAGCATCTGCCACCATGTGCCACTGTTGGCAGCCCTCAGGGTCTACGACTGCATGGAAGATTACATTTTGCAGCTGGACATGCTGAAAGATCAAGGGTCAACAGAGGGTTTATGGGTATGAAGGAAGAACGTTGACCACGAGGGAGACACTGTGTTTACATTGTGTTTGGACACTTTGAACAATGTTATCTCAGACAGCGTGGGGCTCTGGGCCAATCAATCATTTTGTTATTGAACCAGCACCGGTGATAATTCATCCTGGACCTTTGATATTGGCTGACGTCAAATGATTCCTGCATGAGCCTCCTTCTTCCCTCTCCGTCTGGACTTTGTCAAGGCTGTATTTTCTTCAAAACATGTAGTTATTGAAGAAAATCGAGTGACCTTTTTTTCAGTCCAACATTAAAATATTCCACTGTCGTGATGGAAACGTTCAGAATATTAAGCGACTTTGTTGAGTTAAATTCAAGATGTTTCAAGCTCAGCCATGTTTGTAAGGAGACAGCATGTAAATATGGAATGTACAGGCAGGCGAACCTCGGGAGCAGAGAGTTAGCAGGTCGCACATTTTGAAGGCCATGCATTTACAATGGCAATGATAGTAGCAACACACTGGATTTTTCCGATGTGCTAATGGGGAATGCTCTGAAGCGTGTGCTTCTGCGGGCTAGTGTACCTGCCTTGCCCTTCCGCCACATACTCAGGCCAGGCGAAATACTGTAATACAGAGACCAGAGGCATAGTGGCAAAAGAGCAGGGAAAGAAAAACATGTTAGAGAAATTGAGGGTTGAGAGAAAGGTGTATGGACTGATGTATGTTTGCTTTATGACTCAAGTGCTTTTGAAGCAAGACCATATCCATTTTGGAAACACGTTGGTTAAATATGATTAAAAGTCCCCTCCAGACATGTTTCAAGACTGAAACAATATGCTGCTTGGAATAATAATTTCTGTCTCATGTAATTTTTACGCAAAAAAGCTCAATTGCCAAGTTAAAAAAATCTCAAAATTACATCTAGTCTTTCAACGCCTTTCAAGGTCAAATATTCAAGTGAAGCAACAATGGAGGGGGACTTTAAATGTCAATCTTTCTACTTTCTTTTACAGGTTACAATAATGATACACCCTACCCAGTACATCCTTTGTAAATGCTAGACAAATTGTCTGACACACATTGATGTTTAATAGCCACAGAGAGGGATTTGGAAAAAGAGAGTATGTTATAACAGAGTAGTGATACTTGTCAGAATCAGAATCACCTTTATGTTTGCACATAAAAGAAATTTGACTCTTTCTCTCGATATACTTACACAGAAACAACGACAACAAAGCTGGTAAAGAACAGACAGGACTCTTATGTACACAAACAGTGAAGAAAAAAAATCTGTGATTACATAAATATTATGTGTATGTACAAGTCAAGTGCTCTATAAATTGTAAATATTACAAACAGTGCAAAGAAATAAATACTGAGCAGATATACATGGACTGGATGATTATATACAGTATGTACATTTGAAGATGACTATATAAATAGATTATATTCTATGCTATATATAGCGTATACGATTTATATTGATTTATATGTACATATAAAAAAGGTTGTGCAACACTGACTATAATCTGAACTGAAACACAGCTTGTAATGTGCATGCTCAGGCTGGTTGTCAGCATGTGTGCGCGTCTGTGACACCGTGACCCTCATACGCGTATGACTGCGTCTGCCTATGACTGCCTGTCTGCCTAAATGCCTGACTATCTGTCTGTCTGTCGGCACAAAGACAGCGGGGTCGGGGTGATGGTAGGTTGAGTCATAAATCTGCAGTCACCTGAGACAGTGAAGTATGTCTTTTCTGTTGGGTAGAGAAGGTGCTGAAAGGTGGAATACTCACCAGAGACAGACAGTAGCTGGTTGTGGCAGACGTTGGAGTGCTGGTGGTGGTAAGCGAAGAGGATAGTTGGGGGTGCTCGGCAAAGAGGTGCTGATTTACAGCTGGAGGCGAGACAGTGGATTTGGTGTTGGCTGTGTGTGTTTGTGCTGGTGTGTGTAGAGGAGGGTGGATGATGGTGGTCTTGAGGGGGGTTCAGTTGGGGCTGCGTTTGTGATCCTGTGTTAAGTGCTCGGTCACTGGTGAAGGCCTTTAGGATTAGACCCCCATCCCTATACCCCCCCTCCCCTCAAAAAACTCTCGTAAACAGCCCCCCTCTCTCCCACACACACACACACACACACACACACACACACACACACACCTCCTCTCTGCCTGGATTCCAGCTTTGAGCCCTTGTGAGATTCTCCAGAGCCTCCCACCACCAACTCCTCCACCACCAGTACTACCAGTACACTTTGCCTGTTCACACACACACACACACACACACACACAAACGCACGTGCACACACAAGCACATACACGTCAAGAGACACTCTAACATAACCAACGGCTCATCGTTCCCTTAATATTGCCAGAGTAAAGCGATCCCCTCACACTCACAACACATTAGTGCTGCTATTAGACCATACCCAGACATAAGGGCTACAGGGTGTGTGTCTGTGAAGTCTGCCAAAGTTTTATGCATGCTAGAGGGGGTGACTGTGTGCGTGTTTGTGTTTGCGTCCGGGCATGTGATTTGTGAGGGAGGAAGAGAAAGAGAAGTTAAGTGTGTGTGAGAAAAAGGTCTTGGGTCGATGCTGGTGTGTGTGTGTGTGTGTGTGTGTGTGTGTGTGTGTGTGTGTGTGTGTGTGTGTGTGTGTGTGTGTGTGTGTGTGAGTGTGTCTCCGTGTAGCGTTTTTTAAGAGAGAACGTAGAGACACTGAGATCCTGGCATGAGATGAGGGGGAGGAAGGATGGATGAGGTTTGCGAGGTTCTGGCGAGGGTGCACTAGGTGTAAGCTTGATAAATTTCCATATAGCAGTAAAATATCTGCCACTTTACTTATTGAGTTTCTAATGTGTGCCAGGTGCTTCTCACAAACACCTAGTGAACCATGTCTCTGTGTCTGTGTACTGTATATGTGTACACATATTTGTTTTAAGTCACATTTGGAGCAAATTGCAAACTCCAAACCAGATCAGCCACTGCTTCGGGACAAAATTGGTGTCCACAATTTGGTTTGAAAGCAGTTGCATTCAGGAACAGCTGAAATATCCTCTTGTCCTAGTTGGGGAGATTATAGGGTAAAGGTAAGGGCAATGGTTAGGGTCAGGCATGTTATGGTTATGGGTAATGGTTACGGTAAGGCTCCAGGAAAAAAGTATCAATGCACCGTCTCCAGAGGATGTGTGTGTTGGTGGGTGTTTTCAGAACTAATCTTGACCCGCTGGACTCAACATAAAACAACACGGCTGTATATACAGTTTTACTACTGCCATTCATAGACGAGAAAACTCTCAACCGTCAAACCGGACCCAGATGACACATACTATAAAATGTAGAAAAATAAACCTCTGAAAGTTATGTAAAAACCCAACCATGGCTACGAAGCACAGAACCGTTGATTTATTAATGTGGACGTTCCAGTCATTGGAAAAAGTGCCCCCCTGCTTTATATCAAGCCTGTATTTTTGGTTTGACTCACTTATCTTTTACATTGGCAAACAGTTGGGGGTTCAGCATTTCTCTGAGACTAACCCCTGGAGCTCTTTTGTGTATCATAGACTAAGTATTTTGGTTTCTGATCTTCTGGAAGAAACCTTTAAAGGTGGAACAGACCCCCGACAAAAATCTGTCACATCTATGTTTTCTTTTCTTAGCAAAGTTGCTCTAAAGTCTTTATACCTCATTTCCTTTTAAGAGCAGTCATAAACGTATAGAAGTAACAGAGGTGGCTGTCATGAACTCAGTGTGCTTCTGGTTGCCCTTTAATGGCGACCAGGCAGGAGAGCCGGGGCTTCGGTGGTTTTGGCAACAAACGAGACAGTCTTCTTTGAAGACGCCACAGATCCTCTTACCCAAGTCGCTTCACTCATGAAATAATTTCCCTTTCAAACAGACTATGTCGTTGTGAGTTATACAGGAAGTCTAATAGGAAACTGACAAATTTTGTCAGCGAGACCTACCCCCCAAAATATGTTGACTAAGTATGTGGGAGCTCTGCTGCTGTAGTTTCTGAGTTTTTGAGCCCATCAAGACCAAAATAATCAAATTATGCATAATATAAAATACAATGGAAAACCAACAAGAATTTATTTTTTTTGTATACAATTTTTTTGACAATTATATAATATACTTATAATATAAACAATATAGTAATACCTTTTTTACTTTGTATATATATATATATATATATATATATCATTTATTTTTGTAAAAATCCAAAAGTTGTCTCACATTCTCTGCATATCAACTTTTTGGAACTTCTAAAGGTATATATTTATTGTAACAGCCTGTATAAAACAGCAGCAAAGCACAGTTAAAAGCAAGGCACTGTTGTTAAAATTACATACAGCTTTCATATTGGCTTCTTAGCTAATCTCTATTCAAAACAAGAACAGTATGGCTTAATATATCCTAAAATGTTCCTCTTTTCATCTTTATAGTCATTCAAAGAAATATACTATGCAAACAGTAAAGAAGTTTTCCGACACAAAGGAACACAAAGTGAAAACATCCCTTTGACGAGTCGGCCTGTAACACAAAGCTGGCAAACTTCGAAGAGTTTCCCTGCCTGTTCCCATTCATAACCAGGAGTCCAAACTGTTATTCATATTTTTCCTCTGTGGTCGATCCAAAGAAATAAGAAAAAAGTTTGGTAAGGGATGGCATGTAGAGCCGTTCTGAAAGGGTTGGAACATTTCGGCCAACTGAACCCAAACGCTCTGAAAGCAGAATCACAAAATAACAACAATCTTTTAGTAGTAAAAATTCTCTTTAACTCACGCTGAAATATTTTGACAATTGAGTCTGTTCTTAATCAAAGTTCTGGAAGTATTTATTCCAAATGCAAGTCAACACTTCTGCCTTTTCACATACAAACTAACTTAAAAGGTCAAAAGAAAAAAAATACTATTTCAAATCATTTGAATATAAACGTAAGTAATGAGATGAATTGGAAGATTTGGTGATACAAGAGCAACAACTTTGCTGATCACACTGATACTGAAATAAATTACACTAATTAGCCAAATGGAACAAGATTATCTTTTTTTTAGCTATTTATTACCATCCAACTCTGTGATGGTGGCAACAAAGACACCTAAAACACAGTCACACCACAGAGCGCATGGTTACATCTGTCTGCTTGCACCTCACAGGAAATGGCATCCAATCACCTTTCAACTTTACACTAACAGACCACTCATTTGGCTTCATTTTGACATTTCACAGGTCGAGCTTCCTCCTCACACACTGAAACCATTTCTTCATATATGTGAAGAATAAGTGACAAATTCCAATGTATCAACATACTTGTTATTCTTTGCACACAGATTAAAGTTGAAGCAGCCTGGCAATATACTGCAAATCCCTTCAATGAACTTTGGTACTGATCACTTTATGTGAGGAGCGTAGTTAACTTATTTTCTTATCTCCAAATACAGTAGAGAACACATCAATATTCAACACTATTAATAATGTAGTCAACTCCTGCTATGCATTAGCCAGTATTAATGCTGACTGTGCCAAGTGCAGCCTCTAGTAGAACTGCGCCTGTCATCTCTGGCTCTGATATTTGAAATTCATCAGCTGGTTATTTCTAAATTAAAGAAAACAAATTGGACACAATATTATACAGCATTAAAGTAAGGGTCCATGTTAATTAAATATCCCCTACATCGGGGTGTGCCGATGTGTGCTAGGCTCTGGTTTTTTTCAGCAGCGCTGTGATTCCCCCACAGATCAGGATTTTATTATCATATTTCCGTCCATTTAAAGCACCATAATGACCCCTGGAACCATAAAATGCATATTAAGTTAATAAAAAGTTATATAAAGGGGTGCCGTTTGGACTGAAATGTATAATTATTGTCAGATTACTCAACTTGTTTTTACTGCTTCTTTGAGAATAGACCGACTGATATAATGAAATAATAAAACGACTGTAAAGGAGAGATTGAGGAGAAAAGCTGTAAAAGCTCGTTCGCGAGTCGTGACAAATACCCCTTCTTTCTTCAACACATCCAAAGGAGAGGAAACGAAAATTGCAGGTCTATAATCCTGCAGGAAAAAAAAACACTGCCTGCTCCGTTGTGCCCGACCTACCGAGTTAAATGTCTGACTGTGTTATACACAAACCAGCGATTTAAACAACTGCAACTGTTATTTGCTCCGCTCAAGTAGAAGTGTCGCGTCCGGGAAAGTTTGATCAGCTTTGTTTTAGAAACGTCGACGCCAGACTCTTGGATTTAATTGTTTTCATCAGTATATCATTAAAGTTTTAGTTTTAAATTTAATATTTTATTCATATTTATCTAAGTTTTAATCTAAGTCTAGAAGATAAACACATTGAATATTTTGATGTCACTATCATACTCACAGTAAATCTTTTTTTTTTTTTTCAAAATGCTTTGATATTTTTGAATTCACGCAGTTTAAGCAACAACGTGTTTTAATAATGAAAGCAAAAAGTCAGCAAAAACTTCCTTTCTCTCGTGCACCGAAACGGAGCGACCCGCAGGGAGGCGCTGTGTGTCCATGTCTTTGGAATCGGCTGGGAGTCCCAGGAAGGGAAAGACACGCTGCATAGAAAACATAAATACATAGACAAAGACCAACTTGACGACTAAGTCATTCATTTATGGCTTGCAATATCCTTGAACAAATTCAATTGAACATGTAATTAAAAAATGTTGCGCGAAATGATTCCACGAATATCCAATAATTATATTTGTGTCACAGAAAGGTCTTAAATCAAGTGTCTGGAAGAGAAGACCGCCTGGTATGCTATTTTACATGTGCGGAAACAAAGACTGCTCCAGGAAGAAGTAAGAAATGTTCAGAATGCACCCATGTTTTAAAACGGTCAGATTTTATTTTGATAATAAATGTGAAACTAAATGGTTGTCAAGGTAGACATTCTTTTCAATGCAGCTGCTTCAACGGTAACCCCTCCTCCTGGTGCCCACCCCCCACAGTCTCTCTCTCTCTCTCTCTCTCTCTCTCTCTCTCTCTCTCTCTCTCTCTCTCTCTCTCTCTCTCTCTCTCTCTCTCTCTCTCTCTCTCCCCCCACTCTGCCGTTATTCTCCACGGCCGTGTGCGCTTCATTCCAGTGCACAAGCCGAGCGAAGCAGACTGTCCACACGCAGCAGCCGAAGCTGATACATTCGCTCAGGGAATAAATATATTTAAAACCGCGCGGCTGTGTCTTTACAGGAATACCACTCGATCGCGGACGCATGTGAGAGTGCACATGCCTGGCTGGGACTGTACACCATGGCTCTGAGACAAGTGCGGCTATCTCTGCCTCTGCTCCTCTGACCACAGAGAAAGTCTTTGGATCTCCTCGCGAAGGCGGTTGTTTGTTTATTTTTTTCCCCCCCATTGACTAACAACGAAATATTGTTGGAAATATTCTCCGGATGGTGACCGCGGAGTGGACTACCTGTTTTCAGCTGATTAGCGCAATACGAGGGGAAGGGACTGGCAGACTTGCGCCCGTTGCCTTTCCTCTGGTTTAAGAAGGCACGTTGGAGATCACTGGAAATCGAGAAGGGCTGCTATATTCACACAGTTTACACCAAGGGTGTTATTTCCTCCCAACATTCACCTTTACGTGTTTTGGTGAATGGGGTAACTCTGGTCCTGGAGGCTTGACACCGCTGGGACTGGGACGAGACTGAGTGCGTGGAGCGGGGGATCACCCAGGATTGTGTTTCCCTCCTCTCTCTCGGGTCTGTTTACATGTCCGACCTGACTGCTTTATGACAATGGATTACTTTCTGCTTTTATGCAGCCTCTTGCTGCCAGTGGTGTCCGCCGTAGAAGGTAAGAAATTCCATCTTTAGTTGGTGTCGCGTAGCAGGATGCCTAAAGCGCATTTTTCTTTTCTCCATACCAAGTGAGCCAGCACCCATACCTCTCATAGCCTGGGCACCGCAGCGGGTGAGGCTCCTGTATTATACCCAAATTCTTCGTTTTCTACCATCGCCGAATTTAAACCAACGTTTCATTTTCAAAGTGTCCATCTGGCTTGTTTGAAAGGATCACTAATGGCATTATTGGCTTTACGCAGCCAACCGCTGTGGCCGGTACAGGTTTCAATACACAATTGTAATGCGCGTCAACGAAAGCTCATCCATTCCAATGGTAGTTGTATATTGTGTTTTCCCCTTACATCAGCTATTGCCGACTGCTAGAGCTTTCTTTGTCACTTAAAGGAAATTAGCTCCACACTGTATCTCACCAGGGAGTCGTGGCTCCGTGCCCCCCCCCCCCCCCCCAGACACTTTCCCTCAGGTCGGCTGCGTGTATTTTAGGGATGTATGAGTGTGTGGCCTTTTGACATGTTTACTATCAGTTTGAGGTTAAAGTATACGCTCAAAAAAAACGCCATATTAGTTTATTTTGATACCCAATTCATATAAAAAGCTGATATGATTTTTAAAATTTCAAAAATCACTTTGAAAAGCAAAATGTCATTAAAATAATGTAAATTAAATCAAATTACTGGTATGGATTTATCTCTGTTCTGATTAGATTTTTCGTTTGGTTAATGTTTTTTAGTAAAGCGGCATCGATTGATTATTTACAGTTGCATTTTAAAACAGTTGCTTCCAAAAACAAAGCCATCTGTTTTAGCTGAGTGTTGGTGTTTGCCGTGCGTAAAATCGATGGGAAATTCAAGCTGTCGTTCTTTCCCCACCAACGAGGTGTTGCACTCCTTTATTATTCTTTTTCCTACATTATGGAATGTCTCACTTTGCTCTGTTTGGGCAAATGAGGATAAGGAACAGTAGAAATAAGGTTGAAAGGGGCCTGAAGCTTGTACTATGAATGCTGGAGCCCAGGCGAGGCTCCCGGTTGGTTTGCGATGCCAGTAGGAAAGTAGGACAGTGGGCCACTGGCTCAGCAAACGCCTTTCTCTCTCCGCTTGTTTCCCGACCTGTCCGCACGTCGTACGACTTTTATTTTCTTAAATAATGTTGAAAGACGTCTGTCATGACGTTAAAATGTATTTTTCAAGCCAAGTTTTACTTTTGCCGACAATAGTCTACTTGACGGCAGTGCTTTCAAATAAAATGTAAACATCAGCTATAGACAGTGAATAGGCAGCATACAGTAGTTCGGCTGAAACGACTAGACATACAGTATATATAGTGTATTGTATATAAGGGAACGATAATGTATTTACCCGAAGGTCGTGTTACTTATTCAACATCCACAAAACTGATTAATTAAAATGAAATGTACGTTTGCATTTGATTCAAGTCTATTCTTCAAATTACTTTTCAGTGTTCTGACCTTAATTTGAGCAAACAAAGATTACACGCTGCTTCTTGAACTGTTCGTGATATCGCCATTCCTACTAAATAGCCCCTCTGCTTCCTCTGCTGGGAACATGTGTAAAGAAAACATGCGTACCCATTAGGGAAAATATTGTAACGCTTATCTGATACGGTTTGTTGTTTTCTTGGTAGGTAACCATTAAATAACAGTTATTGAGGCTCGAAGCAGGCTACGATAAGCGTCCCACTACAGAAGTGACTTCTTCCCTCAAATATCCTATATTTGAACCACAAATCAAACTTGAAGTACTGAATTAATTACTGCACTCTGTAGATTGATTGATGACTTCCATTACAATTTTGTAACAGCAACTTCTTTTGAGCAAAATTGTTTTTGAAATTGTAGTTCTTTCATTTTGCGAGGGACCCCCCCTGGACCCTTCTCAGTGACCCCAATAGGTCACCGGACCCCAGTTGGGAATCTCTGACTTAAAACACATGGTTTGAATCGATGAGTGGATTCTTGTGCAGAAGTTGGAAGGCTTCAGAGGTAGATTCAGAGAGAGAGAGAGAGAGAGAGGGGGGGGGGGGGGGGGGGGGGGGGGGAGAGAGGGGTGTTTTCTTGACAATAGTAGCGAGTTGGCTGCGCACGGGCTTGAAGTTGATGTATTTCGTTAGGACAATATATTCCGTCCATAAGTGATGCCATAAATTGTACCCGACTGACCTGGCTCGGGGTTTACCAAAGCTTTTAATACAGCTAGGTGATTTATGGCCGCTGTTGGGACTTCTTTGGGTTTATTGCGATTTAAGGAGAAACAAGCGCCCTGGTGGGGAAGTTTCCGCCGGCCCCACCGTGCGTCTCTCTGGGTCCAGGGGTCACACAGCCCGCGGAAATGCTCTTAATGTCTTCATGTTTTATTTTCTTTTTTTCTCCCTCCTTTTTCTTTTGGTCCCTTTTTTCTCCACATCCACCCCTTAAATTACCATGTAATGGTTGAAGTCAACGCTTTCAATCTTTTACATTTAGTTTACTTTTAATTATTTAATTATGGGCATATTACACCCAGAGCGTCGGCCGTTTCTGAGCTCTCAGTGGCAGCAAACATCAATATCAAACAATAATGTGAATCTGTCCATACACTTTTATGTCATTTAACTTTTACATGGCTTAAATAAAACGCATATATAGTTATTTTGTGCAGGATTTTGTATATTCTTGTGATACTGTTTTGTGGATCTGTTGTAATTAAATACCCAGGTCGCATCGTATGTGCATTTGATTTTGGAGTGTGTTAATTGTTTCAGGATCTAATTCCACTTCAGTTATTTTCATTAGAAAGTGAATTTCATTATGTTTTTGACAAAAAAAAAAGAAGTAGATCGTTGCAATCCTTTTGAGATCACATTATTCAGTGGACCTCAGTATAGGGCCTTGGTTGTTGAACGTGCTGGGGAGACAAATTGCGTCGATGACGGTCCTCTATAGCGCACAGGCGGTGTTACTCCTCGGTGTACATTATTTGTGATGGAGGGAGAAAACACAGGAAAAAAAGGCGCTATAATGATATTCCGGCCAGTCAAGCGGACAGTACACCCACTTCGATGCTGTTTATCTGAGTGTATTGTCTTTATGCGGCTTCTATTCACAGAGTTCAGTTTGTTCAGTTTCAGGTGAACAATCTAACCCAGTTCAGGTGTTACAACTGAATCGACTTGTGTTCATTGAAAAAGTTTGAGCGTATTTATTGTGACAAAGGCGTCAACCCCGTTGTGCTTGCACTTCAGCCAACAGCAGTCACCTGGAATCATTTTCTGTCTGAAGTAAGACAAATGGGCTTTTATGGCCCCAGCTCAGCTCAGGGTTCCCCCTCACTCTCCATGTTTTTTTTGTTCTATTGATGGCGGTGCATTTCTTGGAGTGATTACGCACAAGCTGGACCTTTGAAGCGCACATGTTTATGTTTTTATGTGGGTGAGATCACACCTCCACAGGAGCTTTCCTGTGCTTGTTTGCAGTTGGCACATTTCTCATCCAACTCTCTTCCACGATGTATTCTCCCGTGCTCTTTCTTTAGCTTAGGAGGTCCCCTCACCATTATCATTATGTTATCGTTAATATTATCAGACATTGGCAGCGAAGCAGTGGCAAATGTATACAGTGACGGCGGGGGGCTTGTAAATGATGATTTAGAGGTATATTATTCTTACAAAAATACGTAAATGTAAAAATAAAATAAAAAAATATATTCCCACAAATATCAAAGGTGCTTAAACCAAAATGTAACTGAGGAGATTTTACGTTATTTTGAAGGAAATATAGTAAATGCTCAACTGATGTTTTTTTTTCACCCTGTGCCTTTAAATTAAATAGCCTTTATAACAGCTTGTTTGATATTTGTTCTATCTGATACTAATACAAAGTGCAAAATCAAACGTGGGCATTTTTAGAGGTTTGGGACGGCTGTGTCTTACTAAACTCAATTAACATGAATGACGAACGGTGTAATGTGGCCATTTTGTCCGGCACGCTTGCTGTCCGAAGGCCTTCATACGCCAGGCTTTATTTAAGAGCGCAGCATCAGTCATGTGTGGCCTGCCCTGAGGAGAACTCACGGTGAAGCTGCCAAGTTAAACTTCACTCCAGGAGCAGCTCTACATAACATTCAAAAGCAAATTACTGAACAAATGCATTTAGGGTCACAATTGAAGTGACAAAGGAAACTGTTAAAGGCTCTGTGGTGGCTATCACACAGCCCATTTAAGGGCCGAGTGGAAACGTGCTAAAGAGGCGTGAAAGTGTATTTGCAAAATAAAAGCAAAGTCATTCTGGCAATTCTACTGATGAATCATTACCGAGGGCATTGTGGAGGTCAGCGAAATGGTAAATGACTTGGATCAGTGAATCAATCCATCCATCTATCTATCCATCTATCACAAGCATTTATTTATTTTTATAAAAGTTGGCTTATCAAGCAGAATAAAAAAAAAAAGAATGTTTAGTAATAAGATACTGCTGGTAGAGAACAGAACAGACACGCGCACACACGACACACGAAGGGTGTTTCAAGTGTCAATTGATGCGGACTTATTGATCGAGCAAATCAGCGCTGCTCAGCCTTTTAAGACCGCAGAATCAGGTTTGATGCGAAAGAATGCCTAGCTGTCTTTGAACTGATAGAAGCAATAAGCAATTCATCAGGATATTTATCAACGCGTCCTGAATCAATTGTTCATTATTGCGCATTTGGCACAAACGGTTTCCAACAACAAGCAACAACACGTAATACTAAAGATATTGCATGTCGGTACGAATTTAGACTTACAAACCATGAAATCAAGAAATAGCATGAAATTGTAAATAATTAAAACAAATTATGAATATGACATCTCACTTATTGTTATTGTTATCGTTATTGTTATTATTATTATTGGTGAACTTACTATAAAGTGTACATACATTTATAAATAAAGTCAATACATTTTTTTATACTTATAACATTGTTAACATTTTCAAACTGTCCTTTGTTAGTCGTGCATTTCAATTTCTAATACTGAAGGTACTAGAAATTGGCACAGCAATGCAGATCCATCTCAACATTCACAGATATGCACTTATTCAAAAGAGTAAATTAATAAACTATAAATGATCGGCAATCACCCTCAGCAGTATCCTGGTGCATTGACCTCGACAGGGAACGCAACCAGTCAGTTGGTCATATGCTAGGCAGCAGCCATGTTGAACAGATGTACAGTGACTTAGGTTCAGATTGGCGTATGGCGCTCAGGACGAAGGGGGAGTGGATGACGACATGTTGGGAGTTGGGGTGGGATGGTATCGAGGGGAAGCTGTGAGGTGGTGGTTGGGATATGGGGCGGATTTGGATCAGAGACCCAGAGAGCAGCAGAGCTGACAGACTTTACAGATGCAACAGGCCTGCGGGAGCGCTCATGTGCACCGACTGATGGTTCATGGCTCATATGGCGGCAGGGAAAGATTCACCGAGCTGGAATTTCAACATGTAGGAAAGCAACAGCCGTGTTAGGCCTGCTGGGGCCTTCACACACTAAAAAGTGGACAAAGCAGGATGACCGGAGGAAATAGGGACGTTGTGAACCCAGCTTCAGTAGCACTGCACTTTGTAGTCTTTACTAAACATGAGACAAATGTCCGTTTTACTGTCCGGGCTATCAAAATACAGGCAGAACAGGATTAACAGAAGTAGAATATAAAACCGGCAGTAAAATGATACTTTAGAGAAAGATCAGTGCAAGTGTATTATTATTACGGTAATACAATATGTTTTGTAGTTTGTTAGTGTTAGTTTACAGTGACCTCCACATGTAGTTAAATCTTTTTCAGCTGATATAAATGTCAATGGCTATGTATATACAGTATGTGCATAATAGCAATAACTCTAAGACACGAGTACTAAATACTCTGACATGAGTATTGTGACCCAGTTAAAGAAATTTGAACGTGTTCCTTTTAATCCAAGTAGAATTGGAGTACAGCTGAGACTGTCAGCTTCAGGATATTTTCCTGACAATTTTCAAATCAGTATGTGCGTATGCAGCTTGCGTGCATCACTGTGTTTGGATATAGCATGTGTGTGTGTGCGTAGTCCATCCTGGCATCCGACACAGGGGCCTTGTGGGATGGCAGGTCTTTGACACCCACTGTCGAGAGCAAGCGAGGAGGGCAAATGTGTCTGGGCCTGCTCACTGCACAGACACAGTGCTGGTGTCTGGAGTCAGCCGAGCAGAACAAGGGGGAGAGAGATACACACACACACACACACACAGACTAAGGCAGAGAAAGAGAGTTTTTGCACTCACATAGATCAAGATGGGTGGTACATCTAGGGGGTAGGAGTGTGTATATGTGTTGTGGAGGTTACAGGGGCTGGGGATTGTTTATGTGTGCATTGTTGGGGGTACAGTATGTCATGGTATGCCGACTCCTCTAACTGAAGCCCCTGATATACTCCCGAGCGGACGCGTACACGGACAGCTGCGGACACTACGGACATGTAGTAGTTCTGTTTGTACTACTTGCTGGAGTCGGTGCCCTTGTTGCCAGAGGTATACGTGGATGCCCGCACAGAGCCTACGCTTACACCCTCTGGACCCTGGTGGAACGTCATGTACTTGCAGATAGGGAAAGTATAATTTTGGTTTAAAGTGGATTGTATTTGAAAAAAAGTCATGTGATGGCAGCATAGAGAGGTGGCAACACTATCCTCTGTGTTAATCCCTGTCATTAATAAAAACAACGGTTCAGCTTAATCCTTTTAATCAAAACCTTTCTCTCAAAGGTTTGGGACCATTTGCACGCCCTAATACTACCTAAACCATTTAAAACTCAAACAGAGCTTTTACATTTTTTTGTCATGGGAAAGCACGGCATGTGAAAGTTTTATAGCGTGTGTGCTTGCATGGATGTACGATAGGTGTTTCACATTGCTCAGCTGACTCAGACAGGGATGTTCCCCCTCTTTGGTCCTTACTGAACAATATTAATGGCTTTCAAAATACTGATGAAATGTTTGACATAATATAAATCGCCAGCAGAGTTGGCGTTTTATAGGCGCTGTCTGCACCGGATGTCCATAAAGTGCAGCTGAAATTACCACATGTCAAAATGTCCAGATTATAAAGTGAGTTAGGACCTGCTGTGCTTTCCACCCACGTCCTGTGACCCCTATCCAGAGGTCATGGGGCGGGGGGGTTTGGATGAATTCGGAAGGGGCTTACTCCCCAAGGCTAGTCTTGTTCCATCTCAACAATAGTAGTTCTAACACAATCAAGCTCCAGGGGTTATCCTTTTCCAGTGGTGAATAAAAATACACAGAAAGAGGAAGTGCATATTTAGAGGGATCGACTGTGCAACTTTCCACGGCTCGTTGACACATAAACATTCACACAAACAGACCAGGTCAAAAGCACAGTTGGAGACTTGGTCAGAGGTGTTCACTTGGCTTCTTTTTGTCAGCGTGGTCAGCCTACAGATCAGGGCAGTTTTACTCTTTGCATGTAGGACCTGGACCGCCTGGAGCCTGAATGGACATGCGACAGCCATAATGCCGCACAGAAGAAACTGGGATATTCAAAGGAACACAGGGTGGAGTTTGGTGGAGTAGACTTCAGGGCCTCCTCCCAACATTTCTTTATGAGCTACAGACTTTTGTAACACATTTTTGCCAATGGAGCAGAAAGAGATCTTTGATACTTGTCTTCAAATAATAGCCAGTTACATCTGTCTGGAGAGTGGACGCAGATGTAAAGCAGCGTGCCTGGAGGGGGGAGAAAGGCAGCATCACCTGGTTTCGGCCTTTACCAGTCTTGTTAAGTATAAGAGGAAAAGAGAGATTGGGGAAATTCCTTTGTTGAGTTTAACCATGGTGGTGGGACGTTTCGAGGCGCAGGGCCTATAGCTCCAGGCCTTGTTCCCTTCAAGAGCAAGGGAAGCTAATTTTTTACCAACAGCGTAGTAAGTCTATGTGTGACGATAGGAACTGCTTTAAGGGAAAAAGCTGAGTTCACATATCATGTGATGGGCCTAAATATCCATTGTAATTAACCATAATGCGTGTGTGGGGAGATGAGTGTTTGAACAGTGTATATTTTACTTGATAAGGGGTGTATGAGTGTTCCTGTTCAGAGTGTTGCAGATGGCTGTTATTACACCTTATTCTGCCCCACTTCTTATCCTTGGTGTCAAAAACACTCGCCTCCTGCACTTCATCTCCACTTCAAAAGGCACACAGGCAAGAGGAGGGCTCCCCACTTCTATTACATATTTCTACCTTTCCCTTTTTGTCTTCTTGAGAAGAGCAGCAGGTTTAACCAGACCGCTGCTCACTTATCAACAGTGCACCAAATTCACCCTGAACATCTTAAACCCACTCTCTTCTGCGCAGGTCACACATGGTGAATCCAACACATTTCAGTGGCAGTTGCACCAATCACACGTGACCTTTTGTCAAGATATTTACATAATCCCCATGGTTCCACGCTGCAGCCTCCTGCAGGCACTTCCAGCTGTGAGGAGCATTTATTTAACCTCAGCTCAAGTTGGAATGGAGTTTCGGTGACACAGTGACTTGATGTTTAAGTGAGTGCAATATTTTAGAGGGCAACGAAAGGAAAGTCAAAACACCTTACTGGCTACTATTCAGGCAAGCATTTCACGGCAGCAATCTAGCAAATGTGGAGGTGTTGCTGCTTTTGGGCTTTTGTTACTTAGATGGTCTTAACACATGTCCATTTGGTAGAGTGGTAGATGGCAGAGGGCTATAAAGCGGTGCCTGTGTGACACAGATACACTCATGATGTGTGTTTTTAGCAGCAGACGGAGGAAGGGAAGGGAGGCCACCCTGTGGGTTTGCCATCAGCTTCAGTCAGTTCACAGAGCTGCTGTTCCAATGTTGAAAGAAAATCTGTTCCCCAGCAGAGTTTCTTCCTTTTGATAGGAAGATGCAATCAACTGCAACTGGTTGAGTATATATTTCTTGTTAATAAGTTCTATTTCACAAAGGATTTTCCATTATGTCTCCATAATATCCGTTCGTCCTTTAGTATTCTAAGTTTACTTCACTGCAAACTCAACTGTGGATACAAACTGAAATTCATATATATCATGCAATTTCAAATATGTTATAAATATTTAGTGAGCACATGCCTATTTGACATGGTGGTTGTTAGCTGTGATTTTAACAGGGATTTGACAACCAGCGCTGTGAAAGACTAATTGCAATGAGCCAGATGAAGGCACTGGACAATGTAGGCTGACCCCCTCCTTCTGTGCCAAGTCAGGCCATAAACAGCTTCCCTTTCCCCTCTAACACCCTATGGAAATCCTTTCTGACCCCCAACTCACACACACACACTTAACACACATGAATGGTGACAGTTGCTTAATCTCACGGCCATACACATGCATGCACACATTACCCCCACCCAATACACATGCACGCAAGCCCCCACAAAAGCTTTACCCTATCTCTCTCTCTCACACACACACACACACACACACACACACACACATTTTTAGGGTCAGAGCCCACATCCACTCACTCTTCTGCTAATGAATCAATCAGCTGGTTCCATTCATTTCATTGCTGTCAGTCTCCATCGATCAGCCCTCTTTCTCCCCCTCCCAACAGAGCAGCGGGGGAGCTCAGCGATTGAGAGGAGAAGAAGGGGCTTGAAACATCCTGGCAGTTCAAAGACTCCTCATTTCTTATCCGCTTTGGTTCCCCAGAAATATGGCGTTTTGATGGTGTGTAGCAGTGTGCATGTATGTGTGTGGAATGAAAGAGGGAGAAAGGATTAAGAAAAGATCAAGAAGGCAAGACGTCTCCTTCTAGAGTTTATACATGGCATCTGACCTTCCTTTTACCTTTGCAAGACTAGCGTGCACTGTGGATTCCAACATCACGGGAAGGATGGAGATAGCAGGTGGCGGATATCAGCCAGGTGCAAGCTCATTCGCTTACAGGGATGCCCCTTCTTGGCTATGAGGCATAAACTGCCCCACCCCACTCTGGCTTTTCAGCCTCAAGCTTGGCTGGGTGAGCGATGTGTGGTGGGTCTAACTCTCACCATGCATCACTCCTCCACCTATACCGAGTCAAAGTCAGAAAGGTTATCAGTTATCAAAGCCCCTCAAAGTTGGAGCTGTTTATGTGTGTGTGTGTGTGTGTGTGTGTGTGTGTGTGTGTGTGTGAGGCCATGCAGAGTGAGAGAAAGGGAGACAACGGAGTGCTTTTCATTTTTCAAAAGCCACTTAGTTCTGTTTATTGGCCAGCCAGTTCATTTCAAAAAGTGTTGAGAGATGCAACAATGAAGGCCAGAGGTTGCAGGAGGCCAAGGTCAATTATGTTTAGGTTGGAAGAAAAGGAGTGGAGGAGGGCAGGTAGGAGGCGGAAGAGGAGGAGGAAGGTGTGTGAGGAGTGGAGGAACAGAGCAGCAGTAGCTTCTGAGATTGTGAGATCCATCTCAGCAGAGAAACTGTAATCTCCTGACTTGGACGCTTGCCACTAACCAAGCCTCCACTTTCACACCATGCAGCTTCCTCTCAGATACAGGATTGTGCCTGGGAAGAAAGACTCGTTGCTTTCCACCAGTACCTTTTACTATCCTTTTCTCTCTCTGTATCCTGCTCACGCATACACTCACATTGGTCCCAGATGAAAGGTCTAGGCTTTAATGCGGTCTGGAAGAAATCTGCCAGCATTTCTTTAATGAATCTGACAAGCAAGCCAGTGCAGATCAATTGAAACATTGTGTGACGATTTCAAGATGCAATCTCGGATTGTGTCAGAATGGTTGAGTCAATGGCAGATGTAACGAAATAATTAGAGTTGAACAAAAGGCTGTGTGAGCGAGTATGTAAACACACATTTAATATGAAGTGTGATTGCAAGCTTACCAATAGCCAAACATTGTGGTTTTATAACCTGCTCACGGTCTTAAATGTCTTCGAAATTCAAAGCCTTGTTAAACTAGCTTATCAACAGCAACAAAGCATGGTGTCAACATTTGCTTCATTTTCATAGAGTGACGGTGTTTTCCTTTGATTCACATGGTCATTGATTTATATGGACCAATAGAGTTTATTGCCATTTGATCAGAGGGAGTCTGAGGTTTTATAACTGCAGTGGTAGTTTATCAGATAGCACCACTTCAAGGTCCCCTTATGTATTGTGTCAGCCAGACAACTTGGCGCTCCGTCCTGCCAAAGAGGAAGACCTGAAAGTACAAGGCTTTCTACCAGAAAGGTTGCCATTAAGAAAAGTCCTTGACAGACAAAGCCTCCTTTTATATTCTATTTACCTTCCTTTTCGTCACCTTCCTGTCGCTCTCTTTGGCCTTGTCTCTTTCCCAGCCTTGCTCATAGTCTATGATCTCTCTGCCGCCTCTCTTTAACTGTCATTCTCGTCCTTTGTTCTTTCATCCCATCCTTTTTGTCCATCGTTCTGCCCTCTGCTCCTCTTCAGTTCCCTCTTCTATGACCGCAGGTTATCACTGTTACAGTAGGTCCTAATTGCAGTATTATTTTCCTTTCCCTGTTATCTCACACCCTTGTGATATAAAACTCCCAACAGTGACAGTAAGCAGCTAGGAGACAGATGCTATTTACCACTCAGAGACCCTTTCTTGTTGCCTACTACTTGATAAGGTTTTGACTGTCAAGAGGACTTCCCCTATTGTGTATGGAGAGAGGAAAGTCTGCAGTTGAAAGGCATTGCAAATGCACGTCATCTCCCCTCGTTCCACTGACCGAAAATGTTTCCTGAAATGACAGGTCTGACATGCACTTTTCTTTCAACATGTCGCCCTTGGCTTTTTCCACAAAACATGTTCCTTGTCTGTCACCTTGGACAATAAAAAAGATTAGCGCAGAAGGAATGGATACAAAAAGAAAGAAAGACAAGAGTGCCTCAGTGGGCTGTAATGCAATATGTTGCTTTGGTGTGTGACTAGAGGGTGTCTAAGTGGAAGTCACATGAGGTGTCTGGGTTTTAAATACCAGCCAAACAGCTTAGAGTGTGAAAACAATCGGCAGAGACATGAAAGTGTAAGCGAGAACACACACACACAGGGGTCAGATAACCCCTGGGCAGATGGTGATGGTCAAGTGAGCAGGGAAGAAAGGTTGTGGGGGGTTGCAATGTTTATGCCACTAGTGTCAGGAAAGCGATACAAAGCATTACCTCCTGTGCCAATGTTGGCCTCTCCAAATCCCCAGGGGTGCAGGAGCTAAAACGGTGGTGATGATTAGAGATTCAATTTGGCTTGCCATCAATCAATGCCACGAAGATCGACAGGATCGCTGCCGATAGCCCACCCTTGCAACCAGATTGGGTTTGTGCCTCTTGGGATTCACGCCCTTTTTTCACGCTTTGTTAATTAAGCGACCAAGCTGCCCCTGCACTTACTTATTTATGAATCTTGGCTTCGACCGGAATGGAGACCACTTGGTTTCCCCTAATTAGTCCCTCACTAATGGCCTGCTTCCAGACAATCCATACAATCTCAATCCAGAACACTGACCCCCACTCTGTCAATGCACACACGGAACCATAACGCCCATATGACCTTGACGTTACACAACCCATGTTGTCTGGTGTTGTGTTTCTTTGGTACTGGATGAAGTGCCCCACATGGGATAATGAGGCAACACTTAAAAATATCAATTTCCATCTCCGTCTGTCTAAGTAATTTCTCACCTGTTCATTAACCCAAGAATAGAGCTGCCCAGATGTGTTGAGCCTTGACGATGGTTAGGTAGTGAAGGCACAGAACTGGATGCTTCATGTTGGTGAAATATGAACGCTTTCCTGGAGCAGCGAGGACTTTGCAGTTTTAACTCTGCCATGACTTATTGATATGTGTATCTTCTGTTAAACAGGGACATGTTGAAAGGAAAATCAACAGATGTATACTGTTGACTTCATAACACCTTTTTGAATGAAGTATGCCAGTAGCATGACATCATTACTATAACCCCAACTTATAATTACTGTAACTACCAATCAGTCCTGCAAACACCCTGCCCAAGAGCCTTTTTCCCTTCCTTTCAATGAAGTCACTGTTCAGGATCAGTAAGCCCATTCGCTGTGGCCTTGTGTGGTGCGGTTTGTATCCCATAAACACCAGTCCCGACTCAGAGTCAGATTTACTGGCCAGCGGCCCTTAAGGGAGTCATTTGTATTCTACCCACTTTGGCTGGTTCAGGGTCAGGATGATGACTAATCAGGTCAGTGCTGATCCACACCCTGCTTTTGGAGCATTCCCAACCACACCTAGCTAACTTGGACCACCAGGAGGTCTGGCTTGTGTTCTTGTGTGTGTGTGTCGAAGGTAGATGGAACACATGTGAGCTGCATGGAAACATACTGATATTTATGGCGCATTTCATTTCCTGTGTCCTCAGTTGGAAAGAAAAACAAACTTGCACCTCGTTGTTGTGTATTCCCTTCAGATTTCATCGCCACAGGCCACAACAGAAGTGAACCCAGCTGAACACTTGTGCTAATGGGTGAGCTTAGGCATAAACATTGGGGTTGTTATTTTTTAACTAGCTAAGTTCGCCAGAGGCTGTGTTATAAGGATCACAATGAGGCAGGTGGGGAAGCTTTTGAGCGAGTTATAAAAAAAAGTTAATTATTCTCTCTCGGCCAACCGGGTGCCAAACCAGATGAATCTTATTTGTGTTCACTTAAATATACATATAGATGTCCAATTGTGCGTGTACGTAAAAAAAAACCAACAACAAAAAAGATCCCCTGATTGACCAGTCTTTTTTCACTGTGGTATAATTCATCCCATCAGCCACTGGACAATCAAATTATCCAGATAATATATTTCAAAACTGAGTGGGCTGTCAAAACAGCAAAGGTTAATGTATACACTAAGCATTGACAGTCCATATAACCCGACCTTTCCAGCCAATGACCCCTGCAAATGTATGAACAAAACCCCTGTCCTTTTGATCTACTTACCATCTGTTTATATGAATATCATATTTTTATTTATTTTCTTTTGTCTCCCAAGCCACCAGACCCCACATTTGGTTTTCCAGAATGTTTGGCGCACCACAGTACACACACACACACAGCTGCTGGTGTCTGCCGGTGATAATTTGGCACCTCCACTATACTTCTGTGGTCCTTTTGAAATTCCCAGATGACCTTCTGTGTCTTTGCACACACACACACACACACACACACACACACACACACACACACACACACACACACACACACACACACAATCAAGTTTTAGATACATGAAAATATTTGTGTGTGCGTATAAATGTGCTTAAACATGTGTGTCAGCAAATAAATCAATGGGTGCCTAGAGGCCTTGTGGCTAGAGCTACTGTGTGGTGGTTGTGTGGGGGTTATTGGTGACACCCCTCTCCCTCCTAACTGCCAGCTTTAGTTACACATCAATGAAGGGTGAATAATACATTATCTAGGGTAGCCCCTATTCCTCCTACATATCCCAAGAGAAAGAGAGGAATGGAGAGGTAGACAGATGACAAAATGAGAAATAGACTATATATCTTCCATAGAGAAAAATAAGTAAGAAATATATTTGACCCAGAGCTCCACGATTCCACCCTAATCTCATTTGTCATCCACATCATTCAGCCAAACCATGAAACTTCAACCTAGCTCACTTCCTGTTTAGACAGTGTCCCTCTCCTCCTCCCCTGTCCTGATGTACGACTAGCCTGTCGCTGAGATTTATGCTGCTGTTTAGGTGCTTTAAGGACAACAGGACACCTTCAGATGAAACAGGAGTCAAGGCATTGACTCTAGGCCAGTCAGCCGGTGTGGGTTTAGTGGATTTACTGGAGGGTGTGAGGGTCCTTGAGCATGAATCGTTGATGCTAGTGGTTCTGTAATCATGATGCGATTATTTAAACATATATCTTACTAGGACAGGATAAGTGTTTGTGTGTTAGAGAAAGTGTCTATGCCTCTGCATTTTGGGACCTGCGTCCTTGCCAGTCTGTCTGTGTCTGTACATGTGTATGTGCATATATGTGTGTCAGTGTGTGCGCGTTACTAACTGCTGAATGATTTATTCTTTCTTTCTCTGGTGTTGCTGTCTGGGGCCCTCTGTGTGTCATGCCAATGCGCAGAGGTCTTTATGTAATTGCAGTGGGCCTGTGAAGCCACCTGCCATATGGACTCCAGTAGCCTTGTGTGTCTATCCGTCCATCCGTCAATTTCTTTTAATTGCCCAGAGCCCAGAATCTGTGCCGTGCCTATCCATCGAGTGGTTTCTCTATAGGTTAAATACATTAATAAGTAATAAGGTTTGGGACCTCACCAATCCCTGACCATGATATTGACCAGATAATGCAGAGCTGGGCTGAGAGCAGGTAGTGTGGATGCTACAGGCTCTAGCCTGGCTATTACTTTCCCTGTCCTGTCATTGTCGTCCCCATTTTTATTTACATCCCAAATATTCTTCATCCACTTTCTATTTTATATAAAGGGGGTACACAACGATTAAAATATGTCTCTCAAAGCTACTATCAAATTTTCCATAAAGAAGTAGGGGCCGCCACTTCGCCTTTCCACCCTTTTTATTTGTTTTAGAGAGTACATATGAGAATACAAACCTAAATCAAACCGTTGTCTTATTGAGATCATATTGTTGAAATCTTGGCACTAAAATTAAGTTTTGTATTGTTTGCAAAATAAATGTAGTTATTGTTTTGAGTCATTAAGTCAATCTCCTTGTTTAGTGTAAAGTCATATAGCCAGGTTCCTGGAATCTGTGTGTTACCAAATGTGATGTGTATTTTGGAGGTTAGAGGCTGCATTGTAAACATTGTAATAATTGATTAAGCTAATACAACAACTAGTATAAACCCCTTTTCTCTTTCTCCCCAGCTGTTATTTATTACCTTCAAATTGCATCATACTTTTAGATGCACATGAAAGTGTTGTTGCATCTGCTGTCAGAATGATGTAGCGGATGTTTGCATTTTCTTATGTCGTCTTGCAATCTAGAACCTGCAGCTTATTGCACAGTACCGCTACACTTACAAGAAGCCACTTTGCGGAAATGTTATTTAAATTGCTAAATTGAAAATGCAATGCACGTGTAAGGCTGAGCAGGTATTAGCATTGACATGAGCATATTTGAGGCTTTTCATGGATGGTCCTGACTATGCCTGTCTCCTGGCTGGTTCATCACTGGTGCTGAAGAGGCAAAGTCCATTTGCACAGAGGAGGTCTAACAAGTCAAGTTACTACAGCCGCCAAGTGTGAGATTAATTAACTCAGTAGCGATTAAGAATGCAGGTCCGACAAGAATCTTGGTGGCGAGGGGAGCGGAGTGCGAGAGAGAGACAGAGAGAGATACACAGATATCGTGAGAAAAAGAGCTTCAACTACAACACTGATCAATGTGATTAATATCACCCAGCCATTTGTGGGTATGTGACATTGGAAAACAAAATAGCCATAAATAATAATGATCTCGCCCTTGCATCTCTTACTTTAAGTTAATGACGCCCCACATAACAAATAAACAAATTCATCTGCCTCCATCCGCTGCAGAATTGAAATAAAAGCCTGGTCCCTAAAATAAATCTATAAACCCTTTTCAGCAATCAATCCGCAGCTGTTTGTCATCATAGACCATTAACGGTTGCCCACAGTGCGACGAGTGAAAAAAAGGGGCAGACAGAAATTACGTCGTATCAAGCTATCTCACGCAGGAGAGCAATGCTGCTGCTAAGCTTTTAGAGGCAGCGAAACTGGAACGACTTCACTCGAAAGCTGGTTTGTTAGCCAGCAAACACACACCTAGGTAGGAGAATAAAATAGAAAAAACTGGGAGTAGTAGGCACATGTATGAAGGAGAGACTGTCATAAAGGTAGACACAAAAGAGAAACAAGAAGAAAGAGGAAGGAAGCAAGGATTACTGAGGGTAAAAGAAAGGAAATCAAACGACCTGCACCTTGCCCAGTGTTTTATATACAGTAAAGAGCATCTGGTGTGTGAGTGCATCTGGGCCATTGTTCCCCTTCCTGTTTGTATTTGTAATGTTGCATGCTACATTATGCTTTACTTGTTTAACATAAAGCGCCACTCCCACAATTCTTTGTATGTGAGGGTACAGAGAAAGAGATGTCTGTGCTTTTATGTGATCTTTGTGTATATGGATTTGCGTGGCTATAACAGACAGGATGTGTGTGTGCGACAGTGTCTCAGTCACACAGGCCCACAGAGCCCTGACTTGGCGGGTTGCATTCCTGACTTTAACTGCCCTAACCTTCCTTTTGTTCTCTGTGTCTCATATGTGTCACATAAGTCATTAGCCTAAAAGGCTAATGACTGGGCACGCAGGTAAACTGTAACAAGCCCTCTGTCTTCTTAACAAGCTGATGTGAGAAGCATCAGTCTGCCTGCAGGGTTTGCTCGCCAGCTGGTCCTCCTTATCCTTCCTTTTGAAAAGAAAGGACAGGGGAGTGGGGGTGCGATGATGTGCATGTGTGATGGAGGTACTGTAGAGTATAATTACTCATCAGCTTAAATTCCCCATATGCCATATTCTCTCCATTTTCTTTTTTTTCCCAACCTCCTTCTTTTCTTCCTCACAGGTAAATGAGGGCATACCTGGGAAATGAACATGTCTGGCGGTGATAATTGACTTGATAATTACCCTGCAACATCTTCATAAATCATTCGCGGTTGCTCAATGAGCCTTTAGTATGTCTAGCGGAGTCCACGCTAATAGGGTAGTCCCCAGCTCCTATTTTTGTTCTGTTTTTTTGTTTATCCTGTCTGGGCAAGTTTCCGAGGAGAAGCAGAAAAGAAACAAGCAAACCTCAAAGACTTTTGGTCTCTACCACCACAGTACTTTTTAAACTGTTTTAAAGTAATTGGAAGCCACTGGCATGCTGGAAATGTGGACCGCATCAGGGCTTTGTCCCTAGCTGCAGATGCACAGGCAGCTGTTCCTCGTGTAACAGGAAGTAGCCATCTTTAATTAAATTCAACACGATCATTACATGCTGCACTGGAAGGTGATCTGATATGATGGCAAATGACTGAATTAAGAGAGACTGTATTAAGAGAAACAATGATAGAGGGAGAGCGAGAGAGAGCATGTGTTTGTTAGAGAGACTATTGAAACAGAATGGCAAAGCTGGGTGCTAAGCCCTTTACTTGTGGTGCTCAGCCATTCAAAAAGCCACAGCTTTTATTCAATGCCCGGTTCCAGCTCTTTCTAGGCTACACCCCCAGTGAACAAACAGGATTTGTGCTGTGTGTGTGTGTGTGTGTGAGAGAGTCTTAATAACATGTCTTATTTTCTATTTGACGGTGTGTTTGTGTTATTATTGCTTAATAACGTAGTATGCATAATGTGTATTCATTAGCATTATGCAAGTGTACAGTATGTGTTTGTGTTCCCTTGTGATTGAGTTCTGTTTGTTGAGTCAGCCATTGCTGACAGACGGGATTGTTTGAAACCTGCTATTAGAGGTGTGAGGTAACTGCTAACACAATCCAACTGCACAGGCAGCACAATAGCCCTCCTCTATTGAACAAAAGCGTGTGTCTGTGTGTCTGTGTGTGCGTGCATTTGAGCTTGTTTATGCTTCTACTGCTTCTGAGACACTCAGATAATCACCAGCTTCCACCCAAACAAGCAAATACTCATTCGTTCACACAGGTGAGTGTGTGAGTGCACACAAACACCATTCTCGGCACCAATGAAATGTTTCCATTGAAATTCACACATTACTCCCCAAGGACAAGTTGCTGCTATCACGTTTTCATGTGTTCGGTCTGGGAATCTGTGCCGTTATCTTCTACACAGTCTGTTGCCAGACCTATCGAGCAGTTATGAATGGATGCCCTGGTTGGCACAGGGGCAGTGGAGAGGAGAGGAGAGGAGAGGAGAGAAGAGGAGAAGAGAAAAGGACAGCAGAGAAAAGGACAGCAGTGAAGTAGACGATGGCTGGGCTGCAGTAAGGCAATGAGCAAAAACAGTTCCCATCAGGCTGCATGTTAAACACAGACACTTCAGGAAGACACACACACATACACAGGGCATTGTAGACGTCTGCACACACACATTCACACGCAGACACACAGTCTCTGAAGGCCGTTGCATGTCAGCATGCCAAAAAAACAGTGGCAATGAAAGAAGCACAGGGGCTGTGGGGAATACAAGAGAGCATGCACCAGCTTTCCATCCTCTCCTCTCCCTCCTTTTCTCCCCCCCCCCCCATTTGTTACCTTACTGGCCCCCTTGCCTTTCATTCCCATCTCTTTCTCTGCTTTGCTCCCTCCCTCTCTCTTTGAATATCTCTTCTTTTCTCACCCTTCCCTCCCCTGTTTGTTGCATGACTCCTTGTCTTCACCTTTTTCTCTTTTTGCTTGTGGAATTGTGGAATTTTGCTGGAATCTAGAAATCTAGGGAGACTTCCAAGCTTACAATGCTGGTGTAAATGAGCGTTCACTGAATTACTTTTTTTTCCACAAGCAACCACACCCAAAGCTGGGAATCTCACTCTCTTTCTTTCTTTCTTTGTTTTTCTCTCTCCCTGCTTATCTCGACAAACAAACCCATATTCAATAGTTATTTCCTTTGTGCTGTGGCTGTATTAAAATGGGGAGTAATGCATTGAAAATGACTGTTGTTGGCACATATTCTAATATTATTTTCACATGGTTCATTCCTCATTCATTGCTTTTTGACGTGGATTTTTTAAATTGTACTGCTCCAGACAATCACTAAGTAAATACGAGTTCATTTTCTTTCTAAAGGGCATTTAACATAATGGACACACACTGACCTTGGCAATCAAACCTGTGACGCGTTAGATCCAGCATGGTCTCGGTAAACACAAGGCCACTCTCCCAATGAGTCTTTGCTAGGGGTTGATGATGGCATACTATAAGGGCAGGTTGTTGGCTGCCAAAACCCCATTGGCAGACTTGATATGTTAAATGTGACTTTGAGGTTAGCGAGTCTTGACACTCACCTGTCACAATGTTAGCCTGCAGCACTAATACCCAAAATCCCTTAGAGAGGCAGGCCAGGTGAATTTCTGCTCACAGACAGACACACACGCTCAGCCTAACACAATACTGGGATGCTGCCTTCCTTAAATAACGACAGAGAATAAGGTAGGAGACATAGATAGATAGTTGATGCTTGATTTTGTAAACACAAATTTGTGTTCATAACCATGGATGACTGCCTCCCATACCTGCATGCCTCTCTTTGATTGATTTCATTTTCTTTTTCTAATGAGGACTTCAAATTTAAAAGAGACTGTTGAGTAAGAATGAAGCTTATTCTAAACCTAATTAAATCATAATCTATGTTTCCCTCTTCTCGTTTGACCTTCGAGGCACTTCATATTTATTGGCGTCTGCGTCACCTCACATGATTCGTATCAGGGTTGCGCGTTACTTCGCGCCGTTTGCTCATTAGCCATATCCACTGTGGAGTCATCCGAGCAGTCCGCAGGTTTGGCAAGACAAAGCAGCCAATCAAAGAATATCGGCACTGCTTTATCTCAGAGTAAATTACTCCACCGCCCTCCTTTTATGCCTATCTCTTTGTAGATAAACATATAATGAGGCAATTGTTGAACATCAGTAACACGCTTTAAGTAAATGCCAGAGTACATGGAACATGAGATGGATAGATAAGAAGAAATGTATCTTGTTTTAGAAGATGTCAAAGAATATTTTCTGTCATGCTGGCTGTGTTGTTGCTGAACTATGGTGTTTTTACAGTATATGTTATGCATAGGCGTGGTTAAAAGCGAGGTAATGGCGGAACTGATGTTAGCAGACATGTTGCCTGCTTGTTATCTTGATATGTGTCAAATAAGTCTTTTTATAGAAGTTTGAAATGTGCACCTACGTGTATTCATGCGTGTGTGTGTCTGTGTGTGAGAATGATTGTCTTCTTTGCCTTTCATCTGCGTGGCAAACTACTAAATCAATCAGACTTGGCTGAGGTTACACTTACACTATTGTGTTTTAAATACAAATTGTATTCCAGGTATTGCCGCCCCCCCAGGGAGCGTGAGGTGAGACGGAATGAAATCACCAGCTGTAGTGACACACCCACACTATCATACACAAACAAACACACAGATAGGCAGACAAATTACTCTGTCTCGCTTCCTTCCTTCCACTCTGACTAATACATCCATGCACACTCATGCAAATACCCACATAACCTGACTAGGAGATACATATTTGCATAAACAAATCCTTAAAGCAAAAACGAAACCTGCTTCTTACTTGCTTGTTTGCATTTTTAAGGTGCAGTTGGCTGAGTCATTAGCCAGTAAATTAGGTAAAGGTTGAGGCAATAGTTTCCATGTTAGGTGATATAAACATCCTGTCCCTACAGAAACCTGGTTCTGCGCCCGTTTCCTGGTGGTGGTTAAACATAGGCAGACGTGATGCCCTTAACGTAATCATTTGCAAATTAGGAACACGCCGTTCCAAAATAAAATGTAAGTGGTGAATGTGACATTAAACCTTATAAAATCAATGCTACAATGACGCAATACTTGGTCGATTATTACTCAAGTCTGATTTCTTTTACGACCTTTTTAAATTTTAGAAAAATACGAAAAGAGAAGAGGTAGTTTGCAGGGACAATTTCCCTGTTTATTGTAATTGTAGGAGTTAATTTTCCATTTCACATGAAGTCACTATCAAATGAATGGCCCTAAGCTTGGTTTCCACTGAGAGGCAAGTTAGAGCACCGGGAGCCCCAATTAGTCAACGCCAAACATCTCAGTGCAGTAAACCAGCATGGTCTGAGATGACTCCAGAGGAATATTTCGGTGAGGAATGAAACCCTGTGAACTTGCCGTCAAGCAGTGAGGCATGGCTTTAAAAAAAACAAAAGGTGGTTAGACAATGTCCCAGAACTCTGTTATTAAGTCACCATAATCTGTCACCATAATCTGTATTAGCAGTTTTGTTGAAGGAGCAAACGCTTTCACATTCCCTTCCGAGAGCAAAATGCTAAGTACAGCTCTCACAGTATGGGAAATGAAGCGATTACTAAAAGGTTGCAGGTTCAAAGCTAGCTCAAGTATTCGGCTGAAAACACCACGTCAGTCAGCTACAGTATAAGTTAAACTGCACGTCTCGAGCAATCTGCTGTGCTGTTTGAACACCGGTACTTCCATCTAAAAGCAAACGACGAATTTGCTGATTAGATCGAGGTGCACGGAAAGGAGCAAAGATGGCACTCCTGACAAAATGCAGACACTCACAGTATCGAGGTTTCCCATTGAACCTTTCCAAAATTGGATTTTTTTTAAGGTATTCTAAAGTGCTTGTGTCAGAGGAAGTAGCCAATAAAACAAGTGCTAAAGGCTTCCCCCCAACTGCTAATGTGTGTGCGTATGTGTTATTTCGTCAGTACTGTTGATGAAGGGGCTGTGACTTATTCAATAGCAACTGAACACAGAGCCATTCAATGAACCCACGGGACAATGCAGACAGCTGTGAATTCCGGGTCTCGGACAGGGTGAGGGGTTGGGTGGTTAACTAGGAAGTTGGGGAATAGAAGGGAGAGAATGTGCACATTCACACACGCACACATGCACACACACAAAAGAAAGTTTGCAAGCTGGAGTTTGTGAGGATCCAAATTTTAGCATTTTCATTAAAGTCAGTAAGAAAATGTTGTTCCCTAAATATACTTGCACAGAGAGAAACAGAGAAAGAAGCTTAAAATCCTAAGTGGCAAACATTAGAGTGAATAATCCTAAGAGGTACAAGAGTAAAAGCCACAGTGACAATGCAGTAAACAAAGCAGAAGCTCGAGTTTCAACCGCTTACATTTACGCACACATCGATGACTCAAACAGGCACACGTACAATCACTCATACTCATCACAGCCAGACGCCGGCTTCAAAAAACGTGTACGCATATATGCACATAGTCATTGAAACACACACATGCTGACATGTATTCACAGACACACACACACACACACACGAAAGCACACCTGGTTTTGTAGACAGCTGCCCTTAGGGCTACCTGTTCGTCAGATCCACTGTGCTTAGTAATTAGGAGAGTCAGTGAGAGAAGGGGATAGGGAGGGGGAGAAAAAAAGGGGGTAAAGACAAAGAGGCCCAGTCCATCGGCGGTACAGGAACTAGACTAGACTTCATGAGCCCTTGAAAACGCAATACACTCCTTGGTTGCAGCAAATACCCACACTTACACACACACTCACACATATATGTCATTTCAAGAAGCAGCTGCGCTAGCTCACAATGTCCTCCTTACTGTGATCAAAGCTATTTTCCATTTCAACTGCTCTGCTCCCATAAAGCCTCTGACAGAAAAGAACAATGTTGTGTTTGTTTTTGTTTATTTATATCACAAGTCCCAGAGTTATCTGGTAAGAGCTGCTTGTCAGAAATGGCCTCTGCAGACATGATAGGCCAAGCAGACGGACCAAAAAACCCACATAGTATTAGGCCCCAAGGTATCTTTTGACAAGGGGGAAATAATTGAGGGGATGGGGGCCCAGCAACAAATGCAGAGAGCAAAGACTGACGTTCATTAGACCTCCCCACGGGGAGAGATGATACAAGAGTTACACTGAGTGAGATAGGAACGAGCCTTGAGTTAAAAATAAGAGACAAGGAGGGAGAAAGAGAGACACAGAAAGGTGGAACGAGAGCTTATGTCCTATGCACCAACGGCGTAACCCTGTTAACGCACACACACAGGACAAACCTATTGTGTGACAGCCATTGTGGGATGACTGACAGTGAGTGGAAGCGGGGTGAAGTATTTGTGTGTGTGTGTGTGTGTGCTGATTGAAGGGGGGGGGGGGGTTGTCATGAGAGGCGAGTCCGTTCAGGAATTCCACAGAGGAATCACCTCCTTGGCCTGTCCATGTCGCAGCAACCAAGTACCGTGACTATGTGTGTGGGTGTGTGTGTGTGTGTGTGTGCGCTGAAGGGGAGGTCTTGCCATAAAATGGAGGGGACTTCTCCTAATCATCGCACTCTGGCCCTGCACAAAGGCAAAAAGGCTGCTTGGACAATTTGAATTTGAATAGCATCTCTCCTCCTGCTCTCTTTTTTTCCTGTCTCTCTTCCTCTTTCTCTGCGCCACGTTGGCCAACAAAGATAGCACAGAAAGCAATCAGGCTAATAGCGCTAATAAGTTGAGCGTGGGGTCCTCACTCTCAGTGTTGACACATTTCACTGTTCCTCTGGCTAAACAGAGGCTCAAGTGTTTGGCAACCAGACGGCATAGTATTTTAATGGAGTGGCTACCCCATGCCAGGTTGCCATGTGCTTGGTCTGTTTGACTGTAGGAGAATACAACAAAAGCAATTCAGAGAAGAGGTGGGGAGCAGATAATTAACTAGTGGAGTAGCCTAAGGAAAGGATTTCGGGGAAAGAGTCATCGGGGAAGTTTGAAGTTTTTTCTTTTTTTTTTCATTACTTTTTTTCTGGCTGAAACAAAATCCATGTTTCATTAATACAGCAGTTAAAGCTGGAACGAGAATAAGCCATTTTGTTTTGTGCTTATAGCAGGAAACAGGAAGCGATTAAGTCAGCTTTTCACTAACATTTCAGACATTGCTAGACACTGTAACAATTTTATCTCCGAGGTTGTCGAGACATATCTTTGTGATTGGTTCAGTTATCTTTCAGTTGTCATCGGACGGGGTCACGCTAACAAAGACGAGCATGCTAAAAAGCTCAAAGTAGTTGCGGCAAGATCCAAGCTAAATCCCTCACCTGTCTGCTCCTTGCTACTCGGGCCCCGTGAAACGACTACACATTCCTCTCTCTCAATAATAGCCTTTCTTCCCCTTTTCCTCTTTGGGCCTTTTTTTTTTTTCCTTCTTTAAGAAGTCTGCTTGTTTGAAAAAAGAAAAAATTTAAGAGGCTTGTAACTGTGGGTGCTGTGTGTGTGTGTGTGCGTGTACGTGTGTGTGTGCGTGTGAGTTGGATGCGGCCATAGGGACAAATGCTTCAGTGCCCTCCCCTGTTATTAGGCCTCCCCTGTCATTACGGGATTAGAGTGCAGGGGTTGGCTTTGCATGTGTGCATGCAAGTGTGCATGAACGCATGTATTTGCCTGCATATGATCTCCCCAAGCCTGTTTGTATACCTGCAATTTTTCTCACACAATCAGAGCTAGCAAGGAAACCCCCCCCCCCCCCCCCATGTTTGCTATGCTTATCCCAGGTGAGTTTGACCTCAATCATAAATACCACTTTACTAAAGCAATCCCTGGGTTACTTAAACAGTGACTCTCTAATTGAATAGTCTTCGTAAGCGGTGGGAGGTTGAAAAACATTCCCCTGTACCCGAAAAGTCACATCCATCACAGCACAGTGTGAAAACACAAGCACAGATATAGAGTTCGGCGAGAAAAAGAGGAAGGAAGAGGAAGAGGAAAGGACAAATGAAAAGAGGTCAAACCTATCACTTCCGAGTGGAGGGAAGAGAGAGAAAGTAGTCAGAGAGAAGTGAGTCACAACAGGGGGATAGATTGAGAGAAAGAGAAGGGGAATTAGATCCATCGTTTCACAGGGATGATGAGAAAGAGATCGAAAACAACTAAGAAAAAAAGTGAGTGCGTGCAAAGAAGATGGATTAAGCTTGTGCATCTGTGTATGCTGATCCAGTGCTACCTCCCACATGTGTACGCTTCACTCTCACTGTGCGAGAGCGTGTGTTTTTTACGGCAGTAAATTTGCATGTTCATTTGCCTGATTCACTCCGTTTGCTCTCTCCCCTCCCTCCAACCTACAATCATCCCCTCTCTCATTTTACATTTCCAGGATTTCAAAGGGTGAAGTGAAACATATAGAGCTAAAAGGCAAACGAGAGCACTGCCTGTGTACTAGGGAGGATCCTTTAGTCACACAATGGCTGTTTCTCCCCCAACTCGTTCTTCTGGTTTTTTTTCTATTTACTTTTCTTTTTTCTCTCTCTTGGACGAGCCTATAAGGCAAACCGCCAGCACGGTCTTAGAAGCTTTCAGAGGTTGTTTGCTTTAAAAAATACCTTTCGCTCTTTAATCTGTCTTTGGCTCTCTCTCATCCTTTATCATCCATACAGCACGGGTTTTGACAGTTTGGCACACAGAAGCGGTTGCTTTGAGCGTGGGCATAGCACTACATTTTTTGGTTTGTTTTGTTTCCTCTATAGTTTGTGTGTGCGTGTTTGTGTATTTTCTGTGACTGTGCAAGTGTCTGGATTTTGCTGCACGGTCATGAATATTGCAGTGCTCCTCTATTAGCCGATGTACTACACACGCACGCACACACACGCACGCACGCACACATAAACATAGTGTGCAGAGACAAATGAGCATAGCAGCCACCTACATGCACACACATATGCGCACGCGCGCACACACACACACACACACACACACACACACACACACACACACACACACTGACAGAGTGGGAGCAGCCGGGTGAGGTCGGGGTCATTCGGTGCTTTTGCTTTGGCCCATTGACTCCGGATTGGTGCTCCACTTTGGGCACAATACAGAGCTCTAATGCACAAATGCACACAATTACACCAGCACATGGACACACATGCACACATTCATACACACACGAAAGCACAGGCCTGGTAGGGCTAAACAATGCAGATGCATCGAGAAGAGAAGTGTAACTGCTGCACATGCACTCCCGAATGATCCACTGTGTACACCACTGAGTCAGACCGCACATCCGTGTGTCCGTGTTTTCCATATATCTCTTTCTGCTCTCGTTCTTTCTCTCTTGTCTCTGTCTCCCATTTACCTCCCCTCTTTGCCTGTCAGTGTTCCACCGTGTTGTCATTTTCAGCAAGGTCAGCTCTAATGACAAGCCAATTCACCAAACACACGAGCCAGTCATAATAATAAACACCAGGCGGCGGAGGTGTATAATTTCCACCCCAGCGGCTTACCTACCTGCGTAGCTGTCGGTTAAAGGTCTCAAATCACACACTGTCATGGTCTGAGTCAGCGGAAGTCCCACTGCTAATATGCACTTACACGGTTTGTGGGATGAAAAGACAAGTATGCCCTTATTTGCACAAGAGACAAATGTGGCTCATTGCATCTGATTGCAAAGAGAGCTCTCCGCAAAAGCAGATGGAATTCATGATTTGTTTGAAAGCACCTCCACTATCAGCATAGAGAGAAAATCGGAAACTGACAGGCGAGAAAGGGAAACGATTGTTTGGCTGTGAGCTGGCTAGATCCCTGCGCTGCTGCCTGGACATGATATTCGTTCCCTGCACCACCACTCCCAGAGAGACAGTTCTCGCTGTGAGAAGAGGCTCACGGTGAAGCTTCTAGAGCATTTTGCCCATATTTCCCCTAGACAGGAACTCTCTTGGAAGTCATGTTTTCTCACCGGTGTAATAGGCACATACACATGTCAGGGACACTCACCCAAAGCATGAGGGGGTGAGATTCAATGGGAATTTCCAGCTTTAGGAGCAAGTCGTCTCTACAGAGCTAGACTCACAAGGGGTCTCTTGAGTTCGAAGGTATTTGCGTTTGTCACCGCTGGTGCTCCTGAATGCAGCAGTTAAGGCAGCAGGTGTGGGGGGGCTGGGGTTTACTCTTTTATTTTGCTCCCAAGTCCTTTTTCCTGCCAGCTTATTAGGACCAAAAGAAATAGGAAAAAAGAGGGGGATAAAGGCAGAGAAAACCTCAGAGATGTTGGTAGAGTAGCAAAGTGAGCCGAGAGACTTGGAACATCTCGCACTTCCTCTCACGAACAGGGACGGTTCAAGTTCACTTGCTGGCAGTGCCGTTTCATCATCTTTTACTATCTTGTAGAACAGCACAGCGGTTGAGATAATAAGGGTGGCTGCGTACTGCGCCTTGAGCACCAGGTAGTAAAAGACTCAACATTTATAGTGCTCCTTCACTGCTCTCACAAAGCCGTCGTCTTTGCCAGTATCGAAACAAGAGGGTGAAAAGGGGAGAGGAGAGAATCCTGTCCACCATTTTGTGTGTATTGTGAACATGACGTGTGTGTGTGTGTGGGTGTGTGTGTGTGTGTGTGTTTCTCTGTGTTTGCCAGGAGACAGGCACAAAAGTAAGATAAACTTGAAGTGCATATGTGCTCAAGTATTGGCAGAAAGTGAATCCAATTGAAGTGTTTCGACCTCTGTTCCGCTCAAAAGCTCCTCTTTTGTGACATCTAACTTTATAACCCCCCTCTTCACTGAAGCCTTCTGTTGGGTTGTATATCTTAGGGAGTTTTACAACCTGTTACTCGCTGTACGTGGGGGTGTTATCAAGTGTGTGTGTGTGTGTGTGTTGCGGTGCCCTGTGGGAAGCGGAACCGTTTCTCAGCGAGACTCGCTGTTGTTTCCTTTCCCCTGTATAAAAGCAAACGTCTAATTGAAACTAATTAGCCAGACATGGAGCCGCAGTAAAATGTCACACAATACCTCACAGATCACCCACCTAGATCCTTGCCTTACTGTCTGTTGGTCTTCCTGTCACACCCAGACGTCCAGTACTTCTTTGTGTAATTGAATCTAATATCGCTCTAATCCCGCGCTTTCTGTCATTCATTAATTCACCCAGTTATCTGAGAACAACTTCGGTCAAAGCCTCTTATCTCTTCCGCGGCTCATTTTACAAGTTTTATGACATTGTTGTAAAACCTTTGAAAGTTCAATTGATCTCCTCTGTCACCCTGTTCCTCTTTGTCTGACCTGGTTGTTTTCTGTCTGCTTCCGTTCACAGAGACGCTGATGGACACGAAGTGGGCCACGACAGAATTAGCCTGGACTGCACACCCTGAGACAGGGGTGAGTTGACTGTGCAGTGTGTGTGTGTTTGCATGCCTTTGTGTGTTCGTGTAGAGTAAGACTGATTTATTAATGGAGAAACAGATGGAGAAAAGAGAATTGTGTGGGCAACATAACCGCTGCTTTAGATTTATAATTGAAATTCACATATATGTTCAGGTGTAGACAATAACTTCGACCCTATACTTATTCAAGGGGTACATTTAGTGTTGAGTGTGTGTTTGTGTGTGCTTGTGCTTCTACATACAGTGTGTCTGCATGCCTGTCTGAAGTTAAACAGTCCTGCACAACTTCATTGGCAAATCACTCAACAAGATATGTTTTGGGATTCAACAGGATGTGCTTTTTAGCAAGCAGAACAAGATACACTGCAATCCAATTTCACTGAAACGCCCAGTCACAGATGTTCCCTTCCCCTTGCCCCAGTGCACTGATAACATGAAAAACGCCATTTTCCTCACGAACTAACCTTTGAAACACTAAAATATTTCTTGCCGTTGACCCATTGCACGCCCCGGCATCCAAATCTACCACACACAATGTGCCAGTGACAGCCCCATCTTGCTTTCCCATGTGGTCTCCACAATGGCTTAAAGAGGAGTCTTGACCCTTCCTCAGCTATACTTCAAAGACCCCCAGCGCTCCTCCCCTTGCCTTTGTGTGGCCCTCTGACTTGGCCCTTGTGTTTTAAAAGGTGGGGCCCCATTTTTTACATTTTGTATTTTACCCTGCAATTGCAGCAACATTCCACCGCAGCAGTTCAAAGTCGACCACCCTCCTTATTTCCCCCTTCTTTTACTTCCAAGTAACTGAGCGCAAATGAAGCCAGACACACTAGCATCCTCAGCTGCAACAATCAGTAGGACAAACGCCCTAACAGCCTTTCGTGCCCTCCTTCTCCTTCGTCCCTCTCCCTTCCCATCCGTCCATCTTCCTTTGCCTTCCTCTGTCCCCCTCCTCCTCGTTAAGATACAATGCAGTAGTGATGCTCCCACCAGACCCATGCAGAACGCCTCCCGTTTCGTTTCCAAGCAAACCCACAACAGATGCTCCTTTTCAATAGATATACATACAGTGGAGAGCCTTATGCGCTCCCATTATCAACCAAAGGACTGGAGAAGAGTTTCTCCCCTGCCTTTTTTTGTAGCAGAATGTCCCACAGATGGTGATTCCCGAGTTGACTTTCCACCCTGCTTTCCCTCCTTCTATATTTCTATTACAAAGAGATAATGCTATATTTTTCTGTCTTTATGCACAATGTATTGTGCATATGTTTATTTGTATGCTTTTGGGCTTTTGCAATGGGAGCATCGCGGCCTGTTTTTGCAACGGATGACGAGTGTTTCGGAGGAACCGATACAGTGGCTGAGAAGACAAACAAAACAAAATACTGCAAGAGCTGGAAGGGAGGGGGAGGATAGTGAGATTAAATACAATCCACAGAAATGTCCAAGCAGGGAGAAGGAGACAGCATATAAGAAAACAAATAATACATTTCTAAGAAAAAATCTTCGAAAAAGACTCTCTCACATAGACTACTCACACTCTCCCAGGCATGCTGTCCAGTCAAGTCTGAGTCTCAGCATCTCTGTGTTTTTCACAGTGTTGCACAACACATACCGATAAAGCATCAGACATAAAGATACACAGAGGAAACATAAACTGCATCTAATTGTGACAGTGGGTTTGAGAATGTGCATCTGTAAGAGCACATATAATTATACGTGCAAGGTACTGCCATCACATATGTGTGTGTGTGCGTGTACACATGTGTTCTTTCCCCTCTGTGTCTGCACTTTGGTTTGTGGATTTCTCTATCTCACTGTCTTCATCTGTCTATAGTAATAGAATCAGCAGAATCTGTGTATCATGCCTGTGTCTGTGTGTCAGTGTCTGTGCACGTAGACACCTATCTCGAGGAAAATTGGAAATGCAAGCAACAACATGAGGGCATCATGTTGTTGCTTGCATTTCCAATTTTCCCAATGTCTCTCTGTATTGTGTGTGTGTGTGTTTGTCCATATACTGTATCATTTATCTTCCAAAACAGATGGGTCATGAAGGGGGTATTCCCCTATATAGCAAGGCTTCCCTCAGACTTGGAATGACACCCACAGAGTTTTCCATAACCAAACTGACAACAATATACCAAATTAGTTAGCCTGTGGAGATAATAACCATTGTTATTGCAAGCTGCTTCACAGATCTCCAGCATGCTAAAACATGTTATGAACAAGCTAAAATGTCTTCAAATTAGCCTCAGAGAGCTTATTCATTCTAACATCAAACAGAATAAAGCACACAGAAGCTTGTGGGGGCTACAACATTTCAGCTAATGCCTAAAGCTAATGGGAGTTTATCTTCGTTGCTGTCCAGGTTAGTTAAAGTTAATGCTCACCATGAATTAATTTAAGGTTGTTAAATGGCATAAATTGTCCATAAAGATCTTAAGGTCTTAAACTCCTGCAGCACATGCGTCTACTTTCTCTATCCATAATCCATGGTTTGTTCCAAAGACCCATAGTTACGCCAAAATGCTGCCATATATATTTTTAATGCGGGCCTTTGGACCGGCAAGGAGTGCATCACAGAGGTATTGTTCATCATCACCTTAAAGCAAAGTTGAAAGCTTTGATTGGAAAGGACAAAGAGAAAATTAAGTGAAACCACAAATTTCGCATAACGATTAATCTTGTTGGAAATCGATGCCAAGCAACTTGACCCTTTTTCGAATGACCTATTAATTCATTCATGCTTTGTAAGCAGGCGCTCAGAGTGTTTGGCCACTGGTGCGTGTCTCTGGGGGATGACCTCTCTCTAAACACACACATACACAAACAGACGCACAACTTTACGTACATACCCTCAAACAAACACAGAGCAATTAAACATTCAGGCAGACAGACTCACACTAGCACATTTAAACAAACATGCACATTGTCAAACACACACCCACAAACACTTGGCTGTAACGCTCTTTTGATTTATTACACTAAACTAAATACCCATTGACACTTCATGCTTTTAGCCATCCCATTGACCTGGTCGGTGATTATTGATTCCCTCTAGTCGCTTCCTCTTCGTTCTTGCCGAGCCATCGTTTTAATGCAACGGCCGAGCTACACCCATTCTCCCTCTCCCCCTTATGGCCTCCAGGGTCCTGGATGAATAGACTTGTCTCCACCACATCCATATCACAGCTTCAATTAAGATGCTCAGATAGTAAGAACTGGCTCTGGAGAACAAATTGGTGCCTTCGATCAAATGTTCCGAGGAAAACTTTGATCCTGAGAGTGCAACCATAGACACTTAATTTGTTATAGATGTTTTGGCATTTAAGAGTCAAGTATTCTAATATTTCAGGGTGGCTGAGTGATGTGACCACCCTGTAATCAGTAGGTCGCAGGTTCAATCACATGGA
Source organism: Anarhichas minor (assembly GCF_050575085.1). NCBI lineage: Eukaryota > Metazoa > Chordata > Actinopteri > Perciformes > Anarhichadidae > Anarhichas > Anarhichas minor. The sequence goes on from NW_027466456.1 coordinate 10,422,622, forward strand.
TTTAGGTAGCAAGTCCAATGACAGCCATGTAAAATAGTCCAGACTTTTAGCTGAAACTGCACTCAAGCTTTTATTAATTTGTCTAGTGTTGTTTTGCATTGCTATACCTAATGCAAAACACTTATTTGAAAGGTGCTACATATGCAAATAACCTTCCCAGGCCTTAATAATAAATGCACTCTGTTTTTCTGATCGGAAAGGAGAGCAGATCCCTCAGCACACACGCACAAAGATATATTATACACACAGGAATCGCTATTTGAAGTAAAATTATTTAATCTTGGTGTCCTCATTCGAGATTGAAAAATGTGTCTAACAGTAAAGCTTTTAAGTCTAGTTTGCTTGCGCTTATGTAATGAAGCTGGTAATCAAAGTTTAGAAAATTGAATCGCATTTTATCCTGAGTAATTCACCCCCTGGGTACTGTAGCAGCATTGAAAGATGTAGAGGATTGTAAAAAACGAAAATCATGAAGGTTAACCGGCGTCTTCATTAGAGGACGTTGCGATCATTGCTCTGTAATTGAAGCGTAATTGGTTGTGAAGCAGTGTGACTGCTACTTCCAAACAGATATGAGGTAAACATGCTGCGGTGGCTCTGTGGTGAGGGGGTGACAGGTTGCTGTAATTGAGATGAATTTGCAGTCCTCGTCCCTGGCTCCACTAACCAGAGATGAAAAGTGTAGCATGGCAAAGGCAAGGGAATGTTATTGAAAATGCCCAAAAAGCAGAAAAAACTGTCTGAATATCCGTCCAAGATATCAATACACATTTACAGCCTCTGATCTGTTTATGTTTCTCTATTCTCTTTTCAGTGGGAAGAGGTGAGTGGGTACGATGATGCCATGAACCCCATCCGGACGTACCAAGTCTGCAATGTACGCGAGGTCAACCAGAATAACTGGCTGCGCAGTGACTTCATCCCACGAAAAGATGTGCTGCGTGTATATGTGGAGATGAAATTCACAGTGCGCGATTGCAACAGCATTCCCAATATCCCAGGTTCCTGCAAAGAGACCTTCAACCTCTTCTACTACGAGTCTGACTCAGACTCAGCCACAGCCACAAGCCCTTTCTGGATGGAGAACCCTTATGTGAAGGTGGATACCATTGCCCCAGATGAGAGCTTTTCCATGCTTGAGACTGGGCGGGTAAACACAAAGGTTCGAAGTTTCGGGCCATTGTCCAAAGCCGGGTTCTACTTGGCCTTTCAGGATCTTGGCGCTTGCATGTCACTCATCTCAGTGAGGGTCTTTTACAAAAAATGCTCCACCACCATTGCCAACTTTGCCGTTTTCCCAGAGACAGCAACTGGGGCCGAGGCAACCTCTTTGGTTATTGCGCCAGGAACTTGTGTCCCCAACGCTCTGGAGGTGTCCGTGCCATTGAAGCTCTATTGCAATGGAGATGGCGAGTGGATGGTTCCTGTAGGAGCCTGCACTTGCTCGCCTGGCTTCGAACCAGCCATGAAGGATACCCAATGTCAAGGTGAGTGTTTTCACAACAGGTATTTTGAGTCAGTCGAGGATTTTAATACTCAGTGTTTGTCATGGTGGATTAATCTAGAGGTTAGAGAGACAGACTGAACAGGGTACACAAGGTCCAAGCCCTATGTCAACTGCTACCCAAAGCTACCCAAATCCACTCAATGAAACGTTACAAATTTACAGAGCAGTGAGCTATTTCTTTGTTGTTGCATATTTCATCGTCTTTCCTTCCCTGCAAGATGGGGGGGGGGGGGGGGGGATTTCCCTATAGCGATCAATAATGTATCACATTATTACTGCTGAGAAAAGTTAATTTGCATTTTAGGCACATAGTATCTGATGGTTGCATGCATGGTGAATTACAATGAGTGAGTAGTAAGGGGTCAAAGTCTTGCTGAAGGACGCTTCATGTGCACCAAAGGATGTTGTGGACACACACTGATTGTTGGAGAGATTGAAGCGGTATTATTTTGGCTACAGGTCACAGCCACTATCACTAGATTGTCCAGCTGCCACATTATTATGAGCCTTTTATTTGCCTCGTATTCTTTGACACATTAATCCAATGATGACAAGGTAAAATAATACACACTAGATGTACACACTAGATGACACCATCAGCAGGCGACTGTTCACTCCTCTGACCTCAGTTTTGCTTGGCAGCTGGTTGCTAAATAAATGGAAATGCAGGGGAGGCTGTCTGCTTCTGAGAGGCCCTCTGATGGTTTCAGGTCTGATGGAAAACATGACGGGTTCACAGAGGTTGAGAGCAAGGTGAATTTAAACAGCAAGGTCTCGACTAAAATGCAGTGCAGGTGACAGCATGGAAAAGAACGAGGGATAAATGGAAAATGTGTGTGTGTGTTGAGGGGTATGGGGGCGTAAAATTAGGCTTAGGGTGCGCAGGTCAAATGGAGAAAGCAGAATGAGAAGGAGAGAGAGCGGGGAGCTGGTAGGGTTATTCTTCAGCGGGGTTGAATGCGAGGTGTCTGCACATGTACAGTTTGTCTGTGGTTTGCCTGCCTGGGTTCAGAGGGCTCATTTTTCTCCTTATAGCAGTGAGAGATGAGACTGAGAAGACCTTTAAGTTAAGTACCAATACTGGTGATCATCCAGAGAGTGGGTGGATACTTTACACTGGCAGCTTCTGGCAGACCCTAAATATGTGTACTCACCTTTAGAAGGAGAGTGTGTATGTGTGAGAGAGAGCGTAGTAAATCTAAAGCATGGTGTATGTGGTTAAAAACTAATTTGTTTGCTCCTGGCAGCTCAAGGTTAAAGCCCTGGCGACTGGGTCCTGATAAAACATACTCTAATCAAGCTTCAGTGGAAACCACAAGGGATAAATCTACCTCTCTTCTCCTTTCACCTCTCCTCAGGTCCACTCTCCTCTCCAAACCCATTTCTCATCATCCTTTGACCATGACTCTTCTTTTCTGTCCTCATGCAGCTTTCTCCACCTTTCTCTGTACTGGTATTTCCTCTCTTTCTCCCGTTCCTTCTCAATCCAAAGGCCATTGCTCACATTAATACGCCACAAGAGTTACAGTAAGGATGTCTGCATTAATATTAACGGATGAGCCTTTTTTTTTTTTTGCCTTTCCACTTGTTTGCTGCACATTCTGCACCCCCAATATTCTTTACTTTTCTCGTCATGCTCCATACTTTCCAATTTCAGCATATACTCTAATCAGTTCCTTAAGCTCGATGTTCTGCATGAACATAGAGCTTAGGATAATACACAGGGGAGTGTGGAAAGGGGGGGGGGGGGGGGGGGGGCTGCAGAATTAGCATTATCTATGCCTCCACCTCTTCCACCTCTCCTTCCCTTTTGCTCTTGCCCCTTGTCTCTCTTTCTTCCTCATTCTTTAGCCGTTTTTTGAAGGGGAAAATTGATGAAAGGAAGAGGATGACCCCTTTAATCACTGGAAGTTATTTGTCAGCACTTTCAGCCCTTCCTCGAACATTTCTTTTAATGGGATTGCTACATCAAAATCTTTGGGCCAAACCTGTTCAAAAACTCCCCAAACTCTCTTCCCATGGGAGTTGAGAAATTGCTGGTAGTTTACTTTGGGTGAACTTAAATGAACTTGCATGGGTCAAAATACGAAAAATCAAAGAAGTTGTTCCCCCACCTGGTAAAGCTCGAGGTTGTTTCTTATCTGTTTATCAAGCAGTATTTCCTGTTAGTCAGTGGTGTGAAAGACTCTGATTAATGGTGGAAGAACAAATACACTCAGTGCTAATGTACACGGTGCAGTCAACTGGTGGTTTTGTGCTAATATTGAACTTAGAAAAAAAAGAAAAGAAAGCGGGGGAAACAGCAGTAGCAGGAAGTGGTCTGCTGCAGATTTGACCTCCAATCTTTGTTGTTTTCAACAGGGAGCGTAAAACAAATGCAGGAGTTATAGTGATGATTATCATTCAGAGGGACAAACATCGCAGTGTGTCCTTGACATTGACGAGATAGCGCACTAGTGGGTCAGCTAATCAACTGGCCCCTGTAAACTTTGCCTGTCTTACCTGCTCTCATCTTTCTTTATTAAGCGCTGCGGCAAACTCATTCATCTTTTAACGAGACAGTTTATCAAAGATATGGGGCCTGCCAAAGTCGCCGCTGTCTGTGTTTCCCTCCATGCCTGCAACTTATCACCTGAGTTATAAACTTCCAAACAGCGGCTATAAATGTAGAAAGGGCATTCACAAAGGCCAGCGGTGTTTTTATCAGATTAACTGCTTTACTAATCGAGAACCATTTATGGTAAGTATGATGAAGTTAATTTTGCGAAGGTCTGTGAAGGGAGATTTTAAAGACAGAAGGATTCAGACAACAGTCTCTTACCCTAAGTAAATTGAAGTGAATTGAGGCCTAGATGGTGTGTGTGAACAGACATGCATCTTTGTACAGTTGAGGCCAGACTCATGTTTGTATACACTGTGTGCCTCTTTGATTCCCTGTGTGCATGTGTATATGTATTTCATAACTGACTGAATTCAAATGAAAGCACCATGCCAGCACGTTGGCTCTGAGCGTCGTGTATGTAATTTCGGATGACAGTCTCATCGTGTGAGCATGGGTTTAAGCAAACAGCTACATTCTGCTCAAAACACCCTCTCCACTCTTTTTTTTGCACTCTCTAAAAGGGGAAAAGGGAACATGTGGGCTTGAGGGGGAAAAAAACAAATCATATCCATGTGCACACATGTACATCAACAAAAATATGCTAAACACATCAAATAAGCGATTGTAGTCATTTTTACCAGTGAGCTGGAACAGTGTTACCATGGAATGTTCCACTAGTGTTGTGGATGCTTGTATACTAAAACTAAGGCTGTGTGAAAGTAAAATCGATTATTTCGGCCTACTACCCCTTTGGAAATATGACCCACACAAATGTAATATAAGTGTTGCCTTAAATTGTTATATACAATCCTCACTATTACTTATTTTTTTCTTTTCTTTTTTACATCAGCTTGCAACCCTGGCACCTTCAAGTCCAAACAAGGAGACAGCTTCTGCATGCCCTGTCCAGCCAACAGCCGTGCCAGCTCAGGAGCATCCAGTGTTTGCTCCTGTAGAAACGGCTACTACCGCTCAGACACAGATTCTCCCGACTCCCCCTGTACCAGTAAGTAAAGACCACTTTGACCAGATAGCAACCACAAGTTTCAAAGTCACACTGATAAAGTTAAATGTTGTTATTGCAATTCTTTTGAAAACAAGACAGAAATTGATTTATATTTTATATTCATACAGCAATCAAATGTATTGTTAGTCATAAAACTAAATTATTGACTGTGTCGTGAATATTCTCCCAAACTTCCTTCTCTGAATTGTGCTCTCATTGGCTGATTAAAAACCAACAGGAGTAGGTTCCTACCAGGCCACACGGATGGCAAACAAGTCTGCTTGCTTTCCCAACGTTATCCTAAACGTTATCATCCAACTCCTCCCCTGTCTGCCTCTCAGTGAAGTCTATCTGTTCACGATGCTGCCATCCTTTTACAGACAGACAGTGGAGGATTTTTTCTTGTAGCAGTGCCTTCGTTAATAGCAACCACGAACACGTAGGAGCTAATTCATTCGCTGGTGAAGAAAGAAGAAGATCCTTTTTTCTGTTGCTGGGGTGGGGGGCTGATTCTCCCACAGTGCAGTGAGAGATAAGGCTCCAGTAATTGGATAAGAATTGCCGAAGCTCTGCCAATAGTTTGTCTCGGTCGTTCCCCCCAGCACTTTACACACAGACACACACTGGAAATGAGCATGCAATTTAAATTTGAACTGCTGTCCTTTTTTTGGAGAACTGCTGGAAGAGACTCTTGTTATGTGGAAGGAAAAAATGTTGTTGTTAATGCATGAAAAATGTACCAATACCACAGCACAAGGACAATTCTTGGGTCATGAATTGTGTTGTAGGCAGCTATGGAATAATGAATGTATGTGTATAATGATATGTAAACTGTGTTTTGCAGTATGAATCTCTGTCTATTGTCAGTATGTCTCTGTACTGTCAGCAAGACAAATTCTGTAACACCTATTGTGCATGGAGATTAAATTCACTCCGATTCCAAACCTATTTTCCTCATCTTAACCACGCTTTTCTTCTCTTTTGCAGCTGTTCCTTCTGCACCACGCAGTGTCATCTCCAGCGTGAACGAAACCTCACTTGTGCTGGAATGGAGCGACCCACGTGACTTGGGTGGCCGTGAAGACATCTTCTACAACGTCATCTGTAAGAAGTGCCTGCCTGAGCGGGGAATGTGCTCGCGGTGTGACGACAACGTTGACATCTCGCCGCGACACCTGGGCCTGACCCAGCGCCGTGTGGCTGTCCGTAATCTACAAGCCCACACGCAGTACAGCTTTGAGATCCAGGCGGTCAACGGTGTTTCCAACAAAAGCCCCTACACGCCTCAGTTCTCTGCAGTGAACATCACCACAAATCAGGCCGGTAGGTGCAGCTGCAGCCCCTTGGCTTACCTGTCAACGATCAATATTGAACTTGTAGGCACTGCGAAAGGCTTAAAAAAGATGCAAGACAATGTCAGAGAATATGTTCTGCGCTTAAGAAGTAGAGATCAATTTATTGTATGCATGTAGGAGTGTTACATATTTCCCTTTGAACGGGGATTGAGAAGGAAGACATTCTTCTGAATGAGCTTAGAAAGAGACCTTTTTCACACGCCCACAGCATGCTCTGTACTAACACCACTGCAAATAGCAATAGCGAGGCAGTCTGCATTCAAAGTGTTGAACCCCCAGTATACTAGCTGCCCACTGCTTCCAACCCACCACTCCTCCAGCCCACAGCAACAACAGTAACTAGGCCAATGTTGCAATCAGTGCTTGGATGAAAAAATAATGTTTACAGAAGACTGAAATACAGCTGATATATCTACATATATATATTTATACATACTAAACACTAGGGTAGTAATGATAAGCTATTGCTTGTGTTACTTATATCAAATGTCAGATGTACAATCTAAATTAGATTTCAGGGTTAATGATCTGGCATTAAAAAAGGTAGATAGGTATGTAGGTTAGTAAGAAGGTAGGTAGATTATTTTTGCAAATTTCAGTTGGTTCAATTTACCTTTAATAAGGAGAGCTTACTCTACACTTAAGTTTGTGTGGGTTGGTCTCTTTGTTGAGGTTCTCCCAGGGCTCTTAAGTTGTGCCTTGGATGTGTTTAGTCGATTTGTTAAATTTACTATTCCTGCAGGTTTAGACAACACCAAGGATTATCCCTTGCTCCTTCCCCCATCATCTCTCGCCTGTCTCCATTGCGTTTTCCTCCGTTTTCAGGGAGGCCTTCTGTTTGGGGGTCTAATACCCAAAGGCCCTACAGGACCCCGCATGAGGGTTTCATTGTTTTACAGGGGGTTCGGCACTGTCCTGACAGGGACCAATGTCCATCCGGGGTTGCTTGGGGTCAGTTGGGTGCAAAAGAAAAGAGGTGATGGGATAGGAGGGGGCAAGAGAGCATCAACTGTGATCAGATTATCCCCTGGTGTAGTCCCAAGACCATCCCTGCATGTGCATTCACCTTTTAAGAAGCAAAATAAATACTAGGGCGGCGATAAGCCCCAGGGGCCACCTCCATGGTTACTCCAACGTCTTCTCCCGGAGGAGGGCCCCTAATCCCCTGGCTAGAGAAACCAGGGGATCTGCCTAGGAAGCATTGTCTTCTGGGGGAGAAAGGGAGACGTAGTGGGCCTTGGTGGATAGTATGGGGGAGGGAAAGAGGCAGGGAAGGGACGGTTTAGGGCGCAAAGAGAGAGAGAGAGAGAAACAGGGGGATGTCTGGCCACAAACACAGGCAGCCGAGGGAGAAAGGAAATGCAAGGGGGAGGATGAAAGAACTAAAAATGAAGGATTAAAAAGCTTGAAGTAAGGGAGACTGAGAGTGGAGATGGAGGTCTGCATTAGTGAAGAGGAAGATGAAAAGTGAAGCGCCGAAGAGGACAGGGGAAATTAAAGAAGGTGATTGTGTAGGAAATAGTGAAGTGAAGAATGCTATTTTTTTAATAGAAGCTACAACTGAAGATTGACGAACAAAATCTGAGTAGTTGGTAGACTGAGAGGAGGGAGTGCATCAGACATACAAAACAAGCCTGAACATAGAAAAGAGGAAAGAGAGACAGAGAGGCAGACAACACTTGGCCATTAATAGGCACATGTGAACAAAGCATTAGAAGCTCAGGTGGGTGGAGTGCCAGTGTGTTTTATGCTCCTCTGTGAGTGTGAGTCCACCAATGCATGCATGTCTATTTATGGGCAAATTATATAAATTATGTCTATATGAATAAATAAATAAGTAAATAATTCATAGGATGTCTTATAATTTGGAAAACTACCAATGGAGGAAAACATGACTGGTCCCAAAAAAACTTCCTCAATAGTTTGGAGCAAAAGTACAGCAGTAGATTGGCATTAATGCAGTTGAATGCAAAGTGAAAAGTCTGCATCTGTATGTGTGCTTGCCCCTAAGCATGCCTACAGTTGGTGTATGGTAAAGGGAACTACATGTACCAGAGACTTATCCATCAGTTTTTCAGTTTGATTCTCTTGTCACAGGAGAATTAGACATCCCCTCTCCCTCCCCGCGGACTCGGAGAGAGAATTTGAGCAATAGTGGGGAATGGTTCTGCATACTAACTATCGGCCAAAGCTTTCCACAAAGCCCACAGCCTAAGACTTTGTATGTGGGCTTCTGTGGACATAGAAAGGGCATAGAATTTGAAAAAAATCATTACATAGAAAATGATAGCTAAAGCGGATTTTCCTTTATTTGTCTTGCCCTTTGTAGCTCCCTCTGCAGTGCCCACAGTTCACCTGATGGCGGCCACAGCGAGCACCATGAGCCTGTCCTGGCTGCCTCCAGAGAAACCCAACGGAATCATTCTGGATTATGAGATTAAGTACCATGAGAAGGTAAGCAGCAATGTAAGTCAACGCCTCTAATTCAATCCAATTTCATTGACTTGCATGGTCTCTGTTTCATCTGTGCTTCTGTTAATGTGGAAAACAATGCCTCTGCTGATAAACACATGGTTGCAGTGAGGCAAGTCACCATTTCCAATCTTAGCTTGTGTGACTGTCCTCCCATACTTATACCCCTCTTCCTATCACTCTATCCCTCCTTCCATTTTTCTATTTCTCTCCTCCCAATCCTTTTCTGTATTTCTATTATGCTCTGCCCTTTTCTGAAACTCTAATTCCATCTCTCCCTCTTGCCCCCCCTCTTATCCCGCATCCTCTCTCAATCCACGCATTACAAAAGTTCTGGATTTTCTAGGGGCCAAGAGAGCTGTGTCTGGATGCCTCGGAGAAAGAACAAAGGCACTCAGTGTATATCTGCTCTGTTTGTTGTCATATCTTCCTCCCATTGAATTAACACACTGGCTACAATATGTCTCTCTCCCTCTTGCTCTCGCTCTTATCTCCGTATTTCTTTCATCGGCCTGTGTGGTTAGATTGTTGTGTAAGGGAGGGTAGAGCATCAGAGAAGGGAGAACATAGGGGGCCACTATTTGGCATTGTTTTGATTACGATTGCTTCTCTTTGCCTCTGCAGGATCAGGGCGAGGCCATTGCTCATACCATGACTGCACAACGGAGCAACGCCCGCATTGAAGGTCTCAAGACTGGTACACCCTATGTGGTACAGGTCCGTGCCCGAACAGTGGCCGGTTACGGTCGTTACAGCAGCCCAGCCGACTTCAGCACCAACTTGCAAAGTATGTTACTCCCATACCTACTTCATTACCCAGGGATATATTGGAAGATTTGTGGCTTATAGCAATACCTCTATAATAGTGCTGTGCAGAAGTTTATGAGCGTAATGGAGGCTCAAAGGCTTATAGACCTAGAAGCTACTATGCTTATTCATGCAAAAAGACTGAAATCCTTGTAGAGAATTTGACTTATGATTTGATGAAAATCTACTCCGGGCAATCAGTCAAGGTATCAGCCTCACTTTTACTCTATATCATAGTCATCATTAAGCAGACACAGAAAACTGCATTTATTAATCTCAGGTTGCTCTCCATTGTGCTTAATAAAGCCTGAAGAATGCAGGGACATGGTTACTTATGTAAGCATATAAATCTGAAGTGGGAATGCCGTGAGAGGTGTAAAAAGCTTACAGTTAGACTTACGACAGAGCACACATTGGCACAGTCATCAACTATACAAATGGATTTCCGGCTGTGTGGTGAATGTTTGTGAGGAGTCCTCCAAGTAACCACTTTTTCTCTTTGACCCCTAAAGCCGACCCACCAAAGTCATGGCAGGAGCAGCTGCCACTCATCGTGGGATCAGCCACCGCCGCCTTTGTCTTCATCATTGCAGTTGTGGTGATCGCTATCGTCTGCCTCAGGTCAGAATATACCTAGCTCTATCAGCCTCTCAAAAAGTCAAAACACGTAAAAGAGGAGCATGTGTGCCAAAACATGTCTACGCTGACTCATTTACTGCACAATATGTTCAGTGAGGATTTACAGAAACAGATGTGGAAAATATTTTTCCTTCAAGTTAAAAAAAAACCCAGATAGCTACAAATATCAACTTTGTTTACATGTCCTCCAAACCACCACAGAAGAGTCTCAGCGGATTGCTGTGCCACGTGTGAGGCCACTGAATGTCAGATTAGCCTTTTGAATTTGTCAATAGTAAACAGCTTTGGCCAAAATGCTACTTTGCTCACTGGACACAGCATGGCGGAGCAGCTGTTGGGCCTGATAGGTCTGTCCTCATGGCCCGGCACTCAGAATCAACTGTGCGTTTGCCCGACCACAAAGAACCCAGATGTGGCCCTGTCTGCTGGGCCCAATTGACTGGGAAGATGCGAGCGGCTGCTCACACCTTTCAAAAAGCCTGACACTGCATCAGCTGGGTCTAACCACACTCGTTTATTCTTATACCACTCATTTGTCAAGCAGCAAATGCAGTGCATGTGTGTATATACGTGTGAAAGGTTGGCACCCGCCACTGACTTGCGCCCACTGGGTTCCCTCCACAAGCCAGTTCAGGCAGCGTCTGACAAGCGTGGGCATCGGTCACGCTAGACTGAATAATAATCTCCCTTGCTACCCCACCTCTCCCTCTCGCTTCTTCGCTCTCTTCTATTTTCACACCGCTACATTGTGTCTCTCTCAGGGTCTTGGCTTAGCTGCTGCTCTGACTGCCACAGAAGAAAAAGAAGAAAATAGTAGTAATACAAAACCGAATTAGAATTTGAAATAAGATGCAAATCACCATCGGGTATCATTGCCCTGGTTACTGGTTAGACAACAAAGGAAGCACATTAACATGTAATTTCAACAACCCAGCCCCCTCGCTCTGTCATCATCTTTGCCACTCCCCCCTCCTCCGTGAAGGAAGATGAGGATACAGAAACTAAAAGAATGAAAAGAGAGAAGGGAAATAGTGAAAAAGGAAAGAGAGAATGACAGCAAGACAGAGAGAGTCCATGACGAGAAAAATAAGAGGCACAAACACTCAGTGTGATGTCTGTAGGGCGAGTAAGCCGAGACAGCTGAGCTTGCTGTTTGAGTCTGCTTTTGTCTCGTTTGCTCATTTTTATGGGTACCGAGAGTAAGTGGCTTTCACTTGCTGCTTCAGACAATGGTATGATATCTTTTTTGGTTTAGAGTCTTGTTCCAGTCCCAAGTATGAATATTTTTACCACCAGTCATTGATCCAATCTTTTGTTATCTACAGTGCATCCCTTGCTTCAAATGCTACAGCGTAGTGTGGCTACATCTCTGCAGACATTATTCGGGATCTGTTTTCTCCTCCCGCTTTTGTTCCTTTCCGGCATTTGCACCCTGCTGTGTGGAGCCACGTGACTCAGTTTGTGTTTTCATCTTTCTCAACAGAAAGCAGAGAAACGGTTCAGAGTCGGAGTACACAGAGAAACTGCAGCAGTACAGTAAGTCTCTTTGCTGAGATGCTCCTGCCTCTTGCACTATTCACATTCCAAAAGCATTATTTCTATACTTCTGCTTAGTCATTACTACTTAGCAATGGCTCAGCATCCTTAACCACTAAATAATAGCTCACATAGCATGAATTGGCTTCCAGTGCAATAATATAGCATTGATCTATCCTTTGTTGATAAAGAATATGTATTCAGACCTTTACATAGAGTTAAAATGAAGTTTGACGCCATAGATTCACTTTCCTGTTCTTGCCACTGAATCCCCTATAGTAACACCTGGAATGAAAGTCTACATTGACCCCTTCACCTATGAGGATCCCAACGAGGCTGTGCGCGAGTTTGCCAAGGAGATCGACGTCTCCTGCGTGAAGATCGAGGAGGTCATCGGCGCAGGTAACCCACCAAAGCTCCTGAGCTACAGGGGGAAGACTGCTAGTCACCTCCAGGCCATACCGTTAGAGGACTTCACACCAAGCGGTACTTTCACTCAATTCATCGCTAGACCTCTCCTTGCTCCTTCCCCCCCCCCCCCCCCCCCCCACACACTCGTCATCTGTTAGGAACCCTTTTCCAGTTTTACAGATGTCTCCAGCACTCTAAAGCATAACTAGCTGCATTGTGTCCTCTTTAAGTTAGCGTCACTCAGTTTCACCCTTAAGTTGTGTGCCATGCCGTGTGCATTTAGAGTAGCTGCAATACCTTTTGTATGGGGGATTATTATTTTCACCTTATTTCCTTTAAACAGAGCCCAATCCTGGATTGAGAAAAATGCTATGTGAGGAAATTAATTTAGTTTAAATAATTATGAAACAGCAGTCATTTCCAAATGATTAAAAACTTGAATCTAATGGAATCAGATTTTGCACAATGCAAGACTACAGCCCCGTACAGACAGGATTTGTTTCTCTAGGGCAGATGGCAATCCTGTCTGGTTTGCTCTCTTATCTCTTTCAGTATTAATTACAGCCCTATTGTTTTTTGGCCATACTTTTTCTAATTTTACTTCTTATACAGATAGATCATTTGTGTGTTAAAATATAACTATTTGCACATGAATAGATTTGACCTAAACCCATTACTTGGTTACTGACATATAGTTGTTATTGAAAGACCATGTGGAGAATCTGACACTACAGATCCTACATGTGTAGTAGCCTGTGGAGTGTGTTGGATTGTTCAAAGTTACCAAGGGGCAGGGCTAATATTTATCTCCTGCATCCCCGTGAGATATAGATTTCTGTCTGCATGGGGCGTAAGATATAAAAACATTACTTGTCCAGGAATGGTAGTCTCTGACCTTGCCCACCTTTTAGTTTATTGTGAACCTCTTTATTAAAGAGTGCTTCTATGGATAACTACATGTAACCCCTGTTTTTGGCATTATGTGGTTGTGTCCCCTCCTTTAGAAACCCTTCCCAAATTGATATGTTGTAGATAGTAAAGTATTTTATGTTTATGATATATTTTATAGTAATATCTCTGCTCAAAAGCTGCAGGACTGTGCCAATTGAGGTTGAGTTTTCTTAGTATTGTACTGAGCCAAAATGGAGGACGTTGTGATGGCAGAGATGGGAGTCCCTACTACTGCTTCTGCTACTACCATTACTACTGCTACTACTACAGTTCTTCTACTTCTGAGGCCACTACTTGAAACACGTCGCTTCCCAGCATTCGCCTTCAAAGTGACGAACACTCAACCCCTGTCTTCCCTGTCCCCCTCCTCTCCTCTCCCCCCTCCTCAATCCATCCCTCATCCCTCCATCCATCCCCTGCCTACCTTCCCCTGACTTTCCCCACATCGCTCACATCGCCTGATTTCTCTTGCATTCTTGCACACGCTTGGTGTAGACTCTAAACGTAAAGCGTCCACCAGCCCAAGAGCCCCCAAGCTTCTGTCTCCACCTATCTCCTCCTCCTGTGCCCGCTTCTCTAGTCACTCTAAAGCATAGCACCCCCTTTCCCCCACCCAATACATGCCCCCCTCTCCTCCTCTGTCCCCCTCAGCTCCTCACACCCTGTCACCCTGCTTTTACCATTTTTTGCACATTTCAAATAAGTTTTTTTTTTTTTCAACTTTCTCACATTTCATCATTATGCCTCAAACTCAACATGCTGTTTCTTTTAATCCATAGCTTAACAGCACAAAGTCATTGTATGCACCCCCATCACCACCATCCCTTGACACTGGCCTAGAGTCCTGGCTTATCTTGCAGTTCCCTCTGTCCCACCCCTCCTGCTACCCTTCCCTGGCTCCTTGGTTCTAACCAGTTAACTGTCCCCTCTCCCCTCTTTTCCCCCACTCTCCTCCACTCTTCCGTCATGCCTCTCTCCCCTCCCTCTTTCTCTCTCTCTCTCTCCTTCTGTTGCCGTTTCTCTGCCTGGCTCACGTGGGCTCTCCCAGGAGAGTTTGGGGAGGTGTGTCGAGGTCGCCTAAAGCTGCCTGGGCGCCGGGAGATCATCGTAGCCATCAAGACTCTCAAAGTGGGCTACACTGACCGCCAGAGGCGAGACTTTCTGTCTGAGGCGTCCATCATGGGCCAGTTTGACCATCCCAACATTATCCGTCTGGAAGGTGTGGTCACCAAGAGTCGGCCAGTGATGATTGTGACCGAATTCATGGAGAATGGCGCACTGGACTCTTTCCTACGGGTGAGGAACAAAAAACAGCAAATTAGCCCATCCAAATCAGTTTTTAATTATCTCACTTTCTTTGGCGCGATGAAAGGTCTTCTTAAGCACTGCTGCAGAGCCCACAATGGTTATCTGACATATACCGCTTTCAGGCGATTGGTGACATTTACAAAGAGCTCAGTCTCCAATGTATCACTGCCTCAAAGTCACATCAGGCACTGTCTGCCAGAGAAAGGGTAAGGGAGGAACTGAGAATGGATAGGTAGCAAAGAGAAAGACATTACAGTGTGAAGTGATATTAGATGAGAGATGCAGGAAAGAGGGCATATGCAAAGAAAGTACTGTAAAAGACATTGAAAAAAAATAAAAAATAGGTAGGACAAATAAAGGTAAAAGGGAGGCTAACATATATTCCTTTGAACATGCAACCTTGGTCTAGTATCCAATCTATCCTTGCCCTTCTCTCTCTTCCTATGCCAGCTCAACGATGGACAGTTCACAGTGATCCAGCTGGTTGGCATGCTGCGTGGTATCGCAGCAGGCATGAAGTACCTGTCAGACATGAACTACGTGCACAGAGACCTGGCTGCCCGTAACATCTTGGTCAACAGTAATCTTGTGTGTAAGGTGTCTGACTTCGGCCTATCCCGTTTCCTCGAGGATGACCCCGCAGACCCCACCTACACCAGCTCCCTGGTGAGTCAGAGTCAATGTGTGTGTATGTGCTCGAGTTTGTGTATTCATGTTTGGAATCAATGTTTAAAGGTGCTACATGTACAGTTTTAACATCGATACATCACCAATTATGTTAATTTTAGCCACTTTTACAAGTTAACCCACAGCATTGCCAAGTATGAGCGTATTCAAAAAAAATAGATCTGTGTCAAGTCTGTTCCCATGCGACATAACCATTATGGGTAGAGAGGGAGGTTTTTTTCTCTCACTGTGGATGTCAGGTGGAAGCGGAAAAAATAAGATCATTCAAAAGAATGCTGCTGAAACATTGTTAATCGTGACATTTCGAGTCACAATAGTACGTCCACTTTGATGGCTGCATATATATATATTTGCTGCGTTGTTGGTACTGAAGCCGAATCAGCTTTACAGACATTTTGCAATATCCTTTGCCGACAAATTACTGACATGTCTGTTATGAACGACTGATTCTTGATCCTATGTAAAATTGTAAAATTGGCCAAGCAGGATACTAAAATAATAAAAGCCACCTCTTTGGCCCGTATACAGCAGTCTATGCTTCTGGGTCTGTTGACTGAAAGGGCTCTCTTCTTCCACAGTGCAACTCAAATAAAACCTTCTGAATATGTTACAATGGCAAGGAAGCAATGGTGTTACCTATAATTTATAGTAATTTAACTAAAATGTAAATATACTAATACTAATATCCTGGGCACCTGAATCCAATGAGATTAATAAAGTATCTTCTATCTGTCTACCTAATGTGGAAGTGTTTTATTTCCTCTAGGTGAGGTGATTGGTATTTCATGCCAGCACTTTCTCACAGAGTTCAATCTGTCAGATAGTTATACGAAAGGATTCTACGCCGGTGATAGATCAATGTTGAAAAATACAGTTTGTAGCACGTTAAATGTTCTTCTAGCTTCACGTGTTTGTACATATCATTTTCTAACCTTGTACGTACATGGTGTTTGGTTTGTACAGCATGCACCCATGTGTTGTGCATCAACATTTCCCTTAGACTGTGTTTTTCTCACCCTCTCTCTCCCTCTTGTATGTGTGTGATTCTGTGTTTGTGCTCCATCCCTTCAGTATTTCATGCTCACCTACTCATTCGCATATCCACAGGGAGGGAAGATACCCATTCGCTGGACGGCTCCAGAGGCGATTGCCTACAGGAAGTTCACCTCGGCCAGTGATGTGTGGAGCTACGGCATTGTCATGTGGGAAGTGATGTCGTATGGCGAACGGCCGTACTGGGACATGAGCAATCAAGATGTAAGCTGATATGATTTGTTTTTCCATTACGTGACATATGCATCATTTATGCGACATTACACTATATATTATTGATTTCCAAAAAATGTTATTCAGTTGAAATATCCAGCATAAACATTTGCAAGTTTTCAACCACTTCTGCCCAAAAGCCATTCTCTCTCTACATACCTATACACAACTACAACTCAAAACTAATCTTTCTGTCCCTTATTTCTACGCATTCCCGAAATAATTGTTCCTGTTTATCTTTGACTCCATCATTTCCCTCATTCATCCTCTGTCCTCCCTCACTTGCTATTTCCATCAACCCGTCTCTCTCATTGTGTTCCATACTGCGTCTACACCGTACTCTGTGATTAGAAGTGATTGAGATTTCTCTATCGTCCTTTCTCAGGTGATAAATGCCGTGGAGCAGGACTATCGACTGCCCCCACCCATGGACTGTCCCACAGCACTGCACCAGCTCATGTTGGACTGCTGGGTCAAAGAGAGGAACCTGCGACCCAAATTCACCCAGATTGTGGCCACGCTGGACAAGCTTATCCGCAATGCTGCCAGCCTAAAGGTGGTCACCAACAGCGCACAGTCCACCGGGTAAGTTGTCATATAATTCTGAAAGAAAAAAAGTATGTGGGTCACATCAAGTTAAGCTTCAATGCAAATGTTGTGTCTTGTGCATGCTCAGTGGAGCTGGTGATTATAGAAATCGTTTCTCTTAGTTTCTCTGGAGGTCCTGGATTTTAGTAAGTGGATTAGTGATCTTTGTAAAGGGTAATAATGTCACATTATGGTCGTTGCATAATAGATATTAGTGCTGATTGCTTTCTAAAAATCTGCTATGGTCTTCTTAGGTCATATGTTGAGGAGACCTGCTGACTCTTGTGATAGATAACAGTAATAGGTCATTAGTTTATTGAATGAAGTCACTTGACTTTCCAGCCGTGAGAGTACTGGCAGAGCAATTTCATTTGCGCCTGAGCCAGAGCAACCGCGATAATGATTTCCATTGTGCAAATATTTCTTATCCAAGTTAATACGGTGTACGTGAGTCAGCTGTAACGATCTCTCAACTCCTATAAAGTGCAGATTTCTTCCCATACAACTCTTTAATTCTCACAAATGCAGCCTGGGCCATTATGCAAATCCAAATTACCATCACTCAATACAGCCCTTAAAGCAACTCCTCCGCCAACTGGGAGCTTAATCAATGATGTCACATCTACATTTAGCTGCACTACCTTCCTCCACAACCTGTTTCCTGGAAAAAATTTGGAGGATAGAAGGTGGTGGAGTTGGAGCGATAGGGAGGGGAATGACCTACCTATCTGTCCCTGCATCAGGGTCTTTCTGTCTTGAGGGAGGGCTGCAGACAATCCTGGTTTAGGCTCATGGGGGACACCAGGGTCTCGGTTGGCCACCAGAGTGATGTTTTTAGAAGATTAAGCTTGCGGTTAATTAGCTCGATTAAGGCGATGCAAAAAGAAGACGGGAGCGCCTTTTAATTAGCCACTAACGAGATTTTAAACGGGCCAGCGGAGAGGTGGCCTCCTGCCGACAAACCTAACAAGGGAGGAGTGAGAGATGATGCCGCCGTCCTGGTCGGCATTGAAGGGTGGCTAGAGGTTAGCTAACACTGTCTGGGATGAAAGTGCTTTGGTTGTGTGCGTTATGTGCACTTGACATGGCTGCATATTGCATTGTAGGTGTAAAGTGGTTTGTAAAGAGGTTTGGTGATGCTAGGCTTCCTGCACCATCTGTGCTTAATTTCTACTGTTGAGTCTATGTTATAAATGCAGACATTCCCACTTTCTAAACTTCTTAAAAATGCAGAACAGTTTGACAGACCTAACCCGTTGGAAAACAGTTGACAGTCCCAACCTTAGACCTTAAATTTAGGCTTGGTCAGTAACTGTCTCACTAGCTAGCCAACAATATTACACAACTTTCCTGCTGTGTTTCTGCGTTTCTGCTTTTGGCTCACATGTGGCCAGCAACGGTCTGGACCCTTTTGAAGCCAACTTTAGAGGAGGACGACTAACAATACTCTATTAAGAGAAGCCAGGGTCTGGCGTTAACAACGGCCTGAGGCTCCGAAGCACAAGCCTTATTAAAAATCCCTCCATCTACACCACTCAATGGAGCCTCTGTATCACTGTTATTAACTCCCCCTCCATGCCTTTTCTCTTTTCCCCGTCTTTCTCTCTCCATTCCTCTTTTAATTGTTAATGAATCTAATGCCATCAAAAAGGATGACAGGGATCAACAGAGCAGAGAGGAGGGGAGACAGTGGCGCTCTTTCTCTTTGCCTGCTCCCTCATCTGTTTCTCCCCACTCTGCTCACCACACCTCCCTGTCTCCCCCTCCACCATCATCTCCTCCCTTGTTTATCCGCTCCACTTCTCTCTGAGTTGTAGCACAGTTTTATTAAAACTCCCAAGGTGGCCTCTCTATCTACAGCATTGATCAGCCAAGGGGTTACTTTGTTCTTTAAAAAGGCCCTTTAGGGCTGTCAACAGGTGTGCAAGAACATGCAAAACACACTCCAACACATTTTCAGGAATACACACATGAAGGTTTGTGAGTAACTCCTTCCATTGTTGCCACTTCATGGAGGTTCATGTGTCAGTCCTACCATGCAATCACACAAACACGTAAACGACATCTGTGTTTACATTCCACAGATATCATGAAGCGTTCTCCCAAAATGCATTTCCACCTCTGTGGGATCGTGTTACCCTTTTGTCTAGCCAAACTCGGATGACGTTCCTGTAAGAACATGTGCATATTCAATCAAAAACAATGTACATTAAAGCATACCATTTTATAACTTACTAGTTAAACTTATGTTCATACAGGGAGACCAAATCTGGTTTGAGCTGACCAGGAAGAAACACATGTAAAGGATTTAAACCACACCTGCATGTGGTTTGAAAGAGCAACTCAGTACAAACTCTCTCTTGATTGAATTTCAAGTGGGATTTGTTTTTCTGTTATGTCAGTCCCCATGCAACACAGTGGCATCTCACTGAAACAAGACAAACAAGGGCCAACAAAGCAATCCAGACATTTTTAGGGAAACATGGCACATTCTTACATCACTGATGCTGCCAGATAAATGCATTCTTAATTAAGAAAAATATCCACTTTGTTACTATGGCAGCTGTTGTTGTAATTATAGCAAATTATTATAGTTTCTGAATTTGAAATCTGATGTGGTTCCTTGTAATATGTCAATGCGTGTAGTCAAGATTTGACATCTGCTCACACACCACCTTGCCTCACCAGCTTCAGCGCAAGCATCCACCACCCACCATCCAAGCCTCCAGCCAGTCTCTCCACAGTCATGAAAGTGACCCCCCTCCCACCCCACTGCACACAACTCCTTACATGTGGAGGAGAGGAGAAGAGAGGAGGAGAGCTGGAGAAATGGAGAGGTGGCGCTCAGTGGGGGGCGTATGGGGGTGAGGTTGGCCGGTAGAGGCAGTACAGTGACGACCTTAACCCTCTCTCTCTCTCTGTTTCTCTTTCTCCCTCCTCCCTCCCCCATTCCCCAATGTAGGGTATCCCAGCCCTTGCTTGACCGCTGTGTGCCAGACTATACCACTTTCACCACTGTGGGGGACTGGCTGGACGCCATCAAGATGAGCCGCTACCGTGACAACTTCGTCAATGCCGGATTTGCTTCCTTTGACCTCGTGGCCCAGATGACAGCAGAGTGAGTGGAGAGGGAGTGGATGCAGCTAATCAGCCATAAATTGATTGACTGTGCTGAGTTTGAGAGCCAAAGTTGTGTTATACAGATTGACCTTGAGGGAATAAAACTGGTCTCATGGCGAAATTAAACATAAGATGTGGAAAAGAGGCTCCGATTAGACATCAAATCAATAACAGATGTAAAGAATAAAAATCAAAGCACAATATACTGTATATCCGGTGTGCCACGAACAAAAATCATACCTTGAAGACATACTGTATCATGCCATCTACTGTTATGTGTTCCAGCATTTATGTAGACATAAAGAATACTATAGCTTAATAAGGAAAACGGGAAAATGGAAGATTTACTGGAACCATTAAAACACAAGATCCTCCATACTTTTCCTATAATTTGGTAGGTAATCAATCAGAATAGGTTTGCTGTTGAACGGGGAGGATTATGTAATCATGAGGGGACTAATAATCACCTGCTCCAGAAGCTTATACACAATCGACAGATACACAATTTACCAGAGTAGAACAATTCTTCAGCAAGGACTCGTCGCTGCTTCCTTAACTACGAGCTCCAGTTGACCTTGACGATCATCCACCTTCTGCTGTGTTTACCAACAGGAAATGATGTAATGGAAGTCATGGAAATTGGAGGCCAGAGATGATCAAATAAATGAATTACCATTATAATGATAAATAAATTATCCTCATTAGCTGCATAATAGGCAATGGAGGTGGGGGTAATTTGTTTCAATTTGGCCAGGCTGACAGGTGTGGTGTACTGTGGTTCTCTGTTGCCCTTAATGGCCAGTAATTCCTCTAATGGTTCCCATTTATTATCATTTCATCCTCCATCGCTGCACTGATGGGGGTGGCGAAATATGAAAAAAAACAAAAAAAACACCATTTATTTGTGTGAAATTGCAGTGATGCACCCTTATTTGGCTTTGGAGAGGATGGATGTGCAGTGTGTATGTGTGTGTGTGTTAGCACACGCACACACTGTATGTGTGTGTTAGCACACGCACACACTGTATGTGTATGTGTCTGCTTGCTCATGTGTGAGTTTCGGTGCACACTGTTTTACTAAAATGGATGGGGCCACAGAGTCATTGAGACAAGCAGAGTATATGGTGTCTGTGTGTAATATTAGATTAACCAGTATTTGTGTGTGTGTGTGTGACTGAACGGAGAGGACGCAGACTGTGGCAGAGCCCCAACAGTTAGCTAATCGCTGCCCCAGACGCCGTCCGCTCTCTTCTATCGACTGGGGAAATCAAACAAGCGAGCGGAAAAGAGAGGTTCTCGTGATATAATTGTACAGCGTTAAACAAACAGAGCCACGATGATTAGATTATGCTGACTGACTAATGACGGCCAAAGCAGGTGCACTCTCCCAGGCCTTTTCTCCCAGGGTGTAGTAATGTCAACTTTACAGTATGTCAACATTTCACATTTTCCCACTGCACCTTCAACTGACTCTAAAGATTACACCGTAGCTGCTGTGAGCCCTCGGCTATAAGACTCATTTACACTTTCCAGTCTTATTTGCTGTAGTTTTTCCTGGATATCTTTGAGCAATGAGGAATGTGGTTTGCAACAGTGGCTGAGCTAAAGCTGATTTACTGACACACAGACCCATTCTAAGTATGAATGACAGGCCCCTAACCGAGTAATCTGTTTAGTAAATTACAAAAAAAAAGAAGATCTTCTGCTTCGCCGTTTCTATAGCTAAGTGGCAGGCTGGTGTGGACTCTGTGAAGCCTGCCAGCTGCCGAACAGTAGCTAAGTTTGCTCTTTAATCATTAACTATCAGACTATGGCTCCTTGACTCTCCTCATCTTGCCCACCTGCCAGGCAACAGAAGTATGTTGCATTAAGACCAACATTCACTATAGCTGGATGAGTGTTCCCATTTTGTTGACATACCCTCTGGATGCCATTTTATGGGTGATTGCCAAGGTGCTGCCCATGTTCGCACCTGGTTGAGCGTTTGATTACTTGTAGGTGAAAAGTGAAATTTGCATTTCAATTTTGAACATGTGATGTTTGTCTACTTTTTTATTTTTTATTTTTATGACTCAGCCACCTGTTCTTATTTTCTTCTCACGCCACAGGGACTTGCTGCGGATAGGGGTAACGTTGGCTGGTCATCAGAAGAAGATTCTCGGTAGCATTCAGGACATGAGACTACAGATGAACCAAACACTTCCTGTCCAGGTGTGAGCGTCAGGACAAACAGACCGATGCAGTCGAAGGACAGCCAGACAGGAAAAGGGGGGAGGAACTGTGCCAGAGAGAGCCATTGGAAAACCCTAGCTGCCTGACCCATCTCTGCCAATTAGACGCTATGAAACTGGCTTGCAGTGCCTCTGACTATTTTTTTCTCTCGTTATTTCACTACCACTTCCATTTCCTGTTCCTGCTTTTTTTGTTACTCCTCATTGTTTATTTTTCCATCCAATCAGAATTTGTGTGTTTTTGAAAGAGGAGGAAGAGTTACCCCCCTTATATTCCATGCGTGCCTCACCAGCTCTGGTGTGGGTGGACGTTTGCATGCATGTGTGTTTTAGTGAGGTTGGCCTTACCCCTGTAACTGAAATGTCACACTCTGATCCTCACTCGAGAGCCCCTCTCCGTGACCTCTCAACCCAGCTTTGATGGACGTGATGCATAGTAAGGAATGAACGCCCTGGTGTAAAAAATAAGTGAACGAAAGGTTCACACACAAAAAAACAAAACAAAAAGACGAAAGAAACAGCAGAGGTGTTTTGGACCCACAGGAGATAGAGGACAATTCTTTCCCTGATAGAAGTTGTTTTACTGTGCACGTGTGTGTCGTTCTCCATCTTCATATTGAAGGTGTGTAATGTAAAAGGGCACTTGCTGGAGAAGGGTGAGGTGGTGGAAGAGGATATATGATGGGCTGAGATCAACGGTCAAGAAGATGACAGGGGTCAAATAGGTCAAAGGAGGGCAGTCACATTTTTGGACCCTTGTTTTGGATGCTGAATCATCAAAAGGTCACCAGTTGACCTCTTCACCCTGACCTGAAGTGACTCAGGATAGCTCCAAAACGTGGGATCACCTGCTCATCAAGTGTGTTTTTACAGATACAATGTTTTATTTTTGTTTGTCCACAAATCTTTTTTTCTTTCATTTTTTTTGGGCTTTCTTACACATTTTTGGGAGATTTGTGGTTTCTGAATGGCCGGTCAAACTCAAGTACCCCCACTGGACACTTAATGTGATTAAGGGGAGACAAGGACTGTGGCAACACTATAGAAAGACCACTCGGCCTTTTGTGTGCGTTTTTGTATGTGTGCGTGCACATGTGTGCGTATATGTGTGATTAGGTGTGCTTGGATGTGTGAGTACGTCAAGTTGCACACAAGTATACTGTACAATACAGCTTCCGCTATTTGCCACCATGGAGAATTAACGCATGAACTGAACCATGACAAGGAGCAAATATATCTGAAACAATTACGCTATATTCTGTGGACAACTGTTAAACATTCTTTTTTATTGAATCCCAAAAAATGAACTTAGGGGATGGATATATATATATATATATATATATATATATATATATATATACACACACATGCAGAAACTGAGAGAAACCATGATGGACACCTTACTTTCTACGTACTATTATCTGGATTTAGAAATAATCTAAATTTTTGTTTTCATTTCTTGACATCCTGCCCTATGTATTTATTTGTACCTCGCCCACCAACCCCCACTCCCCACCAACACCCAGATGGACTGTATTTGGGAAGGACTTGAAACAATCAGAAGGAAGAGAAACTCCAAGAGGATTCACCTTATGAATTGCTGATTATTAAACAAAAGAAATTGCATATGAATTGGATATTGTATTTTTGTTGTTGTTCTAAACAGCCTGTACATGTTTTGTAACAAAAATACGATAAATAACAAAAGAAAAATGGTGTTTTGACAAAATGGAATTGTTGTTGTGACATGTTTGATTCAGAGTGAAATTAAGAGAAAGTAAAGTAAGAAGAGAGAGAATGGGTAAAGGAGTTAGAGAGGAAGAGATGAACAACACCCACAGTTAGACAACATGTCACCTTTTTGCTCTCCGTCCATTGTTGTGCGATTGTCTGTGCCGGTGTGTTCAAGTTTGTTTGTGCCACCTGAACTGGATATTATGCTTCCCCAATCCATTCTCATTCATCTGTGAAGCACTTAGCAGTTCTTCTAGGCACATTTTCCAAATCTCAACGTCCCTCTAACCACTCAAATGTGGCTTACATAGTTATTAATTGCATCTATTTTCAATCACCTCCAACAATGGGATCCTCCCAATCAATCTGATGTTGGACTGTTAAGGAGTTATTAGGAGGATGGTCCAAAGATGATGCAGCCTATACCTGCTAATCACTTCAATGACCGTAGAGGCGGAGCTCCATTGATAGACCCACTGTTTGCCCTCCTGCAACAGGATCCTCATCTGAGTCCAGAGCTGTCAAGTGAAACCTATTGGTCCTTGTCTGTCAGGTCAATTAATGCAGCAGCCAATCTGGCATTGCGAGGATACGAGCATGCAGTGAGCGCAGACATACGACTGGCTGACCTATCATTATCTCTCTTCATTTCCTGTCGGGCCTGCAATCATCCTGTCTCAGCTCAGGCTGCTGCGTGATTAGTACAGTGCAGGATCAACAGCCCTGGCACGCAGAAAGCCAAAATCTGCAGACCACCTCATCCTAAATGATAGCAGCTGCATCACGGACGCTGTACTATTTGCACTTCTAACAGAGCGGTGTTTAAAGATGTTTGAATTAAAGGATGGGGCTGCACCACTGGTGTGATCTTCCATACAGTCTCCATATTGTTTGGGTTGGAGCTTATCAATGCAATATGTGAATATTATTAGTTAGGTGTGTAATGATAGCGTGATGTTAGCGGCCATGCAGTGTGTCTTCCCATATCACTTTTGTCAGCCTCTCTCAAGTCCCTTCAAAAGCCATGGAGGATATTATGCAAAACAACAATGTGTTTCCAGTTTTATATTGTTTCATCTTATTCCACATACGGATGTTTTCACTACTGCTCGTACACTCTGCAAAGGGCTTACTAACCCGTAACATGTGTAGTACGAAATCAAGTAGTACTTTAACTTTTGTGAACACAAACTATACATGAAGTATCATATCCTTAAATTGTCGTCAGCTCAGATCTTTACTACAATGGCTGAAGGTCAGAAGCGCAGGTAACTTCAGATTTATTATCACAATGAAAAAATGTTAAAAGAGCCTGTTAGATGAGCAAACATCTGTCTTGATATCATTCGGCAGAATTATTCAGTTTCTCCCCAAAGCAAAACATAATTTTGTTAGGAAAAGATTGACAGAGTCTATTTTTTTTAGACGAGAAAAGACCGGAATTAATGCAATCAGAAGCTCACTTTCACCTAAAGTCTCCCGGGAATATACAATAATACTCCCAGCGGCCCTCAGCTCAATCATTTAATCAGCTAAGCCCCTCTGTTGCAAAGTGGCATGTGGCACCAAAAAAGACACAGCTGATGAGCATAAACATAATGCATGGGGGGGGGCATATAGGAGCTAAACACAATCAGATGGCAGACAGTCCCACTCTTAAAAACGTCAGCGTTTTGGAGCTTTCATGAACTATTGATGAGGTGCACATGGTGCGCTGGGGTCTGGAGTTGTGTTCACTAAAGTCAACCGGCCGTGAGTGATGAGCTCAACTGGCACTGTTGCGCATCTTAAAATGATTAAACTGCTCCCACATCAACTGCTAACAATTATTCTTTAACTGGATTTTTCCCACATTTATGAGAGTGTTTAATATTTAAAATTCACATGCAGGAAAGAAACTTCTGACTGCACCCGTTGCTGAAATTAAGATAGACTGTTGTGTTTAAGTGTGTGAGAGAGTGTGTGAAATAAAAGGATAGCCATTTTTTTATTATAGAGACACTTTGATCAGCATAGTTTGGCCTTTGTCAGATGTGGTTATCTCTTTGTGTGCCAATAGGATTCAAACTTTCCCAACATTCCTTCCAATGTTCTCCCCCTATTCTGCATCCTCCAAAGACCATCAAACACACCCACCCTTCCCGAAACCCGATCAGTTACAACCTTCTAACTTTATTTTATTCAGATGTCTGTTTTAAATAAATATATACAGTACTGTCTTTTCTGCTATCTTCTAACAAGCTCTCTCCACATCTGTCTTTTGGTCACTTTTGAAAACCCCCTCTTCATACAAGGAAGTGAGATGTTTCAGAGAGTACTGTACGTGTATAGTGATCTGCGAGAGGGACGGAGTAAAGCGTTGAGAAATGCAATTGTTAATTCCTCTATGAAAAGCATTAAGATGTATTTTAATGCTGCAGACATACACAACAAATTACTAAAAAAATGATGATGCATTCTTGTAGAAATATTTTTAAAATACCCTTTTGCAATTAAATTATTTAAGAAATGTGACCCGATCTCCTGAGTCTTTATGTTGTGTTTTTAATTGATAATTCATCCATGTGGACTTCAAGTATATAGTTCTTCCATGAGGTACAATGCCAACACATAACCGCGCACATGTTATCCAGTCGAGTAATGCTGCTGGACCTTCAATACAAACACATTCACTTTACTGTTTAAATGTATGGCCGTCTCTCACTCCTGTAATCATGACCAGAACTGTATGTCGTTTTTCAGCAGTTATCACAATACCATTTATTGTTGATGAAGTGGTACCAAAAGGCCTCAGTTCAGAAAAACCTACCACACTCCCAGATTTAACTCTGCTTATCACTATAAATGCGCTGAGTGTACCTGTAAGAAGAAATTGTTCATTTTTCATCCAAAGCTCTGTGATTTGATGTTTGTCTTTCAAAAAGGTTTAGCCTGCATCATTCTCCTTGCCCTGGAAAAGCCTGAGGGTATTTAGAGTAACACTGTCTGTAAAAATATCTTTTGTAATGCTGTCTTTCATCATTTATAGCTACAGGCATCTGATGAATGGATATTGATCCTTGGGAGAAGTTACCCAGAGTTCATCTATTTCTAATGCTCCTTTAGTTGCCAAGGCCACTATCCTTAAGTATTTTGCCAAATTTAGCTGCGATTAGCCTGAGTTAAATTGCACATCTGACCAAGAAGAAAGAAAGAAAAATGTAGCTGGCTAATTCCAAATCAGATCCAATTTCCCAAAAGTTACCTTAAAAACAAGGCTCACAAGTTTGCAAGGCACATTTGTCAAAATCAAATCAAAAGGTTTGCAATCCACAGAGCCATGCCAATGCCATGCAACACTAAAGCTCCCCATATTGTATTTCAAGCCCACTAATTTATATGAGCTCCTCTCATCTCTGCAGGCACTGAGCCAACAGTCTTGTTTTTCCAGCAAAAAAAAAGGAAAGATGCTCAGATCATAGATTCTACCTCATCCGCCCCTCACCTTGTCCCCTGGCTCCCATCTTCTCCCTCTCTCTGTCCAATTAAATACAGAGCCTTGGAACGGTTGGTCTCGGTGTCTGGGTAGGCCAGATATTTTTGAAGCGCTCCCCCCCTTGATGCGCTCGGGGAACTTTCAACAGAGGATTATGTGGGTTATTTTTGTGTTGCAGAAGGCAGAATACATTTTATCTCTGATCTCCCCAACTTTTCTACACTGTTGTTGTCAGATGATGGACACACTGTATTGAAGGTCCAGCAGCATTTCATGGGCAAATAATCAACATTTTCTTGGCACCACTTTGGCAGACGAAACCTAATGTAAAGAAACAAAAATAACCATGACTCCTGCATGTGTCCTGAGACAGATTGGGGACCACGTCATCGGTTTTGAGGTGTTTTGAATGACCCGGATAGCGGGTGCTCCTCCAGTGCTCGATACATAGTCTAATATGTCAGTTTGAGATAAAATATGGACCAATGCCAAGATGAACTAGAGCACTGTATACCTCTTACATTCACATGTGAATTCACATTTATATACAGTCACATTACTCCAAGCTGGAGAATATTGATTGTATGCAGGCCTGTTTCATCAAAATATGCCATATAATGTGAGGGGATAATATGGAGACGTCAATTAAGATCAATTTATTATCCCTTCTCGGTCAGTGAGGCGGTATTAGCATAAATATTGCAATGCATTAGCATGTCTTAGCCACATGTCGGTCAGGACGAGGATCAATGCGAAACATGATTACACAGACGGTGAATAAAAAGAAAGAAGAAATCCGCTCCCTCAAACCCTCCTTACCCACTCCTTCCCCTCATTTCCACAGGCAAACTCTGTCTCTCTTTATTCTCTCTTATTCCCTGCAGACGATCCCTCACTCACCCCCTCTTACGAGCTCCCCACAAACACCCGCACACCCATTCTCTGTCTACTTTTTCATCCTCTCCTATCTCTTCTGCCATAATCCCCCTCTTTCACTTTAGCTTGGCACAGCTAATTGGTCACGTCGGTACTGTGACATGGGGACCTGACATAATTGCTGGACAAATAGCGAGGCATTTAGCTTCGGACCTGTCTCAGCTAAGCTGTACACAGACACCAGCCGACCGGAAAGCCTAATTACCACTCCGACCCCGCAACTTGCTAATTGGCAAATACTTCCAACAAAGAGGTATGTGTGTGCATGTGTGTGTTGGTCTGCATCTTTGTTTCTTTCCTTTAGTTAAGGGTCCTATGAAACAAACAGCATCAACAACAAAAAAATACCACGAAACAATAAGCAATGTGCACGATATGAGTCATCAGAGAGATTTGGCTGCAGGAGTTACAAAATGTGTCACTAATGTCCTCATATTGCATTTCTAATGGTCATGGATATTTATTGTTGTTGTATTATTTTGCTGTTTGTCATGACAATGCTAATTAAATGTCCTGTTTGATTAGCTTAGCTCATTCCAGACTTTCTCCACACACCATGCATTTGTTTTTTTACTCTTTTTTTTTTATACCACTCTTCAACACCCCCACACCATCTTTCCAACACATGCTCTTTCTGGCAGACCTGATTGAACTGATTATCCTTTCCCAGGGTTTTTGGCATTCGATTAATTCCTGTTACTTTTAACAATGGATTCATTATGTTGCACCAATATGGGCTTGATTTTCCCTTTATTTGTTTCGGCCTGTTAGCCAGTCATGACTATACATAACTGAAACATTAGTAGTTCTTGTTTAGCAATTTTATTACATACTGTAACTAATATAACTCATTTTTAGAAATAGTCAAGTGTTTTGTACAGAACAAATGCTCAATTCCTAATATATATATATATATATACACGTATATAGTAAGTCAATATTTAGATGGTGGGAGAACGAGTTTTTCCCTTCATCGAATGCTCCCGATGGTCGCTTCCATTCAAAAGAACATCACAAAGGATTATCCTATTGCAAAACCCCTGAAATATTCGACCACCCGCTCACATCGCCCCCTTCCCCAAAAAAGGGGACCCGACCTTTTCTGCACCAGAACAAGAATCCTATTGTTGGGTCTTTGGGTGCAGCTGCATGGTCTTTCTGTCTGACGGGTTGAGTATGTCTGCCAGGGAAACAATATTCAACAGGACTGCGCCTGGGGACCGTGGGGTGACCTGGAGTTCACGGTCAAAACTGGACAGTTGGTGGGAATGTATCACATGTGAGAGGCATGGCAGCCTTCAGGTACGGCAACGTGGGCCTACACGCAGGGGAACAGAGCGCACACATAGAGCAATGCATACATGATGCTCGGCGAGATAATGATCCTGCTTTTTTTCAGCCCCCTGCTGAGCTTGTATCCTCATCATAGTTCACCAGACGTCTAGCAGTGCAGTGTCATTATGCTAACCAAAAACATAAATTATCTCAATACTGCAATGTGAATCTGTACCTATTTTAATTGTATTGATAGGGTTTAGACTATAAACTCAAGGATGGGGACCAATCAATCTTTTAATCAGCGAATTCACCTGTCTGAAGATAGCCTTTTGTTGATTACATGTTTGTCTGTTATTAACAACAATCATTCTTAGTTTAGCTGACGTTATTATGAAGAATTATATCCCAACAAGCATCTGCTGGCCCCTATTTCGCTAATGTGAATAATCCCGCTGCACCATCGATAATCTTGCTCAACAACTAAAGATAATTAATAGCTTGTGCTTTGCACACTTGAAAGACGGTCGTGACATTGCCAAGTCAAGGTCATTTTCCCTCTCCATTGGTGTCATCGGTAGGCATGAAGGGAAGGGCCTTGTTCCTGCCTGACATCTCATTAACTGCTTGTCGATATTTATCAGTCTTAATCAGAGCTGTGGCAGGTCTGGTGTGATTACTTCCTGGGTGTGAAAGCAATCACACCTCGTCCTCCCCACTGTCCTTGATTTACGGAAACAGTCTGGCATGTTTGAGAAAGTTTGAGAGGGACGGGGGGGGGGGGGGGGGGGGGGGGGAAGAAGATGGGATTGAAAGGAGCACATTCCCAGCTTCTGCCTTATCTCTCCTTATTGAATACATACTGCAAAAGATAAAATGCGTCAGCATCCAAGCTTGGCAATAATGACAGACTATTTGTTTTCTCTCTTAAAAATTCAGTAGAGGGTTGTATTATTGTGCGTCCACAACAAATGGGGGGGGGGGGGGGGGGGGGTTTAGAAAACTGTCAAGATTTTACATCTCAGAAATTACCTTGTCACAGGAATTTATACCTCTACATTCGCAATGGAAAGAATTCTTGCACTGACTGTTTCCCCCCCATCAAAACACATATTTATTTTGTCTGTAAAATCATTTTGTCCACCTTAAAAGATATTACCAAAATGATTTTGTGCATTAATTCGACTGAGGTTAAAATATGGTTAGAATATCATAATCAAACAAGAACAAGATATCACAGAGACATATAATAATATTCTTTCCTGTTACCTCAAAACACTTAACCACAAGAAAACACCCAAATACGAAGCCTAAAGCAGTTGATAATAATGCCATCAGGCAATCAACGGGAGGAAAAATAATCCCCTTGTACGAACCATAGCATCAACAAAGGAGACATGCATGAAAGAAATAGAAACTTTGCCATCAAGAGTTGACAGACAAAAAGACAAACAATTGAAGGAAAAACCTGTTTCATATGTGGACTATGGTTTTGTTGAAACAAACTTGTGCAAATTGAGATTTTAATAACAAAAAAAAAACAATACACCAGTTTAATAAATAAAAAGGGGGCAAATTATTTTTTTGTTCACACACAAACTATAATCTTTTACATCTACCATCAGGTGTCCAGTCTTACCCCTTGACTTCGCTAAGGACCTCTAACAAGGCCAAAGTGAAGCAGCCTAATGTCAGGAGGCAGGCAGACAAAGGTGAGACAATGGGGGGTGTTGGCTAATGTGCTAACATTCTTGTGGGCTGTGCAGCTGTGTGGTTTCGTGTGTGTTTTTATGTGGAACCAAGTGTCAACTCATTACGAACTCGGCTTCACCTCTCTGCACCGCCAATGACCTGTAAACAGTACGAGTTGCCCAGAGTTGTCACGAAACAAAGACGGAGGGTAAAACACAGTGCAGCTTGAATGTAAGGCGAACGCAGCGGGAAAGCCAAAGCGCTCTCTGTTCCGATAAAATAGGATGAATCATGGAAAGTGGGACATCGTCCGCTTTCACAGATTAAGAGACTGGCCATGTTATGTAGTTTTTTTTTTTCCTCTTTTTGCCGTTATTATTGTTGCGTTTGCTTTGCGACGCTACACCAATCGCATCACCCGGCTCAGCACCAATCACAGCCACTCAGGCACAGCGGAGGATTTTGATTGGACAAAAATGACCGATATGTGACCCCGCCCGCGGCCAGACACTCGCATCATGGCGGATGGGGTCATACAAAGGCCAGATCGAGATGCATCTTGGGTAAAATGTGTCCTTTTTTTCCGAGGCGGAGGGCAGTTGTGAAAGCAGAAATGTAGGACAGCCGGTAAACAGAGATGCTATCGTTCTGTTAAACTAGACACAGATTTAAATACACTAATCAGACATTCACGCTTTAAGGATAGTTGTTGCTCTCATGCTACATCAGCGAGTGTTGTGTTTAATAGCTGTGTTGAGACAAGCCTAAACACAGAGTGCTCACATATCGCTCATTAACAAAGATTTGCATCAAGCCTAATTTAGCAGAGTGTGCTATCAGGGTGTAAATGGTGTCCAATGAAGAACAATAAAGGCTTTCAATAGAGGCATAGTTAGCAAAGACAATTGCCTCTCATTACATTCTAGATCGTTAGAGCCGTGTCATATTAAAGACATGGAAAATGTGAAATAAAAGTGATGCTCCACACATCAAAGGCTGCCCATAAACTCAGTTTCTATAATACAATTAGAATGTGCTAATTTGTGGGGCAGTATTATCTTGTAGTATGTTGCAAGTCGTCGAAGAGACTTTAAAGGAAATTGGTTGTAAGAACATTTTAACAGCAGTGATGTCCTGTTTGTTCTGCTGTTCTCGTCTACCCTTAATCCTTCTACCCTTAATCCTGCACCTAATGGTTACTGTATATTGGTGTTCAATTACAGACAAAGCTTTAATCCAGTGATTTTCATCTATTGTACAAGGTATGTAACAATCAGTATGGTATGATTGTCAAAATGAGTTCAGTAACTAAATTCACATTTTAGTTCCTTCAGTTATTTCGAATTTCGACATGCTCTGAACTGAAGTATCTTTGTTGATGGTTGTGATTTTTGCATCCTTCAGATACTTGCGCCTGCATTGGACAGGTAACCGCTGTGTGTCTCTGTGACTGTGTGTGGTCATACCTTTGGCTGTTCATGTTTACTTTCATGTCTTCATACTCAGCTGTGCTTGTCTTCAGAGGAGCCAGCTTTGCTGTGTTGACAGAACACCATCCCTCCCTGACAGGAGCAGAAAAAAAGGATTAGCAGCAGGTTTAAAAAATAAAAATCTAGACATGCTTGACAACAACAATACAAGCACACCTCCTACCACACATGCTCCAGTGGTCTCGTGTGATGTGATAAAAACCATCACACGAGAGGCTGAGAGGCATGGCAGACAGTTGAAAGACATGCAGCGATACAGCTCAATCCAATAGCTATCACTTCTCCTGGCACACTGTGTACCACTGAGTTTAAAAAGAAGCAGCACCTGGAACTTTTGTTTCAATAACACAAATGTAAATGTATCATGGCACATTACTCAATTGATTTTATTTCCGCAGACAGTATTCCCAGGAATGTGTAACATTTTATATTTTACTTTGGTTTTCTACAGCGTTGTAACCTTGACTATGAATATGTCATTTTGACGGATTTGCCTTTGCGGTAGAGCTGCATGGCAATTAAAGGAAACATCCACCTTTGGGCTCTCTCACAACGTGTTTAATGCAGCAACTGATCAAGTTAATGTTTAATTTAAATGGATTTTACATATTTGTGTACCCCCATCCTCAACTTTTCTGCTTCAGGTAGTGATTCGGTCCAAGTCATTTTGCGATTAGGTATGGGTTGCACATGTTCCCACAAAAGTCTGTCTACTATTCATTAATTTTAGTTCCCTGCAAGCCCACCACCAAATACCAAGGTACATACATTCCAGAATTGCAAGTTTTTGTTTTTGTCAAACAGTAATTGGTTGGATTTTTCTTATAAGAATGGAATGTCATACACACATATTTCCTAAGAGCTGACCCTCGTGCGTTATTTTTGTGTCACTAGAAACAAAAAAAAATCGCTGCTAAATCGCTCCGCTTAAAGCACTTAGAGGGTCACGTCTCCTTGCTCAAGGGCAGAAAAATAGAAATGACAGGTTGAGTTTGAGAGGCAAACAGACATTTCATTCACCTTCCTGTTTAGACATTCCAAATCGGTTTGAACTGCCGACCCTCTGGTCAAAAGGTGTAGTTCTCTCACTGTTAACTTGCCGCTGTGTGTAGTTGAGATAATGTGACTGTGGTTGCTGGCTGAGCCGGTTTTTACCTCAGGACAAACACCCTCTCACTGGACTGGTGATTATTGCCAGACTTTATTGCCTCTGCCAGGTAGCATTCTCTACATGCTCAGACAAACGGGACTCACAGAAGTGCAACCTTCACATACACACATTACATGCACGCACAAAATCAAGCACTCCTGCACACGGTTCACCTTGAACACAATGATGTTTCTCCCAGGGGATTTTAAGAACAGTGATGGGGAGTTGAATCGATTTGATGTTAGTGGAGAAGCGGTGATTATGGTAATATATCTTTGTTATGGTGTATAGAAAAGAGAAAACAAAACACAGCCAAGCTCTAAAAGAGACGCTAATTTCTCACTGCTCTCCTCTAGTGTTGCATTCTCTTTGATCCCCCATGCCTTTGTCACCCCCTCCCTTGCCTCTCGCCTTCGTTTTAATCCTCAACACCATCTGCCCCCTGCTCTGAGGGTCAAATAGTGGTCATGTTTACTAAAAGGGTGTTCAGCTCTGGTGAAAAATGATGACATACTGTAGGTTTATTACAATCATCGATCATGTTTTTCTGCATCCTCTTACTCTCTCCTCCTGTGTCCTCCTCCACTGTCCTCCCTGACCCATATTCATGACTTGGGGAGTTAAGTGGACGTGCTCCATGTAGCCTATAGGAAACACAATGAAAATGCTGTATCTTCTCCTCCCACGCACCATTTCGTTTCAATGTGACAGCTTATATTTTTGCTTATTTACACATGATGTATGTGCATATAAACTTTTTTTTGTTCTTCTTTTTAGCAGCCTTGTTGAAAGTGGTACAAAATAACTATCAGGTGTTTTATTTTAACATACTGGAAGTACTTTGCACTGATCTGAAAAGTAAGAACCTTTTTGCGCAGGATTGAGACGTGGCACACGTACGCGTGCGATGTGGAAGTGAGGAGGCTGCCAACTGTGATGAATAGCTTTCAATCAGGCCACAAAATGGGTTCACACACCTCTCGGAAGGGGTTTGTCGTATAATTGCTGTTGAGAAGAAAGGCTTTTTGGATTACTTTGAAGGAAATCATTACAGTCTGAAGAAGCTCATCAGTGGATAACATAGAACTTTTAACCTTGTGAAAGATGTTTCAGATAATTATATTAATAAAAAGATCTCTGGAAGTTTAACTTAATGTGTTTGAGATTTGATAGTTGTTGAGTTCTGGAGTTCTTTGAGGATTTGGCAATGAGTATGAGATATTTGATCAAGCCAAGGTGAAGTTACATTTTCGTTAATCATATTTCACCATTGTATAAAGTTGTGTTATTCTTTCCAAAGATTATCATTTTTTTAACCTGCTAATTGAAGATTGAAGATAAAAAAAAAACAGTGAGCAGAAAATAGTGAGAAATTTGGCAAAATATGCATGCTGATATGGTATACATAGTCTTTCTTAAAGACACAGCTAGTTCAGCTTACTTAGCATGGAATGCCAGTCTTGTGCATCTTTCATCATCAGACGGTTGCACCTTTAAACGCCTGAGGACAACATGAACACAAACCTCATCAACAGAAAATTGAAAATGTCTGTCTACGGATAGTAATGGGCGTCATATAAACTGGATATGCAAGAATGCTTTGTGTTTCCCTGTAATTGTCATGTGTATTAGATTAAATAGATTAAATTGTCAATAAATACTTGTGGAAAAATGCCAATGCTACTAATATTCTAACAAGGCTGTCTGGAAAATAGAATCATGAAATAAAACCCCCGAAAAAAACAAAAAAAAGAAACTGCATTCCAGAAGCAGCCGTCACTCTCTTTCTTGCCTTCGCGGTTAGTCTTCCCTGCGTGTCAGTGAGTGAGCACAATTTAACCTCTCCCAAGCCAGCTAACCTGATAAGGACAGGTCCGCCAGCTTGCATGATGGGAGGGAAAGCAATCCCACTCCATCTCCAGTGAGCGCTTAAAGCTTGCCTTACCATGCCGCATAGTGTGAGCGCGCAGGCATGCTTGGCCCTGTCCTGAGGCAATCAACCTGCACCTGGAACCTGGAACAGGAAGATAGAGCCACATCCTCTCTGCGCCTCCAGCCAACAATCAAAAAACACCAAACCTCACCACAAAGCTATTCAAAATACATTTTACAAGCATCATGAAATAATGATGTTGAAATCAAAGAAAGAGGCACTACAAGTATATGGACATCTAGTCTCATGGGTAACCTGGCATCGAGGAAGTCACAGATTTGCTCATCATAAAGGAAGGGTTATAATATGTAACTTTGATCACATTTCACACAGGCTTTGCCTTAACAGACTCTAAAGGGTTAGGGTTTGAAAATACAAGTGGAAAAGATACATATCATGCCTGAGCTGGTGCTGAAGGCTTAACAATCTGAACAATCTGCTGATTTCAGCGCTGGACAGGCAATCGAAAGAGATGTGGTGTGAGCGATTCAGGATGGCCTGTGAAGTTTACCTGCTAAACTACTAACTATACAACTAAAAGACCACATCCCAATATTGTCTGTTGAATATGAAATTATGAATTAATTCAATTAATTATAGAATTGAAGGTACTAGTGTGTATCTAGGCAGTTTGTGACCCACTCTGAGAGGGCACAGGTTAGCACAGTGATGGCTCCCACCTCTGGCTCTGCTGCTTCAGTTCTGGTTTGCTGCCCTCCCCAGTGACCTGGAAGAAGTCAGCAGCCTTCTTTGCTGCAGCTGTGCAATCTGCTATACTGACTGGCTGTTGTCCCTCAACCTCTTACTGAGCAGGTGTTGTGAGATGCTGGGCTCAGCGTTTCTGGGACTCACCAAAGTGTTGGGAAATCTGAGTTACCAGAACTACACAACTTCATCCCCCTTAGTAGTAGTAGTAGTTAGGCCAACCATCATTGCATGGCTAAGGTAGCATGTGGAACGTATGGAGTTTAGCATGCTAACCTGCTAATAATATCTTCTCATTTCAGTATACATACATATGAATACTGCCACATTCACATTTTGAATGTAAAGATCCATTTGTCACACCCACACACA
The DNA here is from genome assembly GCF_050575085.1 of Anarhichas minor. Classification (NCBI taxonomy): domain Eukaryota; kingdom Metazoa; phylum Chordata; class Actinopteri; order Perciformes; family Anarhichadidae; genus Anarhichas; species Anarhichas minor. Next base: position 10,459,870 of record NW_027466456.1, read on the forward strand.
TTTAATTAAAGCAAAAATATATTCAATCCAACTTAATTTCTTGGTTATATTCATCATCAATCCCATAAATGTTTGTTTGCATGAGCATATTACCTGCTGGTCATGGGTCCAAACTGACAAACAGGAAGTGAGCACATCCAAATGGGCTATATAGAGTGGGTGACCCAGAAGGCGTCATGTTTGTTGGAGTACAGAGGGGGAGTACTTTTTAACCTCAACAACATATATTGTTAATATGTCTCTGTCAAGATGATACGATAATAATTAGACATAGCTTTTTATGTACATATTTATATTAATATATAATATGAATGATAATATAATAATATTTCATTTTGAACTAACTTAGTTTTTTTTCTTGTAGGAAAGGCCATGCAAGGGCAGAGAAAGATGATAATGAGCATGTGCTATGGTCAGGGACAGAGTCAACTTTTGTGCATGGTAAGCAGCTTTTGTGGGAATGAAGATCCCACCATACTTTCCTCATCCAATGCGTCTATCAATGTTGAAACTCGAGCAGGGTAAGGTGGAACAAGTCAGACACAAGCTTTGACATTGTTGGCCTTTCTGAACCAACGGGGGAACATCACAAGGTAATAGCCAAACTGGGAGCATGGCGCCAAAGGTCAGCATGCCGTTCAGCTCCCATGGGGGTACAGGACATGTTTTGCCCTTGCACATCAGGGTGCTCTGTTCTAAGGACATGAAGTCAACTAGACAGTCACCTTTTGAACTTAAGCCCTGTCCGGTTCAGACACATATGATAGTAGTTACTGCTCTGGCTTTTGGGAGGCAACACAGGGTTAAATGCCTATAGATTACCCAACGAGAAAAGAATATATTTTTACTTTAAGAATATATTTTTACTTTACCATGTTTATTTCTGGAAAAAAGTTGAAATGTTCATTGGGGTGTTCACTTGTCAGCTCTACAGGAAAACTGCTCAGTTTTGGATCATGGGATCAACTTTGTCAAAGAGTGATCCAGTTTGAGGCAGACCATTCAAATTCGGTCTGACCTACCTTGTCTGATAATATTTGGTTTTTCTTAACAGTGTCAATGTCCCATCTCATTGTATGTATCAACGGCAACCCTTTTTTTCTTGCTCTACAGTTTTGCTTTGATAATAAGTGATAAGGTGTATGCCAGAGGTTGTTTGTGTTCTTCGTCTTTCTATGTCTTTGTGGTTTGAATTCAAGTCAAAAAATGAATACAGTGAGCGATTAATCTAAAAGATAAATCAATGATTTTATTATGACAGCATAATAATACATGATCTACTACTATTCTGCCTTTGAAACTCAGTATTCTATGCAACTCAATATTGTTTCATTCGCTTCCCTCAAAGACTGGTACATTATCCAAAGCCATTACCTACCTCTTTCCAATTCAAGCTTACTTTGCCCCAAAGTGGAATAAAACACGATTAATGATTTCAATTACTCTGACCCTGCTTGCCGTTTACAGTGCCTGAAGTCTGGGCGAGGGAGCTGTGCTGCATAAAAGCCGATGGTGAAGGACATTTACTCGGGGAATGATTCAGTGAGGGGACTGGCAGTTTGTGCTGGCTCATCAGTGGGGGAACAGAGCCTCTCTTTGTGTTGGAGCCTTCCTATTGCTCAGCTTGGAAACCACAGCGTAGATTCATGCTGCTGATGCTGCTGGCTTGCCATTCCCCTTTACAGGTTCCAGGATGGGCTACCTGTGTAATTGATCTCATGAAATTTCAGAATGTCTTAAAATGTAAATAATGTGCCCTGGGCTTAAAGAAATGAGAAAAATACATTTTACATCTTCATAATAAAACTACCCTCGGAGGTGAGTCAAAATGAGAATATTAGAAGTGAGGATAGAGGATATTGTGCATATTTATCCTCACCTCAACTACACAAATTCAAGCTTACAAAAGTAAGCTTACATTACAAAAATAACAAAACAACATACCGATATGAACATTATCATGTAATCTTCTGTCATCAAAATTTGACCCTATGCTTCAACTAGATGGGGAAGACCCAACGATTAGCAGAATGTGTTCATTAGCACACATGTTTCCATATTCTGCATGCCTGCAAAGAGCTCGGCTCCTCTGCTTCTAAACTTTATTGAAATAATGTGATACCAGATATGTAAAAATGCATGATATGAAAATCGTAATGGAATCTCATTGAGCCAACAAAGTTGACTATTGTGTTCATGCATTTAAATACAGAAAGAATATTAGTTCAAGTTCGTTTCAGATAAATTACAGTCCAAAATTGCCAAATTGTAATAATTGGTCCACATTTAGCCTGCATTAATCAGTATATTTCATACTACATTTATGACTCACCCGAGCTCATTATTTTTGTTGAGCCAGCATATCGACTGAGTCTCAGTAGCAGAATGAATGTTAGACACATATATCCGATAGCCATGACACCAATTGAATGCTAAAATGTTGCTTTCAGTCTGATGGATGCAATAGCAAAAAAACTGTTGGTTGGCACATTTGCCATGAGAAATTTCTTAACATTTTTAATACAAAGTGCTGTAACCCTGACACTAACCATATCCAAAGTTGATTTAGTAGAGTTTCTGAGATTATGTTTGGAACGGTCTCTCTGATTTAGGGTTGCATGTTTTTTTTCCAGCAGGGTTTCGATTTGAACACGTGCCACCCATACTTGAAATACATGCACCCTTAGCACTGTAAGAGTCCTTGGATCCTTTGGATAATAGCGTACACCATATGAAAAGAAGATGGGGCGGGCGGGGGGGGGGGCTTGGCTTGAGGTCAGAAAATAATACCTTTTTTATTTTCATCTTCACAGGCGAGGCTGAGAAGTCACAGGCATGGCTACAGATTAACTGAGGCAGACCCGCTCTACTGGGTCCTCCCCGTAGTCAAGACCTTCCCTGTCATCCTCACATAGAAAACCCTTTTTACCGACAAAGTTGCCTCAGGACATCTTGAATATTTAAGAGTGAAAAATAAAAATCACTTGCACAGTCAGCAGCCTTGTGGACTGCTGGTTGGTTTTCTTAATTACATGAGCTGTTTTTAAAAGGGGAATTGATAGCTGCTGACCCTGTACAAGCATATTAAATAACTGAAGCAACAACTTTGTGCAAGTTTACCAAATCAAAGTACGAGATCACAGTTTGTAATAGTATTTGGTAAGTAACTATCTACATTAGCCAGTACTTGGGGAGTCGCCTCAGTAAGGTATCATTGAGCGTTCCTGGTGTTCTTCCCTCTGCCATGTCATTGGATATGAGGATTTTCCGACCCCGTGCTGATTGTCAGGTTCACAGAATCCAAGCCTGTCATTCGGCGTGGGTGTTAAATATCAGTGTGTTGAACAATTATTACTACAATAAAAAAACAGGTGTCTCTCTTCAAGCTACACTTCAAAGCACTGCGATGGCCTTTGAAGTCATAGTGTGCCAATACCTGGGTGCAACAGATAGACAGCAATCCCATTTGAGTATAATTCCTCCTTTTCATAAGTCCACCGCGGAACAAATAGGAGGAGAGGAAAAGATAGAAATACAAAACAAAACGTGTTAAGTGGATTCTTTCGTCGCCTGTAATCTCCCTGCGCTGCTGAAACGCCTCTGGAACTCGGCGGTGAGGTCGGACAGTAACAATGTCCTTTTCAGCGGGCGATGAAAGAGTTTCAAGTCATTCCCTATTCTGTGTGGGCCTTTGTGCCTCTTATCCACTTATTCAAATCAGTATAAATGGCAATGTGTCATATTAGCAGGCTAAGCAAAATAAGTAAAAAATGCTTTGATATGTATGGAAACAAAAGTGAAAAGACTAGCAGAAAGGGCAAAGTGAACACACAGGCCCAATCCACTGATCCTCTCTAGGCTGCTTTGTGACATTCCCACTTTGGTAGAGGTTACAGAGAGCCAGCCTGTGTGTGTGTGTGTGTATATTTGTCTGCGGTTGTCTAGTTATGCATATGTGCGCTTAGGAGCAATGTGATTAAAAACTAAGGCCTTTTTATATGTCACATACAATGCTGTCCTCACACACAGACACTTCCCTCTAGATAGATAGGGAAAGGAATTTGGGGAATATTAGTCAACCAGACTGGGGCCTCAGATTGACACAGCGAAGTTAGACTGACAGGCTACGCGAGCAAAAGAGAGAGGGAGGCTCTGGGAGCAGCATCAGGGGGCTGGAGACGTCAGCACCATATCCATCATCTCTGCATATTAGTGAATGCAAGAACTATGAAGCATAATCGTTGAAAGAAACCCTGAACATTCCAAGGTCTTCCCACCCTCCCTCATGCTTTCAGTCTTCCGCCTCCTTCCCCAGTGGCCCTATCTCTCCTTTCACACCAGTGAGGATAACCGTGGCCCTTTTTCACCCGGCCATCCCGTTTTATCATTTGAAAAAACAAAAGAAGAGGGGATAGAGAAAGCAGAGGGGAGAGGGTTGGGGGGGGGGGGGGGGGGGGGGGGGGGGGAGGCCATTCAGATTTCTGAGAATGTTGCTAAACAGGATTAGAATTGGTTAGAATAGGGGTAAACAGTAGCATGCCGCATGGGGGGCCAATGGGATGGGAGTTTGCTTGAAGGGGCTGGGTGGGGAAGACAATGGTTAGATTAGCCATCTGTGGGGCTTCTGGTGCCCGGCGTCATTAACCGGCTTAGGGCCCCACAGTAACACCAGACACCCTCTTTTCCCATAGTATCAAGCCTTGTGAGACTTGTGTGTGTGTGTGTGTGTGTGTGTGTGTGTGTGCCAGGATGGTTGGGTGACAGGGGGAGATAGTTGTGTCAAGGTAATGTCTGATGAATCTGATAATTGCATATTCAAACACACATACGCACATGCACACACGCATAAGTAACTAACGTGTGTTTGCGCACATCTGCTTGCACATTTAAGCCCTTGCTAGGGAGCAGACACACATACACAGATAGATTTAGCATAACCTCCCCATGACACCAACATGCCCCCACCCCTGCCCCCAGTCTCAGTCCCAGTTCGGGGGAACACAGTTTGACATTTGCTTTGTCTCCTTTTTTTGTCTCCCGAGTAAATCGGTGCCATTTTGCATATCACTACGCATTGGTTGGAGATGACACATGACTAACACTGGGACCTTATTCAAGTATTTACCACGGAGCAGAGAGGGGGAGTGAAGCAGAGAATCTAGTCTGTTTACAATGGGCATTGATGCTGTTTTAATTCCCAAATGGGGAAATTAGATCAGGGCCCATTGCCTGCCATGTCCCCTTTGTCTGTACTGTGCATTTTCTCCTTCGCGTCGTGATCATTTTATATTGGTTAACATTGATCTTTTACATTTAATTTTTTGTTTTTGTTTTCAATATATTCACTTGTTTATTGTTAATAGGTTTAATGTAATGATGTGCTGCAGATACAAGTTATGGACATTGAAATATGCAGAGAAGAAATATCGGTTGAACAGATGAGACAAAAACACATAATAGGCCAAACCAACAAAATGATGAACTGAGATGAATTGCTACATGTCTTGAGTAATATTTCAACTTAACTGGCCACAGTCTTCAGCATGACTATAAATCATTCAGGACTGCACAGTTAACAGCTCTGTGTTGACTCATTAAAGCTTACCCCCTGTCAAGTGTTTATATTATGGCCCTGACATAAACGCATGGTTCACTGTATGAGGTGGAAATGCATGCGGTGAACAATGAATGTTGCGATTACTGTGATAACCTGGCATTGCCCTCCTAATTTGTAAAGCTTGATGTCTTTTTGTGTCATTCTGGAATTATCATCATCTCGTGGTTTCTAACATTGATCTTTGGCTGACACTGTCTTATTGACTTCCTCTTTTTTTATGAATGGAGTTTATGACAATGCAAAGGTCAACTACTAAACTCTGTTTGATTATCTCCAATGGTTATTCTGCTGAGTAGCGTAACTTCAATATTGCCACAGAACATGTGATAATGTTGTCATGGAAATAAGGCATGTTACCATGGTAGAAGCATCCTTTGAGTGAACCTACTGTACCGACAAACCCTCATCAAAATATTATTATGTATATGTACATTCTCCACAGATGGAACTTTCCCCCATGACACTTTTATTTCAATTAAATGGAAGCTATACAGGAGGACATTACTGTTATTATCAAGATGTAATTTCCACCCATTTGATTTGCCACAGAGCTCTCAACGCTTCCTTTTGTTACACACCAACAGTCACCTTCACCTCTCGTCATCTGGCTCTTAAATAGTGGTTTACTCATAAGGTCAAGGCTGGGCCAGCATGTCTCCACACTCTCCCCAGAGAGTTCAGCAACAAGACACCTACGTAGGTGTTGTATCTCCTGCTTTTTATGTGTCAATGTCAGCTCACCTTGTCCTCCCTGACATCTCAATTCACAATACTGGTTAAAATGTGGCCTACATAACAGGCAGAGAATATAAATTATTTCGTGTAAATGTCAATGTGGAGAGAAGAGGGGGATAGAGGACTAGTGCCAAGGAACTTGTGGATTATGTAAAATAGGAGAAATGTACTGCATTGGTTTACATATGATGGAAGGGGACATGAGAGGTACTATGGTCTGAGGTTTAACAGTGGTGTCACCATGTAAACACAAAGCTTTGGTAAGAGCTAGTTTGCTTTGGTAACATAAAGACCAAAATAATCTAAAATGGGACTTAAGTGCAGAATTCTCCCTCAGGTGGTCTGGATGTCATCCCTGAGAAAGATCACACCTAAAATCACAAATGCATTATGCACCTTTATTTATTAAATTTGGGAGTCAGTGGGGTCATAAAACGTCCCTGCCGATACATCATCCCCTATTTTTCGTTGTTAGCATTTGTTCTGTATACCACACCATCATACACTTTTAGTGCCCTTGTACATGGTAAGCATTGTCGAGGCCATATTGATGACATTTAAACTAGGCACCCCAATGAGATCTTAGATTTCTGATTGGCTGCTGGTGAATCGAAACAGGAGGATAACTGTTTGCTTTGGACTGATTAGTACCATTGTCTCCATTAACCCTTCTGATGGAACCCTGCAAACTCAAGTGCCACTTTGTGATGACGGCCGATGTACAAACGAGATCCCGATTAATGGATCATAGAACTGTCCATTGGCACTCCACCTGCCAGAACGGTGCTTGAAAAATGGAAATTGGTTGTTGTTTTTTCTCCCCTCTCCCAATCACCTTTCAAGTGATATTTGAAGTGCAGGCAGGCTATTAGTAACATTTGGGTGTGAGCAGCCGGATTAGGGTCGAGGTTCAGCTCAGACCTACTTCCACAGGAAAGCGCTTGTTCCAGTAAAAAAACAGAGCTCTCCACTGCTTGTTTCTGGCCTGTGAATTCAACGGAATTCTCAAAACAAGTGAATGTGTTTAAATGTCCTTCAGTAGCATCGAACTGAATTATTCAACGTCTGTCCTTGCGGACCATATCTGATTCTAAGTGTTGTAGGAGTGACTGTACAATCAGATTCAGAGGACTTTATTATGTATTCCCTCTAGCACTACCTCCATCTCGTTCTCCAACCCAGACCCTCACTGAAGTACACCGATATGAGCCAAGGACATCATTTCTATCTTTGGGGATACATGCTTACGCCTCTACAATGTAAGTATTTAGCAATGAGAGCAGTGTGTTCTAAATGGAATACTTTTCATTTGCATTAAACACAGCATATAATATACGTAACCCTTTGGCACTTAATATTATGACATCCTGACCAGAAAAGTTCCGTTGACAAAATAACATGTAAGTTGTGTGATTTAAACAGGATCTGTTATAAAAAAATAAACAAACACTTAAATGATATTCCAATATAAAATGCGATCATTGATTAATTAGATTAATTCCCTAAAAAAATGAATACAAACTTAATATTAATGTGGTGTACAAATGTAAAGCTGGATACTGTCCAGTGCTTAAGGAAGCTGCTTGTCAGGGTCCCATGAGAACATGAAAGTTCCTTGTTTCTTGTGCCTTAAAAAATATATTTGTACGACAGACAAAATATATTTAAAAGCAGGATTCGAGTTCACAACATGTCTGTTGCATGTACATTGAAGATCCTTTTCCTTGTTCAATTTCTGCATTTTACTATACTACTCTATTCTATTTCTTCCACTGCTTTTTAGTGTTTTAATGACTGTTTTTAATGTTTCAATCAATGTTTTAATTGTTTTTAAATCTCCTTTTCTTTTGCCTTATGTTTTGATGTTTTTAATGGTTTTATGTGAAGCACTTTGAATTGCCTTGTTGTTGAAATGTGCTATACAAATAAACTTGCCTTGCCTTCCCTTAAGTATTAATAAATACTACTGTAAATGAATACTATAAAACTAATGGGTATGGCATCTTCTCATAGAATTACACCTGTATTAACAGTTGTCTCAAGAGGGTCACCATGATAAAGGTATTTACAATGTAAGCCGGAGAATAAACTGGATCATCATAATATCATTATATCAAAATGAGTACAGATCACTAATAATGGAAGGAATAGAATATTCTATGATTACAATAGAATATCTTCTATCACCTCAGTACAGCCAGTGGAAATGGTAATTTGCTAAAATGTATGAAGTGCTTAATTTTAATCCCCACAATGTGATTAAGATAAAAAAGTGATGATGTTTGATTTGGATAAACAGCAAAATGTGTAGACCATGAGCAACTGATTCAAAAGTCTCGTCACACCCCATGTAATTCAAAGAATACAAACTAGTTCTTAATTAATCTTTAGATCTGGCCTTTGTGGCTCACACTATTTTATTGAATTCTCTACAGCGATACTGTCAGGTTGTTTCTTCATGAATGTTTCCCTTCCATCTGGGAGTGATGGAGAAGGCTCCGCAGGGGATTGTGGAGATTAGGTGTCTTCCTAGATTAGGGCTAACAGGGCGCCACAGCTCATCCCCTCGATCCCCTGTGTATTTATACAGCACTTGGCTTGCCCACAGGTGGCTAATATGCCGTTAGCTGGTCCTCCTTCACCCGATGGCGTGTTACACACATATGTGTAAGTGTGTAAAGAAAAAATAGATTGATAGGAAGGGAAGAATAAATGTGCTGAGAGGCTACTGTATAATCAATCAAACAAAGCAATTTGAGTACACATATGTGTTCACAAAGCAACAACAAACAATGGAATGTACATAAAACAAAATTCACTTTCATATTTCCATATAAGCAGGCAGTGCTCCTTTACTAGCTTTATGCAGCCGTGACTAAAGTCTTCATTTGTTTCTCTTTTCTGAACGGTTGCAGGTGTTGTGAAAGGCAACTGAGTAATGTAAAAGTCTGCAGATACTTTTTGCCCAGGTATTGCCTATCAAAGTGTTTTAATAAGCTAACATTTCTAAAAGGAGTCACTTACATATTTGTAGAGGTTCCGGGGTTATCACACCTCTGTCTTGCTAACTGCAGGTAGGTCAAAATGGTAGAGGACTTGGGTTGGAAGAAAACACAGAAACCAGAAGAGCAACAGGTCCAATTATCAATGACATATCTGGTGTATTTGCTTTCATTTCTGTCTCAAACATAATAGTTGTTGAGACTTTGGTGGGAAGAGTCTGGGTCTGTCTATCTGGCTTGTACAACCTGAGCTGGCAGTAGGTGAACATGTACTTTAAATGAACCTCCCTAAAGGGACTGGAATTCTTACTCCGCATCCAGAGAGAGTGTTGGTTAATCCCACAGATGGTTCTTGTCATGGTTTCAAGTGTTTATTACTTTTTTTGGTAAGAATACAGAAAACAAGAGCCAGACGGTTTGCTACACAGAACCATCTGAGAAGCCGTCATTTGAAACTGTTTGGAAAAGGGCAGGCACTTTGAAAAAATACTTTGATGAACCACCTGTCAATCTAACTCTTGCCAAAGCCAGTCGGGAGAAGAGCACAAACACATTTCCATTGAAAAGCCTTCTTTGTTCTTCTCTCAATGAAGAAACAATTCTGATATACCTGATACTTGGCTGCACGGTTGTGTACTGGCAAGAGGGGCCCAGGTTTGATCCGTATCCCTCCAACAGCAGCCCTTCTGTGTGGAGTTTGCAGCTTAGGTTAATTGATGACTCTAAATTGCCCATAGGTGTGAATGTGGTTGTCTGTCTCTAAGTGTCAGCCCTGCAATAGTCTGGATAAGCAGTTAAAGATAATGGATGGATGGCTAACCGAGGCTGTTGCAGCATATATGCTAACCTCTTTAGGAGCCGCCATTGTTGCCTAGAATGAACAGTTACCTCTATGTGTTGTCCCACGCACCTTAAACCACACCTGTAGCTGCCAGTAGCTCTACAGGGAGTTGATTGGTCTGGACACTGTTGGTCCAGACAATGTCGCATTACTTGAATCATGACAAGATGGATATTCTAGTGATCTCTTTATCCTGTGATTCTCGGTTGATCCCACGATATCGCTACAACCCTGCTGCCATGCACTGTAAAGCAAGGAAGTGACACCAGCCCATCAGCCACCCACCATTTCATTTGTGCGTCATTACCACTCTACTGATACCCTCATGCTTCATGCTAGACATCTAATGTTCATGAAAGAGTTACGCAGGAAGCTACTTGTTGGAGCAGAATCCTTGTTGCTGGTCAGAATTAGTGGATACACAATGTACATTTTTGGTTCAAGGTAAATCCAACAAAAATCAACAGCCCAACATTAACAAATTCAAACTGTAAGCATCCTTTTGCGCATCGTAGTGCATGTATCTTCAGTAGTTATGTGTGCATGTACATTACAAGCATCTGACTGCGTATACATCTATCGGTACACTAAGCAGAAAGAAACCAACGACGTGTTTCATGTTGCCACTGTAGTCCAGTAATGGGTTTTTGGTGTTTCTCTGCCTCTTGGGCGCTTGTTCATATAAGCAATTAATTTTATCTTGTGTCTTTATGTCAAGTAGAAAGTATTGTTATTCATCATCTTGAGGAAGTGTAGCTTCTGGTTCACTTGCCATTTTAATCCATTAAACAGTGAACCTGCCATGACTGTAGAGCGGATGAAAGCAAAGAGAAGGGAAAGCCATACTGCTTGTGTACATACAGTAGTAGAACAAAGGGAGAAAGTGAAAATGTGAATTTCATCAGGTATTTCAAGCTTAGACACCATTAAACGGTGTCTCCAGGGAAATAAACGGTTAGTGAGTGGTGCAAGGTGTATACCATTAATGTATATAAGAGGTTGAGGGCAGTCGCCATAACGTCACCCATTGCTTTGTGGACTGTCGTTTTGAGACCTGAAGTTTGCCATTTTGGTGTATAAGAATGTCACCAACAAACACTGTGTAGCCCATTTTGCCACAGCATTGAAAGCAGTGATTATTTAATATTAAATATTCCCTTGCCTTCATCATGTTCACTCGGTGGGAGGACATTTCTGAAGCACAATTAACTGCTTGCGGTTCTGTGTCCACTATTCCTCAGGAAAGAGAGAGAACAAGGCACCCGTGTCCAGGGAAATATAGATGACTTGCATTATAATGGTAATAATTTTGTGACAGAGAAAGGCAGAGTGGTTCAGTGACTAGGAGAGTTTGCGTAGGTTTGTATTGTTGTGGGATCAAGTCCAGCTTATAGCCACTGCTGTGTTTCCATGATCTTCACCATTTATTCTGTCGCTTGCACTAACTTCATTGGAGGAAGCAGAACCAGAAGAACCACATTAAAAACCAAAGTTTCCAGGCATTGTCTCTGCTGTCCATAAGCAACAATCCTCCCACGCACAATAACGTCACTGTAGCTGACCAAATTATAAGAAAACAAATGCTTATGGATTACATAAAGGCCTTGACTTGTTTTGAAGATTTGTTTGTCTCATTGGATAACATTAAATGTCACACTGATAGATGCAGCATTAGCATACTATATACGCCATTATGTATGTATGCAGCAATTTACATAATTCCCTCTAACTGTCTCCTGTTGTGTTTGTTAATTAATTTACAGTGAATGAGTTTATTATCGGGGCCTCTGTGACTAAGGGCCATTAATTTCCTGATTAAAGCAGAAAAATGTGGTCCCAAGCTGCAACAAAAAAGACTGTGTTTCAGCAAGCTTGAAACAGGTCAGTCGTGGTCACGCCTGCCGTAGGACAAAATATGAAGACAGCTTCAGGCTTTGTATTTACTGTTAATAAAAAAAAAGTGTCTGACTACTTGTGGCTCCATTAAACCTGACCCAAGAGTGTAGACTGCGATGCCTCTATTTTTCCATGGGGAGCCAATTTCAAAGTCTTGGCCTCCCGTTTAAGCCCCCCTCTGTGTGCTCTGCTTTTAACTGTTTTATTTTTATTTTATTTTATTGAAAACATAACTCTTTAAGCATTTACCTATCCAGAGAGAGAGAGAGTGTGTGTTGCATACCTCTGCCTTTACAATACACAAACAGTGAGGTAACCAACATTTGAAGAAATAAACTCTGGACTGGGTGCAATACACATAGCATGCACAACAAAAGACATTGTTGGTAAGATGTGATTTGAGCTTTGTAATTGTTAAAGATATACAACAATCCCCTTGGCAGATGTATACTGGTATTCACCTTGAATAATTTCATATAAATCAATTGTCCCCCTTATTAATGAGCTATATCAAGTGTGTCAATAACTCCACTTGTATACCGATAAAACTGTGAACCAACAAAAGTGCCAATATAATTGCATATCTAAATATGTCTGTTAGCACCCATGTAAACAGTCACCAATAACATTGATTGCATTTAGATACAAACAATTGTCTAATATAATTGCAGAACATCCTGCACAACTCTCTTGGTCTCGCTTTATAACTGTGATGAATTAAGAAAACTATGAACATGTTTGACAGCATAATGCAAATTGGTAAGAAACCTGATCACTCACCAATATACTTCCTAATTGGAAATACATTTTGGTACTTGTTCAATCTTAAAATTAGATACATCTGGCAGGGTTTCACAGTTGCCTTTAGTTTTGTTAGTATACACAATTCTCTGGCATTTACAACCCACAAGCCCTCGCTCCCCATGTGGTTATTGTACACTCAGCTTGCATAGTTTGCCACCACGGTGCGCTACAACACATCAACAGTTGGGGATATTACAGCCTTCTCGAGTAACTTGCTGCTTGTTACAGATACATCAAACCAAGCATTCTTTTTTTTTTGTTATCTTTGACAGAAGATCAGCTTGAAACCTTTAATGCAGCGGCGGTGACACCTTGCGAACAGATGTGCTCGAGATGTAAATGAGCGAAATGGGAAGGGATCTCCTATATTTTTGCAATGCCAGTGGTACATTTGGCTAGGAACGATGTTCTAGCTAACGACGGGCCTAGATAATCATAGGAAGAGTGATGATGGTAATAACCATTACTGGGCTGCGTGATAGGCCCCATGGTGATACTTGTTTACAGTTATTAGTCAGCGCACTACCCAGTGCTGCATGACGCACATTAATAATGTGTGTGTTAGAGGAGAGGAGGAAGCGTTCTGGGTTAAATGTCTGCACCTGAATGCCGCCTTTGGATAAGAGTGTCTGACTGTTTATGTGCCAGTGTGATTGTTTTCACATGTTTATGTGCGTACCAATTTGTGAGTCTTTTCATAATGGTAACCCTAATGTGTGTGTGTGGGTGTGTGTGTATGAATGCATTTAGGTGTGTCGGCATGTGTGTGTGTGGGTGTGTTAATGTGTGTTTTTGCAGCTCTGTTTCTGCTCAGTATCCATCTGCAGCGAAGCCATCCATCAATCTGTCGACTCCCCAGCCCACCGTATCACCTTTCCTCTTCGCTCTTGCATTCCTCCCATCTTTTCCTTTTATCTCACACCTACACCCCCACTCTCGCCCCACATCTCCCTCCCTTATCCTACTCTATCCCTGTCACCTACTCACAGTCCCATTTTAAGCATTATCATACCAAGTTGCGGCTGTTGGACAAAATACATGCATGTGCGCTAAATTTGTTCCTCAGGGCTGAAATTACTCTTTCCTTCTTGCCTCTCTGTCTGTACTTTGGATTCTTTCAGTTCTAAGACTTTTAAATCTTCTTCTGCAGATCAAAATAAATGAAAAATTACAATTCAAGCAGGGAAAAGATGAATTCAAAAGTTACAGTTACAAGATCTCCCCTGCTTAACATATTTAAACACACACACACACACACACACACACACTCACATCAAGGCCATTTCCTCCGCTCCTCGGGGCACCCACTGGAAGGAACTAGCTGAGGTCAGTGTAATTGTAGCGCCGTTGATCAATGCTCATTTGCTTCTATGGCTGCTGTCTCTCATTCCCTCTCTTTCCCCACACTGTACCACACTCCAGCCAGCCATGCATCATTCATGAGGAGTGTAAAGAGAAGCTCAGCAGCTCTGGGGCCATGCAACCTCCAGGCCAAGGCTGGCCCCCCAGTGCCCTTTGTGAGTTATGTTCTCTCCCGCCTGTCTGTAAACGTGACAAGGTGTTCAGTTGCGGGGAAGAACTGTCACCTGGGTGAACCGGATTTGACCGTCATAAAACAACTATGGAGTGACTCACGTTCTACGGGGGTGTGAGGTGGTGGATAGTCTCATATGACTAAGATAATGTGAATTACTTTGTCTTTTTTAACATTTGCTCTATCTACATCCAACTCTTAACTCAGTTACTTAGGTAATCTAGAGGGTTGTGTTTAACCTACCGTAAATGTCATTACTTGGCTACAATCTGGTTAAGTCTATGGTGTGATCATCGGGGTCATTGTTAAAGGGTCAGGTCAAACAAAATACAAAAAACTACACACGCCAACTACATTTGTAATTGCAGAAGAAAATAGTCCTCATGGATAAAAGAGGTGCTGTTGTCAACATGGAAAAGGTTTTAAACATTGTACACAGTTACGATATGATGCAGTGGCACTTCCTGAACTACTGTAGCAGTAGTGTTTAGCTGCTGTACATACAAATCTCTGCAAATGTCTACAAAGTTCTGCTTTTACATCCAATTCAATGTCGTCACTAACGTTTGCTCATCCATAACAATGGACACAAACTAGTGAGGGCACCTCTGCAGAAAGTACTTCTAAATTAAACTTTTCGTCCAAACTCTACCATGACATTGCATCTGCTGAGCTTTTCTTAAGTAACATTTTGCAGCTTCGATTGGCACAATGCATTATGCAACTGAGCTGAGCTTATATTTTTTTTATGTTTATTGTGAACATTTATAGTGGCTGTCTATTTAAAAAATATATATACATAATTCATTGCTTTAACTTTTTCTCCTCTATGCCGTCAGGTTAGGCTCTGACTCGCTGTGTTTTGCATACATTTGGATACAAGACACACACTCGCCAACACCGATGCTAGCGCAGCAAATTTTGAAAATATTTCACGAAAATAAAGTCTACTGTACCCTTGTAACCTGGATGCAAAGACTACATGCTTTTTATTTAGAGCAAAGCTTTGACAGCAATGCCTTCTTTAGGGCGATGTTTTACATTTTGATGTTGGGGGGGAAAAGTACAAAGGCCGTCAGAAGTGTGTTTCCGTTTGGATAAGCAGTTATTTCCCCTGCATTAGAAGTAGCTGACTTTTTAGTCAAACGAGGGAGGAACCATCTCATCTTTTTCACACTAGTTTAGTCCGTTGACAGGAGACTGCATGAAGTCAGGGCAAGTAGGCAGATACAATTGCAGGATATCAAAGTCAACAGCTTAACTCAACTAATACTCCTAACAGTACTGTGCATGTACTGTTTAATGTAAGTATTATCATAAAAAACGTGTGGGTGGTACTCTTTATTGTTTTAACTCCCGCATCTCAGGACCTCTGATCTGCATACAAATTTGCACATAAACATAAAACATTGAGCTCAGGAAAAACTGTAATATTTTGCATAAAGAAAACAAATCCTCTCCCTTTGATCTGTGCACACCAATGCCATGAAAGTCAATGTTTTAAACAAGTATCTCATTAGCCATCACCCCACTACACAGGAAATCCTAATCGAGCCCATGTTACTTTTTTCCTTCTTTCTCACCTCACCCATGAGACTAACACATAAAAGTACAAGCTGGCAGGGAGATGTGTAATCAGAGAGGCATTATGTAAATAACTTCCTCTTCTGCTGCGCGGGAGCCACGTGTATTTAAACTTTCCTGCTGTTCCCTCATTTTGGTCTCCACTGGCGTCTGTTCATTAGTTGAAGATCATGCAGGAAGGTGGTAGGACATCTGCAACATCAGTTGACGTTTTTTTGATTGGGGCTATTCTATGGTCAGGATAACAAGGCGAAGCTGTGATGTGCAGTTTGGCCACATCTTTTATGGCCGTGGAGCTTCCCCTGCCTGGCAGATAAGCTGGTATGAAAGGTGGTGACAGTTTGTTTATGTGCGGGTGGGTGTCTGCACGCATCTGCCAGGAGGAAAGAGGGAAGAGATCATGAAAGAGAAACATTCCCATAAAACAATAAAGTTGCTATGTACACACAGGCCTTGTAGCTCTGACTGTACTTCCCACTCTTCCCTGTGTCTCCCCCTCCATCGATTCATCTCTTCTTTGATCACTGCCCTTTCTTTTCACAAGCCTCACTTCTTCTGTGGCTGTACACACACAAACACTGGCCGTGTTTTTTCCTTCTTTCCCTTTTTCTTTTCTTCCCACCCTGGGTATCAGCTAGACTTTGATCTGCATCCCAGACTTGCACATCCCTTTCACCTTTCTTGTTCCCCCTTTGCTCTTCATCTGGTCTTCTCTAACATGCATTTTGTGAGTATACCTTTGTTCCTCTGGGTTTGTTCCATTGCTTACTGCCTTATGTTTCCTCATACTATACCAACACAATCTCTAATACCCACTTTAGCCAACCAAGATCGCCTGGTATTATCACGATTATTATATCCTTAAACCCAAATTAGAATTTGAAATAGTCCTCAAATGCTCCGTGAAAGCCTGTCTCAAATTTATGACTTTTTTTTAGTCTTTGAGGTAAACAATTACTGGACAAATAGGGCAGCAAGAAAGCATAGATCTGGTACTTGTTCAGCATGACTTTCCTCTGGCGGCGGTTAATTGAAGACTTGAAAGAGATAAAGATTTAACAGGAGCGAGAGAAGGACAATGATGAATGGCAAGAGTATCATAGGCCCCTGTCCTCTTGCCTCGTCACTTCATTCGGAGAAGTAATCATGGTAACAAGGACAAAGAAGGGCAGAGTGAGAAGTAAGTATAAAAGACAGGAGTGAGGCAGAAGAGGCAGACTATTATAGACAGAAAGGAATATGACAGAGGAAGAAGACAAAGACAGAGAGACACAGTCGAAGAGGAAAGGCAAGTACAAGCAGAGGCAGGACACAGACAGGTCATCTCCTCCGAGGTCTGACCTCTTGCCAACGACGGTTCTTCCTGCTGTGTGTGGACGTGAGCCCTGCGAGGACAGTGACATATACAGGCGTCACGTCTCAAGGGAAGCAATTTTACAGACACCGTGTACTGCTGAAAGAACTTCCATTTAGCAAATTTGGCCCTAAGGGATCATAAAACCTCAGGGCCATTTACTACCTTCCCGGCCTTTGTTTATCCTTCAATTTCTATCTGTGTTCATCACCACGACCTGGCCTTGTTAAGATGGGTCAGTTCTTTCTTTCTGCATTTGCTGCAAAGTCTCACATTGCTTGCTTATATTAATTACTGTGCAGATCCTTTGGCATATTTCTCCTCCTGCACAGGAACTTTGAGTCCGTTCCTGGGAGCAAAACAGTTGTAACACTGCCAAGTGTCTGTCTCAATGGCAGTATCAGTGGGATTGTCTTCTCCTAGTGTTTTCCCTATAGGCACAACCTTGGGAGGTACAATCTGTTAAAAAGCATACTACACACACAAACACACTCAAGCTGGTGGCAGCCCACAGCCAAACACTTCAGTATACCGAACTAGACAGTGCAACAACATCCATCATATGCTTCATCAAGTAAAGTCAGAATGTGTTTAGTTAGCTGTGGTATGCCGTCAAACTGTGACGCTTTGACCGGCACACAATATTGTTGTTTATTTGGATCTTACTCCGAACCATTGGTTGGATTTAGAGTAAACATTGATTCCAGTCTTTGTCAGCAAACTAAATACGATTTCTATTGCTGCTTTCAACCAGAGCATTAAACTGTGTGAACAGAGATCTGTATTCATTATTGCTTCAATGTAAATATAACTACAGTACAGCTACATTTGTTTTAATCTTGTCTGCAGGAAGGTTTTTTTAAATGGTGCCAGTGTATTTACTTTATTGAATTGTTATCAGCTTGTCTAAATTACCTTGGCCAACATAATGCAGCATTTTTAGGGGTAGAACACTACAACTTCTAAAAAGACAGCACAGCAGTGAAATTTCATATTTTCCTGTGTGCCCAAATTGTTGTCCCACTAAATGGTGAACAAAAATATACACTGTTAGAGGCAATTAGGAGGTAATTAAAGGAATAGTGTCTAACATTTAGGGGTAATTTATTGGCAGATATTAAATACAATATTCCTATCTATGTTTTAATCAGAGTGCAATCATCTGAAACTAAGTGTTTTCCTTAGCTTAGAAAAAGCCATTTATATCTATGGGGGCGGGTCGTCTTCAGCGGAGTCTTGCACCACCATGTTTCTAAAGCAGCCCTGAATGGACACTGGCTCTAGGGAGAGCCTTTCATGTTTTTACATTATCTAAAGGTAGGGCTGCGTTCCTAAACTTGGTATTAAACTCATCATTGTATTGATAAGCCCAGACGTTACTGGTGTTTTCATTGTAGTTTTTGCGTCATTGTTTATCACACTGCGCCTTCTGTCGGGCTAAGCTCCTCCAACTACAAGCACACATAGACACAAACACACGCACAAAGTGCGAGCAGAGAGGCAGCTGTGGTGAAGTGAAGGATACTCAAGTTGACAGCAACAATAGTTTTTCCTCATGTGATTATCCAATTTTTGCATC
Organism: Anarhichas minor; assembly: GCF_050575085.1. Taxonomy (NCBI): domain Eukaryota; kingdom Metazoa; phylum Chordata; class Actinopteri; order Perciformes; family Anarhichadidae; genus Anarhichas; species Anarhichas minor. Next base: position 10,478,816 of record NW_027466456.1, read on the forward strand.
CCAACACAGTATGTTGAATAACTGAAAACTGGTCGATGTCAAGATTGCGAACACTTCTGTTTCTAGGTAGATTTAAAAGTTTAAAAGTACAGAGAAAGCTCATGCAGGGTGAAGTGTGCTAATGTCTCTCAGATCAGAGAGGCCAAATTCAAGGTGAACTCTCATTAGTAAGATAACTAGGTAATAACTACGCCGGGTTGTTATTACCTGCCGTACAGCAAGTCTGCTGGCATATTGGATCCTCGACTGAGGTTTTACTCTAATCTAAACGGTCTCTCTGATAGCCAGAACAAACTGTATGAACCCTTTCCAGCCCTCACACTAAGTATTTTTTTTCTTCTGAATGTGCACCTTTGAGCTCTTTTTCACTTCAATTCAGCAATTTACTTACTTCAAAATGCAGTTTTGTCAACATTTTGTTGTTGGGTTTCACCTGCCCCCCCTTTCAAATGTAAATGGTCAAAGGGTGTTTGAGCAAAGCTAATTTCCTCTAACAACTACTTAGCTAATAGAAGAGGAATGGTTGATCAACTGCTTTCAATTACGAATGTGTTGAAATGAAGCCTGTGAGCTAGTTCAGGGAGTCAACTTGAGTCTGCACTACACTCACATGGCTTACTCTTCTCTCAGCAGTATATTTCCAATGTAGGCCTTTGATTATGGCAGATTATGGCAGTTCATGAGTGTTCTCTTGCTGCCTGCGTGATGCTGTAACATTGGCTCTTCCTTATAGCATTTAGAAAACCACCCCAGCTTCCACCTGTATGCTGTGAGTCTACCTTAAAACACTTCCCTGCATAAGAAAATGTAAAGTTAGTTCTGTTTATAAGACGTGTAGATAGACATTAGAAACAGTTCATTTAGAGAGCTGCTTTTACAGGAGAGCAAAACAATATAATATGCACGTGTTTTGTCCTTTATATGCTTTCTCCCTCTCATTGTGTCCCTCTACCTCTTTCTCCTTTTCTTTGCCCTGTAAAATGATTTGATTGACCCAACCCAAGAGTTCAAAAACATGCCTGTGAAACCAACCATCTGCAGGCTCCGCTTGTGAAAAAGGGAAAAAATAAACTGTATGTGTGTGTGCTTGTTTGTGATGGTGATTGTGTGATAGCCTATGCACCCCTTATCTCATGCACACATGTGACCATGTTTAAAATGCAGCAAACGTCATGTGGTTTGCTCTCTTAAGAAATTGGTTTGGTTGAACTCACAGAAGGGAACCATTTTCAATCAAGATTACTAGTGTCTAGAAATTTAGACACTATAAATCAATTCACCTGAATAAAGCCTGTCAAAATAGTCCCTTTCAAATATATATGTTTTATGAATAGCACAAATAATAGCAAAAAAACAGGAAAGCTCTATCCAGATCACTCCATTCTCACCCACAAGGCTTGAGAGCCATTCTGGTTCCCATTGGCTTACGTAGTGACAGGTTCCATCTTGCTGCCACCTTCCTAAACCTTTGTGACCCAGGAAGCCCAAAGACATGTAGCTCTGGCAGCAGAGTACAGGAAGCAGATTATGACAAGTAGAATCCATGATGAGGCACCCACAACCACACACACACAGACAGGTTGCGCCAGTACATGCCCAGCCAGTGCAGTATGATGCTTGAAGGGCCTGTCAGCCACTTGCATGCCAGTTCTCTCCTGCCTTCCTTCCTTCCCAGGTCTTAATCCTTTCCTCATTTTGATGAAGCAGGACTTTGTGCTCTTCCTATAATTGGACTGGCTTTGGGCAAGGTGTGTGTGTGTACATGCATGACTGTGTGTGCATTTGTGTGTATTCAAGTATTATCGTGTGTTTGTGTGTCTGTACGGACACATTCACAGGGGACCTTGCAAGGTTTCAAACCACTGCAAGAAACATTAAAACATTGTATTTTGGTCTGGTTATTGTCTATATGTTCAATATGTTTTTAAATATTCTAATATAATTACGGTTTAACTTTGCAAAGATTTGTATCTTTTTGTAGATCATTTCATATTTATTTTTCAAATTAAGAAATTTAAAATGTTTTGAACATTTTCAAATCTGCATTGTTTTCATCCAACACAGTTTTTCTCTGTTTTGTGTGTGAATACTGCATGTGTGTGTGTCCTCGTGCACATGCAGGAAAGATATATATATTTCTCCCTCCACCACTACCAACATTGTATTCATGAAAATAAGCTTTTTGTATTGTTCATTTTACTAAGTTTTAAGGTTTACGTTTGTTAAGGTTGTTTATTAGTTGTCGATGCAGAATCCTCATTGCCTTTGTGAAAGCATTTTACAATAAATGGCCAATTCCTTAACAAAGTTAGAGTCTCACTCTCAACCTGAAATATACTTAGCATATTCTAACCACAGCTAGACCATACTTGTCCGAATTGATGAGCTTATCTCGAGCGACTCTGCTTCCAAGGAGTGTCTGTGTCGCCGCATTGTCTTGTGTCTGTGTTTGGATCCATGTCGCAATAGTACAAGGTCTGTTTATGTTTGTGTTTGAGTGCATAGTTACCTGAATGATTTTGGCTTAGGAACATAGCTTTCCTTGTTGTGGTTTTCTGTGGGGACAAACATGTCAATGTTTGAGAATTTTTTAATTACAACTTTAACCACACAAAAGACTTGGGTGTCTCTCATCACTTTGAAATGTTTTTACTTGTCTGTTAAGCCACTTAAAGCAAAAATGCTGAATCCAGTATGACACAGGCCTCTGCTTTGTGCAACATAATCGAAATAAGACTTAGAAAGAAAAACATTGAGCAGCGCTCTGCTAGAAATGCAAACCTGTGGATGTCTGTGTGTGGGCGTGTTTTCATGACTTGTGAGGACAAAAAATGTTTACACTGTCACATTGTGGGGACTCACTTTCCTTATGGGGGCAAAATTCACGTCTCCATTTAAATCTTAAAATTGTGGGGTGACATCTTGGTTTAAGAATAGTGTAAGATTAGGTGTAGGTTAAGGTTAGGGTTAGGGTTATAAGGCTGGTAGCGGTTGTGGTTAAGTTTAGGGTAAGTCTCCAGGAAATAAAGAAATCATGAAAACATGACGTGTGTGTGCGTAGGATCTCTCCAAGAAAGTAAAATTAAGGTCAGTGAACTTGTTTCCTGCAAAATATGAATTTTGAAGATCCAACATTATGTACTAAACTTAGTATGTAAACCAGATAATCCATTTACAGCCCTGACAGCCTTTAAGAGATAGATAACCAACCACTTTGATAGACAAGAATGCTTTGTCAATCTGACACACATCTGTGCTTTTGTCACCACAGAGAAGCATGCTCAGAGAGATATAGTCACACAAACCTCACTGGTATACAATCTTTGGTAGTCTCTCACAGGCGCAGTCAGTCAGTGTCAATCTGCAAGTGTCACTCACAACGTGCCAAGAAAACCAAGTCAGCTGCTTGCATTCCTCAGATGCTGCTGCTCTTAGAGGCCATAATGACACATGTAAGAGCAACGCCTTGCTGTGAGGCCTCATCCAGTTCTTCATGAATGTAGGTGACAACTTGGTTTGACAAATTAAACAGCTGAAATATTTTGAGCAATGGACGTCTACTTAGAAAGGTCATCACCATCTAGTGAAAGACAAGTCTTACAGGATGAATGTAGTTTAGATTTAGCCATCATGCCTATTAGTAGTAATGAGATTGTAACTCAAAGTGCTGATATCTGGCAATACAGAAGCAAGTCTGTAAGGACAAGTAGCACTAGCGGATAGACAAATTCCCAAGATATTCCAAACTAGTCATACAGTAGAAGTATTACTGAAAGCATAGATTGTAAACATCTATCACATTTTACTGACACGTTTTTGGGTTCAACTTTGAAATAACGTAGTTGCTGAACACAAAAGTGTTTTAGGGATGGCTGAACTGTTGTGTACAATATGTCTGAGCATCTTTTGAAAAAATCTGAATTCACCAGGAGATGTAATGGGTGAGCATTATGGCACAAGAATTTGGATGGATGAAGTGGAAATAACCTAGTTGAAACACTTGCAAATGTTGTCGTTTTTTGTGCACTGAACTGTGATGTTACAAGTTGGGTTGAAATCCAAACCAGATATATTGTAAATACAAAACGAAGCAGAGAAAACAAGAATGTTTATTATATTCAACTATATTTTCTTTGTCCCACAACTGTCCACTGAGTGTGAGTATGTGACACTTATAGCCTTTGCATTACATTAGGCCATAAGAAAGTAAACATTTGCACTGCCCAAACCCAAAATTGTTGATACATTCATACCCACAACCTATTTCTCTGGAACCTAAAATGGAAGAGCAGCTGCCTCTAACTGATGCAAAGACAACGTTTTCTCCACTATAAAATTCAGAAAGTTTGCATTAATTTTCCCATTGAGGGCTCTTCATGAATAACCATGAGTGACCACCTTGTACAAGGTGTTACCCCACTCATTCTGTATGCAGCTGATGTTAGTGATTTTTGCATTTATGTTAAAATGACCATTCTAGTGATAGCAAAGTAAAGCAAAGTATAGCATGCTCTCATTTCCTTACCTCTCGTGTCTGTAGCAACTGATTTACCTTTCTAACTCTTCCCTCTCTCCTTGTCTCTCTCTATCTCTATGTCTTGTTGTCAGTGGTAACCTCTCCAGGGAGATGTATTGCTTTAGGCGGTACAAGAGACTAGGTATTATACTCTCTTTCTTACTCTTACTCTCCGTCCCCCTCCTCCTCTGTGGCTGTCCCTTTTGCACTTGATGGGAACAGTTGATTCCAGACAGACAGATGAAACTCAAAAGAAAACTCAAACCGTCAAGCAAAAAGCTTATCATTCTAAACCATTTTATTTGAAGGTAAAACTGAAGGTTAAATTGATTTCACTCAAAATGTTGGTAATAATTCCTCATTGCACTGGAAAAAATACAGCAAGTGCACGAGGTCAAAGTTGAACCAAGAAGTCAGTGTGTCAATTGTGTTGGTGTGGGAGATGATTTTTCTGTTTGTCATTGTTCCAAACCTGTGGGTTTGTTAAAAAACAAACTGACTGACTGACTGCTGTCTACAGTCATTACATTTATTTGAAGCCAAGCTGAGGTCTCAGTGATTACCTTTGGGAACACAATGTTATTACTGATGGGAACAAGAAAGGTGCAGAAGGGTACTCAGTAGTGTACCGGTAGGTTCTTTAGCTGTTAGCTGTCCAACACAGTTCAAGTGTGCAAAGTATTTTCCCCCATTGTGTCTCTGAGCCCAGAGTAGAGGCTGGGGGTCTGCAATGCACTCAGCTGTGTAATCACTAGTGGCCCTTAATGACCAGAGGTCTCATAAGAATAGTGAGGGAGAAGTCATCAGGCAGTTAATGGCAATAACAATCAGGCAATACACGTTTTTTTGAGAAAGTGTGTATCCCCACAACCAGATCCTTGAGTATGCAGCCATTACTGGCCACCCAAAGTATTATGCAGTTTGCAGAAGCAGAATGCAGGACTTTATACAGTAGGTTTGGTACAGAGCCAGTTAGATTTTATAGATTATTTGACCAACATAGGGAGTTTAGTTGACACCCTCTAGCAGTGGCTTTCTCCTTCCTATATGCCAAAATTGCTTTAAACACACATCAGCATATTTTTGTAGATCCAACCAACATTATTTTACACAGTGCAGTCAGTGCCCATCTGCTTGTGAGCCTGCTGAGTTATTCATAATAATAATAATAATTATCACCATGACACACTCATAATTTGCAATGCAACCCTTCAATCGCTGTTCACTGAGCTACACTCAAGCCTTTAAACGAAACCGCATATCAAGAGAATCTGGCATCTTTAAATCCTCACTCAAAACAGCAACTGTTGCCTGCAGATAAAGACAATTAACCTCCTAACAGTCAATGCCGTGTTCCCAGCTGCACTAGGCTACAAGATGACATTCATCTAATATGTTATCTTACACTTATTCACTCATGGAGTGAGAGCAGCAGCACAATAAATAACCAGTTTAAATGACATTGCCACAAATGACATGTTGAAGAGTATAACTTTGAGAAATACAGTGTTCTAAATAACAAAAGACTAAGTTAAATGAGAGCTAAAGGGAAAGAGAGTCAATGTATAAATCAACAATATTCTCATAGATTTTCCCTACCTAATACATTAAATAACGTTCATTGATATCAATATTTCCACTTGTGCAGATGTTGTCAGAGGTAAAACAAAGTCACACTTCAGCCTTGTTTTTATGATCATGTTTCTTATTCTTTCACACTCTCTCATTGTTTCTGCTAACACTGCACTAGAAACACAAGGGACTGTTGTAAATTGCTGCAATTTTAGCTCATTAGTGCAAAGATCCTCTTCTACAGCAAATTAAGGCATTTTGGATACTCATTCTGAACACAGCAGTCAACATGGTGGCCTTCATAAGATGTGGACCCAAGTGACATTTAAAAAAAATATATAAGTAAGAAAAATCCACTTTTAATGTATTTGGGGATGTATAGTATTCAACACTTATATTAAATTAATGTATATTTGATTAAATCTGTTCTTTTTTTGGCCCAATCAATCACATTAATGGTCCCTTGTTAGAACACGTATGGACAGTGAGTGTAGGCGAGAATAGGGGCTGAGGTTGATTTTGTTGACATTTCTTAGTTTTATTTGCTTGATCCTCATGGATGATGGATGGACAGAAATACCAGGATGAGACAACCTGAAAAACATAACCAATGAAAAGTCAGGTCTTTTCAGACAAGTTTGAACAGCGAGTCAAACTGGTTTCCTGTAAACATGACGGCTGTTGTCCTCGATAGGTGTGGACAGCCGTCATCACTCCGGTCGACCTCTGAACTCTGGCTCCATCCATTCTTCCGGCTCCCTTCACCCCCACCCTGTCTTGTTCTTTCTCGTGGCTACTGTACAGCACAGTGATGATAGATCTACCGACTGATGCGGGTCAAGAAAAAAATGCATCTAGGAAAGATCATGGGAGGGTGAAACATGATAAATATGTGGTTGATAGCAATCTGGAACTAGGATACATGCAGGTATGTAGGCCTACTGTTGCATTTCTTCTCTGATAAGACAAACTATTTAAAAATGTAGAACGAGGCAGACTAAGGCTAGGTTGGCAGGATATGTGACTTAAAAACAATGAAAAAATGCATGTCTTCACTGGTAGAACTCAAATAATCACCAATTAAACTTTAACTTACTTGGTGCACTGTTGAATAATGTAGCATACCCGTTGCCAAACAGATTTGCTCAGGGCTCTTGGGAAAATACAAAGTCAGTGAATGTATCAGTGAGAGTAAAAAGTAGGGTATTATTTAGATGTTAGCACCGGGAGCAACAAGACCACAGGGTTTACGTTTGCACAACACAGAGTAGCCTATCGCCTTGCTTCTTACTAGCTTGTTAGCCTTAGCTAGCTTTGTCATTTCGAGCTAAGTGGGTTATATTCAGCAACCGGTCTTCAGTCGGCCTGCCTCGGCTTCATCCACTTTCCACCTCTTTGCCCATTTTTGGATCAGGCTGTGATGTCACTGCCAAGATGGCGACGGCTATAGCTGTCGACTTTGAGCTTCATTTTGGCTCTTTAGAGACCTATGTCTATATTTTATACAGTCTATAGTCTTACTAAGAGTCATTTTATGTTTTTCATACTTAATCTATTTATTTTCCTGGTATAAATAAGCTTCCATAGAAGAGGGTGAATATTTGAAAGAAAATAACTTAAATACCAGGGAGACATGTAACATGTTAACAGTAAAATCTACACAAAACAGACATGATAATGGTCTGTGACTGCATTATACTTGGAGGTAAACCAGCTGACATGACTGAATGGAAATATTCCTCTGGACAGAGCATTGCTGATATTGATGAGATTTTCACTCTGACGTTTTTTTGGTGCAAACAGTAAACAAAATAATATTGTATCCCCATTTTGTAACAGTCATGCTGTAGTTAGGCTGAGGTAAGTCATTGGAACATCATATTCCATTGTTTCTATACACAATTTTCATAAATTGCATTGCCAGACCCTGTACTCACAAGCTGATACTACCACACTGTCATTTCTTTATCTTGGCCATGAGTTGAATCACTGTGAGTTTTTGTGGAGAGGTGTCCTTTGTTGTTGTGTTTACCTCCTCTCTGCCTGATGTTGTTTTTGTTGTTCCAGCCCCCTGGCAAGAACACAATGTTCTTGTTTTATCTGATACTGTTGAAGATCAGCTTCCTACAGCCTTTGTTCGAATGTCCTCTTATGACATGTATCCATTAAGGTTCAAACTGAAGGTATGCTGGCTGAAGTCCACCTCTGCTACCGTCTGTATTGCATTGCATAATGTAAGTGGTTCGGATATACGAAGTTGACTGTAAAGGCCTTAACATATTTATGTTGGCGGAGGATACATTAGTTTTAAAAAATCATTCGATTGAAGCTGTGATTTGCCTCAAAACAATGCAATCTTTATAACACACAAAGTCTGAAAAAATACTGACCTCCCTGTGCGTTTGAAAATAAGCTCAGCTATCCACACTGCGTCATCTCTCTCCTTATCCTATTACTGTTTTACAGACTGTCAAGAGATAGAGCATGGCAGAGATATAATCAAGCCTGTTTAGACATGCAGTCTGGCCATGTAAGTAGTCCCCTACTTCTGAAAAAGCATCTTAACAGTGCCTCAGTGTTTAATGCTCTCGCTCCCTCATTGTTGTTATCTCAAATGTGGGTCTGATACATCCTGCTGGATGAACCTTTGAATCTGCCCTTTAACTATGTCTTGTGATCATTGCCCTATTCACTTCCACGCTACTTTTAGCCCAGAAATGTTACAGGGGTGAGGGTTGATATATTGGGTACAATGATATAAAATTAAAGTTAAAGTATGCATTTATTGAATTTAGTATTTGCATTATTGAGTGTTGTTTAATGTTAAGATTTAGTTTTCTGTTCGGTCTAGCGCTCAGTTCTGTAGGTCTGTCTGTTTAAACCGGAGCCATTGTACATGAAGTCACTTAGAAGTAAGCTTACTTTCATATTGAAAAAGTTACATAATCCCTTGATAATTGAGTGTGTAATATCATCACTCTGGCAATATACCCTCAACTAGCTATCCTCTAGCTGTTTACAAAAGACAACATGAGACAACATCTCAAGTAAGATGCTTTAGTATCTTTGTACATTGTAATGTCCTCTCACCAATGTGTGGATTCCACCTTTTGATATACCAGTTGCATGGCACATCAGATTTCTTTCTAAATGAATGAATGGTGCTGGTATTGAATAGAAGCCTATAATGCCACATTTCGTGCTGCAGTGCATTCAAAACACATCAAAACAGAAGGATAAAAATCCTTCAGGGTTTTAACATGGCTTTGTTTGTAGGTAAAGTATTAACAAAAGACAAAAATTAGAAAGTTGCTTCTATTGAGACAACCACAAAAAGTGTCAAAATCAAGACAGATTTTCAACGTAACTTCTGTCTAAGCTATTTGTTAAGGCTATATGGTCAACTCAGGTAAGTGATTCTAAAACTCTTTTCCTTCAGTGACCTAAATGCATTCCCACACAGTTTTTTTCACACTGGTTCTTTATGACAACCATGAGTCAGGATGGAAAAACCCTCCACTCACACACAGAGGTATTTTCTTTAGCAGGAGCATGAGTTAGTGTGCATAATTACTCTTAAAATTGAGAGCAATCACTGCATTTACGGTGTAAATACACATGGAACTAACCTGGACAATGTGAATCTCTTTTTGTTGTTCTTTACTTAAATTATACACCTTCAAATTTGAGCTGGGGAGCTAACTATATAAACCAGATTAAACTGTATTTTTTAGTTTATTCACCTTTCTATTTCATTTGTGTATAATGGCCGAAGGAGGTTTGGGGCATATTCAAGTGCTCCTTTACCTGCCCGTGTAATTATTTGCGTCTTATATAAGTAATGAATCTGCTTGGTATTTAAATTGGCCCTGTGGCAGCATTCCAAAATGACTGTCACCAAACAAAACAAGCAAATTATTCCTGGGAGTAACGTTTAATCCATTAGACGCTGTGCAAGATCTCTATCTGTGCTACTCTACTCACAAGAAAGTAGGCAGTCGGTCTAAAGTTTCACATACAGATCATTGACAGTAAAGAATCATGGGAAAGCACATGGAGGGTGTCTGACTGTGTACTCATCATATAATTCTCTCTGACACACTCATATTCAACAACCACCTGTCATAAGGCATTCATTTGTATTCCTTTAGATGCACACACTACCGCAGGAGTCATCCAGTATCTGATGTGGCATTAGTGTTTTATTAAGTTGGGGTTGGATTGATATACAGAGGTAGTGTGGGGGGATTTCCAAGACTGGTGTTTGATACATTTTACATGAATATACGTATATATTATGCTCTTTGCAACATAAAAAAATAAACATTTGGAAAAAAAACTGCAATACTTTGATTTGTGCACTCTCCTTTATTCCTATCACCACTAAAACAGAAAAAGGCTAAAACACAGTGCACGATACAGGCAACAGAGATACACAGTCATTTCCAGCTAACATCGATCTAACAGACAAGATTAACTACCTGTGTTGTATTCTGTGGCCATTGAAATGTGTGACAATTTTTCCACTTTTATAGCATTTGTACAGTTACAGAAATTGATGTCAACACTGCCATGCACATACTCTATTTACTAGAGCCTGCCAACACCAGTGTGCTGATGTCAGCCAAAGAAAACGCATCATCACACATTGTGTGACTAAAGACATCTGATAATAAATAAGACAGCTCCAACTGTGCCCTCACAATTAATGATGGGAGTGTATTGATATTTGTCTGGATATCACTCCGACTCAGATATTAGTATATAACTCTGAAATAGGTTAAATTGCTGAAATGAGTGTAAGGCCAGCATAACTGTAATGCTCCAAAAATAGATACCTAACTCCCAAACAGGCATTTTTTACCAGACACATTGAGAGTATTTTTCCCAGAATCAGATACGTAAATGTGGGTTTTACACTGAAGAAAAAGGGGAAACACCATCACAAAACTGCTCAAAGGAAACAGTGAGTGTACTGTAAGACAACGCTGAACTGAGTTTTCCTTCCTGGAATACAGCTAGATGACTAAGTGATAAGCAACCATTACATGAAGGCCCTGTTTAGTAAAGCCTCCAGTGTAATATTGCATGTGACAGAGACTGTCTTTATGTTTCTAAAGACACATTACGAAAGTGCTTCAGCTGCACCCCATTCGGCCCACACTTCTGTCAGGATCAGGGACAGGTTTTTATACGCAAAACACTTTTTCAACGCTCAATAAACAATGCTGCTTTCAGCAAGAGTGAGGACACACCAGCTGGTGGTGTTGCCAATTCAAAAGGGAGCAGGGCTTAAGCTGCCAGCGGGGACACATAAATTAGCATCTTGAAACATACCACCTACATTTACTTTCCAACTGGGAGCGTAAAACACGACAGGGGTCACTGTTCTCTAAATGGCCAACCTTAGATAAAGACTTCATCCTCCTCCCACCAACATACACATCACAGGGTAATAATAGCTTGATCTTAATGCAGCCCCTCCAGAAGCCTCTCGTAGGCCAGTTTAGGGTTCACTGTCAATCAATAAGGTCTATTGGCCAATGAGGACTTCCTCTGATTCAACTGAACCTTCCAAATGTATTCTGCTTAGTAGCCTCATTTTCCTCTGATTGCCACTGGGGTTATGTGATTAGAAGTAAAGGTTCGAACAAAGAGGCGGAGTTGTCATTGTTAAAAAGTATAAACGAAGCAAGGATATTTTGTAGAGTAAACAAAAGTGTTTTTTTTAAATATTTTGACATGGAAAGAGTGATACATGTGGGTGATTTTTACAAGAGGAGCAAACGTATAAAAAATGCTGATATGCCAAAGAAGCCATAAGTCAGAAAGTCAGAATACAACTTTCAGCATTATGTGCACGATGTAAAACAGCCCATGTCTGACCCCTAACCAGCATATTTTCAACATGATGTTTTGACGGCTTTGTTATGAAGAATAGGAGAGATAGTGATAATTGGCAGAAATAAAACTCTCTGCAGGTTTCTTATGATGATCATGTTCTCATCAGTGGGCCAAGTCAAACAGAAGAGTTAGTGAACCTGGACTTTAGCAGATACGTCCACCAATCCTCCCTGCAACCTCCCTTTATCGTTCCTCCCTTCCCTCCTCGCCTGATATATCGTTCTCATAGTTGGACTCGGAGAGCCTGGGGAGGGTCCGGCAGCTCCAGATAACTCAAGACAAGGCAGACATCCTTGCCTCCCCTCGTGTCAGGGAGTCAAAGCTATATTTCTGGCTTATTCTGTGGTCTAAATTTGTGTTTAAACATGTAAAAACCGGCAACAGCGCTCTGTGACTCTCTCGTGCTTAAAAATGGATCAATTAATCGAGATCAAGGGGAAACTACTCAGATACTGATGGGTGTTTTAGGCTCTGAGCAAAGAAACAAACTTGCTACAGCCCTAGAGTAATGCATTATGCAGCATTTCTTTGGAAGCTACTGTGTTTTCTCATGCAGTATAATGAAAGTGCAAGGCGTAACATGGCCACTCCAAAAACTTACCACAATATTTAAACACGGTAATCTCACTTACATCGGCGACAGTTGTCCATACACAGGTTATACAAACGCACATTGAGCCATCCTTGTAATGCATTTTTTCTTGTTCTTATCTGCAGTCTTGAAGCCTTCGTTATTCTACAGCAACCCCAGTGTTTGAGAAAACACAAGAGTCCATTAAAATAATAGTCCTTTTGCTAGTGGCGGCACATACCTTCTCTGTCCTCTAAGGTAGTCTGTCGGACAATGTTTGTTCTGTTATGGGATCTCACACAGCTGACTGTGTGTGTGTGTGTGTGTGCGTGCAAGTGGATGTTTCTGTAAGAGAGAAACAGAAAGATAGTGTGTGTGTGTGTGTACATGGGCGACTGTGTGTCTGTGTATTTCTGTGTGATAAAGAGAGCCTGTTATCACTGCATATCAGCAAGGATCTAGCACAAGACCCATGCCACTCCTGAATATGGTGCTTGTTCTGAGGAGTTTGACTTACCTCTCTCTTAAGGCACAGCTTGACTCACAAAACACAGCAGCTTGGATCTGATCCACTCTCCAGGTTGAGTTTGGTCTCTTTGTGTGCCTGCTGTGAAAACCACGATAGTCATACCAAGTCCAGGTTTATACCTGGAGCTGATAATATCAACTTGGAAGTTCCACTGTTCCCACGGGATGTTCAGTAAGCTTTAAGCCTGTGAAAATGTCACAGCTCTTTACAAAGCACAAAGATTATACTTGTCTAGTATTTATACTGTATAAGCATAGCGTTTCACTGTGTAATAGTCATCACCTAAATTCAAAAGCATTAACAACAATCACAGTAAAATATCACTAAATGTGTAGAGAATGTCAAATGTATAGCATTTTGATTGAAACGAAGACTCAATATAACCAATCATCATATATCAATTGTGTCTTGAGTGTTTTAGGAAATGTTTATGTCATAAAGTGTGTCTAGATTAAACATTTAACATGTCATTTTGCAGAAGAATGACTCATGTTTCCTGATCAATCATATAAAAGACAATGAAATGTAATTATCAGTCATCAGAACAAGCTTATTGATCCTCGAGTGCAGCTTTTATTTGACAAGCAACTGGGCCATTTGCCTAAAACCTGGAAGTAGTAGGGTGCCACATCTGGGTTATGTGCTCCCAGCCTGAAGCTCAAAGAAGCACGCTAACAAGAGCAAGCTCACTGGCAGCATGCCATGTATTGCGCAGGGTAAGGCTCAAAATTAAGACTACTGAGAAGTGGGCGGAAGCTAGATCCTTGCTGATCTGGCCAATGATAAGCCTGTGCAGGTATCTCAGTGGCCAACAGTGGTAAATGAGAAGCTGACTCTTCAAAAAAAACGAAAAACTTTTTACTAACTTAAACCAGTTTCTGCAACTTGCTCAGTGTTTTGTGTACAATTGTAAAATTAATTTTGTGTGCATATGCTTGTTTCTCTGCATGGGTATTCATGAATCACTTTTGAACTATTCAGTTTAGGGTAGAGGATTGCTTGGCTTGATAGAGCATTTTTCATCCTTTAATGATATCCACCTGCGAAGACAGTGGGGTTGGGGGCTCAGGGGCTATCGATCACATTCTGACGCAGGAAGGGGGGAAACACCAGTGAGGCTGTCAGATGAGGGGGCGAGGAGACAGATAGGCCCTCTTGACAAGTTACAGACCATTAAAGCATGCAGATAATGTGAGAAGAGGGGTCCAGAGAGAGACACAGTCAGAGCCACGGAGAGCGATCTGAGACATCACTTTAAAAAGCAAGAGAACCTGAGAAATTTAAGCTGGTTTATCCAGATCTTCAACTGTTGCAAATAAGAGGGAAAAAAACAGCAAGTGTCAGACTTCACGTGTATTTTGAGAGCTTTTTGGAGGGCCAGATGGGTGTGATTTCTTCTGAAACAGTCAGATCAAGCACGGTGAAATGTATAAGAACATTTTGCTGCAGCTGGTTAAACATGGTACTCTTTTATCTCTTTCATGTGGAAAACACCAGAAATCTGCCATTCTAGGATTCTGTGCAAATCTCCCACCTAGACTTGGCAAGTGAGACATATATCATATTTTCATTTTACATTTAATAGTAGCTACTCAGTGTAGCCTAGTGTTATACAACTGAGACTAAACTGTTAATAAAACTGAACAAGCGCTGAAACAACCATACAAAAATAGTGTTGGCAGGGGCCTCAAACCGCTGTCTCAAGGTTACCAACGTATCTGCTGGAACGCCTGTGAACAGGTGTACTGATGCCCCGTTAGCCATGTTAATGAAAGCATTAGTGCCAGGCTTCTGGATGCAAGTTTCTCCATGGGATTGGGGGAAGAAACCCTCGACCGTCTGTTTTGCTCACCTGTCACACTCGAGATGGCTTTCATTATTTAATTAGGTAAACAAATGCCACCGGGAAGCTACCCATCGAGAACATGGTTCAAACCTGAGTAGTGTCCATTCATTATTAAGATAGATGACGCTTTCATCAAGCAGTGACATGTTTTAAAAGGATGCATGACTACAAAAACAGCCATGCACTGCATACCCAAATGTAAACTTTACTGGGTATGTGCGCAAGCTTTACACGATTCACTGAAATCATCGATTTACACATCTGATTGATTTTGACTGACACGCCATTAGAACCAAGCAGTTATAATATGGCTGGTTTAACCGAGTCATTGTGGAAAAGTGTGGAAAACAGAAGCAGATGGTTGTGTTGTGTGTGACTCAGTGGGGCTTGTCTACAACCATTTTGACCAGCTGAATTATTTGATAAGTAGCAGGTGGAAGACTGCTCCGAAACCTGGACAATTACTGTGACTGCAGTTCAGTGCCTGTTCTCTCATTACGTTTTATTTCCTGTGCATATGACAATAATAAAATTGGAGACATGTTTTTTTTTTTTTTTTTGTGGGAAGAAATTCATTTTTGATGTGATGCTAGAAGCAGAAGTCTTTAAAGATTGTTTCCTGTTACTCACAACAATTCTTCAACTGCTTCCATCATTAGTACTCATCGGGGTAACACACACACACACACACACACACTTATTCAAAGTTGCCTCAGGAGTTAGGGAGCGTGCACATACATACACAGCTGCCTCACATACTGGCTTTCACTCTTATTCGTAAAATGTCCATCTGTAGGAGAGCTTTGACAGCCAGATTCACATGCCCGGTTTATCTTGTTCATTTTATCGAGCATCTCTTCCAGCTGAAGACAGAAAACACTGTAGTGGAATTGATTGGTTGTCAGCATGCCGAGTAATAGCTCTGCTCATTTTGCATTGAAAATACATATTTCCCCCTTCTGCTTTGAGAGACTGATGCAGTGATGGGAGGGGGCAGAGTGATCAATGAGCTGCTGCCTTTGTGAGGATGAATGCACCGAGGATGTAACATTGATTCTCTCACTGAATGATTCAGCGGATCACCTGACACCGAGTTGAGGTATATCATAATGCTTCAGTGACCAAACTTCTAATCCTGTGACAGGGTTTATGGCAACACTTTGAAAACTAATGGACGTATGATGAAACCATGAGTGCTGAGATGACTGAAAAAAGAACTGGCTGACCACACTACTGAAGCAATTTCAGCATCCTGGAAAGACACTTTATAAGATCCAATTACAAGTTAGTTAACGTGTTGTTTTTCTCCGCCGTGTCCTGCAGTCAAACAATGCCACATTCATTCTGCATCCCTAGACCTAACAAGAGGGTGGCGCAAATTAAAGTGTCATTAATTTCATTACAAGCGGAGAACAGTGAGGGATAAAACATTAGAGTAATTCAATTGAGAGGCTGACAGCAAGCCGAGAAGGCAGCAGTCCACTTGCCTGCAGCCATTATAATACAAAAGCCCCAGAATAACCCAAGAAAAGCGGGCTTTTTTTTTTTTACAACACGCCTGCCACTGGCTAATGTGATACAAAGCCACTCTATAAGCTGACGGCACTGATTACGCATTTGTAGTAGCACTTCAAAACACTGCCATCCACCAGGGGCCCAATTCACAGTAGCAGTTTAGAATAATATACATTAATTTTTCTTAGACAGATAAAAAAACCTGAAAATTCAGTAACAGTTTTATATTGCAAGCTTGAGCAGCTAATGGAAAAATAACTAATTCAAACAAACCTCATACAAAAGTTTGTTTTTGTCCGTTTGTGTCCTGCTTCTGTTGTATACTTCCCTGTAGATGGCAGCTCATTGCGTGGTCACTGTGGGCGTGCGCTGCGCCAACCTGCTTGGGTTATTTTGGGTGGTTGTGTGAAATGCGTGTTGGTACTTGAGTCTCAAGTGGACTGCTGGCTCTGACAGGAAGGGAGGCTCACAGACATCCTTTAAGTGTCACTTTACGAAGCACATTGCAGAGCACAGCGCAGTGGAGACCTCGTGTTACCGCTGGAAACGTCCCACACTTTGTAAGATTAAACTTGCAACCTGTTTGCAATTTGAAGACTGCACGTGTGCTATTTGCAATGTAAGACGTATTCGAACCCAGATGCCCGTTTCACATTATATAGTATATAACGTGAACTCACAGCAAGTACACACACAAGAATATATGCTGTTATATATTCACAACAACATAAACTATGGCAAACTTGATCAAAGGGTGTATTTGCGATAAAGCAGTGTTGTGGGCAGGTCTGTATGTTTGTCCTGTGGTTGCCTTATCATATGAGCGTGCTGAAGAATGACTAAGCCACCCAGAGTCAAGTAATCATTACCAGTCTGGAGTCTGAGGCTGACGAGTGGACAGATTTGCGACATCAAAGGAGCTCCCATGCTGTGAACAGCCATGCAGCAGCCGTCTTTATGCACAATGCTGAAATAATTAGCTTCCCGTTGTTGCGTGAGAAATGGAGACACTATATGTTTAGCGCGGTTTCATAAACCCTCCCAAGCAACTCTGCTAGTTATTAAGTGCAGAGTTGAGTGGTTTTATGCGTTTGTGTACAGTTCAGGTTTGATCATTAGAGAGTTGGCTCAGACTATAGGGGAGTATCATTAAGACGGCAGGGTAATGTTATCATGGCGCTGCGCCATTTACAGTGGGTTGCAAGCAGATCTGTTGCTTTGGTGGAGGACACTGATTGCTTTGACTGAGGCTATCGATATTTTGAACATGATGGCATTCTTTTAGACAAACACTACTTTTTATTTTACCTGTTACACAACATGTCCTCATTAATGTCCTCACGCCGCCTTTACGTGTGTTCATTTTTCGATTCAACTCACCTGCATACCACTAATATAACCTTAAGCAGGGAAAAATGACATGATTATGAACATCATATTTATCGCTGATGAGTGAAATGACAGTGGGCATGATTCGTAATACTAAGTAGGAGGCAACATTGCTTCACCGTGGAGCATAAACATTAGTGACTGTGGAGCTCTGAGCTGAGCTGGTTCTCATTGGGAAAGCTTCATTAACCACATGCCCTCATAGTTTGTGTGACTGAGTAGTACCCATTATTATTGTATCTCAAATCGAAATGCAGAGTCACTGTCAGCATTACGAAATGACGAACCAATAGTCCGAGCTGTCGAATCAACCTACAAACATATTTATGAGATTGCTTAGCTTTGCAGCACTATAAACAATGAGCCTGCATACGGTCCTTTACACCAGGTTCTAAAACCATGAAGCAGATTACTTGTTCTGTTCCTCAAAATATGCAAGGAGGCAAGGAATCAAGCCAAATAATGACTAACAGGAGATGCAGGCACGAGAGAGACGTGGGGGGAGGAGGAAGTACAATCTTGAGAGAGCAGTTGATGCAGGGGGGAGTAAATGCTGTAAGGAAAAATGAGAGCTACAAACGATTCAGTGACAGGGCCCTGTGTCGCGTTGGCAGAGGCTTAGACATACAGCGGGTTGCTGTGACACTGACAAGGCCTAGCAGACGACAGCACATCACAGGGTGTCCGGCGCTGTAGCGGTGGGCAGTGATGATGACACACTGTCTGATGACAGAAAGAGAGAGCTGGTTACTGGCAGAGCTCTCCGGCTAAATGGGGATAATCTTCGGTACTGTCCAGAGCAAAGAGTTTTGAGTCAAAAAGTGGGGCAATTGGCTTTGTAAAAATGAGGGACGAAGTGAAGCAATACACACATGGGTAACACCTGTAACTGATTACATGATGATGTCCTCACACACAAGCCAAAACACACTCTGTTACTCACCTTGTTTTGCTTTAGCAGCGCCAACAGCCTTTACTGTGTCTCAAAAACGCATTAACATACCAGGAATGAATTGATTCCAGTAATGTTTTAATAAACAGATGAAAAGATAATACTGTTGTTCGGTCATTTCCTTCCTTGATTTCACTCTACATGTCCAGCCAAACAAGCTTGAGTTAGGTGCATGAACTTGAACTTTGCCTGTGCTCCAATGTTTGATGCTTAATTTAACTACAGATGGATGTTAGTGATTAAGATGTACTGCTGTACCAGCTGCAAAGGTATGTTCAAGGTGTTATCTCAAAACGACATTGGCAACAAAAAGGAACGCCTCTTCCCAAGCCAACAGCAGTATCAAATCGGACTCCCTTCTTGAAAACTAACTCCGGTGTTTGGAATCTGTGGTGCCGTTGGAAGACAGCAGGGAGGCAGGCCTGAATGGTATCAAGCACAAATGAGCCCATGAAGAAGCGATACATTTTAAATAACAAGAAATTAATCTTGCAAGCACAGCAAAGGAATTTGGGAGAGCAGATTGCCGTCGTCAGCCTCTTGGAAGAAGTTAAAAACATTGTCCAGACTTATTCCAATGTTCCCTTAATGCCCACGGGAGCCGACTCCATTCGCTCTGATCCACTCAGCAGATTCCATCCCATTTTCCCATCGATTTCCCCCAGCGAACGCCCTCCAATCTCACCTCTCAAAGAAGAGCAAATTGAAAGCCTGACACATGGTGTTAGAGTTCAGGTTGAGGCATAAAAGAAAGAGTGACACAACTGGATACCTCGTTGCTACAGTTTTGTTCCCAGCATGAATGAGTAAATTAGACAAAGTACAGTAATTAGGATCAAAATGTTGGCAGATAATAAGCATGCTTGTCATTGATAGTTAAAGGCAGGTCATTGTGCCTCTATAAAAACATCAGATGATTGTAAAGAATTATTAAATCATGTCTGCAGAACCTCACATATGGACCTCCTGCTTGATGTGTGAAAGGTCTGTTATTGCAAGGCTGGATCATATTTTTTAACAATACATGTGCCCCATTTGCTACATTATTTAATTTCCTTCCTTGCCCTATCAAAAGCTCTTACTCATCTCCTTTCTATTTTGCAGCTGCCTAATACGTTTAACAGTCAAGTTAGAGTATTCTTGGTCGAGACAGTTAGCTTGTGAAATAATGCTAAGCATGGGAGGAACATTTTCAATTTGCCAATTCTGAACTCAGGGCTTTGGGCTGAATAAATCCAGACTGAATTCAGAGATGTACTTTTGAATTATATCTGGTAAGTGTGTTTTCAATCTGCTCAGTTGTGCAAACCTCATCTAAAGCATTGTCTTTATGTTGATTTGGGGCTGCAGGTGGAAGTGCCGAGGTTGTATTTAGGGTTGAGAGTGGTGGAAGTAAACCTGTTGTGTCTGACAAGAATAAAATATATGTTTCTGTAACAGACACTTTATAATTACAGCTTAGCTTTAGAACACAACATGGTCGGCCATTCAGTCTGTGAACAAGCTACATGACACTCACACACACATCTAAATATGTTATAATTATGATGTTATTTTTACCCTACTGCATAATTCATTCATAGGTCCCTTTTACAAAACTGTTACTTCATTAGTTCTTCAATTCAGTTTGCTGCGTTATTATTTTAATTAGGCCCTGTATAGTACAACATATCTTTAGTTGCTTTCCTTCAATCTGTATTCCAAAACACCATGCTGCTCTAGAAGTCAGCTGGTTCTGGCGCTCACATGGCTAATGTCGTGTTTTTTAACAATATAAGCAATGTTAGCGAACCCAAAAGCCAGGTGTGTATATTTATGTATTATGCAATATGTCATCCATTGTCTGTGTCCAAAATGTCTCCCATTACCTACAGATGTTTACTTTGCTTTAGATTGAGTTTCCAAATTCGATGTGAACATTTGCTAAAAAGCTTCTCATAATCAGGTTTATTTGTAGGGTAATTGTTTAATATGCATGATACATTTAAAATGCAATGAATGCAATCGCAGCTGAGGCACATCTGTATCTTCATGCTTGTAGCTGTATTTACTTGTGGCCAATTGAGCGTGAATGAAAGACCTTCTTTTTCACATTAACCGGAATGTACTGTATGTTTGTCCTATCGCTCTATGACTGCTGAGATCTCCAGACAGGTTAGAACAGCTCAGCGACTTTCTTATGTCCTGGGGGGTTGGGAAAGGATGCATTTCCTGTGTTAAGGAGGTGGTAAAATACGTTTAACTCTTTCTCTACAAGTAGGTGCAAATATGCATTGCTGAAACTTTTGGGCCAGTTGCTGGCCCAGAACATCTCATTACATTCCTGTGTGGGTCAGCGTTGCTTTTGCATTACCACAGCCACGGTGAGTTGTTTCATTTAAACTTGGAGTTTAGAAAAGCAATTTGGAAGAAAATGTCCTCTTAGTGGCATGTGTTGATCAGAGTACCCAATCATGAAGGAGAAATCACCTTTATCCACTCGCTGAATGCTCTTCCCTACAATAGCTTGTAGACGACATCAACAGTTTAGTCATATTTTCTCAACAGACATAAATGAAGCAGCTAATTGAAGCAAAGATCCAATACTTTAATCAATATGCCAAGGGCTCACTGTTATTGGGGTTCTTTTGTGTTATTGGAGCTGTGTTGCTCCTTTATCTTATTCTCCTTTAAACTAAACCTGAATATTATATATTATAGCCAGGATATGTGAAGTTGTTTTTAACGAGGATAGAAAAGGGCTTTTTTTTAACTTGGTTTTGAAGTAGGTTTATCTATTCCAATAGCATTCTAAATTGTCTTCCTTCACATATGATATACATGTACAGTAAACATTGTTCCCCAAAGATACTGTGTGAACTTTCATCAGTATTACCACATGCATATGAACACATTCATTGTGATGAATCCCCTCAATGCCATTTAACTTTCTACAGCACTCTTTTATGATTTATTAAGGTGGTGAACAATAGAGGGATTTCAGTGTTTTCTTTTATAAAAGCCCAAAGATAAATAACATGCCAATGCGTGAGTCATAAGCCTGGTCATTTCCTTTCATGACACACCTTTGGACGACAACATTCTGGTTTGGCTAGTTATAGACCAAGCCCTCTTTTTCAACATCATGCTCTATTTTGTGCTTTGTTGTCTTTTCTGTCTTTACTCCACTGATCTAATGATTATAAAGACTGAGCCACCTGTGCATACTTTACCCAGCGTGTATTGTGCCCATTATCGCTGACGTCTTTCTGCTCTTGTGGTGATACATGTACCTCTGGGTGGATCTAAAGGGGCCACATCGAGCACCTTTCATCATCTGATTTCATACTGAGACAGACAAAACTTCATGTATTATAAATAAACAAGAATATTATCTGATAGACTCTAACTGTGTCTATGCTGCTATTTACCAGTACATATTTGGTCAAAGTTGAGCACTACAGTCATTACAAGGTGAGTCAGCTGATTAGCTTTATCTATGATTATCACCGGTGTGTGTGCGTTTGTGTAATTGGTGTTGTGGGTGCATGTGGGTTTTCTCAGCCAAACACCGGGGCATGGTAGGAATAATGTACTTCATGTTGTTCTCTCTCCCCTGATGCTATCTTGATCTCTCATCCCCTCTTTGTCTCAGATAGTCTTCATAATTCCCATTGCCAGTAACAGGCACATCATTGATCTTACTTTGTGTGTGTGTGTGTGTACTGGGGAGGCACATGCTGTGTACGTGATGCTTGTCAGGGCTTGTCTGAAGAAGAGCTTGACGCTCAAAACTTCACTTGGTGGTAATTGAAGATATGTTCATGGGAGCATTATCTAGTGTGAGGATTTTTTTCTTTTACATTTTCTTCTATCAAGCATCTATTTATCGCCTGGATGTCTGAGCTTTTGTAAATGTTCTTGCCTTTTCTTGCCACATTTGGACTTTGAGAACGAGAAAACACGACACAGACAGAACTATCACCCCCTGCTGTATGCTGGATTATAGCAGCTCATTGCTTCAGAAGTTTTTCTGTGACAAAAACCTTTTACACTCCATGCCATCTGCCATTCGTAGTGATGGCATCTGCTGTAGTGTTCATTTAAATAAAGAATATATCTATCTATCTATCTGTTCTAAACAATTCAGAAGATTAATCCAGAATTAAGAACACAGGAATGACGGCAGTCATAAAGAGGAACTATTGTTGCGTCTTGGGAGTTAACTGTCTATATTGCACTTCCACAGTATCAAAAACAACACAAGATAAGTGATAAGACAGAAACACTTAGCTGAGGCAATAGAAGGCATTATCATTCATCTATGCCTAAGGGTAGCGACCTCCGAACAGCTAACAGGTTATGTATGAGTTGCATTAGAGGGGACCGATTTACCTGCCCACCCCCAGCCTGGAAGATGGCTACTTTAATGGTCTCTATGAAACAGGGGCTAACACAACGACTAGCTATAGACATGTCAGGAATGATTGAAGTGGTAATAAACCATTCTGTCCATTAGCAGGGTGTTTTTTGCTATTAACTGAACCAGGGATGGTGTTTTAGCTTGTCAGTGCCTTCAGCGATCCCATATTGCCTGAATGAATAGGTGGGTGGGAGGAAATTGCTAGATCTTTGCAGTTCAAAATACCCAAGGGGGTGATTTTGTGTTTAGTTAGGGGCTAAATCTCGTCCGTCTTCTCCACTGACATGTGCTATTGAAGGAGAAGGGGACAGGATGCTAACAAACACCACTGAACGTCCTGTGTGTGTTGGTCCTCCGCCCTTCTCAACAGTGATCCGTCTCCCTCGTGTCAAACTGACTTGAGATGACTCCCAGGCCATGTTGACCCACAGAGATGCTTCCCCTAAGAACACACGCACACACTCATGCACACTTACAACAGCCCCAAAGCTCTGTATAAACACAATTAAATGACCCCACCCACCACTGTCATTCTTATCTTATCTTGCCCTCCAACCTTAACCCCCTATACCCAGCACACACACACTGGAAAAGGCCCCAGGGTGGCCCCTGAATCCTCACCTTCCATGATACACATACACACAGACAGCCCAAGCTAATTAATTTCCCCTTAGTAACTCCATCATTTTCTTTGCCCCTGTCCCTCCCCTTTCCTTTCCGTAACCTCTCTTTTTTTCTCACACCAAAGTATCACAATGCGAGGCTGCCAATGGAAGGGAAAAAAAAGAAGATTGAAGTGCTTTTCTCAAAACTGTCAAAGAGGTCACAATAAATTCCATTGAGGTGTAGCATATCGGAGCCTACTTACTGTAGTGGCAAACTCTCCTAAACTGACCAGTTCACGGCTCAGTGTTTTCTGCTTGACTTGTTGCCCATGTAAAACCATCAAGCCATTACATACAATGAGATGCCTCTGTGCAAGGAGAACCTTTTGGCATGGCTGCAGAGGGGCCGAATGAGACATTCAGTGTCATTTTCCACTGCTCTGACTGCATAATGGCCAACGGCGGGCCCTGCCCTCAGCCTGTTATATCTGATGTATAGCTCCTTTGGGTGCGTTCGTGAATATATGAACTAGCGGGCACAGATGGCTCAACGCTTGGCCGCCTTGGGTAAATAGGTAGCATAGTTCTCGGACGCTGATTTCTGTATTGCCTGGGAGCCTATATTTATGACAAACAAAACAGAAGGTATTATCATGTATCACAGCCCTCCAGGTAGCTGCAGGCCAATAATGAATTGTATGGCATACCTGGTGATACATTTGGCCCTCTGTCTGCTTATAGTGGAATGGCTTCATCAGTCACTCATGGTTTCAAGAGCAGTGGAAATGAAGGATTGTGTTGCAGCTGTGAATCAGTGCACGTCTGGCAAATTCTGCACTGGTCAGGGTTGTTCGTTGTTTCTAGAGTGTAATATATTAATATTTTAAAGTGACATTGCAATCTGTATCAGAAAAAATCATTCACAGCTTCATATCCATAATGAATGTTAAAGGAATGGTTTGACATGTTGGGGTGGATGCTTATTCACTTCCTTTTCCTCGAGTTATATGAAAATATCTCATATTTGACTGCTAAGGCCACAGCCAGTAGCAGGTTAGGTCAGCACTGAGACTAGAAGCAAGATTTGCTCTATTTAACGTATAACAAAATATTTAATTTAAAAGTAATACATTGAAGGGGGTAAAATTAATTTGTGAAGAACCAACTCTGGACAATGTCCGGATCTGATTTTCTGGACATTGTAAGGAATTCATATGAGAAAATGCCTTTAGTGAGCTTTATAGGTGCTGGTAATTGGATTTCGGTACTTTTGGATGGAGCCAGGCTTGCTTTTTTCCCATATTTTCAGTCTCTATGCGAAGCTCAGCTAACTAGCTGCTGGCTCTAGCCTTAAATTTAACACACGATTGTGGTAGGTGTTGAACTTCTCATCTCGGCTAGAAAGCAAATTGGCATATTTACCAATATGTTTTACTATTACTAGAGGCAAATATTGAAAAAGTATATTTTATAAATGTTTTACTAAAACTGTCAATTTCCGAAATGTGCCTTATTCAGCAAATATTGTATTCCATGGCCTCTATTTAAAGATATTTCCAATGGGCGTTTGCAAGAAGAGCCTCTGAAAAATAACCAAGGGCACCTACCAACAAAATCATAATAAAATACGGCGTCTGGCCTTCTCAGACAGTTACTTATACTCTCATCCATTTCCAGTCGGCCAAGCTAGACAGGAGTGTAAGGCTATCTTGTGGAATGTAACGATCTCTACACCTCTGTGGAACAAAGACTCTTATCTCCCTGTGCCTTCTGCCATTTCCTTTACCCTCAGGCTCCATAGACATGAAGACGGAAAGGAGTGTAAATCACCTCCTCAATATCTCTTCTCATTTTCCCCTCTTTCCTTCCTTCCTTCTGTATGTAGCGTCACACTTAGTCTGGTGCTACAGGGTGGATCTGTCTCCTGCAATAGCAAGAAATCTCACGCTGTTTATTCGCTTTCTGTATATTTTTCCTCCCTGTGGCTTTTTTTTTCTGCATGGCAAAACAATGCTTAATTTCCTATTTATCACAAGCTCATCCTCTCACTCTCTTTGATGCAGCCTTTGTCTTTCTCTGCCTCTTTTTTTCTTCCCCTTTTACCTCCCTCCCCGCTCCCGCTTCCTCCCTTCCTTACAGTAATGGTTTAATTGGAGCCTTTTAAGGTGGTTGTGGTGGATGCAGAGGGTGGTGAGGCGGTGTTGAACTGTGGATGCTGCAGTTGCCTCTGCTGCTGCTGCTGGGTCTGTTGAAGCGTGATCTGGCCAGCTAGAGATAAAGCAGTTCTGTTTGTTTGTGTGAGAGACCAGCAATTAGGGCCCGCTGCAACACAGAGGGAAGGAAAAGAGCCGACGTCAGCCGCTGTTCCACCACATTGGATACGGAGAGACGGCAGGTTGCACAGACAGAGAGAGGGAGAAACAGATAGAGAGAGTGTGATGGCGAGGGATGGGACTGACAGAAGTGGAGGGATTAAGTGAGAGGGAGGATTGGAGGCAGGAAATTGACAACAGAGGAAACACAATAAATAATTCTCATTAACCATGAAATGATAATTTAAGCGTGGGAGGCATACAAACAAACCCACAGCCAAAGACTGAAATACATGCAGCTGTAACTCCTCAAGTCACGATGGCTCTATTGAGCTGAAACATTTAGGTATATAACTTGGAATCACATTTTATCCAATTATCGTGCATTGTAATAACTTCAATAAAACAAAGTACCTCAGATCTTTTGTTTATTGCTGTTGGGCACTGGCAACAGACAAACTAACCTTCCATCACAGCATTATATAAAATTGTCCAATAAATGTACAAGTTTGTTTACCTCAAATACAAATCCAAGCAACTGCTCTAAGCTAGTTCCTTGTCTTTTTTATTTTGAATTGCATGTGGCCATAATCATATGGTCGAGGTAGATCAAAGGGAGGAAAATAAGTTGCACACTCTGCCTCCGTATGCATTTCTCTTTTAATCATATGACGTTTCAGCCCTCAGTCTTTCTTCAAGATCGACAATCATGAGTTAGAGAGCATCACCACAAAATGAGGTCAGTGGCCTGGGGCGTCATTTACAGTAGAGTTACGTCTGTTGGTCACTGACTCACTCACCCAGACCATTATGGTATGGTCACGGCACAACCCTGCTGGTTGAACTAATAATCTGTTACCTTTGGGTAAATAAATGCCTGTTCTGCTTCTCTGTACCACACATTGCTTTCTCACATTACCTCCCAAGCATTCATTCATTAAATAAATCCTTTGTTGTACAAGTAACCTTAGCATTAGCAGAGATTACTAACTACTACCAAATTTAAATGGGAACTTTAACAATCTAAAATCGGTAACAGCATGGCCAAGCTTTAAATATAACCTCTGGGACATGTAGTGCCATTACTTGTGAATGAGCAGTATAGGAGTGGTCACTCACCATATTTTCTGTCTACTTTTATTTCTCTTTCAATCTT
The DNA here is from genome assembly GCF_050575085.1 of Anarhichas minor. Taxonomy (NCBI): domain Eukaryota; kingdom Metazoa; phylum Chordata; class Actinopteri; order Perciformes; family Anarhichadidae; genus Anarhichas; species Anarhichas minor. The sequence continues at coordinate 10,506,085 of NW_027466456.1, forward strand.
GTTCTATCTCACCATCTCTCCTGTCACTCCACAACCGTTAGCATGTTAATTATCCTGTCATGATAACAGCAATATAGTGGCTCCAATGACCTATACTTAATCAACTTCCCCTTACCACATTTTAAGTTGCTGACCAGGGATAGAAAGAAGCTACTTCCCTGCGCTGATTGCAAGAATGAGGCTGTATGACTCAAGAACTGTTTGTTTCAACACAGAAAGCTTGAGAACATTTTTAATTGAACACAAAACTGTACTAATGGGTAAAAAGACATCTGCATTTACCCTAATCACTTGCCGTAATCTCAGTATTTATAAACTGTATAGTTATTGAACTGCTGCTTTGCTGTACACAGAGGGTAAGAGAGTGAGACACAGTAGGAGCACTGATGAGAATAGACTTGAGCGGAACAATACATACAACTGTAACTCTGATATAGCACAAAGCTATGTATCACAATACAATAAATATGTTTCGGAAAAGAAGAGATATTTGAGCCAGGATGTGCACTTGAGTTGGTAACTTACCCAACACACTTCACACTTACAATCCATCTTTTATTGACTCCAGGCTTGACTCATTTATAATGACTGACAACAAGCATGGCTTTCACAGGATTCACAACAAACGTTGTCGTCTGTGGATTTAGCAAAATAGAAACTGGGCATAGAACACACTGCACTGGCTACAGCTAACCTATAATCAAAAAAGTCAAAAAAGAAGTCAGTATGTTTTGCTCTTCGAAGCTTGAGATAATGTCACTGCTGTTTTTGCTTTAACATTAGGTGTGTGGCTGCTTCAAATAGTATTTAGTGGGTTTGCACTTATTCTGACAGCAAAAATGTGAAAGGTTACTATTTACTGATACGGCTTGTAATCATAACAACTGCTGATGTCAACTTTTGAAACTTAAAAATAGAAAAACATTGATTATTTATACAAATTAAAAATTACCTTAAATTATTACTTTGCATTACTTGGTCTGATGTTTATTAAGCCTTTCTTGCTTCAGCTAGTCTATAATATTGTCAAGGTCAATATATATCTTTTGTTTAATTACTTTATTTATTTAATAAATGATATGTAATTCATAGGGAGAGACATTTCTGGAAACTAGCCATGATGATGTGAAACTATTACACTTGCGACTTGTGGATTTGGACTTTAATTTTGTGAAAATCTGGTTTGATCACAGTGATTCAATGCTTAGATGGGTAGTCATGCCTTGGCCTTGACTGTGCTCATGTGGGTAAGATTGTTATGTCTGTATGTGGGTTTCATCCCATGACTCACTGGCCTCTATTATTTTCCTGCCATCGCTCTGAGCGGCGAAATAAAAATGCTTGTTTATTTCCTTAGCAGAAATAACATTGGGATATCCCTTGAAGGGCATTGCTCAAGTTGACCATAGCTCTCACGCCTCAGTATGTCATCAGAGTGATCGCACACACACGCCCGAGTGCTATTCCTGCAGGGGTCTGGTCCTAATGCATGGTATCAATAAGGGCTGGTCAAAGGAAGCAACAGCTAACAGTGAGCCTAAAGTTGAAGGCTGGGCAGGAAGAGGTTTGGACTTTTTACAGAGGAGGAAATGTCTGCTACACATACTGTAAATACAGACATTTTCTCTATTCCATGTGAGGCGTGACAGCCTTACGGCAGTATACAACATGCTCATTTACTCTCATCGGTGCACACACATGCACTCTTATTTCAAACTCCTGACTCAAGTCTCAGACTGCAGATTTGATTTTCTTCTCAAAGGGCTCCTTTGTCGAGCAAGCTTTGCCTATGAAAAGTACATACAGTACTGTGACTTAATTTGAACTTGAAATTAAGATGCTGTAATGTGTCCTCCCATATTGGATTACAAGGTTTATTTCTCATGACTATTCTGTCTGATGTTCTTCCTCTGCTTTCTGTCTTTTCTTTTGAATCAAATGGTTGATTCAAGTTTGAAAGGCATATAAACTTTGCCCGAGACCTGCTGTTGGGAAAAGCACCCACAGTACTGTGGAAGGGGAGAGGCAGAGTGGAGGGGTACACTGAGAGAAGCAAAAATCTCAAGGCAACCAACAGCAAAAATAGTAAAGCAGGAGGAGAGTGAAATCTAGGTTTGTTAGTTTTTTCCATGCATAGAGAGTTTAAAGGTCACTGTCTTGTTACCAAAATCTGACTATGTACACTTGATTAGTATGAATTAGTCAACCAATGCTGTACTGGTGCATATTTCAATTGATGTCACTGCTAAAAGATCCAGAAGGTGGTTGAGATCCCGCCTTTGACACATCTGTGCAAGTAAAAAGCCTGAAATTACACCGAATCACAAGTTAAAGTGCATGGAGTCAGGCATGAAGCGGAAGCCAATAACAAGTGGAAAGGAGGACAGCTACAACAAGCTTGTCCTGCACATAAATATGTGAAGCAGACCTGAAGTACAGATGTAATGATGTAGAAGATATTCTGTTTTTGTCACGGTTGACTCTCTGTCCCCCTGGAAAAAAAACAAAAAAAAAACACACGTCCACCTTTCCCCTCTGCCTCAGAGCATAGCCAAATGAAAAGTATGGGAATTCCAATATTGTTTTTCATAAAGATCTCCCATATTCCTTTGTTTAAGAAAGGGAAAGTATTTAGAAATAAGCCTTTTGAGGATTTATACTGAGCTGAAAAGAGCTGAAAATAATTAGGAAGGTAGGGCTGACCTGCGATAGAGGAAGCGATGCTAATGAATGTTAACTCAATTTAGTCTCACTCCTATTGGCCCCAAACAACAGAGCCTCAAGATGGCTGGTCACGTTTTCTCCTTCCCCCAGAAGTAAACATCTGCTAAGGCCTCCATGACACATGACATGCCATCTGTTGTTTCTCTCTCTTGCCCTCTCATCCCTTTCCATCTTTTGCAATTATGTGAGTGGCAGCTTTTAATAGAAAGGTGTGACATGACTTCTCTCCATGTCACTGGAGCTGTAATAAATATAAATAAATGTCAAGAAGTGAACTCCTCAATGCTATAATGTTACTGTGCGCACTTAGCTGGAGACAGTTACTCCAACCTGTACATTTCTTTCGGTCTGGGTTATGCCCAGATGAGTGTGCCACAGATCTCCAGTGCAAAACAAAGGCCTCTTCTCTCAGTGAAACAGGAGATCTCCAAGGAAGCATCTGGAGTCGTGTAAATAATCTGGAGATGAAAAATGCCTATAATGCATGCCTCCTTGAGGTCGCTTGGCAGGGTTGGGCAAACTCGATACATTCCTTCCTCAACGTTTCTTTCTATCTCCCTCTTCGGCTCTGTGACTTTCTCACTCTCGCTGCCACTCTCTCATTTGTTCATCACCCTCGACGCTGGCTGGGAGAACGAGAGGTGGGCTGACGGAGACAGGATACACTGTTTGTCAGCCAGCAGCGGATGTGCCTGGCGGAGCTCCGCTTTCAGCCGAGGTGTCAAACAAAGAGTCACTTGGTCCAAGAACTGCAGGACAAACTGTAAGTCCATCCGCCCTCAGAGTCACCCCCCCCCCCCCCTCCTGTGATAGTGCTTGCCAGTGCTCTCTTTTTCACTACCAACCTGACCCTACCTGACACACTCTTTCATCCTTTAAGAGAAAAACTCAAATAAACTAAGCAATAAAATGACATTGTCAACTCCTAACAAATTGCTTTCTCGTGCAGCCTATCGCCCTTCTATGCCCCCCCCCACCCCCACCCCTGCCCTCTAAGAACTGAAAGGTGACGAGTCAAAGAGACACTATTTGTGTTTTCATGTGGGTGTGTGTTTGTGCGTGTAAAAGGCGGAGCAGGGGGGCACGCAGGGCAAACACAAGTAGATTTAGTCTCGGACACAATCTGATCATCTTTTGTTGCCGCTGTCAGGCAGATGGTGCTGCCTGGTTCCTCATTTAACACACACACACACATGTGCAGACATACAAGTACACACACACTCCCGCCCGCTCAGTAAAAAACCACACATCATTTCATTACCCGTCTTCGGTTTTGTACAATAACATCCGCTGGGGTAATAACCGCATGCTCTCCCAGAACATTTCATCAGGGATATCAGTCTGTACTGCTGGGCAGCGTTGCCAGGTCTCGTCTTTTGTTGTAAAACTATCCCTGCATTTCCCCTCCAACACCGCCAGCATCTTCAATCAAACAACACCTGATACTTTTGATTAAATGGGAATCTACTTCATTCAGGCTGGTGGCACCAGTGGGGGGAATTGCCAATATATTTAGTAGAGGTAGACCATATTGTTAAAAAAAACTATCAGAAATATAATGTAAATACGAAATATTACAAACTCAAAAAGATAATTATTCGAATTTACATTTTAGCATACATATTCCTAGTAGCTTATAGCCATATCAAATTTACTTGCTTTTTCGTCCTTTTAGGCTATTCAAGAAAGAAACTAGCAACTCTGACTCTTTTGAGCATTGGCACAAAATGGTTTGGAAAAATATCTTTCCCTCTGGGTTCTGAGGGACTTAAGTCAAACTAGACATTTAGATCTGGATTAATAGATTTCGGGCACTTTGTACTTTTGTCTCACTCTCATTTGGTGTTGGTCAGATATTGTACAGTCGGCATAGCCTGTATGAAAGAAGTGGACATAGTCACTGTGATATTATCCATTGGTTAAATTGTTTTATTTTATTGAAAACAGCTGCTTGCTATGAGCGGAAACATGGTAGGTGAGAGTGAAACAAACTTAAAAGACTTAAAAGACGCTAAAAACTGAGGAAAAGCTGAAGCGGGTGGTCATTGTCACTCCAACTAACTCAAATTGTACCCAGATTGGTTGGAGCAGCTTTTGTTTGTTGATGTGTTGGATTGTAGAAAATGTAGGTTCTATCTTACTCCTTTGTAACTGCTGGAAGTATTTCTACACAATGTCACACTGTCTCTATTCGGTTAGATATCCAGAAGCAAACTATACCACCGAACAACCAAAGAGAACCAAAAGCTCTCTATGTATGCGTGTTATTTTGTGTGACAGTGCATCTTTCCTCACACCTCCCTCAGTGTAGACAAGCTTGACTGAACACAGTCATGCATGTACCTGTACATGTAATTGCATATGGTTGTACACTTGTGTAAGCATAATCCCTCATTATTTTCACACCACTTTGTTGCAGCTTTCCCTGTTTTCCAACACCAGCTTTGACAACAGAGCTGTCACACAAGGAAGCAAATCATCATCACAGTGACTGAACGGTTGAGTGATAACACAAAAGAACAGCATTGACACATCATCACTGTACTGGGTCACCATGTCATAACTGTTTAAAGACCCATACATGCACAGCTGCTTCCTTTACAATCTTCTATCATCACTACCCCTAGCCGTGCAGAGGCAGGAACACTGACGGTATGGGTGACTTCCTACCACCTGACTATTGACATCCTTTGAAGGTGCTGATTGATCAATTAGAATTTCCAGTCAGTCATGAATCATCATTGACAATTTGTAATGTTAAGTGAAGACAACTCCGCGTCTAATAACGTCTGTTAAATTGCAGCCATCCCTGTAAATCAAAAGTTGTATCACAGGTTCATTTTCCATGATTTAAACTAGTTAATACGTCTTTAAGTTGCTACAGTTAAACACAAAAGTCAAAGGTGACACGAACTGACAGTCCTCTCCAATAGGCTGGCACATGGAGTCTGGCAGTCAGTGTGTGTGGCACGCTGTCTCAGACATGTCCCAGTACAACAGCTTAGGTCATCGGGTGTACTTTAACCCACGTCCCACCAACATATGAGGACTACAGACTGGGGTCCCCAGGGGCCTCAAAAAACAACCATCATAGCAAAATGTTAACTTATTTCTTCTGAAAACATTATGAGTTATGTAATTAATGTCATAAAATAAAAACATTATTTAGGAAAATTAGCATACTGTGTAAATCGTTGTCTGCTGCATCTGTTTCTGTCTTCTTCAAAATGACAGAGTGCCCCTACACCCCTGATAGTGTTTGCTACTTTAAATTAGGACCAAACACAAACTCAATAAATAGTTCAATCTATCATAGGCAGAAATTGGTGATTTTCATGGGGTCCACTATACATTAAGAATGTGAAAATATACATTTAAACAAAACCAAGAAACAGGCACACAATGTTATTTGACTTTGCAAAACAAGCAGTAGCTAGAATAATTGCTCTTGTTGTATCAGCTTTGTGATTCATAATAATTTTTTATTAACTTTTTTATTAACTTTTTTCAAAATGTAGGGGGACCTGGGTTCCTGAGAACAATACGGTGTCATGACTCAACCTTTGGTGGCCTGGTCCTGTGCATGTGTGTCAGACAAAAGTGTGTGTGTGTGTGTGTGTGTGTGTGTGTGTGTGTGTGTGCTGTATACCAGCCAAGTTTAAGCCACACAGCAGATGGACAGTTTGAATAAATAAATGTTGTGCATGACATGATTGCTCTTCCTCCAATCCCCCCCCCCCTCTCTCTGTGTCCCTCTCTAAAGCTCTTTCTTTCTCTCTGCCTCCCTTTCTTCCTCCCTCTGTCCATGACTACATGAAGGCCAAATCATGAGCTGACTCTTTGCTTTCAGAAGCGTTTTGTCCGGCTTGGCAGCCGAACAGATTCAATCATGTCTGAAGGTCAAGAAGTTAAAAAGCCCCGAGTTGCCTCCTGTTTCTCTCTCCATGAGATGGCGAGATTGGAAACATGGAGAAAAAACAAGAAGATTCAAAACTAGAGGAAATCATTCGGTAAGTAAGCATTGCCTCATTCTTTTATGGAAGCATGCACGCAGTCGGTGTTGACACACACAGACACGCACACACTGGATACACCATTCAAATGAAATGTCCACATTGTCAAGCATGGGAAAAAAATAAACAGTCACCCTACGTTTATCTTGATTTTCAGGAGTGCTAAGTGCAGAAGCAGACGGGGCTTCCATTTATACCCACATACATACGTATGTACATAGAAGAACATAAATGTGTGTACAGTAGCGAGGGAAATGGTAAAATGTCAAACAACTTCAATATCTTATTAATGATTTAGGTAAATTACAAAAGAAGAATTAATCCTTTGAACTAAAATCCTCTTTTGAGTTTGTTGAATCGTGAACCTTCCATGAGCTGCTGCTTGTATTACCTGATTTTCTTTCTAAATCATTTCACTGTTTCAACCACAAGTATCGTAATTAAATGTTATTGCCATGTGTTCATTTTTAAATAAAATTACCTTTTCCCATATTGAAAATCTAATTTTTGTATGACCCTATATTCATTTGCATTGATACTCTTTCAATGAAATGTGCCATCCATCAAAAGCAGCATGAATGGGAAGAAATGAAATGTTCTGCAGGAAGCAGCTCTCCAGGACCAAAAATGGCCACGTTGTTTCTTTCACTCTCTCTGATAATTCCTTTAATCACAAAGGAAGCAATTAGAACATGTAATATATGTTTGTGTTTTAGTTTGGAGAGCTACCAGTTTCGGGTTAAGAAAGAAGTATACGGTCTTCACAAGAAGTAGCCGTGGACAACCAAATCCGTTTTAAGCGATGGGGTTGAGGATTATTGAAGTGTGTGTGTGCTGGGACGTCTGGCCAGATTAACATTCCTGGGGGAATTTTAACACTCTGGGCGACAAATTTGCAACTCTGTTCCCTCTTGTGTTCCTCCTGTGTGCTAAGCCCGGGACCCAAGTTTAGAGGAGGTCATCCGGAAAGAGTAGAGCAAAATCCCTTCTTCCCTGAGAGCTGTCGGACTCCACTAAAGAGAAGGCAGAGGGTGTGTGAGTGTGTCAGCAGAGGGAGGAGGAGATATGTTTTTCAGTCTTCCTGTTCCCATTCGCTGAAACTGAGCCCTTTATTGGAGGTGGTCCCTGCCATTGTTTTGGATGCTGGCGCACAATGAGATGAGGATTTGGTATTGGAATGTAAATTGGTGCAAGGTTATCTTCATGAGCTAATGCTCTAAACAGGCACCCTCTGGCGACTATCGGAGACGCACCAAGTTATCAAGTAATTTAAATATAAACCCATCCGCGTCATTATTGGACATTCAGAGGAAATGCATTGGGATTTTGATGACGTAGTAAAAAGATAGAAAACAACACAGGGTGGGAGGGAGAGGAGGTAGATGAGTCAAACAAACAGTGGACTTTCAACCAGCAGTCGGATGTTGGTTGAGTTATTTCAAAGTTACGTTAATAAGGTTTGGGACATCTTTTCCATACTTTTGTTACTTTGTTTAAGTTTTACTTAGTTTATGTCCAGCCAGGATATTTTTCCGAAAATATCCTGAACTGTAGCAAGAAATATCCGGGGTTAAATAAAAGAAAATGTGATTCGTGAGTCAGATGTTTCATTTGATATACATGTTTGAGAATATTACATTATATATATATAGTCCATACAATTTAAAAAAATACAAAATAAAGATAGACCTGAAAAAATATTATTATTATTATTGGGGGTTTTAAATAGAAAAATAAAAGTTGAGTCAAAGTCCCGACAGCTGAGAACAGAGACCAACAAAGCAAGATTCAAATTCAAGTCTAAAGGAAAGTGACCAGCTGAGCAGTCTCCTCCAAACTCTTTGTATTTCAGTAACCTTGCCAGTAAAATTGACCTTGTGATATTTACAGTAATGCACTCATCTCCGTGGCGGAAGTGCCGTCTGCGGTTGAATGTGTCAGCCTGGCTAAGTGGAGCCAGAAAAAAAGTATCTCTGTCGCTCTCCCACAGCTTATCTGTTAGCAGCTCTTGTGTGAGTCGGGGCAGGGCAGACGTGGGAGGCGAGATACCACAGTGTCATCAGCTCCACAGCAAAAAACCCAGGTATCTAAATAAAGCATAAAGTGTAGGGCTGGCATAAAAACAGATAAGCACTCTCATTCCACTCACACTGTCACGCAGCATCCTGACGCAAATGTCCTCAAAACTATGTAGCGTTTTCAACACATCCGTGGGCAACATCTATTTGTGTTTCTCTAGGAAGCGGTCTCTTGCTACTGTTGTGGAAATTTGAATTTCAATGGATTAGATGTTAGTGGATAGGGTAATGCTACACTGTGGGAACTTTCAAAACATTCAGAAAGAGCAATCATTTTGGAGATACGTGGTTTCCAACTGACCGTGACAGTATGTTGATTGAAGCGAGCATTGGTTGGAGATTTGGTTGTTGTGCTTAAATAAAGTGCACCAGAGGGGCAAGATGAAAAGACATCTTACAAACACAAATAAAAAATGACATCTAAACCAGGACAAATACACAAAAACACACACCCTCATCCACACACACATATTACAAGTACTTCACATGTCATCCTCATGCAGTATAGGTCTCAAATGTGTGGCAAAAGGTGTTCGTTGAGCCAGGTTAGCCTGTAGGCTTACAGCATGGACATATATTTTACAGGAACAATAAGAAAAACAGGCGATGCTTCTGAGACAAACAAGGCCAAATGCTCAGCTGAAGGTAATCAACCAAAACAAGTCAAGGAGGAAATATGAGGAAGCCTTTGCTCTTGGGTTCACAGTGAATGCAGTGGGAGGTGAGAAAAAGGCTAGGATCAGTTTTTTTGTCTCAAAACTCTGGCAGCTGACAGTATGACATCAAATTAAAATCATTGTTTCTTAGTTGCTGTCATTTCCCTCCCCGATTTTTTAGCTGAGTGTCAGAATTCCCCTGAGTTGATTGGAGGGTTATTGAGATCACCTGTTGCACAAAGTGTGGGGACTGGCTTCTAATTAGGAATTGAAAGCAGCTTGTTTCTGTTCCCCTCTTGGCCAATCAGGAAACACCCCCTAACCTCCTGGACAAGTGTCTGCTGACAGGGAAATAAAGACTGCTGAATCTAGATGGACTACCTGCACACTAAGGGAAATAAAGGCCTTGTGTGATGACAAAGGCTATGGTAACATTATCTTTTGATTATATATTTTTTTTATGTAACTCATAATATTGTGTATACACAATCACCCAATATCAGCACTTTCAGTATGTTTCTCAGAATGTGATGCATACTGTAATTAATGGTAGCACTGTTCCAAGGTTCCTTCTGTATTCCTTAATAGTGGTAATATGCACTTTGTGCCTCAGGGAATGCGGTAAACACATTCAAAGCTGCCAGTCATGTCCCGGTGGAATCAGGAGACAGAAGCTGCAATAAAGGTTTAACCAGAACAAATTTGACAAGCCGTGGAAGCTGCTAGAGAGCACAAAGTACTAACTGAGTCTGGGAGAACCTTGGCTTGTATAGCTTCCTGGCCAGTGTTCTGTATATTCAAATCCAAACGTTGTCGGTCATCTTTGCCAGTTGAGCATGTAATCCACTTCAATCTCTCACAAAGCGCTCAGTCCTCTCCTTTTCTTTAATTAAAAATCATCCAATGAGGAAATGACTGCAAACAAAGCATAAACTGTCAGATATAAAGTGATAAGTAGTACTGCTACCACCTGTGGGGGTTTGACAAAAAACAGTGTGCAAAGGGAAATAAGGAAATAGGACATTTGCCACTGTACATAGGCAAATGTGCCATAAATTAGATTTTTAAAAGGATGTTTCCTTATTCAACAACGGTGAATGGTGAGAAAGAGAGGGAGAGAGATGGATCACACACACAGTAGAAACTTATAAAGACAATGTGACATGTTTCATTTCCATTAAGCCATACAGCCCCAGGTTTCACCAAAGTTCAACGTTGCTTCTTAGGTTGACTTTAAGGTGTCTTTAACCTTTTAACCAGATGACCTAGCTCACCGTCAAAGAAAGACAAATGGGTGAGCCACTTGATGAAGATATCATCAAAGAAAAGAGAAAAGTTTGTAAAGATACTGTGCAAACTGATGAGACGCTCTCTGAGCCAGGGTGTTAGAGGCCTTTTGTATTTTGCAGGCTAATAAAGAAAGGTAAACTCACACTAATGTATCAATGTGTACCCTCACACACCTGTCCAAACATGGCTGTGTCAGAACGGTGTGTGGACCAAACATGATTTGGTCCACATTTGGTCATTCATTTCCCGGACTAGACAGTAAACTGGAGAGAGGCAAACTGGAGTTCATATAGTATACAAGATTACATTTTGACTTTAAAACAACACATGTAAGGTCACCATGTCCTTAAATTGTTTAAATAAATTTAAAAAAAGACTCATAATCATTGGGTTAATTGGTAGACTAAACTTCAGAATGGAGGTCGTGAGGAATATAAACAAAATATGTATCCATATTTGATGATAATTCCAAATGACATTATGTCATGATCTAATGTCAACCAATAACTTATCCATAGGGCATATTAGGGGGCAAGTTGTCCAACTCCTGTTTTCATGTACAATTTGAAGAGATCATAAAAACATTTCATTTTGACTTTGCCTACTCAAGCATAACCAAAGACACTGGTTTTGAAGTGGAGACACTGACTTGAGTCTTTACCGACTGAAGTCATGCCACACATACCAGCTTCCCTGGGCTTTCAAAGGAAATGAGAAAATGCTGAGGACAAAAACCAGAGGAAGAAAAAAAAAATCTTCTATTAAAAACCAAGCGGAAGGCCTGGTTTATGCTTCATCAAAGTGAAATTAACTTTGAAGAACATAAATAACAGAGGAGTTAAATGTATTACCTATTGCATATTTGGCTAAAAATGCAATTTTACAAACCAGCAACTAAATATGAAACGGGGACGCTGGCTAGGTCTTTCCGCCATTATCATCATGCTAACACTGTTATTAATTAATTCACCTATTTTCTATCTATTCACCAGTGGTTCTGAGGGAAGATAAATAAAGGTTTCAGGGAATCAGTTGGAGGACAGATGTGCGACTGTGAGAGTTGGTGATGGATTTGTTTGAAACAGGAACAGCAAGGCTGTCAGGGATCTGTATCACTCATGTTTAATTTCTTTTGTTTTACTAACGCAACGAGCCTTATGGGCCCCTTTCCATTATTCATACAGAGCTGATGTGGCTTTTGCACTAAATGGATTAAAGACAGTGGCGGTTTTGGTTATATGTTGGTCTGTATGTGTGTTTGAGAGAGAAATCCTGAAATGTGCATTGTTGCCGTTTTCATTGCTGGTTTTTTTCAATCTCAAATATTGTGCAGTATGTCTCCCATATTTTAAATAATTAAGATGCATTGTGACCGTCCTTGATGAACTTATCATGACATTCAGCAATGATGTATCATTTAATCTGCACTGCACTGCATCACAAAGTTTCTATTTTAGTATTTCCAAAAGGTCTCTTCACTTATGCATGCAAAGGAATGCTATGCGAATTGCTCCAAAATTACTTCTGGGTCATCCCAATTCAGCCGGAGCCTGCATTTTCTATCGACTGCCTCCTGCGGGTATGCTGTTTAAACCTTAACAACCACCAAAATGTCAGCCACTCTCCTGACTTGCCACTCTGCTGTTCCTCTACCTCGTCAGAGCACATGTGTAATGGAATACCAGGACATAAAACAAAAGGTTAACTGGGAGGCTCTGGTGTGACAGAATCCAGGGGCAGAGCCGACCCATGGGATCTTTATAGCTGAGAGAGTCTCAACCAAGACCTACCGCTGTAGAGGGCGCTTTGCTTTAAACACTGCCAATTTCCAGTATGCAGAGTGATTTGTATCTTCCTCTTCTGCGTATGTGAGATTTGACTTCTCGAGATCTGTATCTGTATGCAGTCATGCTGCATTCCTCCCGCTGTTTACATGAGGATTGCTTGAGATATGTCCATAATTGTTTGGGGCTTTGGGATGTTTTCTTCTCCTTGGTGGTTTCACCTAACAATACTGTATTACCACTAATTATTATAATACTTTGTTATTAGTAAGCGGTTTTGATGTTGCAATCACTGATGCTTGCTCTTGACCATAAAAAAATGTACTAAATTGAAGACTAATCTATTTTTGAGTCTGAAACCAAAATAAATCGCTGAATGGAAATAATGGTCAATAAAGTAGTATCTTTTCCAACATCTTAAATACGCTGACTTCAGATCCATATCATGTTTGCATCTATACCTTCTCTGATAACAACTTAGCTCAGGAAACCATTGCTTTCTCAAACAGCAAAGACTGGATTTTATGACTGGTCAACAATTCTACATGGATTGTTTAGTCTAAAAGCACTTCTCGTTGTCTGTTTAGGAGGAATTACGTGGTCCTGTGTCTTGAAACAAATGCAGTTAAAGCCAGAAACATAACTCTTGTAGAAACAAGCCGGTGATAAATGTGTCTGTGTCCTATGAACTGGTTTACATCCTTTTTATTTTTTCTCAAGCACACTGGTGTCTCAAGGCCTTGTGGTTAGGCAGGTAATGGGCTCTTTAAAGTTGGCTACTTGCAACAAAGTTTCACCAAACTTTGGAAAATTAACAAAATAAAATAGTGATAGACTCTGAAACACAGATTGAAGAGGCATTGAAGAATGTTTTTACAATATATTGTACAGCAAGAGCAGGGCCATGGTGAACAAAGGGTTGAAACTGTAAAACATTGTAATTAAAAAAGATAAATGTCCTGTGCACTACATTCCCAATATCCTTGATTCCAATGTCCACCTGTGTCTGCTCCTGCTTGTTTACCCATCATGTTTTGTGGTTTCTCAATTTTTCAAGTACACCTTGTGTCATTTGCTCCTTTAGACAGTGACTAATCTTGACTGTCAATGATATCCATCCGTTCCTCCAAAGGGACGTTAGATGCAGATTAATTACGTCACTTGTCCTGTTAGTGCAGTAAGTAGTCAACCACAGTCTCACAATCCACCATGTAGACTATCACCACTGTGAGGCTGCTAGCAACTAAATCTTATACATCACTCAGTCCATTACTCCCTAACCTCTTTGGCATTAACATGCACTTAGTCCTAGATGTTTACGGCTATTGCATTTAAGAGCTCAGAGAGAACATGCCTTCTTCTGGCATCAAACAAAAAAAACAACCAAAACAAAAAGCTCAAGGAAGTCCAGACATGCAACGACTTCCTCAGAGTTTTATGTTGTAATAAAACATGTTTACATGCTGTTTGCCTGTTTGGACCCAAAGGGCACAAGGGTGAAAAGGTTATCATGAAGCCACCATCTGCCCCTACCTTCAAAGGAATCTTTTTTTTTTTCTTGCCTTGGGGCGTTTTTGTATTTATTACATTTTTACTTTCTTAGTTTCTCCACCCCCATCCAACACAAAAGTAATGTTTTAAGAGCATCCCATAATTAGAAGAGGGCTGGTGTTTGTGAGAAAGCAGAGGATTTATTTTGTTCTCCTAAAACGGCTTTTGAAGGATTTATTACAAAGATCAATACTTGGATTTGGAGGGGAATGAAACACAGACCTTGACCTCTTGAGTCCTTCAAAAGAAAAAACTTAATGTTTCTTTCGGGGTGGCAGAAATACTGAGAATCTGAACTCATTAGAAACCACCACTCATCCCTCTTTGCTGTTGAGTAAACTTGGCTTAACCATCCTCCTCACATGTCTAGCTTTAATTTCTTAAGCTTTTTGCTCTTTCCCGTTCAATCCATCTCTCTCCTATTACCCTTGGTGCCCTGATACACATCTTTGTCATCAACAAATGGTTGGGTCTTAGTTTTATTAGTGCCCCTGTTTAAAATGATTTTCTGAAGGGAGCGCAAAGGTTCCTCTGCATGGCTGGGCCCATCTGTGGTGTGGCATAATGATTTTTTCACGCCACATTAAGTTAACACTGCTGCCAGCAAAGAGAGCCAAGACCCAGTTTATAATTGGACTAAGAGAGGGAGAGAAGTGGGAATAACTGCAACATAATACCTGGCACCTTTCGACCTCAACTCCATTCAAACTCCAAAGCCATTCTTCCCATCTTCTTATCAATTTAAAAAAAAAACTGCTCTGTTGATATAGCTAGGCACTTTTTGTATTCCCCTCAGTCCAATCTGTTGTCGCACTGTGTCCAGGTTTGGAACTGAAAGATGGAGAGAAGGATTGCCATTCGGCTTTGTTGATTTACACCCCTGGCAGATTAAAAGTCAGTGTCAAGTCATATTGTTGGGCAGATAAGGTATTTGGGATTGTGGTGCACAAGGCCAGGCTGCCAGTCAGAGCCAACCAGCTACACATGGGTGGATTTCCCCAGTAGGTTTAAGCTGCGTTCAAGCGTGCTGACCCACTGGACTATTTGATGCAGTTTTCTTCTTTGGCAAGGCAAAGCAACCTCTGAGATCTAACAATCATTTAGCTAGTTTTGGCTTTGAAAGAAAGTGAAAGAACAACACTGACCTGTTTGAAGTTAGATTCAAATTAACCAATGTAATTTATGCTTCCATGCTGCTTGTGTCAATTGTTATAGAATAAATTAAAGTTTGAACACACAATTTTATCAAGGGAAAGGTATTGCTCATATCAAAAAGTTCATTTATTTGGGTTATTTGTGCAGGGAGCTCACAAGGCAAAATGTCCAGAGAAAAATCCTCTCTGGTGGATAATGTAATTGTGAATTGATGGAGAATGAAACCATCTCAGTTTTAACATGTCTGAGAAAAAAAAGGGCTGCCTTAAATCTGTGTTTTGTTGAATCATGTACGGTTTCCTCACTTATCACAACCAGTCATGCCTGCATGTTAATAACGGAAATGTAATCACGACATGTCATTGGTGGGAATCATGGCTCTCTGCATGACTGCTTTTGGAGATGCTGACATTGGTATGACATGTTTTAATTTGCTCTGTTAGAAAACAGCCTCCAGGATGTTCCTTCACTGGAGAACCTCTGAGCCCCATCCATTTTTTACAATGTAGCTGACATCCTGATTATAGACGGGTGAGCAAGAATTGACAAGCAGAGTGATCTCTTATTCTTCCTTGAAGTGTGAGCTGGAATCTGCTGTCTTTTTGTGGCTGACAAAACCCTGTCTTTTACGTGAAGATTTGACAAGAGCTATATAACTGACACCGGCTACGCTCACAGCACTGCTCATGCTGAACTCTATCATGCCATTCAAACACTTTTTGGGATGTCCCTTGTGTTGTATAACCAACAATCTAACAACTCATGAGAAAAACAGCTTAGGTGACTGACAAAACAAAATGGCAATGCTTACTTTTAGTTTTGCATGGTATCGTGCAGTGGTCTCCTGGGTGAAAGTCCTGTTAGTTTGATCCATTCACCACCACTTCCACGCGCTTATCTGGACTACCTACCACATTATACAACATCAGTTGCTTTGAGCATGTAATAAGGACATGGGTGTGTTTTACATTGAGTTAGTAGTCATGTGCGTTACGTTCACATGCTGAATGGTGCATTCAAGTGTCAGTGTGCCGTGAAGCCCTGACCAAGCTGCAGTATTTCACGCATTGGGAGTGAGAACAGGTTGCGTTTATACAACTGTAAAAAGCTGGTTTTACAATAGATCAAATGTTGCCTTAACACCTTTTGAGCTTGTTGTGTGTCCACCATGCCAATGCTAGCTCAAACCACCATTTATACAAATTGAAAACAAATGTCAGTTTTACTATTGTCAAATTCCAAGTGTGTCACAGAATTTGAATGCCAAGTCACATGTAGGTTGCTTTTCCTGGGATTTAACGTATGAGATTGGGTTTGAGTAAAACATCAACACAATGCTATATTGTTAAAGATACCATGAGAACATGAGATCTGAGTCAAATGCAAAGGAAGAAAAGCCATTATATACAGGTAATGTTTTGCAAATCGAACACCGTTTTGGAAATGCAACAATTCTTTGTAAAATCATAGACAAGTCTAGCTGTGATTCTTTAAGCAGGGTTGTAGTTTTTCCAATGATTAGAAAGCTTGGGCTACTAGAATTTTAGCCTATCCATCCTGGTCTGGTCCGAGGTTCGAGGCTCATCAAAATGTCCACTATTTAGGTCCTTGATAGGAAATCCCAGGGAACACACAGACTTCCACAAAAATGTTACCTTGCAGTTAGGGCTGGCCGATAAGGAGAAAATCAAATATCACAATATTTTGGATCATATACCTAAATATCAATATTGCAACAATATTGTAGGGATGACCATTGGGGCTTTATATAATACCATAAGTAAAGGCCATCTTAATTAACCCTAAGTCAGTTATAAATATAGGTGCAGTTGAGTTTGAATTTGTTTGCTTCATCGGAGGTGCATGATGTTGAATCATTAAGGCATGACGAACATTTTAAAAGAAACAGCAATGGTAAAGAAATTAGTTACTGATCAGTAGAGTGGTAGATGTATCTGAAAGACTTCTGTGGTCACGAGACTGCCTTCAACATGTTGTATAAGCTGATCACTAGAAAGATAACAATAAGCTGTGATTTAGAAAGGGAGGGAAATCACAACTAAATATACAGCGATGTATGTGAACAATATGAATCTGGATCAGTAGGAGCTCAAGCCAAAGACAAATGCAAGTCTTCAAGAATGTCTTAGGCACTACAGCCCTTTTCATGTACATTAGTTCACACACACACACACACACACACACACACACACACACACACACACACTGATTAAATACAATAGCAGCCAAAGATACATGCACATCCCAAAGAAGAGGCACACACACGTCAGTGGGCAGTGATGCAAGCCAAGAATACCTGCTTCTATCTTACTTCCCTCCATCCCTCTCCCTTCTGCCACTATTGGGGTCCTCATCCTTCTTTCCTTATGAACACTGGTGTCTTCTTCAGGTGATAAATGCTTCTTCCCTTTCACACTGTCTGGGTTTGGACGCTCTTAAATTACCCCAAGCTGAAGAGAGGAAAGGAAAGAGGATCTTAAAAATAGCATTTGGACCGGGCTTCTTCTTCACGGTTGCCCCTCCCTGACCCTACTTCAGGCCCCTTGTCACTCTTCCTTCACTTATTCCCTTCCTCCCACCTTACCCCCTCTATTTATGTAGGCTACAAGGATGGGAGGTGGGTTATTGATGATAATTCTACAGACCTCTGTTACTTCTCCACACACACACACACGCACCATTTCCCCCCACATGCTTCATCTCTTTCTCTTTCTCTACTATCCTCGGGCTCTCACATGAATAATGTTGTCCCTAAGCCAGAATGAGGTCAGGAAAGTAATGGCGAGACATATTGTGCAGTTAAGGCTGTCTGCAAATGGCCCATCAATAATCAAAGGCCACGTATTAGCAGATGCAACATTGTGTCTCTGTGTATGTTGTTTTTATTGAAAATAGATGGTGCTATTGATTATCTTATCAACTAATCCCTTTCGTGTTTAGTGCAATAATTGATTGTTTTAGGAATAAGAAAAAAATATACATTTGGAAATTAATGGAATCCTAAAGTGGTTTAAAGGCTTGAGGTTATTTCGAACAGAAAGGATCCTGAGGATGATGGTTTGTAAAATGCAACGCTCATATATATATATTTTTTTTTTTGAGAAAAATAAATTTATTTTTACTCAAAAAAAGAAGAAAACAAGAGCATTTTTTTGGTGGAATCTGAAAAGAGTGAAAATACTCCCACAGGTTTTAGGTACATGGGTTGTGGCGGCAGCCAAACGAAGTCCCCCAGTTGGTACTTGGCATATAAATTGTTATTCCTGCAGTTAAAGTGATGAAGAGCCCACAGCTCCACCAGGGTCTGTTTGACCTCCACTGTTGGCACATCAGCAACACAACTTGTCATCAAAGTTTGTTACAGCCCAAAGAGCCCCAGTTAACCCTTGACCCTTCACCTCTGCTGCCTCTCTGTAAAGTGGGTGCCTTTAACTTTGGGAGACAGCTTTCTCAAAGAGTATTGCGAGGAGTTCTGGGTCACAGATATTTGGGACGTAAAGAAGGGGGGTAGGGTGCGGTGTCATAGGCTGGTGGGTTTGGTAAAATAAGTGGGGGCTGGCTTTTTGTTAAGCCTTAATTGTGCCCCGCAGCACTCTCCTCAATCTCCTTTTACAACTCCCCAGCTTAAATATTTACAAACAACCAGCGCCATGGCCACATGTTTGTCCATTCACTCATTTGCTGGTGTTTGGAGAGCTCTTGTTTCTGACTCAAAAGCCCATTTAGAGCCAACCTACCTCCCCCAACCAAACTCCCTAATTCCCTTTACCTATTACCACTTGTCCCAACATAAGACAAATTACTTATTTTATTACCTCTGAAACTATTTCCTTTTGAGTTTTTGTCCATGGTGGAAAGGTAAAAAACATGATTCATGGTATCTATTTTTAAAATAGTAAAATCCTAACATATAAGACCAGGATTAAATGTAAGCCAAACCTCCAATAATGAATTTACACTTTAGGTCTGTGTTGATTCAACTGCAGCTTTCTCGAAAGGGTTAGACAAAGTGTGCTGCACTCTCTCAGGTCTACATACCCCCGTCTACAAGCATGCAACTGATTCAAAGTTTTAAAAAGGTAGAGTTTCCAGACGGAGGAGAAATCAAAGTATGCGTTTGAGACATCAATAAGCGTAGCATGCCAATAACAGGGCAGAGAGGCAGACAGACCAGACCTGTTGAAAGGAGCTGACTTCCATTCAAATAGCCTCCAGTGCCACTTTGCTCCACCAAACAAGCTGAACAAATCAATACCATTCATTTAATAAAGTAATTTTTTGGTGAAAATATCAACAAGTGCTGAGGAACGTTTACACCTGCGTGCGTGCGTGTGCGTGCGTGTGTGTTGTGATTGTATTTAGCATTCACCCAAACGGAACCAGGCATTCAGATATTAAACACGCATATTTCTCTCAGAGGATTCATATTGACCTATCAAGTCGCAATACGTACAGAGAACCGTTGGGCATACTTTAAAGGCTCAGGATGAGATAAACCGTACTAAATGTATTGTGATTAAGTGCAGCTACAGAATGCGTCCTCTGCTGCTGTGAAGCAGAACAGCTGCCTTTTATTGAGCACATGGTTTTGTTTTGGGGATCGTATTGACATTCTGACTATCACTTCAAACTGTCACTTTGAATGACAGAAGAAATAGGTGGGGTGCTACCAGCAGCAACAAGGCTATTAGTGTACTCCAGTGAAGCCTGGAGCTCTGCTCAGGAGACAAGTCTTTTCTTACTCTTGCGAGGCATTCAACTGTCTGGGATCTGCCATATGCACTTTGATAAGCCATCATTGTCCTGTGGCCCATAACCCAGCAGTTTGTGGTGGTCATTGTGATTGTGCATTTAAATCAAACGGTTCACTGAAACAGAATTCATGTGGAAATTAATAATTCTCTTCTCAGGAACTCACATGAAACGTTGCATATTTAATATGAGGTGAGATGAAGGTAGAGCAGAGTGCAGATCATATTTTCCGAGCGGGAACATGTAGTACCAGAAGTGCGGGGTAGCAAGATGCATAATACAACCACACAAACGTCCAGCCAAACCAAGATGATCTGCCTACGCAAGTTGACATTATTTTGTAGATTTGTTTTTCTTCTCTTTTTGTCTGAATAGAATTTGTGTCTTGGTTCAACACATTAGATTTGACCACAAATATTACACCTGTAATTTTGCTCTATCACATCATATTGCAGGTAAAAATGCCGTGCTATTTTTGCCACACTATTTAGAAATGAGATGTTGACCACAGAATATTTTGAATGTATTTCATTGTCTTAAGATGTTTCTTTTTGACATCACATATAATTGTCAGAACAGCTGAGCTGCAACAGTCCTGTTTGATGTCAAATGGAAACACAGAGGTGTATGAGCTTATTTCGCAGCAACCACGTCTTGGTTTAGCATGATTTAATCAAAATATCCACAATGGATCATTATGCATAATGACTCTCCACTTTGGTACGCCACTTTTCAAATTAGAGGCTGACGAACACACACAGTAGCTGTCCTGCTGGCTTCAGACGGCTGTGGGGGTTTAATCAGCTGAAGAGGAATGCTATTCGGTATACTATTCGGTGATGACAGATACTGGTAAAATAAATCACCCATTAATCGTTGTTATCATGGCAGATTGATTTACTGGCATAGGTACAATCACATTAAACCTCTAAAATCTTACTGTGTCGCTAAAACTTAACTCTCAGTCCCCCAGATAAAGTTCTTATCTCAACAATTATAACTTATCCCATGAATGCATATTTATTACAACTACAACAGTCATTCATTATCTGTTTATGCAGCAGCTTCCATCGTTGACAAATACATAACCATATAGGAATGTGATTATAGCTGCATACAAGTACATTTTAGTGTGTTGTATAAAATATTGACGCATCACCAATGTGTCTGTGTATTACATGTTTTTGTTCACATTGTCCCCATTGTTATGTTATAACTCCATATTTCTGTTATTGATTTATTTTTTGCTTGCTGTTGGAATCACTAAATGATCGACTGAGGGACAGTGCTGGTCACATACCTGGCCCTCGGATATGTATTCTCAGCGCAAGATAAAAGATGAGCAAAGACTGGAAAACTCATTCAAGTATTTGGGCAAAAACAGAGACCTGTGTAAATGGGGAAAAATGAGGCCCATGACTCATCTTCATGCAAAGTAGGTGAGAGATGGTAAATGACATAAAACAAATGTGGAGGCAAGCATGTGCATGCAATGGTTTACCTGCCAACAAGATGCAGAATGATGGATATATGGTTAAATAAAGAGGAGAAAGAGGGCAATGAGTTTATTCCATCTGCAATGTGTGTGTGGGAGGGAGTAAGTCAAAATAATGCATATGTGTTTGTGTCCATGCATGCTGCTGTGTGTCAGTTTAGATGCAGGCCAAGCTCTGTGTGAATATAATGAGGCAGCAACACAACTTACCTGTCCAGTTGCCAGCAAGAGGTCAACTACAGGTGAACGCAGCATTCCCTTCTCTGACACATACACACAGATGAATGCACACACATGTGCTTGCGTATACACACACACACACACACACACACACTAATACAGCAGAATAAGTTAAAAAAAATTCTTACACTGTCTGCTCTGGTACTTTCAATGATGTTGCATTTGCTGTCCCCTTTTCCCATCACCTCCTTTCCTCTCCCTCTGTGTGACTTTCATAAGTGGCACAAAAGTTTCCCTAAATCTGATTACTCTGCCCGTACTGTAAACTTTCAACAATAAAGATGCGATGGCCTGCCGAAAAACATGTCTTCAGAAGCATGTTTCTCCCTTTCTGTCGTCGGAGGGTTCAAAATCCTCCTTGACAACGCGCATCTCAAGGCTGACAGTCTGGCACCTTTCTTTTCCCAAAGCAGTGCATCCTATTATTTGATACGCCTGTCTTTATAAAAGGTGTTAATCAGTCTAAACATAGGTTCATATCATGGGATTTATAAAATCACTCACTGCATTCTTTGAAGAATTATTAACTTATTAACAGAGACAGCCTTCTCAACAACGTATGTCATCAATTTGACTGAGACTGAACCATTTAATGCTGGATTTTGCAGGAGAAAATGACCATATGCAGTTTTCTTCTCATCCTGAAAAATATGGGATTTTGTGAACTAAACTCTCCAGTGAGCTGTTCCTTCAAATCAGAAAATCATTTTCAAGCTAATCATTTTTTAACAGCCACTGACAGTGGATAAGGCTAATAACAGATTGTATAGGAAGGCAAATATAAAGGCATTCTGGAAACTATCTCTTTGGTCAACACAATTTTGCCCCATCCACAACATACATATGTGATGATTTCAAAACGCATCACAGGCACTCCATCTTAAGGGCTTTGAGGGCTGCGACTGCTCTAAAAGGCTGAGTGTGACAGTCCCTGAGGAGCACAATGATAAAATGTCACTGTGGTGGTTCATTTAGCGTTGCTGTCCCACCAGAGAACCATTGGGTCTTAGCAGCCCTAATAGTGTTCACTGCACCAGCCACTTAATCCAACCATGGCCTTCCACAACTCTCAGCTCTCTGCTACATAGACCCCCCCCCCCCTCCCGGCTGGGGAAAAGGGGACGTGACAGTGTCTCAGAGTCAATTACAGGTCCAAGGCAGTCCCTGAAGAGCCAACAACAGCGTTTGTGACAAAATGGCCTGTCCTCATTCCTTCATGAAGATGCAATTTGCAAGAGCAAGGAGAGGCTTTTGTGGGTGGAGTGCAGAGTGCATTTCTTCAGAGCAGGAGATCATGGACTCCCCGTAGACGATGCTGTTAGCCCAAATGAATAAATGATGAAATGGGCTAGCACATTGTGCTTTAATGTAAAAGTTGAGTGCAGCGCAGTGAATTTAGACTGCGTGAAGTGTCACAGGTTTAAAGCGCGGTGGATCTATAGTTAAGCTCAAGGCATTTATGACTTGAGTGGGTAAGGCACAACTCAACTGAGTGCAGTGTTAGAAAAGATGTTGGAAAAGAACGAGGCTGGGAATGACAGACTGAGCTGAGCAGCAGATCAGAGATAAGTCACCTTAGAAAACAACAACAAAACCAATTTCAAAACACTTTTGGTCATGTATTATTAAATTACATATTTTATTATTTATTTCATTCAACAGCTAATAATGTTGTTGTAGCCGTTGGAATTGAAGTTGAAGAAGAAGTATGACTTGTCTACTCATGATTGTTTTCATGAGAGTTGATAGAAGATTGAATGTGTATTTTATTTTGGAGGTGCTCTTAAATTACAGAATACATTTATTTATATTAATAAACATTCACGTCTTGTCACTCGGCATTGTCTTTCTCATGCAAATGTGATTTTACATTAGACATTGCTACAGCAGTCCTTGTTTACCCATTAAATAATCTTTACAAATTATTATTTCAACCTCTTTGACTTTAAGTGCTTGTATATTGGTAGACTTTTTAAAATGTATCAGATATCAGTTGCAATGTTTGAGCAAAAGACCTGCAAGCTGTCTTCAAAAACATTTCCCTGTTGTGTCTTCCCAATAAATCACTGTTTGAACACTATTTACATCTCGGGTTTGGTTGGGAAGTCACTGGGCTGAATCTGGATCATATGAGGAAATTCTGGACTAGATAACAAAGCATGAAATGCTTTTCCATTTCTCCAGCAGCTGGGGCACCCCTGAGCAAAGTGCTTAAATGTCCCTGTGGAATGACTCGATGGTGACTGAATATCCTGCAAAATCCCCTAAAAAAGGGAAAATACATAAGTGAACCCTCTATTCCCCCTGCAACTGTTCTGTGAGGTCTCTAAATTAAATAAAATCTCCCCTTTGCTGCTGCAGCCAAAGAAAAAATATATTTTTGTCTTTGTTTTGTCTAAGCAGTGTTTTGACCTTTGCACTCGTCCAACTCAACACTTGAAAGTGATTTTGATCAGCTTAATGGCTGAAATGCTGTCTGTGACTTTCAATGACCTGAATATATTTCATATATAATCAGTGTCTTACTGCTACTGGATGCATAACTCGGCATTGAAAGCTCACCTATATTATCAGCCAATTTCAAATAAATGTTTTTATGTCAATAATATCTGAGCCCTGAATTTCTAAACAGTTCCTTTAACTAAAGTTATTAAAAATGTCACTAGGGTTAGCTGTCAGAATTTAAAAGACTTGTAAAACCATTAGGTTATTCCCTCCCTGCATGTGAACAGTAATAACTATTCTGCACAAACACGACAATTTGCATTTGACATTTACATAATTCCCTTGAATAATTTGTTATCCCAAAGCTATCTTTCTCAAAAATCACAATTCAATGAATTAATTTAGGAGTTATCTAATTATATTTGTACAGTTAAATTCATTGCCTATAGAGGTAAGACGTCAATTTCTTCAAACCCCTCAATGGCAGTTTATTGGATTACCTGATTAAATGAAGACTGAATGATCGGAGGGCAGAAGGCAATGTTTTCCACCTTTTAATAAATGAGTTTAGAACTAGCATGAATCACATGTCTTACGTGGATAATTTGCAGCTAAATGCTTTGTCTGTGTATGTGTGTGTGTGGGTGTGTGTGTGTGTGTGTGTGTGTGTGTGTGAGTGTGTGTGTGTGTGTGTGCGCGCGTGTAAGTACAACTGTTCAATGCTGCGTCTAAAAATATGAATTCTAGTTCCAGAACTACTGCGACAATAAAAACAAGTCATTAAACAATGGAATAGGATTTCGTTCAGAAGATGTCATGCTAATGCGTTTGGCAACCCAGGAAGTGACTCCTTTTTTGTTTAATATCCGTAAGGACAAACTGCTTTTAAAATGTTTTTCTTTTGTGATTTATATCCCCTATAATGATTCCCCAAAAAATGTGTTGAATCGTTATGTGGCAGGGAGCTGATGGTGCTTCAGCTGCCAGGGTGAGTGTTTATTTTCACAAGTCTCAGAGAAGCATAAACACAGAGGGCTGAGTGTGGGGGTGGCCATTTTTATGCCAAGTCTGCGGAGTTTTGAAAGCGGCACCAACCCTGTGTTGTTCGGCAACCAGACAAGGTATTCCCTTTCATCCGACAAGGATTCACCCCATTGCACGTCAACAAGGCCCTTTAAGCTCGGAAACTAGGTGGAAAAGAGAAAAAAAAAATCAACGGAAATCACTGTGACTTGTAGTTGACAGACAAACCTCTTCCTCTAGACTAGAAAGAGAGGCTCATGTTGCAAAAACAAATGATCTGAATGCGTGTCAGGAACTTGTCCGTTACCTTTTTCATCGACATTCTTAAATGAAATCACTGCGTATCATATCACTCAGCCCTGAATCACTGCTATTAATGTTAAACGTCTCACAGTGCTGAGCTGTTATTGGGTTTTGACGGGTTGCGGTTATACCTCACCATGATGCTTTAGCCAGGTGATGCCACAGCCGGATGCAGGTGTTGTCTGCTTGACTCTCGGTCAGACCCGACTAAGCCAGGACAGAGGCCCTGCCACTCGATCATTCATCCACCACTGCTGCTTGTTCCTCCCCGTTCAGTCTGGCTCAATCAATCACCTGTGTAAAGAGCAATGGCTGTGTGTAAAGGGAGGACTGTGATGCGGAAGGTGGGGGGAGGCAGAGAGAGCTGTGAGGTGGGTGTCAGGGACAGGTGGCCAGGGTCAGTATCTCTCTCACCTTGGCAGCTCTTCTCCAAGTGCTCTTGACAGGCTTACATGCATCCACCCACCCGCACAAGAGGTGCCACGGGCACACACATACAGAATAGGTGTCTCTCCCACACACTTCCACGCATATGGACACACGCACGCTCACGAACAACAGCATGAACTGCTTCAGGCTGCTGGCTCTCCCTAGGGGAGCACACGAACTATGCTAATGCATGCCAGTTCATCAATTTAGTCCTGACACAACAAGCTTTCTGGTCTGCCTGGGCATGCATATTACTCAAGGTTAAAAAGTTATCAGGGATAAGATGGCCACTTCTGTGTGAATGAATCTCCATATCATGAAAGAAAAATCAATAGCTGCAGCCAATAATGCGGCAGATGGAGTTAAATGCATCAGATGCACTCAATCCCTTTTAATGAAATGTTATTAGTTGGGATGTGACAATCGCAGCAGGCAATACTCTCTTACATACTATACAGTTCTGTAAAGGTTAATAATGTGGACAAGAAGCCATTAACTTACTCAAATAACCATAATGACACTTGTATATTTTGCTCCCCGACCAAAATGTCTTAGGTTGCTTCGCTGTGGTTATAAGTGAGACATGCTCAAACAGTGACACTAAGTTTCGGGAGTGATGGATGTTCTGCACGTAAGTAGCTGAACCAACCAAGCAGCAGCCGCACGACAGCAAAACGAGATGGGCAATTAGACCAAGAAAGAGAGGGAGGGGTTTTACAAAATGAGCGAGATTGACACAAAAAGAAAACACAGGGGAAAGAGGAAACGGAGCAATAAGAGGATGGGGGATTAGGTAGGAGGAGAGAGTGAAGGAGAGACGGAGGGTTGGGGCGGTAGGTGCTAGTATTAAGAAATCTCATGCATTTGTAATTTCCATATTCAGATTTGTGCCTCTTTTTATTTGCTTTTGTAAAAAAAAACTCATGAATATGGATGAGCCTGTCAATGTGATGGTACTGTTCCTTTACATGGACCAAATAATTAAAACAAAAATTTCCCCCGTGTTCACTTGACCGAACATGGCTATTTCCTATGCAGCAGTGGACGACTGCTGCACTGCTGCTTGTTCAGTTGCTTTTCAAAGAGTGTGAGTTTTTGCGAGAAAGACAGCATGTCGCAGTTTTACCTCCTTTTGTATTTTAGCATTGTATAATGTAAATAAGGTTTGTGGGAAGTGGAATAAATGGGATGCGCTCATGTTTATATACTCGCATACGCATACATTCAACACAGCACACACACACAAGCTGCAAAGATATGGAGACTTGATTTCAATAACTATTGGCTCCCTACTGATTATGTACTGCTATTCACCCTAAGCCTACATATGTGTATGAATAATTTGAGTTCAACCCCCCACCCATCCCAATAACATGCCAGTGCTGTAAGCTTCCCAGTCAGCATATTTCTGATCCTAAATCCCAGTGATCAGAGAATTTCAGTGTAAATCCTGTCATTTTGCCCTCTAACACAAGACATGGTTGTTTATCACTTCAGCTCTGTGATAGTGGATTTAGTCTCTGTAATGATACTGATAACTACAGTGTAAGTAAGGAAAGAGAGAGAGAGAAAGAGAGAGAGAGAAAGACATAGGGACTTAAAGCCGGAGAACGGCCCCTTGTTTCGATGCTTCTTAAAAATAATGAGCAGCAAACCAGATGCATAATTTACTAAGTAGTTAGGGCATGATAAAATATGTCAGCTGAAGAATGATCTTTTTTTTCTTCTTCTTCTTTTCTTGCAATCTCTTAAAAAGGAGAACACAAAATAAGCATGAGAAGGAAGGTGGTTTCAAGCGAGGAACCAAAACGTAGAGATCTGCTCTTACTTACACAGTAAGATACGGTGTTAGTCGATTTGATTTGTGCATGACTGACAAGGACTGAGCAGAGTAGACATCGTCATTTATCACAGCTATCACACAGCAGGATGATCACTTCCGTTCTCAGCCTGTTGTGAAGGAGACATGAGAAGTAGACACATCTGGCTTCCTGCAGTCTCAGCTCAAAGCACTTAACCTCCGACACAGGTCTAGGTTCAGCTCCAAGGCACGGGTCGTCACGATTACCACCCCCATGTACAGACTCTTTTCAGCAAGGGATAGTTGCTGGCACAAGGAGTTGATTATTCATTTGTTTTCTAACCAGACCAGAAAAGGTGGTTGGGCAGAGAGCAACTATGAAGAGTCTCCCTCTCCTCTATCTGTATCGATATATTAGGAAATACCTTGAATTTCATAAGGTACACAACAGACAATCCAAGTTTTCTTCCTTGGCGAAGAAAGATAGCACGGATGAAAGATTGAGCAAAAGCATGCAGATGCTGTTGGCAAGCACACACAGTGGCCAGAGGCCTTGGGGGAAATGCCAGATGTGTCCAATTTATCACAGAGACGGGTGAGAGGTGGGAGACAGACAAAGGAACCCGACGGATCCCCCTGTGTCTCTTTAGCAGCAGTTGTCTGTGTGTGCAAGGGAGAGGAGTGAGAGAGCGTGGTCTTGGATAGATGATATGTTTAAAGTTATGATCCAAGATGTTCTGATACATTTAGTTTTTTCTTGTATAGCCAAATTACACGAAACGCTGGTGATGCAACCTGTATCAACTAGGACTGCTTATCTATGCACTCTGAATCAGGTAGGACTTTCCCAGAATAAATCCTCTAGCATATATCAAGTGATCCTTCTTAAGTTGCAGCTGCTTGTTTGTATTATACAGAGCCAGTGCTGGGTACTTATGAAAAGCAGAAGCTACCATGAATGAACAAACAAAGACAGACATCTGACACATAAAAACTGATGATTTGCAAATTATGCATTGAAAAAAATAAAACTGATCTTGATCCTTATTCAAAACCCTAACATGGTGAATTCCATGCCAAAGAATGTGACTGAATGGGATCCCACACCAATTAGCCCCCCGTCGTGCCGTACAATTCAAGTGTGCACAGTCAGCAAACAGCCGCTGCCCACAAGGCTTAAGCCTCTGCTTCTGGGCGTTCCTTCCACCACAGGTAGGTTCACACACGTATCAACATGAAATCCCTGCGTGATGAGGCTGGGATCTGTTCCCAACGGACGGTTCTCAATGGACCCACACCTGTGTGCTTGATCATAACCTAAAGCAAGGATTAAAAACCTCTGAGTTCCTCAGCTGTCTCAGTCAGCATTCAGTGAGCTGTCGGTTTCAATCCTGTATGATGTAAAGAGTAGGCACGCCACACTTTGACAACCGTTCAAATAATTTGTTGTTGCAGTTAACACTTTTATTAAAGGCATCAAGCTTATCCAAAGTGACATATAAGAATACAAAAGGAGATACTGCTTAAATCTCTGGATTCGCTAGAGCAGTCAAAAGCAAAGACGGCAGGCAGAATTTGACTGACAACTACCATTGCAATCTCAAATCTACCACAATTTAATTACATAATTAATAAAAAGCTTTACAGTGACAATTAATTTCAGATACATGTGATAGCAGAAGGATATAAAGTGGTATCTACATGTGATTGCATCTCAGATTTCCTCTTATCTTAAGCTTTCTATCATTGATGCATACCAACACCTACATACATCAAAATATTGAAAATGGAATGGAAAGTACATTAATCTTTCTTCAGAATTAAGATCACACATAAAGTCAAGAAGAAAGAAAGAAGGAACAAACAAGGCCGGTTCTATGTGATATAGCATTTACTCTTAAAAACATTTAATGATCTATAAAAAAACTTTTTTTAAGACTGTCATTACCACAGTTAATTAGTCTTCCCAACCTGTGTACTTGGAGGGCAAGTGTTGCCTCAACATCATTTAGACATGTTAATTACAGCGTGCAACAGCAATTATGCCGGTTCTTATTTTTTTTTTCTTCCCACACCTGGTAGAGCCGTCAAGAGTTCTCTGCATCATGCCGCTGGTTTTGGTATGCCCCATCTCAATATATGCTTGATTTGGCACTACGCCAAGCATTTGGAGGTGAGTCAGTGTTTGCTTAAAAAAGAGTGACAGTTTTCAACAGAGCTTCAGGTTTTTTTCACTTAGGGATCCAGACTGGGCATTGGATGGCTGAATGGGCTCAGTTTGCCTTTTCAGAGCCTGACACGGCAAGGGAGGAGGCCGTGTAGAGGTGCTGCGTATGCCCATGTTTTAAGGTTCATATGTCCTGCCACCCTTATTTGCTATGGAAGAAACTTTTAGAACTCTCTTTAAAGCTACTGTTACATTAACATAAATATCATCAAGAGGTGCAGAAACATATATTAACTAATCAACATGGCTCATTATATATTTGAATCAAAAAATAATAAGTGTGATTATGGCCTAGCATTAGCTATACATGTCCCTTGTTAAATATATATATATATATATAATTATTTTTTTTAGAGAATATACGTAGCATGGTGGTGCAGAGCTGATTTTTGGACATGAAATGTGTTGATTAACTCCTGGATCACAAGTTGATTGGCGACCAGACTGCTGATCCTGGAGATAAGTAATCCAACACTACAATGCTTTACAGGCTCTCCTGCAAGACAGACACAATGGCTCTACTGGGGAGCTTTTAATTCAGATCAGGTTCTGCTGGAGCCAAGTCAGACAATTGGCAAGATACCAAATCAGGCGTGGTCCTTGTCTTAAGCTCTTTTCAAAACCCTATTTAAAATCTGAGATGATCCTGCTACTATGTTTTACACTTGATGGAGTATGAATGGGTTTTGATGGAATAAATCAAATGAAGGGAAGAAAACA
Organism: Anarhichas minor; assembly: GCF_050575085.1. Lineage (NCBI taxonomy): Eukaryota > Metazoa > Chordata > Actinopteri > Perciformes > Anarhichadidae > Anarhichas > Anarhichas minor. The sequence continues at coordinate 10,536,792 of NW_027466456.1, forward strand.
ACTTCATTGTAATAATGGGATTTCTCCAGGGGAACGTTGAAGATCATTTTACCAGTGAAAACTTGAACCAACCCGAAATCTATATGGGGGAATGAGTGAACGGCAAGGTTCAGGATGATTTAATTCATCTTTGCTGTAAGGAGCAACTATACACTAAACCCTGTATGGAGGAAAGCATGACCTGCTGCGCTTGACCACACCTCAATGTTGGGCAGCAAAAGGTTAAGGTTATTGAAGGTTTGTGGTAATGGTTAAAAACAATGTGGACATTGTTTTGCTATTGTTCCTAATTGGTAGAAAGTAGTTTCTGATTAAAACTGTTGACAATGTGATTCATGGCTGAATAACTACAACGTTGTCTCTGGAGAGACACATTGCTGTTGAGTTGATAAAATGTCTCCCCCTCTGTTTTGTAGCGGTGGCTGAAGTCTCAGCAGGCAATATCTCTTAACATCAGCAGGTAGAGCTGAAAGTGTCTACATGGCTCGTGGAGTCCCAACATTTCCCAAAAAAACCAATGTGCAAAATCTTATTCCAATTCTCTGTTATATGTGTAGGTGGAGAGCACAACGTGGAGCAAAGATTTTTTTTTCTGCTAAAGAAAAAGTAAGTTTCACCCCTTACTCCAAACACATCGTGTCTTGTTGCTGCATTGCATTCTGGTCTCCTAAGGCTACTCTGGGTGCAGAAACTGGCCTCTCTGCCAGTTTGACAATGGTTTCCTAATGTTTGAGTGCTGAACATTGGTGAAAAACAACTCTCAAAAAATGCTCATGTTCCAGGCTATTTTGCATTAAAGTACTAGATACTGACAGTTAATGCTAATGGGTCATTTTTCATTTAATGTTTGTGTCGTTTTAGGGGAGAAAACATCTTTATTTATGTTATATGTTTAACATAAAACACAGTGATTGAGTTTGAACACACTCTTTGGTGGAATCTGAATGCCTTCAACTGACAAATAACACTTTGGAAGAAAGCTGATTCTAGTGGATGACGTTAACTGTGGCTACAGAAGGTGGGAATTGTTTCTTGACAATAAAATATTCTTAGTCAAACACCATCACAGCACACATCACACCCAATCTGGTAGTTTCATCACTATCAGTGATTGAGTTCAAGTCCAAAACACATTAAAGGAAGCCTCTCACTTCCATCCTTTCTGTAACTAATTTAATATGCCTTTTATCATTGTACAATTTCACTTGGCTTTAATGTTTCTTGTTCTTTGTGCTGTCTGCAAACAGGGTACATCTGACAAACAGCTGTGCCAGTCCCTTTTAGAATAAAATATATATTTTTTACTTTGTAGAGGCACTGAGGAGACAAAAAAGATACGCAACTAACTGCACACAATTCTTATGAATTCATTACAACTATCTATAAAGCCACACAAACCATCAAAAAAGGCATTTGTCATCATTTTTCACTTTCCATGTTTCAAGCACTGACTTTCCTTTTCAGACAAACATCTTTAGTAATCCTGTCATCTGCTGTCCTCTCATCACACACACACACACACACACACACACACACACACACACACACACACACACACACACACACACACACACACACACACACACACACACACACACACACACAGAGTGCTGTTCTCATAACTAAAGACAGCCACACATACTCATACAACACTTCTAAGTTGAAAAATAAAACGGACCAGTATGACATGATGAATAGCTGTATCATCAGTCTTGTTAATTGTCAACAACTTCAACGGCATGTGGCAGTTTGTCACAAATGGAAATCAGCACAAGGCTCCAGACAGTGAAAATTGTATGTTGCTAATGAAAAATTCTCCATCAATCTCATGTCAACCCCAGATTGCCAACTGATTGAAACATTCATCTCATCTGAATTTAATGGAAGATTCCATTTCACAAAACGATTAACACTATGATACACTGCAAAGTCAATCTTTGTCAAGTTTCCTCTTTCTTGTCCATTTTCATTTCCACTAAAATGAACCCAGCCATTTTCTTCAAATATAGTCACGCACAAATGTTTTGATTTTCGTCAGAATGGGGTTTTGCGCATTTAAAATAAAGAAACATGAAATAAAAGCCTTATTATAATGCTAAAACAAGACTATAGAATCTCGCCATTCTCTAAGCTTATTTTTATTTATTTTTTCTAACCTTGCTTTTTAACCAGAGCCCAATGCTTTTCTTCAGTCAGCTTCACAACAAAGAACCCATTCAATGTTCAGGTAAGGGCTATAGAGACGCTAAAAAAGTCAAAACTCCCAAATAGCTGTCACTCAGCAAAACATTATCAGGTCAATAAGACAGTGACGGCATTATGCTAACGTGCATGTTTCCTGGTTTCTCCTCGAGCACTGAATCCTGGTACATCAAGATGAAAAGGGCACTTGGTGCAGTTGTGTTTTTGTTTGGTGTTGCATTACCAGAGAGCGTTTTTTGTGCTATCGTTTCAATCATGGACTATTATTGAAGCGTCAAACCCATTGCGGATCTATTTTCCCATCTGTAATGATGTTTTACCTCCTGGAATTCAGCTTGACTTTGGAAAGTTGCAAGAACGTGTAACACACTTGCCAGATGTCATTGTACTTTCTTTTATTCTTGAGATGAATCAATTGGAGTGTGCATTTTTTTGCTTAAGAGTAAATTACATTGTGGGTTGAGGAGGCAAGACAATGATAAAGGAAAAAAAAGAAACGTTTTTTTTTTTGGGGGGGGGGTAAGGTCGAGGCAATATTGATGTATCACCTTGATAGCAACAGCACTATTGCCATTGACTATCTCAACCACACAAGAGACAAGAATAGGAAACAGTATTGTGGCTTATAATATAGTGCCTTCTCCTAATTCATCCTGCCAACTCATCCTCCAGGTCTGATTTGAATGATACTGTCACACTGGCCTCTAATCCATTCATCTACCCCTGAGCATGCATCCATCCGTCTATCTATCCTCCAACACACCCATTCGTGCATCTACAGTGAGCTGTTTTATCCATTTTCACAACAGACCACTTCTTTTGTGTTTGTGGAGGTGAAGAGCAGCTCTGTCTGTACCCCATATTTGATATGCTGTGCCCATGCCAGCTTATTCCAAGGCAGTAAATGGCACCAGCTCACAGACATATTGTCTGAATCCTGCCACTGGAGTTGGGATGGCAACTTTAGGCATGTCAAGCCTTTGGGCATCAGGATTGGGTTTCCCCAGACCCCCTTGTCAAAGGATTAGCTCACACTCTGATCATCGGGAACGCAAAACTGTTCCTCGTCGTCTCCGTTGCCACTGCAGACTCTCATTCCTTTGTATTTCTTTCACGCCTGGTGAAATTTTGCTAAATGTGTGGCAGCAGTCTTACTTTATTCCTCTGTTCCCCTACCCCTGCCTTTTCTCTCTCTCGTTACCCTTTCCACCTCCCCCATTTCTTCCTTCTCTCCCACTTTCTCCTCTCTTTTTCAGCCGTGTGTTGATGAGCCTGAGCACTGTTTCTTTTTTTCTGAGGAAGGAAGAGGGATTATGTTAAGCCCTAACTCGGGTAGACCAGCCTTATCTTGCCTGTAGCAGCTCCGTGCACCAGAGAAAAACAGGCTGGAAGAGAGCACAGCTACAGGCTGGGGGAATACAGTAGGGGAGGAGAAAAAGATGGGCATGGCCAGTAATATAGAACACATCCATGTTTGTTTGTTTTTACATTGTTGGCACATTTGGCCATCTCTAGCCATGGTTTTCATCGTGCTCCTTGTAAAATCGCTCTTCTAGTATTTGCATATAAACAGGAACATTAGCTTTTTTTTTTCTTCTTCATGTGGCCTGCAATTGCTCCAATCACATACCAGATGTTATTTATCCTGCAGTGGAATGACAGTGTTCCCCAGGTGATTCCCTGTCCCTTCCAAACAACCCCTCACCAGGAGACTCAATTGTGCCGAACCCTGCTCCAATCCCTCCTTTTAGCGTATCTTCAATTACGGCTGCATTATACTCAATTAGGGTGACTCTAATTAAAGTCCCATCCCCTGATCCATTTCCTGAATGAAACCTTCCCCCTTTACCCCAGTCCGGAGACAATGGGCCATGTTACAGCAGGGAACAAGGCCCCACTGTAAGCAGGCTGCTGGCCTATTCACCTGGCCTAATTGCCCTAGCCCTATAGGGGGCTGTGCTCCTGGGAAAGGCCCTGGCTCTGGGGGGGCCCACGGTGAACTCAAATTGCTTTGCTGTGCCTGAGACAGGCATCTGCCCAAGGACCAATGGGAAAGCAATGGCAGTAAGTGACGTAAGCATTTTCAAATCCAGAAGGAAAGTATAATTTGCACTGCTGTTATGACCTGTGTGTTCATGACATAACTGAATGTCTCAGTAGACCAGCAACTGCCATGATCTAAATAAATACAAAATGTATCATCAACTTGTTAAAAGCAAAAGATCCCTCAGGGCTAGGCCCATGCACACATTAGCTATGGATAGCGTTACCCCTTTGTTAGTGTTTGTTGTCTGGCCCCATTTACTTCAATGTCATCTGAAAGCTTTGCCAAGAAAGCCACACCAACAGATTAGCTGGGACTTGTGGGGGCACCAGAGCTAACAGAAAGTAAGCCTCCATAAACCGAAGGACGACATTAAGATACCAACCAAGGACTTGGTCTTTCAAATACGTCTGTAAATCCAGTATGCAAGAAAACCAAAATTGATGAGACTTTAAGCCCATGCATTGTGTCTCTCTAACACACGGCCCTATGGACTCTGTAATGCCATTGATTCTCGAGGCAAACATGCATCTGGTAAATGTTGTCCCTTTCATCTTTTGTATTACTGTGTCATTTTTAAGGGAATATTGCAACTTTGCAAAACATTTTTTTCATATTTGCAGTGAGGAATAGAAAGAAGTGGGCATTCTGAATTGTATTTTAGAAATATTAATGGAGTTATTTACTTATTTTGAATCAACATCAGGTTACTGTTATCAAGTCAGAATGGCCTCATAATGACAATATCCTTGACAGTGCAGTACAATGTGTTTGAATATAAAATATATCATGTATTGTGTCTTAACGTTGCATTACAGAGCTGAAACTGTGTAAACCACAATCTTGAAGTGACCTGAGTGGCCCTGGGGTTATTAGAAGGCCAGGGTGGGGTATCAGAGGGGGGAGGTATAGGGCAACAAAGCCTCTTTCTTCACTCTTCCTCCTGATCCTATCACTCCATTCCTTGGCTGGGGAGATGAAAGACTAGTCTGTAATTGGAGAGGAGGGAGCAAGTGGAAGTAATGAGAAAGTAAAAAAAAAAGGGAATGGCATAGAGAGTGCTTGAGCAGTAGGTAGGGAATAGTGAAAGAGAAAATACTTTTGATTTCCTCAAATGAAGAGAAGAAAAACAGCCCAAGTCTGGTCCTCTATCAGGCCAGAGTTTGATTGACATTTTAGCAACGTGAGGCTCTCGGCTGTAATAACTTGCCTTTGTGAGGAGAACTCAATGCTTTGTCTTCCTTGTTGGTGGGGCCCAGGGTCCAGGGATCAGCATTGACTTATTATGACTGGCTTTTGTCCTTCAGGAGCTGTGGGAGACTTGACTTGCCCTTTTGTCTGTCATCGGAATAGGGATCCCATACTGGGGCCGTTCACCAGGCATGGGAATGCTTGAATGACAGCTGAGGACAAGGCCAAAACATGTAGTGTCCTCTGATATTGTAATACACGTGTTGTTAAGAGCCCCAAGCCTAATATCTTTAAATGTAAACATGCTATGTTGAATGTTATGTAATAATGAATATATTAAGTCATCTTAAAATGTCTTCTTTATTTAATTGTCATTGACTGCAGAATAGTTTTATTTAAAAGGCAATTATCAGCTCCATAAAATGGTCAACAAACCGCACACATCTGTACATGTACACAAGTATATGTACAGCATTCATGAAGCTCTGTCTCTTTATTTTCACTATAACTCAACTGTGTGACCTTGCTACCTCTGCAACCTCTCAAGCACCCTTAAACTTAATCTTTTTTTGGGGGAAAATCCTTTGAAATGGAACCTAAAAAGATACAAAATATGTGGGACATGCAGACATAACTTGTTAGGAGTTTGAAATATTGTCCTGACTGTTAAATGGCCAACTAATGGATTATTATGCCTGGAAGATTTACTCTTGTCTCCTTCTGGAGTCGTTTAGTTGCTTGTCCATAAAGGGGAATGTCTTCCATTATCCAGTTGGAATTTTTAAGGAGGGACCTGGGCGCTTATCTTTGGCTCAAATCTGCAAAGCCGGGGTCTCCTGGGCTCTAGTCTCTCCTAAACTAGGGCAATAAAAGAGCTGTTAACCCAAACCAAGAGCAACACCTGGCCACGGCAGGAGACAAATATTTTAAATAAAGAGTGGGTATATATGCATTAGATTATGACCTGCAACATGCAGCATCGTTCATCCGAATGTACAGTTTAATTTTGAATGGTGTACCAATTTAGTATATACCGATACATATAATAGGTATAGGGGGACAAGATGTGAAAAACAGTCATTCACTAACTTAAAATTGTATTGCCTTACATGTGTGTTTAAATATGTACTTTACTGGTACACCATCAGTACAAAAAATTACACTGTAAATAGGGCGCTGCGCATTATTCGCTTTAATCTGAAGCGTTTCGAAAGAGTGCATCAAAACGGACTGAGGACTAAGCGGGAATGCAGAAGAAGCTTAAATACCGTGAAGGAGAAATGGAGGGAGGGTAAGTGAGACACAAGGGCATGGAGGTAGAGAAATAGAAGGAAGTGGAAAGGAAGAATGGCTATAGCAAAGGTCAGAGAGGCGTTAGAAAGAGAGATGAAAAAAGTGTTAAGAATTTTTTGAAAGAATATGTGTGGGAGGAGAAAGTTGGGTTGAGGTACAGGTTAGGGAGACACATAAAGGAGGATTCAAATAAAGGAATTGAGAAGTTGTGGTTTTCCAAATACTGTAGCTTTAGTAAAAATGATCTTAATAGGGGTTGCTATCCATTATTTCTTACCTGTATCCTTTACATGCTGTGAAATACATTCACCCAAGATTTGCCCCTAAATGACCACCATCATATACACTGAGAAGCTCTAGAGGACAGTATTAAGACAGCCAGTTTGAACACTGAATGTGACTCTTTACTAAAAAACTATGAATCATCTTTTGTGAAATGCCATCCTTTAAATGCTAGGCGAAACTGAAATGATTGGTACTGGGAACAAGAAAAGGAATTTACAAAAGCAGATGACAAAATTGTTTAGAGATTACCATCACACGTTTATCGTTTCTTGCAACATTTCCTGGAATCAGTTTTTTCATAAACAGCAGTTAAATGTTGACCCAACTTAGCTGCCTGTACAACCTAAAACTACAAATAGATCAAAAATTACAACACGCGCGCACACACACACAGATGGTGTTTCCATTACTTGAGAGCACATCACATTGACTTATATTCATTTCCTGGAGAACTACCCTAAATTTAACCATAACCTCTACTTTCCTAATCCTAACCCTCACACTTACCTTAACCTAAACCTAAACCTAACCTTAACCCAAGTATTCACCTTAAAATGTGATAATACTATACTAATATTACATTATAACATTTACGTTATGGGAACTTGCATTTGGTCTCCAAAAGGAAGGCGAGTTCTCACGATTTGACTGTGTAAAAAGATACATGTTCCCACAACATGGCTAATACATGCCAACACACACACACACACACACACACACACACCTACACATTTGTATATACATGAGCCAGAAATACAGCCTATTTAGTCACGAACGTGTGCCCTCTTGACTTTTAAAGTGACTTGAGTGAAAGAAATGTGCTCCCGACCTTCAAAGAAATTGGCTCTTTTCCACCTGGCCACCCCTTCTTATTTCCCTTCAGCCATCTTCACATCCTATCAAGTTAAACGTTAAGATGTAATTACCTCTGAACTGGGTGAACTACCAAGTGGGGGGAATGGCAGAGGTATAGGGACCCACTGAAAAAAAAGCAGTAGCTTAGAATCACGACAGGTGTTTTCTCCTGGGCCAAACTGCAATGAACATGGAAATGAACGTTTGAAATGTCTTCAGCAGGGAGAGGGAAGAGAGATAGGAAGCAAGAAGGGAGAGCGAGCATCTAAGCAACAGAGGTAATTATTCCGCGACTCCTTCACCTGTGACAAGAGGCTTGGGCGAGTGGGGGTGTTTTCAAAGGGAGGCAGGGAGGGATGGGGTGGGTGGTTGCTGCTACCCAGAAAGCAATTGGCCCGAGACCTCTTGTGCTGTCCCAGCCGACTTCCACAATGACATAATAAGCCCTTTAACTCTCGCCCTCTCCCTCCCACACTCAATTTATCTCTCTTCAACTAGCTGATGATTATTGTTCTCTTTTTTTTCTGTCTTCACTCCTTTCTCTGTATACAGCAAACAGTTAGACCATTCTCTCAATTTAAGTTTTATTTTTCTCTTTTTCCGCATGCCTTTTGTGCTAGCCAGAGCTGCCCCCTCAGTCCAGGCAAGAAGTAACTCACTCTAGGGATGGAAATTAAAGGTCAATTTTGGTTAATACAAATTGTGAGGTCTGTAATCTTGTGGCTACGTCAGGTGTATAGCTTCAATTCTTCTTTGCCCACTTTCTCCTTTTTTTAAAACAGCTCTGGAGCCTTGGTCTCTCTTCATGTGCATGGCTGCACTCGAGCTGTGTAAGACTGGAAAGCACAGTAAGAAACTGGAAGAGTGAGGTGAAAGCAGCAAACACCAATCAGCCTTTTCTGGCAGAGGTAGCGAGACAGTACAGAAGCACATCTATTTTCTTGAAGTGTCACAGATCAATAACGTTCCGTCGGTTCTTCTTTATAAAATGGTATCTCTGAAGGAAAGGAGGAGTGAGGGAATTAGGTAGGTAGAGAAAGAGTAATAGCCAAAAGGTGACAGTTGTTTGAACTTGTGACCTATGACTCACGCTCCAGGCCATCTCATTCAATTAGAGAGCAGACTCCAGTTGCAGTCCAAGACACAGAGGTAGAGGATCTCCTTGCACTGTACGCAAACCTGAATCAATAAACATTTACATGATCCGAACTCTGTTTCTCTGGGTGATGGTCTTTTTAGCCTGCACAAAATTTTCTGTTCCACGCATCCACTAAAGGGAGGAAATTCTTGTGATAATTAAGAATTATATTATAAGGAAAAAGAGATGTAATGTGAAAAATCCCATTATGCAAAGCAAAAGTCTTAGAAGGGGTGTTTTTCTTTCATTAATAGAAATGCCGAGGCTTACAATAAGTTGAGTGGATTCATTTTATGTAAATTGTTAACAGTACGGACTTAATTCAATTTACCCTCAGTCCCTCCATGCACAATAAAACTGATTCTCAGTCCCGCCCAGAGGCGGGCTGCAGATGATGTCATGATGCCATTATCAGCCAATTACATTACATGGCAATTGCCTCTGATATATTGGCTATTCAAAACAATCACCAACATCCACTGGGGCCATCAGGAGCAATGCCATGAGCTCTCCTTGCTGAATAAATGCATAGTTTTACAGCCACGCTTTGAGTGCATTAGGTTTTTACTTTTGAAAAAGTGCTGCAAACTGAAAATTGGTTCTTAGTTCATGTTAAGTAGAATGGCAATAAAGAACTCCTGAGAGTAAAATCTAGACTGGTTTACAGTGAAATGTCCCCTTTCCTACTGCTGTGAATCCAAACAGTAGGCTGGGCAGTTAATCAAACGCTGCAAGTTGCTGTGGCTCTGAGGTCATCGTGCATTATCCGCATAAATTTCAGTGTCACCCTCATGTGCAAAAACATCTTGTGTTACTACTGTCGCCATATGGAATGTGGTATAAGAAGATAAGGCTGGAACCGAGACAGATGGACACACTGAGAGACAGACGCAAAGACGGGAGTGTGATCGAATGTCCACAGTGATCGGAGAGAGTTTCTGAAAGAGGTGAAACTAAAACCAAACGACAACCTCCTAGTAAGTCAGAGGAAAAAATATAAGCAGATACAACAGGAGATGGCACTGCTGCTGCTAGCACAGAGTGCTTTTCTTGCTTTCTATCTTTGCCTTCTTGGAACAGTGTCGGCAGTGAACTTGGTGGCAATCAAAGCTACTGAATACTGAAGGCCTCTGACCTCGTGTGGAAGTCCACTTTACAGAGAGAAATCTGATCCGTGCATCTGAGAAGTGTTAGCATAACTCTTGTCTTACGTGAGTGTTCCTGTGTTTGTATACACGTGTTCATGTTGCATGACCAAATACTGGAGCCTCAGCTTGAGTGTGACAAAGTGTCTGTTGTGAAGTGTGGGACCCTGTTTAACAAGACGTCAAAGACAGTGGGGGCTTGTTTAAAATATGTGAATATTTGTCAATGTTGCAGACATCTGGAGATACTCATTTCATCTGACAACAGTGAATAAAGCGAGCATGCGGTGATTGTGTAAATATATTAAATTTGTATGCAGAGTCTGTGAATTCCTGGCAATGTTTGTGTTTGGCTTCTTGCCATTCTTTTTTCTTGTTTGCTGCTTTTAAGAACGCAGACCGTGGTCTGTGTGTTTTCATGTTTATGTTCATATGTTTTTCAGTAGGTGGTTTTTATATCAGATATGTATCAGATAAATACTATTCAGGGTTGCCTCTTTTTGCCGATATGAAAATGTGAGCATATGAACTTACTCAACCAGCTGTAAAACCCATCCCATACTGATCATCCATTTTAACAACTATTCTGTGAGGAAGAAACGTCAGTCTGTGAAACTCCACCACTCCTTCTCACAGTTACAAATCATACATTAATTAATTTGTAATACATTAGTGACCAGGCACTGCTCCACTGACTGATAACAAAATGACTTTGTGCATAAAGATTAGTTCAATTAACAAGCGTTCACAAGAATTTAAGCTCCATGTGACTTAAAAGAATCCTCTGATAAAAGAATCCTCTGATACTACAGATTTCACATCACAAATTCAATGGTTATATTATATTTTTCTCGCTTTATTAATGAGCAGTATACGCTTATACACGGGAAACTGAAATATGAAGTTTTAAATGAACTGCTTTCCTCATTAAGAGGTTGCCAACCTACAAAATAATTCCATTAGGGACTTTCTCTTCCAGGAATGAAATAACGAGCAAATATTATGTCTTTGTTTATTGAATAAAAGTGGTCAGTATTGATATTAGAACTTAAAGATCCATATCACCCGAGTACAGTTGGTCCAGTTCCCTCTGCTCAGAGTTGGACAGTTCTCTTCATGGAAAAAGCTTTCTTAATGAACCTCCTGGAACTTGCTGAAATCTCAAAACTGCCTTGAACTTCACAAAGGGCCTTCTGCCAACCCCCTGTGCCAGCAACTCCTCCTGTACAGAGACAGAGGGGGAGAGAAGAGAGAAATAAGGAGCAGCTAGTGTTCAGAGGTAGAGGGGAGGGAGGGCAGCATAAGACAGGACATTGAAAGAAAGAAGGAAAGAAAGAAAGAAGAAATGGAGCTGCAAAGAAGACGGAGTGGAAGAAGAAGAAGAGAGAGCAACACTGTGAGAGAGAAGAGATGACAGAAGCAGAAGAAATAGGAGGATGAGGGTTTGTTCTCTTTTTCCTTCTCCCTCTGTTGCCATGTCTCCCAAGAGCAACAGAGACTCCCGTCTCGCCAGAATGAGGATGCTCTTAATCCCGCTTTGCTCGTCTCTGCTACGGCCAACTCTACTGATTCATGGTGTTGGCTCGGACACACAGAGGGGCACACACACACACACTCACACAACGAACAGACACGCACCTACACTAGCAGGTGCACACATAAACTGATACAAAAGTACTGTACGCAATCAGATATTGATGATAGACTTTTACACATATATATAAAAATATATTAAAAAAGACAGACACACAGTTATAGGATATACAGAAAAGGACGTTTACACACGGAGACACTTCCATAGTGTCTGTGCATTTACATACAAGCTCACAGAAACAGAAACACACACACACACACACACACGTGTATATATGCAAATTAACCAGAGGCCAGTATATATGTGCACAACAACAGGTGCACAATAACATAATCATTTAAATGTACGCACATACTTGCCAAGCAGGAACACACACACACACAACAGCCAGGTGTATGAATTAAAACCCATCCGATTCCATTAGGCTGAGCGGTTCGATGGCGATGATTACCTCTGATTGGGTATCACAACATTGGCAATGGGGAAGAACAACTGCCTCTCCATGACACACGACGCTGCCGACCATTCAATCGCAATTATATCCACCATATTAGCAGATTAGCAGACAAGCTGACCCCAGTGTGGAACGGAGCCAAGAGAGAGCCCAGGCGAGTTACAAGGCAGGTGTTATAATCCCCCCCCCCCCCCCATCCTCCTCCTCCTCGCGCACGCTGCACCCTCCACCCACACATTCTCTGCTGGGCTGGTTTACAGCTGCAACAGTGGCGCACCATGCGTTAACTCATTAATGATACATGGGAGAGGGGCCCCAAGTCCCTTTATCAGCGAATAGTGATGTGAGATGACACACTCACACTGTCTGTTCTCTGGTTTATTTGATGGAAATAGGGAGTAGGAGGCAATTACTTCTGCCAAACACACATATACATTTAGCGTCTGCATGTTAACAAATGCAAATGTGGTGAATATGCCAAAAACTGGCCTCTTTGTTTTCCAGAAACACGCAGAGTTGATGGTGGTGGTCATGGTGTGTGTCTCAGACACTAGACAGCTCTGCACATCTCCAATGATTACATGCCACAACAAATACCTTTGCTCCTGTCACATTAATTTTTCTATTTCACCACGTAACATTTAAACCTGGAATCTATCTCTGCATCTGTTCTTTGGGAGTAAATATAACTGAAGTGTTACTATAAATAGAAAGACAGCCACTTCAATAGAGAGTGTGTAAGGGTTCAGCTGACACTCTACTCAGCAGACAGTGGTTGATTTTTATGTGTACAAATTATCTGTTGTTGGGATCAATCATCTGCGGATTCAGTTACAGTGAAGTGCAACGGCATGTTTCATCACTGTACCGCCTTGGTGATCATTATGTTGGCACAAATCATCACCTTTGTCTACATTATCATCACTGCCACTCTTGTCGTCATCATACCCATCATTTCCATCGTCAAGCTGTGTACAAAAACACTTCTCACCATAACATTTTGGTCCCCTATGTTACGCAGTGACATGTACTAATGTCCCAGCAGCTGGTACTACTACGAATGGGTTTATGTATCTCAGTTTGATAAGGGCTCCTATTCATCAACCTCCTGTCTTTTCTATCAACGCTTCTCTCCTCGTGTGTCCGTCTCGTCTTCCCTACCCACCTTAGGGTGCACCCAGGAATGTGACACACTGCCAAGACAAGCGGACACACAGACTAAGTGGGTGTACGTGCTGTCAGTGTCGCGACAAGTGATGGGTGGGTGGAGTTTCTTACAACAAATAGTATTCAGTTTTGTGTGTGAGGAACATGGGCCGCATTGAATGGAGATAAAAACACCAAGATGAGTGTTTTATGTGTAGAGCCTTCTATGTCAAACATTTTCATTAAGGACTATTGCCTGATATTTTGAAGGCTGAATTTCATGCTTTTCTTAAAGAAGAGTAGATGAAAACCAACTCACACACACACACACACACACACACACACACACACACACACACACACTAGCTGGCCCTAAACAGAGCTTGCATTGTATAGAATTATCAAGGTGAAAATGCATCCTCATCAAAATGGGTTAGGTTATTTTTTCTATGAAAGGGGGTAGGGAAAGAAACTGGAAAATGAGTAAAACACTAAATGCTGTCAAAAGCTTCTATCTTCTTGGTACTTAATTTTCTAATAATCAATGCTTTAATGTATGGATAATGCTACTAACTATTTACAGAGGTCTTAGAAAACCTTGATATATGATGAATATTTGGTGATGAAGGAGATCATAGTATAATTGTTCCATTAAGAGAGCTGCACATGAGTAGATTTTGATGTTTTCCTTGTTTTTCTCAGGTTTGGTTGGAAGCCCGAAAACTAGAGTAATTATGTGCTCTCTGATTAATTAAGCAACAATCTATTTTCATTCTTTCCCGTAACTCCAAAACAATGTGTCAAGATTCCCCAAGTGAAACGCCTGATAGAGAAAGTAACATAATGAACGGGTACAATTTACTAAGGCAGTGTCTGCAAGGAAACTAAGGGTAACATATTTAAATGGATGTTCTGCTCTATAAATATTCATCGTGTTTTCATATAGGGGGCTTAATTAGTTTAACGCTGCTTCAACCTCTGGAAAGCACCAAGACTAAAACTATGTACGCACTTTAATTCCCCCTTAGATAAATAATGGTTAAAACTGAGTATTGTACTGTGCTTATCATTATCATTAAAGCCCATAGACAGAAGCACTGTCTCTGTCAGTTTTCCTCCCCATGCCATAACAAAGATGAATGCATTTGTAAAAAGAAAAGGTTTTGAGGCAATGATCAGTAAGCACCCATTACAGCATTCAACCACCACAACAGCCTTCTAAATTATCTGATTCTCCATAATTCCAAAGCCAGATAGGGACTGTCTGGCTGTGGAAGTCTGAGATCCACGGGCTACTATTAAAATAATTTTCAAAAGAATTTTGGAGCCTCTAAGCAGAGGCTCATATATCACACCAAAATGTGATATACTCCCTCGCCAAAAGGAAGGCGGAAGAATGTAACATGAAAGAGAGACAGGGGCAGTATTTTACATCCTGTGGCTACCACGTATTACATTTCTATTGTTAAAACCAACAAGGGATCCAAGTCATGCTTAATACAATGTGTGTGATTGATATGATACCGGAATCCATTAAAAATGATAAAGAGGAAACCATGGTACAGGTGGAAATTCTTATTATGGTTGCAGTAGAGCTGTTGGGACTTTACCATGTGGTTGAAACAAAGAGCGAGGCCTGCATGTCATTTTGAAAGCCTAGATTGTGAAATCGCGCCAAACCACAACACGGGTGCCTCATTGGACGAGATCCATGGGAACCCCAGGGAGTCCCTTTGACACGGCTGTGCCTTCACCAAGACTATAAAGACCAGTGCATACCTTCATTCCATGCACCATCCACCGTAGTAAATAGTCTTAATTCGCTGGTCGAACAACAGACTGTTTTTGTGTTCAAGAACACACTTGGATCCTGAAGGAGAAACGGCCTCGTGCTCCGCCCCTTTAACCTGCAGAAGGAAGACCGCAGAATTTCCGGATTCTGCAAGTCGACATTTGCTGTTTTCTCCACCGCCAGACAAGAATCAGCTTGCCGTTTAACCTTTGTTGTGTTTAAATCAGCCACCACAAGTTAAGTCGGTAAACTGTACTTTATCAGTTATAAGTCCAGTGCTGCTGCTGCCAAACCTGAGTTCGCCAGTCGGGCTTCTGTATGATAAAGTTACAGGTATTGTACTTTACCGCTGCGGTGAGGATTTGCCTAGTTTTGAGTGCTTTCTTCTTCTTTTCTACTTCTTTTCAAATTAACCCACACAGACTATTCACAGACACTTATATGCCATTACACTTATTTCATACACACGTGGCGTGTAAGCATGGCCTCCATTGTGTTTCTTATTCCCCCGCTAAATATTTGGTTATTGTTTTAGGTAGTATGCTTGTAATTGTATAATAGATGTTTGTAGATTTATATTATCATTGATTTTTTGATCAGTATTGTTAAAGATAAATTACCCCTGTTATAGTTTTAAAGAGCAGTTGTATGAGATTAATTTGGTTCACGTGTTGTAATAATAACTAGTTGTTATAGTGCTCAAATTCATACCTTTACCGTTACACAATGTGGAACGGTACTTTGACTATTGACATTTTGAGTGAACACAAATTTTGAGACTTAATCCACAGTTTGGATATTGGTCCATGAGCCCAGGGTGGTGCCCCGTTTTTAATAATCAATGTTAATAATCCTATTGATATTACACATTGTATTAATCATTTAATTAATATCAATAATTCAATGTTTATACTTTATCATTCTTATAATAGAATTTAAGGAAATTTAGGTTGAAATGTTCTGAATATATTTAAACTGTACAATTAAAATGTGTATATATATATATAAATATGTATTGTATATATACTTCAGAAAACCCAATATTTTACAGATGTGGGTGATTCCCAACATTGTCTCAACTATCAGTTTTTACAAAAGTTTTTGGAGTTGTGTAGATGCTATGATGGCCGACGCCGTCAGTTTCCTAAAATGATTTGGTTGATGTGGCTGTCTTGTCTTTCCCAATTATATTTCTCACTTCAGATCCATTAAAGGATTACTGACTCACAAAGTGACCATTTGTAAATCAGTGACTTAACCCTTGTTACCTTGAATTCTTGAACAAAACTTTGTTTTTCTTGCATGCCTCAATCATATAACAAAGTAAATCTTTGATGAATTGAAGTAAAAATGAATGGGGGTAGGGGCAGGGACAGGAGACTACATGAAAACATCTGTTTACAAACTCTTACACAACTACAGGAGTATAATACAAGTCTCATCTATCCAGTTGTCACTACTTCCCAAACACATGTATTGTCGCTTTCTATTTAAACACAGGCATAAACAGTCTCATGGTCATTTTGTGGGTAAAATATTCCTTTAAAACTAGTTCCCTCTCTTTTCTTCTAAACCGTTACCTCATCTCTCTGTCTCAGCCCAGGCCTCATTTGTATGCCTCTCTACCTCTACCTCATCATTCCTCATCTCTTTCCTTCTTTTCACCACCTTTAACAACACCTTCTGGTATCTGTTACGTGCACAAGGCCCTAGAATCCAATTTTACTCATTTGATGAAACTGTAAGAAAACCTTCCACGCAGTTTTCTCTCTTTGACCTTTTCTTAGAAGAGTCCATCTGTGTCGGCTCCCTGTGACTCCTCAGTGTGGACCCATTGCTGCCAGTTTCACGGATCACAGCGTCTTGACAGACATAAAAAAATAACACTATCAGATAAAGCGAGCTGCTGCCAGCATTTCAATGAAATGAAGTGAACCGAGACGGCTGGCCATAACTTGCCCTAACGACAGAATCACTTATTTAGATGTCACTAATTAGAAACACTACTTGTTGTGGTGGGGAACTGTATTGTTTTGAATGACAATGGTGCAGAGCATAATAAAATCATGCATAGAAAGCTAATAGCTGATAAAGTACTGGAGTCATTTCATGCTGACTACAGCAGAACCCACAAAGTCAAGGCTACTGCTACAAAAGGACATTACAGCTCATCACCAAACCCTCAGTGTCAATCAATTCAGTTTGAGAAAATCCACTTGTCTGGAGTTGTTCTCTCCCCAATATACCCACCGCCACCACCACATAGGCCCCTTTAGATTAGAAAAGAAAGTGGGTGCAGTGAAGCATTTCGGGAGCAGGAAGCCTTGGGCTGGGCAGAAATCCCAGCCTGTATTCTCCAAAGCCCGCTGGCCATGAAAGATGTCGGCTCCCTTTATAGATGCCCACACTGAGCTGATGGGGCCTGACACGGGTGGCTGCTGACCGCCTCCCTGACACCAACAATCCTCCAAAAACCCAGTTGGGTAAGGGTGCCCCGTTTTGAGCCAATATGGCTGACGTGTGAAAGCAGCCAGATGCCTTAACAGAAAGAACCGTGGCATTGCTGAACTGGGCCTGCTCTGTTCACATACTGGGGGATCGGCAGGAGGGGATCGTCGGGGGCAGCCAAGATCCCAGGTGACAGGCGGCTGGGACAATGTCCCAGTGGTGAGTTCATAAAAGACGATGGGTTGTTTTGTGGTTGCGGCCTACCCCAGGACATGAATGTAATTAGAGCGCAGTTGAAAGGTCAGGACTGTACTTTTAAGTGCCACTAAACACTGCAAGGGCCTAATGTACCATTGAGGGAAAGATTGACTGGTGCCCCATCCTACCCTCTCACCCTTCACACCAGGGGAACCAGCAAGTGTTCAAAAGTCTTTGTTGGCCTGTCACAACACTGGTTGAGAAGAAAAAAATATGTTTGCTCAAAACACTTCTTTGATAATGTCTAAATGAATAATCTTTTCATTTAGAAAGTTCCAATAAGCAACACAATAATGTTAGGCATCATTATTGGCAATAATACAACAATAATTGCTTGTGTAGGGCTACTACTTTAGTACTTTAAAGACTGCTATAACTTTGAAACTACAAACTTTGAAATAGATGTGATTGGCACAGTGTGTTTAATATGCTCACTGCGGTTTATGTTAAACCTATGCATTTGCATCCACTGGCAGCTTGACATGTAAACAATACACATTTTATCTCTTGGACGTTTTCCTATCATCAACACAGTCTGTTGCCGGACCCTGCCAGACAAGCAGCTCTGTTCTCCTTCATCCAGAATGCACCAGATTTTTCCTGTACTGTAGATCCATCTGGTCTGCAAAGGGATTGGGCAAAACTGTATTGGCTTTATTCTGCCGCAGCAACAACTCTGATAGTGGTTAGTCTGCTCACTCATCACGCCCTTTATCGCAGAGGTAACCTTAGAGGCGCCTGTAAATACAATCAGTCATGTTCTTTGACATTAGGCATATTGTCAGTGCTGGAAGAGTAGTGAAGCTCTACTGGACTTCTTTTCATTGACTACAACAATTTGGATCCTGCAGTGTACAGCTTGACCCCGATAACCAATTGTGAATACTCAAGTCTTGCAGAGTGTTACTGGCCCCTTAGAAGAGTGTGTAACTGCTCTTTATGTGTGTGTGTGTGAGTGTGTGTTTTTCACCTTCCGTCTTTTCCTGAGGCTATATTGAATTATGTCTCTGTCAGGTCCCTAAGCCCCCTATATTTCCTCTACTGTGCAGCAGCTCTAGATTCAGTATCAAATTCTCCTCATGCTGGCACTTTGTGCATCCCCCTGGCCCCTCAGATCTTTATCCCTGCATCCCCTTCCCTGGCCTGTGGACAATGCTGAATTCATGCTAGGGTCAGGTTTTAAAGGATTTCACCACAGACAGAACATGCAGAGACCTGCATGGACCCTGCACACATCATCAATCAAGATTTAGAAGTTCGGGGCTCAAAATGTTTCACTGCACCACCCCAGCATAAACGGGTCCAATAATATGCTAATGCCAAAAAACGAAAAGGTGTAGTTAACATTCATCTTCATGCTCAGTTGGCTTATTTAAAAACTGTTTGAGTGCAATAGTGGTTGGCTTTAATTACTGGAATGGCTAATTAGCCCTGTAAATGTGTAGGCTATATTTCCCATCATGCACTGATAAATTGGATTTTGAATCACACAGTCAATCTGATGGACCACAGACACTGGTGAATGGAAGTAGACAGAATGACGATAGAGATCCTAGTCTTGCATTGCTCCATGGACCCCTGTCTGAATCATCAATGGTGGAGTAGCAGGGAAAATGGGCCCGATTGCTCCATTTTCTCAAATGAGGCAATTAGGAGGGCAGCCTGAATGGAGATCAGGCTCAGCTTCACAGTACCACGAGGAAATGAGTGAGGCAGAGAGAATCAGCCAGAGTGAGAGACACAGGGCTCTTTGCACCTCCATTGATTCCTTTTAGCCCAGAAGCATCAAGAGCTCCTACGAAAATTGATCAAAGCAGGGAGCCACCTTTGATATCGATAAAGATAAACTGGGAGACTCCCCAACACCAAAAGGAACCAACATGGGAAAATGGCTGGAGCTGTGAAGACAATCTGGCTGCAAATGCAGCTGCATATAGCCAAACAGGGAACAGGCTGGTGAGAGGTGAGCACCAGACTGTGCCCTTTGGGGAGTTTGCTTTCACTGCAAGGTCAGTCTCTCAAGTGATTCATAAAACTGAACAAATCAAAGCACTACATCTGAAAGCTATATCTCTGCAGAAGAAAAAAGTGTCATTGCAGCCCACACTGACAAGACAGATGATCAGAGATGTAAGAGCTCACATTAATGCTGCTAATTAACAGAGAATATATTTCAAACTACAAACACAAGTAAGCGTGCCTGAAATGTCTAAACGTATGCCACTCTGACTGAGCACAGGAAATATCCTGTTGAGAGAACAGGCTGCAGTGTCACAGCTATGATACACTGCATTAAGAGTTGTTTTTTTTATTTTACGAACTATATTTCGGAACATAAACATTGATTGAGTATGATCATTATTATAATCTATTATTGTAATTTTGCCATTAATCAAGCTATCTTTTTCAAGTGAGAGATACATTTGCTCTTCACTTCTCATGTTAAAGGTTCATTGTTTTCATTGACAGGGTTTGGGCTGTTTTGGGCAGAATTGTCATGCTTTTAATCTGCATTACTGGTCTGAGACATGGGTCAACTAGTGTTTCTAACTGTTCATATCATTGTCCAAATATTATGGTTATCTTTTTATTTGGTACAAATACTGAAGTAGTCCTTTTGGATTCTGGAATAGAGATAATTTGAATAGGTAATTTCTTAAATTTCTATACAAAGCCATCTTTGGGCAGACAGATCTGGATGTCTGTCAGTGGAGCTTCACTGAAATCGGTCACTGACCGCTCATATGTACGCTCAGAGCCAAGAGCGCATCAAATTTGACAAAAGCAGATTCAAGTTGTCATAACCTTGGCTAAAGCCAGTCGTCTGATCAATAGTAATTTTTGTACGGATCCCTTTTGTGAGTCTGTCTTCAAAAGTGATCCAGTCAAAAAAAATGATTTGGTTCAGAAAAGTGGAAATAGAAAACCTGCATGTGCGAAACACAGGGGTCATTTCAAGACTGCAGAGGGCACTGGGAGTGATACAAACCAATGAGGCAAGTTGCTCAAGCGAGTCCAGCCTGTCTTGACTGCAGATGGGCCAATTAGAAGATGATGAAAAGCTTTGGGTATGCCGGCCCAAACTGTGTCTTTGTATCTGGCTGGGATTTCTTTGAGGTAAGAGAACACCTGCTATCCAATTTTACATCAGAGTAAACACACAGCATCTCTAGAAACAGGAAAGTCATGGTGGCAGTTATTGGGACTTTGACAGACCTTGTGGAAAACAAAACAACTAAATTATTGACCAGACAGCTGATACACAATATCCAATCAGGTCTGGGAAGTATATTGAATGTACATTCCAATCTGTATTAAGTAAATGTTAGTCTTTTCCTGAGCAATACTTTATGAGGTAAATTGTAGAAGCTCGAATAGCAAAAACTCTTGAGGGCACTGACAACATGTCTGGCTCATAATGACCCATGAAAGCACTTTGACATTGGTAATAGCTGCATGGATGAGCGGGAGTTTGAGAGGAAGCAGCTTCCTCTTCCCCCACTCTTTTTTTCCTCTACAGGCAAGACTACAAGTTTTTTTTTCTTCTGGCAGCCCATCCTTCTCTATCCATTTTCTCTATCTCTCCCCTTCCAGAGCATCCTGCTATTTTTCATTCCCCTATCCAGCATGGTGGGTTTTTTTTGAGAAAAAGTGGGGAGTGTTTCAGCACTTCATAAATCCTTGTCTATGTTGTCTCATTTGTTATCCCTTTAGCTTTATGGTATTCCCTCTTTCTATGTGGGCAGACTAAGACCTGATCCCTGGAGGCCTCTTGGAGCTGGAGGTAGCCCCTCCTGTAGTCTTCCCTAACAGTTACAGCATGCGTGGCACTGAGCCATGGGAAGCCTCCATGACCTTTTAACATATCCAGTCAAATGCATTCAAATATGAGCTAGGTTGAGAGCAATATGTGGCCGACTTGTCTTTTGACCTTCTAACTATTCTTCCAATATATTCCCACTATGCGGTGCTGTCCATTTTATGACTGTTATCTGGGCTGGACCTGGATTAATAATTGTCCTCTCTTCTCACTCTAGTCAACTGTGTGGTAAGCATTTTCCTAGCCCAACAAACAACTAACCTCTTTGTTTTATCCACCTTGAAATAGTTTACATTTATTGACAAAGAATCAATGTTTGTTATGTAGGTATCTCAGGCATCCTCTAACAGATGCATTAGGTTGTGCATGCTGCAGTATTGCACATTTCAGGTCAACACAATATTGTACCAGACACTGAGAGGCTTGAAACAGGTTACTTGTCTATAATTTATTATGATGAACAAACCAGATGATGCCTGTATTGTGTTGCTATGGACACATGCAATTAGATGTGTGCATATGTATGGGTACGGCTGCAGTATGCAGATCTGAACCTCAGAGCAGAACAGTTTGTCATATTGAAATATTACTTGGTCACAGTAATGAAATCCCACTTTGAACCATGACAGATGAAAATATTGTGCGCATAACATGTGGGCTGACAGGTAAAAAAATAAATCTGTGAAATTTTCAAGTTCAACTGCATGAGCAGGCATATTTTTAGAGTAACTGTTGAGTGCTTACAATGAGTCTTCTTTTCCTATCAATTACTGCCAATTCATTGCTAATGCAAGTCACTTAATAAATCAAATCATCGCTGCACTCATATTTATGCTATTTTGACAATGTCCATCCCACAATGACCTTACTGTGTTTGTTTAACTGTTGTCATTTAGACTAGACAAATTGAATTCAGAATTGAGTCTGTATCGGATTTGTTTCCAGGGATGCCACACAGGACTTTCTCACACCCCAGGACCTTGGAGGGCTGTCCAGCTATGGCGCTTGGCAGAGCCAGGCGTCTCCTCCCCTCCATGAGTTTGTCTGTCTGTAGTCAGTCCAGTACCACAGCCTGTCAATACTGACAGAGACTCCACTGGCTAGGAAAGGCTGGTAGGGCCCAACACATGTGTGTGTGTGTGTGTGTGTGCGCGTGTGTTTGTGTGTGTGTTTGTGTGACAATACTGTATTTTTGCTGCCACGTTTTATCACAAGACAGGAAATATTAATCTTTTTTGGGTGTTGACAGTCTATAGTATTATTCATTATGCACATACATTATTGATCGCATACGGCTTAACATTTGCTGTTCTAAAGCACTCCGTAGTGGATCAGAGACCAAATCCTCCGTTGCATAGGAAATGTGGCAACAGCAGTTTGCTTGGAATTAATAGAGGAAGAACTGGGTGGGTAATAGACAATGTGGTTAAACAAAGGAAGGACCTTCAGAGTCTGAAAAAACTGAAAAAAGTCTCTCTGTGATTCACAGGTAATAGAATGTGGAGTGTAAAACACCACCGAAGTGCTCATTTAGTTCTAAATTTGCCACCAGAGATCAATAGAACAGTCTTATGTATTTTTATTTATAGTTGTCAGTTCGAGTTTAGGGCTGTCCTTAAGACTGAGATGAGTTAAAACTTTTGATTTGATTTTTAAACAATACAGCTGTCATACCAGCCTAAATCACAAACTGGCTCTGCAACTAAAAAATAGTGTCCCATGCATCTCCCCCTTGTCCTACAGAGAGATACATTAGAATGTGAGAGTTCTAAGAGGCAAGTGCTTCTTCCAAAAGATAGCTGCACTCACCAACACCAGGACTTTTTTAATCCCTTCGGTTTATGATTGTTGTTGTTGTTGTTGTTATTATTATTATTGTCGATGTTGTTGTTATTATCATTATTACTTTCGGACTGATAATTATGATGGTGCTCTTAGAAGTTTCCTGTCATCAAGTTTCATATACTGAAGTTTTACATTTTTCGATTACCTCCTGTCATTTGGAGCCACTGGTATGCAAAGCATTCTGCAGGTTTTTAATAATTATCAAGAACATTAAGAGAATCAATACAGTAAATAGTCAGCGATATTTTCCAATTTATCTGGTGTGTCCTCTCTAAAATGTATCGTCTATTTTTTCTAAATGTTTTGTGGTTGGATCTGTCAGCATGTATGTATGTGTGCTCATTGCTGTGTGGAAGTCAGTGCTGACAAGAGTAGTAGAGAGAGAGAAGGACAGTAGAGTGAAAAGAAGTTAAAGAGGAAGCCATCCAGGATAATGAGCCAACAAGAAAGGAAAAGCAAGGACAGAGCGCAACATTCAATGTTAGAGTCTCATTCATATTCACAGTCATCTGGCAGCCGGTGGTTGAGGCAACAAATTGAATCAAGGTCCCAGCATACGAGTATGAGTGTGAAGGCTCAAACACTGGGCACAGGCTATGAGACTACATTAGCATCCCAGATATGTAATGTTTTGAGCATATGAATAATGGGAACAAACACAGATTCCGGTGGAGTGTGGTGCACATGAAATTTTTTCATCTCATTAACCTCATAGAAATTTTGCTGACGCTATTATGCAATATAAAATGGTTACCAGAATTGCATACGGGCAGAGTGGGTTAAGCTCCTAACACCGTGACCATTCCTACGAGAATTACCACTGAGGGGATGTCAAGAAAAGATTTTTAAAAAACAGGTCAATGACAATAAAGTTTTTGATGAGAAGCCTTTCAATTTACAACTTCTGGAATTCTGTTGTTAACCAGCCCACTACCTATCCAGCAGATTATGTTTATGACTCAGCCCATGCTGTTTCCCATGCTTTTCCTACACCACACAAGCACATTTTATCGAGCGAAATCCATTTGAAGTGCACCTTAAAATGTATAAGTGACATGTAAATACCTTATCCTGGTTTTTGAACATTCTTTGTTGGTCCAGAACATGGCTAAGATGGGGAGAAATCCAGGCATACGTGGAGGCAGGCTATCACAAACCTGGATACTGTCATTTTCCTTGTGTACAGGGATGTGAAAAAACGGCATTTCTAAAATGACAAATTTGGAAGTAAACAAAAACAAAGTGTACTGAAAAGAGATGGTAGACAAGTAGATTTGAAAGAAGAAATAGGAATTTTGTCATTTAAAAATTGAAATACCGACCATTGTCTAAAAAGTCTCATAATTTTTGCCAATTGTCTTTGCAATGAATACTTACTTGAATATTTCGTTCCCAAGCTGGGAATTGAATAACATGCACCATTAACTTTTATTTAAAGCCTTTTGATAATGTCCTCATGTCATTTTTCATTAGTTCAATATTTTGGGACATATACTCAAATATCTTAGTCTTCAGCAAATATTAACTTTTCAAACAAGCAAAACTGAAGGTCGTAAGCCTCTCCTTTGTTGTACAGGGGGTGTAGAGAGTTTAGAGGTGTTTTAAGGGGCATTGAGGGGAACATATCATAACCGATTAAGGTTCCGCGGGGAACGCTAAGTGGGGCGTCTATGAAGTATCAGTTACTTTAACCACTTGTCGCTAGCTAATCAGTTACACACATCTCATTGTAGCGGTATGTTCACAGATGTAATCAGCCACTCTTAAATGGGACTTTGTTGAGTTCGGAGACGGTGCTTTTTTTTTGTTGCAGGAGCAGCAAATAACTGCCTGATCTACAATCCTGATATCCCACATTCCTAACTTCTCCTATATCCCAAGCTGAGCTAAAGCATTATTCATTGACTACATACTATATATACCCCCTAAATAAAATCAACTGTTACCCTATCATTCAAGTTACCAGAATTTGGGCTGAACATTACTACTTGGTTAGAATAACTAGAATAACTAAGATTCCTGGTTTCCTGCCTGATTATGACATGGTTGCTCCTGATACTCCTATTTTGATTTCAATATAATAGGAATATTTTAGTGTATACAAAAACAATGGTGGTGTCCAGGTTTAACTTAAAAATAATGTTTTCTTTTTTTCAGTTATTGCACTTTTACCGAAGTGATTTCACACCTACTGTAAGAAAAACATTTGGGTTATTGTGCTGGTTAGCAACATTCATTTTTAGCCCACATTTGTCTATTACTGTGTTTCAACTGGTTACTAGAGTTTATCTTACAGCACGTTTTACTTTATCTCAATCATTTTAAATGCATATTGTTTCACTTTAGCTGCTTTTTAGAACAGTGTGACAGTGATTTATTTGCCAAAAGTGAATTTTACCAGCACTTGCTCTTAGCAGGTGTTAATATTGGACCTAGATGGCAGGAAATGAAAGCTGAATCACACCATAATGAGTTTATGGCCAATAGCCAGGTTGCTTTGTGAATGTTAAAGTAGCCACTAGAATCATAATGGAAATCAATTTTATTTTTCCACTGTCTGGTCAACATGTATAGGAAACCAGGGGTGATTGTGCATATAACTGGAACCATTCATCTTTAGCACTGGGGTTTGGTGCCGCCACCACAGCGGGGACTAGGGACATCTTCCTGTCCATCCGAACTGTACAGAGAGTAATCGCAGTCATCTCGTCAATCCATGTGCCCAGATGGCATCGAGCCCTCACGTCAACACACTTACTGCCCATTCCAGGGTTCTGGCTCTGGCTCTGTCTCCCTAACAGGCAGGAGCACCAACTGACCATGCCAGCGACCAGCCAGGACACAGGGCCCAAAATAATAGATAGAATCCACTTCCAACTTCTCTCCTAAGTCCTCTCTACCATCATCCATCAACAAAATGAATCTACACCATGGGGTGCCTGGGTTGGATTTATGACCAGCTAGGGTGTATTATTGTTGTTAAACTTAGTGGAACAAAATAAGAAAAATTTGTCCCTGAAAGCAAATTTCATATGCCCTAATAGATTTCCATAATATACAAAGACGCTTTGGTCTGAAGCCTAAATCTGAGTGTTTGAACCCAGCAGTGCATATGTATGTAAAAAAAAGTGCAAATGAACTAAATAATGGAATAAATGTGTCATGAAATCCGATGCAGAGTCTTCTCTCAGTAGTTAGATTATCCTTGATGAAGAGGAATGTCATCTCAGCCAGCAAAGGCTTTTAACCCACGATTTCTCTGCAACAAGGTAATTTGCTCAATGAGACCTTTGCTTTGTCCTTAATTACTATCGTCAAATGTAAGATCCCTACAAGCTCCAAATGCACAATTAGACACAGAGCCGGAGGGGTTGATCAAATCATACTTGTGCCTCATTATTTAACCACTATGCTCTGGTACATAAAAGCAATGCAGTTATTGTAAATGATCAACAAGGTAGAGGTTCTGATGAAACCACAAAATATGTGAGTCTGATTGAACAGAACAGTGTTTCAGGATAGACACATTTGTAAAAATAATTTTGAACGTAACTTTTTCAGAAACACTCTAGATTCCACTCACCTCGATTTTACTGGGTGAAGGCAGAAATCTCCAGATGCAGATAGCTCAAAACCTGGGGAACTATCTCCATACCATGATCTGTCTTTATATTTAGCAATACAACCTTAAAAGTTTGAGCGTAAAACAATTCCATTAATCTGATGGATGCCAACCAGCCCTTATCAATGCCACCTTAGCCAGTAGACTAGTAGTTTCAACATGCAGTCAATGTAATGAAATTACTCTAATACAAAACTTAAAGAAAGCTACATTTTGATGAGTTAAAGAGACCTTATGTAAGCAGAGCTATAATATGGCATCACTCGCTTTTACAAAGGTAACAGCCGCAGTTTTACAGAAAACATTGTAAATTTGGACTTTAGCGGTCGCTAACATTTTACATAACAGATGGCTACTACAGAGCTATAGGGTGATAGGGGAAGCCAAAATTGCAGTCGCAGGGTCACCAGTGTCGGCATGCTTTAGAAAGTAGACGATGGTGTGTGTGTGTATGTTTGTTTGTGTGTGTCTGTGTCACAGGGGCAAGTGATGACAAACGATGGCAAATTGGAGTGAAGGCTTCCCGCTGCTCACTCACCATGCCACCAGAGAATCAGAGGCAAGGAAGCAGCTGAGAAAATGGCTGTCAAAAACAAACACACACACACACACACACACACACACACACACACACACACACACACACTCAAAAACACCAACATAGACACACAAACTGGCAGGCACAGAGGCCACCTTTTTAAAATAGCGAGTAAGTTGCAAAGGGTGAGGTGGAGAATTGGAGTTGTTCAAATGAGACACTTTTCTAATAGTACTCATCTCTACATTTCCTTTAGACTGATTTATTGCTTTTTTTGTATTTATCAAAGCCTGAGCCATCATTGTCAACTTAAGCCTGAAACATACAGTAACAATCAAAATGTAGAGTATCTGGTAAGTCCTCCACACAGTTGAAAAATCTAAAATCCCTTTCTTCAGGAGCGGAGATAAAGAAACAGACAGGTTTTCCAAATCACTCAGTGTGACCTAAATCCATTTATTTGCATTCTAGAAGATGAAAGATGCTGAGAACTGCTTGATGTGTTCCAAGACAAAAGAGATCATTTCCCAGAAATATTAAGTTGTGTTCTATTTCGTTCAGTCAGGATTTTAGGCAGGAGACTATTTTAAATGGCTTGGAGGGCAACAAACACTGTTGAACCAGTACTTTCATTCACAGGTTTTCTTTCCCGACAAGCTGTTGACAAATTGCAACACAGTCAAAGATACAACCACATCCGCAAACAGAAGTACTATCAAATTCTGGAAAATAGAGAACTTCAAATTGTGCTTGTAAAATCTATTGACTAGAGTGATTAAATATTCCAAGCTGGCCCCATTCCATTAATCAGATAAATCTATTTATTCAAGGAAGTAATTTAATCAATAGCAGTTGCGGTATCTGGTGTGGCAGAAATCCTTTCCTTTGAGACCCGAAGCTCAATACTCTCTTTTGGCTGCTGAGTTGCCCCCGCTCTCATGGCTTAATGAGAGATGGCGTTTCAAAAGCATTAATTGAGATGGTCGGCAAACATCCTTGAATGTGGCAGCCTCTTCTTGGCTGAGAGAAACTCCAACATGCAATTTAGCACTCAGCACTTAACCTCTTTGAGGGGGAGGCAGATACAAATCGACTCTTGCTTTGGTGATTCAAAAGCATAAAGAAATGCTATGACACACAGCTAAGCATTGATCACAAAAGCAGACAAAATACTCCCGCAGAAAAAAAACATCTCCCAGTGTAGCATGGTGCAATTCTATGGCTTTGTGATGATGAAAACATGTTGTGTCTTTGTGAAGATGAAATTAAATGAAAATGAGGTATTCTGTATTCTGAAGCTTATTGCTTTTGATAAAAAAAATGCCATTACATTTATCTGTATTAAAATGGGGTTCTAACTAAGCAATTTTATTTCCTCACAAAGCAAGGCCACAACTTCCTGTTAATGAGGTGTTGCAGCTCACCTAAAATGAATGCTTTCAGATTTCAAGGTAGGTTCAAGGCTATTTCAGGAGAGTTGACCTCCTCGTACGTTCTTGCTCACTTAAATGGCCACAAGGGAACTGTGAATCTATCTTCGCTTAATGGATATAGGAATCTCACTTCCCGCCTCTGTGATGAATGACTATGAATGGGTGGCTAAAGTATCACTCTCAGCGGGATCCACAGCTTCATTCATTCTGATAAGAATCATAAAGCCGGGCAGGCATGCTTTGCTTGGGTCAATATCCTGTTCGAGTAGCCATTAAGCCACGTGCGACAATGGACGCTAATATCATCAAGGTGTACCGCTACCCTTCTGTCATTGCCTTCATCTCAAGGTGAATTATAAATGGCTTCTAAGTTCTACACATTCTACCTCACTAGAAAGATAGTGATGATGAACTGAATCATGCTATCCATCAGTGTTCAAAATGAACATGCGCTGTGATCCTACAGTGAAAGTGAAACATTACCCATTATTCCCGACAGACACAAGAACTAGCTCTTTAACTTTCCTATTCAAACTGTAATAACACTATCGTCACATACAGCCAAAGGAGCCGTCACTGTGATGAAACACCGCCTGCCATGAAATGTCAAGGAAATTGTGATATGGATTTTGCCAATACGGTCGTTTGTTGTCCTTTGCTGCTAAACTGTGCCGAACAAGCTCTTTGATAGCATATGAGTGTCTCCCAGCGATAGTGCGTGTGCCTTTGTGTTGTGACATTTCAGCAATGCTTGACATGAGCTCTTGAAACACAGAGGGATCATTGCAAACTGGTAAATCACTTGACAAAATGAATTGGGTTGAGCTTTGGGTCCAGGCTGTCCTTCTTAGGGTAAAGGTCATGAAAGGAAAGGTATAAGAGTGAATAAGCTCAGTTGAATTTCCCGTCGTATTTCGCAGTTTAAAAGGAAAACTTTCCCAATCTTCATTCAGTTCATTGACTCACTTGTTCATTTTAGGGAGTTGTCATACAGTTTGGAGTTATCTCTGTCTATATGTAT
Organism: Anarhichas minor; assembly: GCF_050575085.1. Classification (NCBI taxonomy): domain Eukaryota; kingdom Metazoa; phylum Chordata; class Actinopteri; order Perciformes; family Anarhichadidae; genus Anarhichas; species Anarhichas minor. Next base: position 10,566,916 of record NW_027466456.1, read on the forward strand.
TTGTCTATGCCTGAGATTGAACAACATTGAGACACTTCCAACAGAAATCAGAAATCTGGAATGTGTAGCTTTCTACATGCTCACCAACAGTGAGAAACAACCATGTTTGACCTGCAGCAAAGATAGCAGAGTTGTGTGGAAACCTGCTATTTACCTCCATCTGTTATTGAACTACCTGGCAGCTAGATAAGTGTGATAGAACTGGGCCTCCGCTGTTGTTGACAACCATGTTGGTGTTGTCAATCAGGACAAGTAGGACCAAATCTAGGGACATTTTTCATATAGATTGTAGAGAACGGCTCCAATCACAGTTGGTTACTGTGCTTTCCTTACTGTCCCTTTGATGCTCCAATATAGAACATTGAACATACACATACTGATTTTAGTTTTGCAATTGCCCACCACTGTTTGCAGTGACAGATGTTTTGACATGTCATGGATTAACTAGAATCTGGATTTGTTAGGTTGCACTGTCTAGAGCAGATGAGAGCGGTGCACCTGGAGTGTGGGTGGGTGCACCTGTGTGGGAGTGGAACAAAGAAACAGGCCACTGTTTGTCTAGGTTTAGTCATTAACTCGATCTATACTGCTTTGATGGTTAGTCTTGCATGGGACAGCTTTGGTTTAAGGGTAAATAGCTTGAGGGTGGCAACAGTAATGACATGCATTTATTTTCGATAAAATGGAATGATATTGACACACGTTTGTGATAAACCTAAACACAGGTTTGAAACAGGCTGTCACTGAGAACAAATATGTTTGATTAAGAAAGTGCTCTGGCAAACAGGAAACAATATATTTTACAAATACAGAAATGGTGGTTCTCTTTTGGTAGCGATAGCCGCCATGGGTAACCAGAAAAGGAATGCCAACAGAGACCTACAGTTACACTTTACCAAGAGAAAATCTAAGCTAAAAGCATGTCACAGTACTGGACTCTGACTGACATGCGATTTCTCAGAAGTCCAGTGTTGAGAGGCTACACTAGTTGTTAAGCTGTTCCAGTTGTCAAGCTTTATTCATTGAGGAAGTCTCATTTAAATCTAGATACTTTTCGAAGAGGGAGAGGGCCAAGGCAACCTGCTGGCCAAGGGGTTTAGGAAGCAGACCATGTAATTGCAATGTCCCTGGTTTGAGTCTGGCCGGGGACCTTTGTTGTATGTCATTACCAATCTTTCTCCCCATGTTATCTGTCACTTTCTACTGTCTCCTTCTGAACAAAAGTGAATAAATGCCAAATAATACTTAAAATATCATAACCCAGTCAGGAATCAAAGTTAAAGAGAAAGGGAAATATTTAATGTGGCAAGTGGGAGATGGATGGGTAGTCCTTTACACCAATTTGTTTTTCTAAATACATACTCTAAAGAAATTAGAAGTAACAGAAAGAGATTTTGTCTTATATCCATAACATAACCCATACATACTGCTGTGAAAGGCACTTGTGAATGTATCAGGTGTGGTTTACAACCTGAGACGGGGCCTCCTCTAACCTTATCTGCCCATTCCATGCCCTATATCCACTTCAAGAAAACGCAGAGCAAGCACTGAGGCAAGAACTCACCGATGTCCTGCCCAACATCCATCCTTGGACTGATACAACCCACATCCACAGGCCGTCTAGAGGAGACAGTAGCGGCAACGGTGGGATTTTGCTCACGTGATGTCAAGGATTAAACTCGGTGGGATCAGCTTCGAGGAGACGGCTTCCCCGAAGGGCCTGCTCCATTTATGCTGCTCTACCCCCCCATCCCACCCTCCACACCCAAACCCCCACCCCGATTCATTGGCACTTTAAATTCCACAGTATGATCTCCTTTGTCAAATTTATTCATCCTCGGAGCCCTTTCAACCAAAAAAATATCTTTCTCATCCAATGCTGTAGTTGCTGCTACCTGGGCAGAGGTGGGCCTCAGGAAGAGAGAGCTGTCAAGATTGCGACTGTTTCGAAGAAATACTCAAAGCAGACTGCACTTGCCTCCCTCCTCCTAGCACCTCCTCCCCAGTACACCACCCTCAGCCCTCCTATAACTCCATTACATGGCACATTCCTCTGAAGCTCAGGAGATGTGAAGCCTCGGGCGAGAACTGAAGTTGTGTATAAGTGTGCATTGGGGTGGCTTTGGTATTTCACTTTCAATGGCCCCGTTTTGTCTGTAATTGTGGTTATGTGTGTGCATGTGTAATTTCCTCTCACTTAGTATGTATTGGTGTTATTGGGAGTATGTGTGCCATTAATGGGGGAAGAAAGAGGGTTAATCCTCCAACTACAAAGTGACATGATTATTAAGCCTTCGTTTTAATCCTGCAGACCTGAGGAAGCTGAGGTATCTCGCCTCAACGGCAGCTGGGATGTGGTGGTAGCTGTGTGTGTGTGTGTGTGTGTGTGCATGTGCATGTCCATGTCTCTGCCATCCTTCATATGTGCGTGCATATTAGAAACCACAGGGTTTGAATTCACAGGCAAGGCTCCCGTATGTGATATACGCCCGCATTGGGACTTAGCATGTTCTTTCGGGGTTAACATTACAACAATAAAAAAGCTTTCAAGATGAAGTGAGCAGTAAATCTCCACACAAGTCCCCATTAATCTGGCTAATAAATGCAGCAAAAGCATGAGACAAAGTCGGTTCCTTGGCTGCCAGGGACTCGCGGGGCCACAGGATAGAGTACTTCTGATCAAATCCCAGACCAAATAAAGCAGACATGGAGTGGTGCTAGTGATCACTGTTAACCGGTATATGGGTTTTGAAGCTGCCCTGTAAAGTCCACATGTTACAAACTGTCATTACTCTTACACTGGAATTAATTGGGTTTATATTAAAGCAGCAAATCTTGTTGAAACCTGATCGCTGGGATGTCATTCTCAATAGAGAGGCCATTCTCTTTGTTGATACATTATTTCTTTTATTTTAAATTGATCATCACTTTTCAGCAGTTGTGGGGCCTTCAATGGTTTTAATTGCCATTTAAAGATTGTGGTTGCCTGGGAAAGCAACATTTTGTGGTAGGCCTTTCACAGATTCTTAAGTTAAAAGCATGTCACTCACACACAAATAGGTGATTTGTTGTACACATTTAAACACACGCACACAGACACATGGACTAATATGCTGATGTTTCCTGAACAATGGACATGGTGTTCTGCTACAGCTGGATCTCTCTGACTTCATGTGTCCTAAATGTCCTACCAGGGAGCTTTTACAGTGGGCTGGGATCAACAAGCTGTTTGCTGAAGTCGGATTGGTATACATGTTAAGCAAGCTGCTGGTGTTGGTGGTCATGGACCCCAGGTGGAGCCTTCCAGACCCCTGTTGTGAAAGTTGTCAGCACCATTACAAGGGCCATGAGTAGCTTTTGACTCGAACAAAGAAACGAATACAGGGTGTTGATGGGGTTAATAATCAGTTCTAGTGACTCAATGATTACTTCACCAGGTTCTGATTGATCTAGTGGCACAAAATATACTTTGGAATGAAAACTCCCTGCCTGCTGGCAAAACACTCAATCCATCAGGACCACCCACATTTTTTTTCAATAGTTCACTGATAAGAGGACAAAGCAAAAAGCCAACAATCGACCGCAGTCGACTGATTGGACCAGAAGGCTGCCTTAACTGAGCCATCATGGCATGGCAAACGATATACTATAACTAGAATATTTCTGAGCATGTTGCACTATTATGTGGTTTCCTGTGAACTTTTCTTGAAGTAGCGCACCTACTCTTTGTTTGCATCCATCTACCGTAGCACAAGCGACAATAGAAGACACAAGACAATGGTGCTTGTCCTGTTGTTCACCGCTAGTGAACCGATCAGTAAAGGTCACTGATGACTGTATGTCCCTGACAGATTACAACAGTATTACAGAGGACAAGCATTGGTTGTGGAGCTACTGTATAATTTGTTCTCAAGCAGCAACGAGGGAATTTCCAGCACATGAGCGCGCTGTTCCGTTTGACACTGGAATGAGGGAATTAGGAGATTTATGATGGTCCGAGGTCACAGAGGGAAGCATCTGAGAACAGACCCACGCCTCCCCTGACTCTTCACAGTGCTTTACAGTCTGACAGACTGTGTCATCTCCACACCCGCACACACTGAAACCTACACACACACACACACACACACACACACACACACACACACACACACACACAATCATACAGACATAAAGCAATACAGAAATAAAATGCACAAGATTAAGTAGTAATAGTGTGACAAACAATCACACTCATCAAGGCAGACATACTTAAGGGAGATACCTACTCACAATAAGACACTTCTATACTTGTGAGGACCCTCAGTAACATCACACTGTATATTCCCAAGCTCCGAAACCAAAACTTAACCTTCACAACTACATGCCTACATGCCTAACTTCAACCATTACCCTACCATAACAAAGTGTCAACCCTCGAACTGCAAAAGACCAGCTGAAATGCTTTCACTCTGCAAAAATAACCTCTCTTAAGGTTTAAAATGTCGAGAGACCACACACACTTACAGTACATTAACAGACACCTTAACTTGTGTGCATATAGTAATTTATTTTATATTTAAAAGGATACTTATCACAAATAAATCTGTTTGTGTGCATACAGTCATTAGCAGACTGATCATGGTATCTCTTTCCCACAAATGCTGCGCAGACAAAGCCTGTGCTGCTCCGCTGGCCGGCAGACAGAGCCACTGAAGGAGCCTTTTGTCCTCAGAGCACAGACAAGTTCATAGGAAATAGTGGGAGGCCAAACAGACAGACAGTGGCCGTCCTATGCCATTAGACACACACACACACACACATTGTGGCTTACTCAGTGTGGTATTGTATGTCACAACACTTTCCTTTTAAACACCCATATTTCATTCTGTGACAGTCTTAACCAAGTACACCCCCTGCTTTCAAACACTGCCCACTCGGAACTGTTTCAGTTTTTCCTGAGGCCAGCTGAGGAAGGCTAGGGAATGAAAATTAAACAGCTGCATTTTTGTGAAGGGAGGGGAGCTCGACACTTCTTTTCAAGGTGTACTACTGTACTGTCAAATGATGAATTTGTAATTAACAACAAAGGAAACATTTAGTAATCAAGCAATCAAGTCTTAAAAAGGCTTTTGATGTGAACACATCTGCTTAAATGTGAGAAAAGTCCATATTTGTAGCTGATTTCACATATTTTCACATCAGTATATAATGCATGTCATATGTTAAAAGGTGAATAAATCAGATTTTCTACCCTCCATTACATCCTGTTAGTAAGTGAACTTTCCTGGGACCACCTCGTTCATAACTGTCCATACTGTAGCATCCTAGGAATGTTAATCTCCCATTTTCCCTTGGAATGCAGTGTCCAGGCACCTCGCCTCTTCAGAGACAACCTGCAGATACAGCAGTGGCTGTGTCAAGGGATTGGCTGATAGTCTTCCTCCTCAACCTTCTTTTCCCAGCCCAGAATCCTTATTTTTCCTTTTTTTTAATCCCCACCCTTTGTGCTGTTGTCTCTTCAGCCCTTTCCTTGACCCCTTATTTCCCTTGCACTTTCCTGGAGACTGTGTTACTCTTAGCCTCGCTGCCTTACAGACACAACTATGCGGGAGTGCATCATACTCATTCACATTGAGGCATTGTTAGCATACTTTGACATTATTACCCCCTTTGATTGATTATTTGCTGCATTTGGAGTGAGGGATGTCTCGAATCAGTTTCCTGTGTGAGTTTAGATAGCATGGGTGCAGGCCACACTGTGAGCCTATGGAAGAACTTCTAAATATGTTCACTGGAGTGACGTATCCCTGTGAAGGCAGATGGAAAACTCTGCACTTAGATGTTGTTAGTGGAAAGCTATTGGCTTTATTGCAACTGCTATAATAAATTGCAATCCAGTCAAACACCTGGATGTAGCTCCCAGCCATCTTTAGGAAAAAATATTGAGGTGAGATATGTGAAAAAGAATAAAAGGGGGTCAAGAAGTGAAAGCTGGGATTGGCATATTTAAAATCCCCAAATCTTCTGCTTTTCCTTAAAGTAGTGGGGATAAGAACACCTTGAAAGACCTTGTCTCGAAGGCAACTGGATCGATGCGGAACAGGTGCAAATGTTATTGTCCTTTTTACCTGTACATCAGAGCCAAAATGGGAGACTGTCAATCATTTTAGCTCATGCCCCAATACAACATATGTTCAAGTAACAAATCCCTCTAACAGCCGCTGAAGTTATTACGGGAGCAAAGGAGGAACTGTTTTGTTTTTTTAAAGCATAGCCACAATTATTGTTCACTAACTAAATGTTTATTGTTGCAACCTTGATGATGAAGGTCCCGAAAACCATGACCTTTCCATAAACCTAACCAAGATGTTTTTGTATCTAAACTTGATGAAATATAGTATAACATATTTTGGCATTTAATTTAGAGGACTTGTATAAAAAGACACAAATACAAGGTTTCTGATGAAGCAAAAACGCTATGAGGATTCTGTATTTAAAAGACAAAAATGAACAACATTACACTATTTACATTTTGAAAGTTTTAGATATGCTTACGTTTGGTTTGTATGCAGTGAGGCAGCCTGGCATGTTTCCAGCTTTTAAGGCACGTTTCTTTCTGTGTATCAAAGCAGGATTCAATACAACATTCATACAACAATGAATATCACTCCTGTTTTTCATCTTTTTTGGCAAGTGCATTTAAAGCAATAACACATGTAGCCAGAGAAAGGCCATGCGGGAAGTTTGACTTGAAAAAGTAACAGCATTTGTGCTGAACTGTTGACGCACATGTAAACACACAGATAGAGCACCAAACCTCTGCAATCACACGCTTACCCCGCAGCTGACCTTTTAACATGGGGTCATGCACGCAATTCTTGCAGTACATCCACACTATATTTATGCAGTCACCCGTGTGCACACACACACAGAGACAAACATGGCCAGAGATTTCACAGAGGCACAATTATTCAGTCTATCACACATGCATCTTCTCCTCACATGTGTATGACATCTGTGTGGGTCAGTGCACACCATCTGCAGAGCTGCTAAGTGACGGGGAGATAATGCTTCAAAGAAAATGGTGTGTTTAGAGGGAAAATATTTATACATACATTTACATTTACTATGTATATTCAGATGGATGGATAATGTGCTTTTTGTGACACACAGCACACACCTTATGATTTTATCTTTCTTTATTAGAAAAGGTTGCTCTTTTCAGTAAAACCTTGTCAGTGTCCAGCTGTTGACTCGTTAGGAACTAATAGAGTTGTTTGCTTTGTCTGTGACATGTTAAGCAAAGACTGGAAACTGAGGCTCACTGGGCCTAGGTGTCCCCGATAGGCTCTGGCGACCTCTGCTCACATTCACCCTCAAAGCACCAACAATGACAACATATCAACAAGCAAAAAAATATGTAATTCTTAAAAATAAGAATTGTTACAGATATTGTACAGATAATCATAGATATTAACTTTTTGTTGTTGTTGCTGAAAGCCATTTTGCCATACAAAAAAGCCAAAATTTGTAGCAAAATAATTCATTTTCAAAGAGGAAATGAAACTTGAAACAAGCAATTAAGACGTTTAAGTGGTGTAAAATAAGAAGCAGGGTCATTTTGTCATAGACTTCTATAAATAGATAGATAGATGGATACTTTATTGATCCCACAAGGGGACATTTTTTTGCGATACAATCAGACTTATTTTTGCAACCAGAGGAGTTGCCTACTGATGGCCATTTGAAGGATTCAAGATGAAGGCACTTTCATATTGGCCTCACTTTTCAGACACGAAGGCTGCCGCCGAATTCTTTCACAGTGTTTAACTGAAGGAACGAGCTTGTGAATCCCTGTCTTACCACACATATTTTGCAATCCACAAAAACAGTTAAGAAAGTTGATGAAGCTGATTCATTGTTGTTCCATGCAAAATATTCAACAAGCTAGACTGTGCACACTGCGGCATGCCATGATAATTGCAGCAGTTCTTAGAGTTCACGGCACAGCCATTTGCCGAGAGGAACACACTACATTTTTTTTTTTTGTTTGTGTTGTGTTATTTAAATAAATCAATATCAATGAAATGAAACTGTAAACTTTATTGATCTTCCTGAGCAGCGGATGACAAGTGCCGTTAGGGCTTGGAGAGAAAATGGCCTGGATAAGACCTGTTATTCTAGCTGCCCTCAGCCTCAGGGAGGTGGGCGGTTTGTGAATACATAACCTCAGGCTTCGGAGCCCTCTGCCTCAACGATTGCTGTTTAATCCATTTTAGGAGCGGTACCTGCAGCATGGCTAGCCTTGAGGGTGAACCGCTAACACTGTGCAGAGGTTGCTCTGTGCACAGAAAACCTTTTATGGTTCAATATAAGTGATTGTGTTTAAAGTTTTGGGGCTGACTAAAAGTGTAATCACAGGATCACTCAAGTCCCTGAATGTTTTGTGGTCAAATGGCAAGCTAATCTCTCCTAGAAATGGTTTATAAAATAACCACCTTGGGAAATTTGAAGAACTTGCTGATTTATTTGTCACTTGTTCAGTGTGGCTTTGTGGGACAAAGGCAGTAAAACTGCCTGTGCCAAAGCACACTGACTGTAATCCTGCGGGCTTAATAATAATAATAATAATAACTAGAAAATTCCTAAATACATTTTGACAGTGTGGCTTCTACTGCCCGAAGAAATCACAATATATACACACGTCAATGTTACCGGTAGTGTCAGAGGGGAAAAGTCTATCTTTCTGTCTGTCTCTCTCTCTATCATACAATCATTCAGGTCTTAGATATTTTTAGAGCACCCCCCCCCCCCCACCCCCCATTTCAAAATAAAAGCCACAGAGTGGGAATTCTAACTGGAATGCTTGTGATGAAGCCTGTCATTTAATAACCTCTGTGTTTGTGTTTCAAAATAAAAGCCCCACAGAGTAACTGTATCTTAACATGAAGCTCAGAATGAGGTTCGTACAGAAATGATGGGAGCGTTAGCTCTCAAACAAAGATGTACTGTATATGTCCAGTACAGAAATGACGGGAGCCATTTGTGGACTGTCCATCACGAATACAAGATTCAATCCAAGAGTATGAATCTAAAATGCAGAAAAGAGAAAAGCGATATCTCAATCGAACCTCAACGATACTACCGGTAACATCGCGTGTGTAGCTATATATTGCGACGTCTTCGGGCAGTAGAAGCCACACTGTCAAAATTTCTTGCGAAATTTTCTAGTTTAATTTGTTCTCACAAAAATGTACAATGTAGGAGTGTCTAACATTTGATTAATTTACAAGCTTCTGAACAGTAATGTATTTTATGAGTTTGTCTGTTAACCATTCACATAAATCAAACACATTTGAGTGTGGGAAGACTCCAGATGGTCTATGGAGAGGATATGCTGAAGATACTCCCCTGTTCATCTTATCTCAACGAGAGGCTGGAAATAGCAAAGCGTTGCCATTCCCTGTGAGTCTTCTCAGCTCCATGACGCGTCAACACTCGTCTAACACCGATGCTACAACGCCTGTCCACCACTTGCACTCTATTCTCTTTGTCTCCGTAACATACGGTTATCACTCTCTTCAACTGCTTTACCTCCAAGCTGTTTTCCCACAACCAGTCAACTCTTTTAAAGTTTAGGATCAACAGTATGCTTATTAGGCAGTTTATTAGAATGAATATATAAGCTAAAAATTATTTAAAGCGCAGACTAGGAAATATTTCCGGAATGGCTAATTTGAAAACTTAACATAGCAATTACAACACTATTTCGTTTGCTTGTTTATTTCTTTGTACTTGCTCTTTTCCTGACTTTTTGATCCAACAAATTATCACTGCAAACTTGGTCCAAGGGTGTACTCGCCGGATTAGAACCGATAAAGTGCAGTCGTACTAACATCAGTGACTAATTCAGATACACCCGTTTTTAGGAGTTAATGGACAAATCATTAACAACATAAAAAAGTCAGTATGATTTACCAATAATGCTGTTTCTCACTTGACTGCCAAATAAATCCCATTAGTCAAGGCATCTGAGTCATCACTTTGAACAGAGCATATGAAATGAAATTATTCTTTTCTGCCTCCTACACAAAATGTAATGGCCCACTTGAGCTTTTCAATTAAGACGGCCTTCAAATCCAGTGTGTGAGGAGGAACGGTGAGACTTGTTTATTTCTACACATCGGCAGAACAAAGGCTGACTTAACAGTGAATTTCATCAGCACTCAGAAGCATGTATCTGATGTATTCTACTTCTGCATGTGGGTTTTTTTGTGTGTGCCTTTGTTTGTTGAATAGAGCAGTGAAGAAAACAGACCCACGTGGTCTTGAGAAGAGGTCAACTCAGCCATAATCATTAAAATCACCTGAGTGAGTTCATGGCCTTTACAATTTGTATGCTCTCTGTGTGATTATTCGTGTATCTTTATGCAATAAAGCCTTTAATAACTTTAATTTAATTTCTTTTTTTTACTTTGACAGCATGAACTGATGGGAAAGATTCATAGTGTCAAATATCTGCTAAGAAGTACCTGCATTTTAACATCCTGATGATTGCTTTTAACTTTGGGGTTACTTGTCAATTTTTGTTAAAGAAGTGCCTATATGGTTATAAATCAACTTAGTCCCCCCCCCTCCACATCATCATTACATTTTTCACTTTTCAGGCATTCGACTATCAGCTCAGCTCTCACTACTGTGGTGTTTCTGAATGGAACTTTAACATCCACGGTACCGACATCAATTCTACTCCTTCATGTTAGTGTCACAGAGGGTTCACTATTTTAAGTCACTAAAATAATATTTGATAAGTTTGAGCCAGTCACACATGCCATGTCTCCTTAAAATGACATTCCCAAACAACCAAAACTGCATTGTCAATTACATTTCCCGGATTACATCAGTCTTTGATGTATCACAAATATGTGTCTAATCAATTTCCACAAAACCCCATATAGGAAGGGACCGTGGTGGTTGTTGGGTCAAACAAACACAGGACATTCACTCAGGAATCCACTGTTTGTGTCATGTGTGAACCCAGAAGTCAATATTGACCGATACTATTAGTTATTTTAAACCAAACCATGATGTTTTTACTAAACCTTACCAAGTAGTGTTGTTGCCCAAATGTAACCACATCGTTTTGTTGCATTTTTGCATTTTTTTTTATATCAATATAGAACGTTATTTACATGTTTAAGACTGCAACCAAAATAAGTTTTCCTTTTAAAAAATAGAATGCAGTTCAACTTACTACTCTATAGTAAACAATTCAAAAACTAGCCCTCCATTAAGGTTTGATGAGGTCAAGCTACAACTGGATTAGTAACTGCAAAGTCATTATAGAGGACATATTTCATCAGCGAATAATCAACACACTTCAGCATGCTTATTGAACTCCATTAGTATGAAAAACCATTACTCCCGCTGGCGAGTACGCATGTTTACTCTTTTAAAACTTTCACTTTGAGATGTTGATTCGGATGCATGTACCCACCCCTTCATACCCCCTACAGTGATATCCTGCTCAGACTTGCCCTCAGGGACATAATATGAATATAAATGTGAAATTAATATAAGACTGTATTGGTGGCATCCCTTAGATGTATGCAGATTCAGTCAATGTTGCGTATTCAGTATGTACAGTTGCAGGTAGACCGCAAGCTGTGTGTTTGCTCAATTTATCCCTCCTCAGGCTCAGCGGAGAAGGATGGTTCTTATACATAAATATATAGATGGTAATATACGTTTGAGTCTAGTTAAAATCTTAAATTGGATATCAGTGCAGTGTCTGTTGTGTGTGATGTTACTTTGAATGCTGTTTGCAGTACACCAAGTGCTGTAACAGCGGATCTGTGATTGGATTTCTAAACATGCCAAGCAGGGAAACTGCAAGTTGTGAGAAAGACTAGATATAAGAAGTGTATCCAAGGAGTGAAACAAGTCTGATTAATTAAATTTCAATATAGATCATGGTGCATACATGTTTTTTTCTGTTGATTAAATTATGTTGCTTACTAACAACAATGACTTTGAACTCCAAGTACTTCATGTCCAGATAATGTTATACAAGGTGTCGCATCACACTTAACAAGGGTGGAACCAGAACACAGTGTCTCTCACCCCCACGGTTCCTCTTGATGGCATTGTAGCTTTATGCAAAAAACTAATGAATTGTTAAAAGGCCACAAGTAACTCAGCCTTTTGCTACCTGCTAGTTCCCATGTCGATGCCAAACATCTTTAAAATGGCAAAAGGGCCCGTCAGTAATTTTAAAGGCAGAACAAAGTTTAGTTTTACAATGAGCTGCTAGAATGTGAACATAAACCCAGATAAATTATACATAGAATATAATGTTCATCATGGTTATTTTGTAATATCTCAAATGGTGTAATCATGTGGACTCTTTGTAGTAAAAAAGAAAGAAACTAGTATTTTAAGATTCACTGTAATTTGTTTTCTTCCCCATAGAAACACATCTCTGTCCAGCTTTAAAATCTTTACTTAGGAGGATTTCACATGCTACTATTTTTCAAATATTACTATATAATGGTAAAAAAAGAGTAATAATTGAGAGGAAAATGTTATTGGGCATGGAGGCTTCAAGCTGGAAAAATAATGTCTCTAAATAAAATATGAATCTCTAATCTCCAAAGCGAGCAGCCAATGTGTCAGACTGAATATACCGGAGTGTCTCACTGAGTTGTAGTGGTGAGCAGCTGACATTAATGGCAAGCTGGGCACCCAGGTGTGGAATACTGGGCTAAGTAACTAAATTGTGATAAATGACACAGAGGTTTTCTTTGCAATGTTTCTTTTTTTTATGAGGGAATGGCAGCCTGCTTGCTTTCGGCTCTCCTTTGATTCTGTGCAAAAAAAACCTTCACGGAGGTTGATATTCTCTCCCTTTTCCTTTACAGTAAACATTGAAGTCAAACACAGTAACTGACAAAATAAAGATTATAAAACGAATGCACTCGTTTTATTTCTGAGTTGTGTGAGAGTTCAAGGATACCGATGAAATTACATTCCTTAACAGAAGAAGCAGAGGTGATATTAATGTATCCACCATGATGCAGTGGATAAGACACGTTCCATTTTGATTAGAGGGCACAAACTCTGCTGCCTTCATAACTTATTTTTCCATCTACCAGTTAAACTTCTTGAAAGCAACATGTCCATTCTCAAGTCGGAAATCACTTAGTAGAGCAAAAGGTTTGGGGAAAATAGTGAATGAATTATAACACCATTTCAAAAGAAAACTGGAACACGCAGACTATCACTGATGTTTATGAGAGCTGCATGTGATGGTGGATTTTTCCTTTAAGAATAAGCACTAAAGTGTCTCCCACAGAGTGCTACGTCCCAACAATGGCCACAAACCCGTTAACTTATTGACTGAAGACAATCATAACATGCAACCTCCTAATTACAAGATACCTATAATTGCATTGAAAACAGCTAATCGAGCTAAAGCTATATAAATGATGTGTATCTAACACAATACACATGTATGACTTCATCCATTACCCATTCCCATTCAGTAAATGAAGAATCACATTGGGCATGATTTTGTCTCTGAGTGACACATTGCTATCACCTCGTCTGCCATCTTTCATGGCCATGTTGTTTAGTGACTGGAATGATAAATATGGCCTATTTTACCCAGGGAGAGAGCAGTGAGGTTAATTGGCAGCAGAATCATTGTAAGTAGTAAGTATTTCATTTAATTGTTATTGAATCAATGACACAGCAAGAGTGGGCATCTATGATTAACAAATTGCATCTATAAATACAGTAATAGACTCACTATTGACAAAGTGTATCGGTTCAGTTTGACTCATCGCACGCATTAGATTCATAATGATAACGACTGATAATGGCCAAATCAGTTGACAACATTCAAAATGGGTGACAAGATTCTCTACTGGCCCATCGTATCTTTTGTTTAAGGACTTGGCCACAGAACAAAAGAGTCCCTTTTCCCAATAGAGTAGACAATTCTAGGGTACAAGATCATTTTATTTAAGAGCTGGAACTTAGATGTATATGAAGCCTTGTAAATGTGAGGTCACAATCATTCTACAAAGAACTTGTTCGTACAGTATACCAAGACCGATTATTTGGAATTTTAAAGGCCTTCAATGGTCACAAATGAAAATGCCATTTCAAATGATAGCTGTTTTTTTGAAAGCTTACAGTGAGACATTCTTTCTTTGATGTCAATAAACCAAAGAGTACATGCCAAAAGCCATTTCAGTCAAAGTAAAAAATCAACCCAGCCTCTGTGTGACTGGAACTGGAACAATCAGATTGCTGAGGTACTCACTTGAACAGGTCCCTCGTCTCTAAGGAGCCGGTCCCGCAGGACAAAGGCGGATTAGCTGGCATACCATCCCACCCTGTCTGGCGTCCACATCAGGACCCTGAGGTCCACAGATCAATCAGACCAATTAACTTGTCATTCACTCTGCTCTTTTTTTCCTTCACTGAGACTTCATGGCTTCATTGGTGCCAGCCAATGAAGCCTGCCAGCCTCAATGAACCCTGCCAGCCTCCTACCCTATCCTAAGTAGACTCATATGTCATTACCTTTACCCAGAGTTCCCATGAGGAGAGATATTGGTGAAAAGAAAGAACTACAAGTGTGCCAGCTGTATGCCTTGGTTCAATCAATTACAAATGTTGTTACCTAATAGCGCTGTGATTTATCTATCGCACAGAATAATGTGGATTGATATGATATGACTAGCTACATATTCAAATATTACAATAAGAACATACAAGTAGACAAACATTTTTAATTGATAACATTTGAGTCTTTCTTCAGCCTTAATAATGTCTAGTAGAGAATGTAATTAATTCAGAATTAATTCCCACTGTAATTAATCATCTATCATCAAGGTCTTTTACAGGAGCTCGATGTTAGATATCATATTTTTGATAAGCAGGTATAAATCATCTGCCCGGGGGCATGCTTTTCCTGACACTTATTTTGGTTCCTCACAAGCCAACTAAACCATACCTCCCACGGTTACAGCAACAGCTTTGATAAATCTCATTAGCCCTTACTCTCTGCACGCTCATTTGCATAAACGTGTCTGGTGTTCACCAGCCTGGGGTTGCAGTACCTCCATAAATGCATCTGTGTGGTGATGACCTGATAAGTGACTTTCTTGTTTCTCAACTAGAAGGCCGTTTATGTCACAGCGTTCCGTTTTTGATACTCTCACTATGCTCGTTTGTGTTTTGCAGAGAATAAAACATATGGCAAATCTATCCCGCAGTTATTGTTTTTACATCCTCAAACAGTCAAAATGTAAAAAAAGAAAGAAAAATAAAACACAACATACTTTATACAAAAGCAGCAGGCTGCACTGTTTCCCTCTGGAATACACTGTGCTTTGGCACCCGCTTGAGCTCTCTCCACAATAATCAGCCTTGTTATTGTGCTGTTGTGTCTCCACCGTTCTCTGATCAGCCCAAACACTCCTCTATTACGCATCCATTTCAATAGTATGTTATAGTGCGGTGCAGCAAAATCTGTGCATTGGAAAGAAGTATATGGAATGTAGGGCATCAATACATTATGCAGTAGTGTTTAATGATACAGTACAGGTTGTAGATGAAACCTTGCCACAGCAAACTGTGAATATGAACTCCATTAACATGTTTTACCGAATAGAAAGACCTGGAGCGAGATATTTTAAAGAGGTCAGGCATCCTATTTCAAATGACATTTTATCAGTAATGTGAGTATTAACACACATGTGGGGGTGATGATTATATTAATGATCAGGGTTTCCCCTTGCGCCGCGTGAGGGTACAGCAGTGTCTAGTGTGGGGGAGGGAGGCAGGATTTGAATATGTTTTCATTCCGCCTTTGTCACATTGTGCTGTATTCAATGGGAACAGTAAATATACGTTGTGTTGTTGTTTGGTTACTCAGCTATTAATCCTGCTAGATATATTTTACCTTGAGAATATCCGGTGTCTTGTGATTGTCAGCCACATCCCACTACATGTATGACAACCCTGACCCATTTCTATGCATTGGTGCAAATGTGTAAAAAATATGCAAGGGTTGATTTATAAATGAAGATTTAATTATATTATTAGGCTCTGAAATTAATGTTATCCTAATACATAAACAATTCATATTATATTATTTTCAGCCCTAATTGTAAACCATTATGTTTACAATTGTTACACAGTCCACAATGTTCTATGTTGTTTAACTGCACAAAGTAGTGTACAGGAGTATTTTTTTAGGGGAAATAGTTTGGACAGTGTGGATTAGTTTAAAACTTCAATGTTGACCCTGACAATATGTATTGTTGGCTATTAAATCCACAAAGATGGCCCCTTTCACTGAAGAAGGTATTTAAGTTACAGTGTCTCTTTATGGAACCCTGTGTCAAAATGTATTTGTCTGTACATGTGTTTATCATTTTATGTTATTTTGTAACATCTTCCATTCTTCCCTTTTTCACACTTTAGTCAGCGAGCACAGTGAGAAGAATGAGACTCTCACAATGATCATAGTTTCTTTGGTCTGCAAGTCCAGTTCAACTTGGTGTGCCCTGTAATGACAGACAAGGCCTTTGTTAATCCTCACTTATTGTATTACCTTCGCCATGTTCCACTCCCACAAGAAATCCCTGCAGGAAAATCCTTGCCTTGTTTTGCACGCGGGTGTTGGCAGTGGTGTGTGGTAGCCGGTTTTACCCCAGTCAGTGGAAGCTGTAATATAATTTCATATTGATTTCTTGTTGACCTCCCATGAAGCAGTCATCATTCTGTAATGTGCTGCACACGTCTTCTTAATGAAATCAATAGCCCCCCTGCCAACAGAAGTCCAATAGGACTCTCTGGGTACTCAATGCTATTACAGAGTGAGCATGAGTGCATAGTGGGCTTGCCCTGCATTTAAAAGGACAGGTTCTCACACAAAGTATCAACTGCTGTTCACCACTTAGTTCTACACATGTCAAGTCAATTGTGTTTCTATTTTTATGGTAAATGTTTCGGTAATTGTGACTGAGCTGTTTATGCTGATGTAGTCAAAATTAAATTTGTGGTCATGCTGTTAAAAAAGTTTTCAGCTTCATAATCCAGATATCAAACCTTTTGGCATGATGGAGTCAAAGAATGTGATGTCTTCCACTCAAAGATTATGACAGCTCATATACACAGATTATGATTTATGCAACTAAATTGCTTCTGAGGAATTGTAAACAATGAAATTTCAGATTGTGATCATTCATCACAAATGCTGTCGCAGCTGTCTGTTCAATCCTACTTAATATGACAGGAAACTTTTACAAGGAAAAATAAAGAGTAAATTATGATGAAAAATCCTGTTGGCGTGAGTCTCTAAATCTGTCAGCTCGACATATGCATTGCATTGTAGTATGTAGGTAAACCACTAATCCCCCATTGTGCGGAGAAATGGTGCATATCAAGTCGGGTGGTGGGGAGTTGACTTAATAGGTTTGGGCAAAAACCAATGTTGTTAAATTTATACTTGCGGAGGTAACCCATCTCTGAATACATGGGAGCCGCAAGCCTCTTACCGTACATGCACACATACCACATTCAGAGTCACAGAGTGCATAAACACGATGATATTCCCCGTGGCTTTTGCAATAACAGGTATGTCGCCTCTGTTTTGCTTGTTCTGTTTCAACATTTGCAGAGTCTCCTCTGGACTGTGTGCGATGTCCTTCAACACGCTTAACACCCTCCATCTATTTGGATGACATCGCTGACTACCAATGACAGCACTGTTGTGGAAACTGTCAAGGTGACTTTTGCACATCCGTTCCGATTTGCCAGTGGCACTAGCTAAGCCAATGTTGACTGTGGGGCTTTTCCACAGTGTAATTTTGAAGAGCCGCTTTGGACCTCCACCAACACAGCAAAACACACAACATTGCCCTCAAACCTGAAGTGGGCACACTATAACAGTGTCAGAGTGGGGGTTAGGTGGTGTTCTCTGCAACTTTTAAGTGTTTAATTTAAGGCACTTTTATGATGTTGTCGTTTGGTTGATGAGGATGATAACATCTAAATATTCATGAGGTCTTAGTCAGAAGCAATAAAAATAGATATTTAAAATGGTGGTCTAAGTAGAAGACAAACTGGGGCTGCAGCGGGGTATCCCATCCCAAATAAGTGATACATACTCTCTGATCGAAGAAATTAGTGCAAGCCAATTCAAATCAGGGCTGTAGCTACTATTGAGGACACTGGGATCATGTTTTCTGGGAGTCCATGTGTTTTAGCAACATAGGGGAAGATCACATTCTGCAACTAAATGGTTGCATGGTCGGTATTTTATAGGCTGATGAGTGACTTTTTTTAAGCCAATTCATAAAAAATATATATTGTATGTAATATATATTCCTGAAGATGGAGTGGTCAAAATCAGCATGTTCAACAATAAATTTGAAAATATTTTGAACTGCTGACTATTATAATAATTGTGTGGTGTATCTTAGGTAGGGGGAGATGGGATGGAGCTCTTGGCCTCTGTATGAATCCTAGCTATTGCGCTGAAAGGAAATGATTGAAATTTAACAACAAAATATACTAACTTCTGACCTAAGAAACCAAAACTTACTCACATCAGATTTTTTTGTTAAATTGCTCTCTTGTGTCTTTATCCTGCCATATAAAGAATTACACACACAGCTAAATTGATGGTCTATGAAGTTTTGTTGATGTGACATTGCACAATTCCCACACACTTGAGTTTTCCCAGTCATATCTGACTGCCATTTAAATCTGCTAAAGAATAGTGACATGTTGAGAAATTCACAAAATGTTAGCCCGTTCAAAGTAAGACACTGTCTCTAAGGATGAAAGGGAGATGATATGATGTGGGTACAGGGCTCATGAGCCAATGACTGCTTGTATACTGAAGGGGGTGGGGGGGATCCTACAACTGGAGCCTAGAGAGGAAAGAGAGGCCATGTGTGATGGGGCTCATTATCCGATGAAGACAGACCTCTACTCCCCATGGGATAAGACAGCTTAATGGCCTAAACCATTTCTTTCCTAATTTTGGGCTGCATGGTCCCCTTTTGTAATAATGCATGTATCCTGCAGTGATGTAAAATGACTGTATAAATAGTTATATGATCATAAAGACAAGAGAAAAAACGGAAATAGAATCTCAAAGAACTGTATTCAAACCACACAGAGAAAAAAGGAAGAAGATTTTGGCCTTTTGGAAAATGTTCTCCTAAGTCCAGGCAATCAGGGGGAAAATATCAGGGGGAAAAATTCAATAAACTTTTTTTTACAGAAAAGTCCTGGTGTTTTCTACACAAAGTGTGATTTTGCACTATACAAAATACATTTAATTGAATTTAATTTAATTGAAATCTTCACTTTTCAGAATAAGTGCAAGGGCTTTTTCTGTATCCGTGCCTTGTTACAATTTTTGAAAAGTGAATATACCTAAAAGTGTGCTCTCCCGAATTATTGGATTATTTGTTCCGGGCGTCAAGGCTCTTTCTTTTTGGATGTCAGTTCCAAATAATTTGCATATCAAGCATACAAACAAAATCCATAAAAAAAGGAACAACAACGATGTATCTATGTATATCTATATATTGCTCAGTGAGCCCTGGGCGCACGCCTTACAATTCTAACCCAGTGTGCAAAGGATAATCTACACACTATTTATTATCCTAATGATACTCTACTCATTATTTTGGTTGCTACCCAAACATCAAGGATGATAATGTCATGTTATTCCATTATGCATGGCCTCTGAACTCGGCACTCAGCCGTGTTAAGCACACATGCCCTGTCAGCAACACAGCCTCTGTTTTGTCGACAGATTCGACCCAATGCATCATGGAATACATCTTGCAGTCTGTAGGCTTCAGCTAACGGCTAATGACAACAACAATTCCTTTCAAATAAATAGATAACTAATCCCAGAAGACATTCATAAGAAGAAGAAGGATTAATTAGTTGTTTTTTTAAATCTTCAAAAAACACTGCTGTTCTATGCTGCATTACAAAGCATCTGATAGGGACACATGCAACCACACCTGAGCCCTCGTTGGAAAGCTACAACGGAACGAAGCCTATACATTTTAAGTATTCTGCAGCATTCTGGATATATTCCAAAATAGCAATCAGATTGCTTTGCTATTGTATACGACAGCGTCAACCTCAGCAGTAGACCACACCCCACCAACAATGACACTTTGCTTCTTCAGTAGCATTGATCTGAACCCGTCTTTCTCGACTGTCTGTAGTGGGACCATGTCCCTGCATAGGTGGGTTGTTATTGAATTCGTAATGTTACTCCACTGCCTGCTTTTACTTTATATGCAGGTCACTAACGTTATACTGACGGCCCTGAATCCAATGACCGTAATTGCACTCTCGTTTTTCCAACACGTTTTTTGTTGGGGTGACGGACATTACTAGTGTTAGCACTACTGGCAACTTCCAGTGCATCTCCAGTCTCTCTTTCTTCAACTCTCTTTCTTCATCCTCCATCCAGTAGCGACGGAGCATATTCCAGCTGTTAACAGACAGTTATGCTGCTAGCTAGCAGCTAAGATGCTACCTATTATGCCGGTAGGCGACATACATTTTTAAATGTACATTAATGAATTTTAATAATTGTTTATGTGCCACAACTTGTTGTGTGCAATGGTTTTTTACCCTGTTAACACGGATTCCCTTTCAATGCGCTTGTAGCTGTCTCCATCCATAGTGCTCTTCACGGCCATTCTCTGGTGTGGTGGTATGATAAATTGCTGGTGTACGGGAACATGAATACCAGTGTACCAGATGAATCGGTATGCCGCCCAGCACTATGTGTGGTGTTATGTTTGAGTGTGGAGTGGGGCTGTGTGGAAAAATCATAAACAAATCATAACGCAGCTTGCAAGTACACTATATCTAACATTTTCAAAGAATATGAACTTGCATGCATCACATTTAACTGCTGATAAAAGCATAGCTTGAATATTTTTTTTCTTTACAATAAAGAAAAACGGGATTTATATAATGGAAACATAACTTCATGCTGGTGCTAGAGGAAAGGTCAGGGAATCACCAAAGTCATTAGGATTCATCCAATTGGGCCATTGTACTGTTTCTGTACAATTTCTAAATCGTCATATAATTAAGATACATCAGTCTAGATTTAAAAGAGGAAATGGACTGACTCACGGAAAAAGTTTGCCACACCAACATTGCAACTCCGCTAAGTAAGAATACCATGAATATTGAGGTAGACATGGATACTTCTGTACATCACAATGCATCAAATGGTTGTCTGGTAACAAATGCTATAGCTACCAACTGGACTACGAAGGGAATTGTCTAATATACGTGTTACTGTTGTTTGTCCTCCAATTATGCCAAAACACACTAAACTTTGGGCTGTCAGTGACAGTTTAGCAGATGTCCAACCTCAGCGCTGGCATGCAATTTTGCATTTAAAAAAGTCTAATAACCCTTTATACATTAGACCTCACGTCTAGGATAAAACATGGCTACATTTGGGGTGTCAGTTAAAGTTTAGTAGACGTCTAACCATAGCCCAAGTATAGCCTAGCCATCAATTAGATGACTATTGATCCATTACATTTATATGTCAAATAGGATTCTATTTTAACCTGGGTCTGGGAACAAATGCTATAGCAACTAACTGGGGTACTGAGGGAATTGTCTACTATACGTCTTTTTGACGTCTATCCTCCAACTGCGCTAATACATGGCTACATTTGGGCTGTCAGTGAAAGTTTAATAGACATCATAGCCCAAGCCCAAAAAGCAACTTTGCATTTAAAAGATGTTTATTATGTTAGACCTGACATCCAGGCTGAAACACAGCTAAATTTAGACTATCAGCTAAATACCTTGAATTTAAATGTAAAATGTGTTTCATATTCATGTGCAGTAGTGTGTCAACACCTGAAAAATGAGAGTCATGGTACAAAAAAGAGCCACTGTAGGTCTCCACCACACAAGGTTCTGACACATTAAATAGCTTTGTAATTGAACAACAGCTGAGAGCTGGCATGTCTGACAGAGTCTGATAGCATTATACATGTCCGTCACAGTCATGGGTGCTTGAAACATAAATGTATGTGTTACTTGGCTTCAGATATATCAGTCCTTGCAGCAGAATGCGCTAGATTTGCACTGGGCCAAGACGAGGGGATAGAGAACAAGAAAGGAAGGGGGCGGAGGGGGAAACTGCGAGAGGCGTGCTGGGGTTGACGGGGGACATGGAGTGATGCAGAGGGAGTGGAGTGAAAGAGCAGGCGTGAAAAATGAAATGCACAAATGGTGTTGACGGAGTAAGCTCCAACCGAGAATGGGGCAAACGCCTGCACACCTAATGAGTTCCCTCCAAAGACAAAGAGACTGTCCTTCACAGCTTATTCCTGCAGCCAATTGTCAGACATGCAAATGCAGCTATGTACCATCAATGTACATAAACACAAAAATCACCCTGTGGACCATTTTAGGCTCTTTTACAATAGCAATAAAGTAAAACCCATGCAAACAGAGATGGAGACAAAGCCATCACATGAGCACTCGCATGTCTAACCCTATCTTCACATGTATGTGCATATCGTGGCCACACATTCAGGAATCCAGTGATAAACAAATGCAATATAATGGAAATAATTTATTTGTCTGTTAGGTGTTTGTTTTGTTTTGTTTTTTTGTTTTTTCCACCAACAAAAAGCAATTACAACACATTGCCTGCAAATTGGGTGTCAGCCAAGAATCCCCTGCACACCACACGAGAGAGAGAAGAGAAGGGGCAAAGCAAGAAATGCAAGGGAGCTGATCTTACCCTTAGTAACAGAAGACAAAGGGAAACAGATGGAGAAGAATAAAAAGAGAGAAAGCGGCAGACAGAGAGAGTGCGGAAGATGGACAATGTAAAAGTCTTTGAAGCATTTCAAGTTACACATTTTCAAGATATGCTCCAGAGGGAAGCGGTTCTCTGAAATCTCTTTGTAGATCATTTTGTAGATGTGCAACAACAGAGTCAATCTTCAGCAATAAAGCAAATACAATTAAAGCTGCGAGCAGTGATGAACGGGTCTTCGCATCCTCCCGCACGTTGAGGGTACTGGTGGGACTCCGACTTACGCAGCTGAAAACGTCTGTGACCGTCGGACAACGCGTCCACGAGTCCGATGTTTTTTTCCCGCGTGATGCTGGAAATGATGCTTTGCAAATACTTCACCGCTTCCTGTATCCGCTGTGTGGTGCTACAGAACACGTGCAATCATGCATTGTGTTGCTCTATATGAAGTGTAAACCACATTGTGTAAAAGTCATGTAAATCGGATGCTGTTTGTCACAAAAACGCAGATTTCCTTTCGCCAGCAAGTGGCGCTGTGAGTATTAGTGAAAATTAGCTTGTAGACATCCTCAGGCCATGAGTGTTATCAAGCATGGGAAGTTTGGGACCGTTTGGAACAAGTCCAGCTGAGTTACATCAGCTTTTTTGATGGGGAATCACATAAAGTAGCCGCCCGCTAGGCTAAGCCATTCTGTGAAAAGTAAAGCTTTTGATAACTTTTACTCACAACGGTTTTGAGATTTTACTAACCATATTTGAAGAGGATCAGACAAATTCCCTTGGAGGAGTTCGTTAGCGACTACAAATGTGCAAAAATCGATCAAAAAATGACACAAAAATCCAAATGGTTGACTCCCGGTATGGTTTAGAGCATGCTCCCAAGAGACTTTTTTTTAAGTCTTTATGTGATACATGTGTATACCAAGTTTCATACATGTACCTGAAACGTAGTGATGGGGCTGCTCTTTTGAAAAGTTGTAGGGGGCGCTATGGAGGCAATTCAAAACGGCCAAGCCAAAATCCCTAATCCTAATTACCTATTTAACTGCTCAACACATCTGCATGGAGTAGATTTTCACCAGTCTGCAGGTGTACTGAATATTCAAGTCAGGTGTTGAATTTGAAGAAGTAGCGGGGAACCATTAGTCTGTAGCCTTACTATAAACTTCATTACACTAACATTAACAAACTTTTTTACTTACAATAAAGAATGCACCATAATAACAACATGATTTCATAGATGTGACCACATTTTTGTGCACTGAATGAACTCATTATTTACATGGAGAAAGGATGCAACACATTGTCTCCCTTTCAATAATTATCTGAGGCAACAACAAGGAAAGAGAAAGCCAGACACTACATATGAGAGAGAGAGAGAGAGCGAGAGAGAGAGACTTGGATAGTTAGAAAGAGAGTATAGGGAAGCCTAGTGAGAGATTACGCTCTTTGCTGCTAACAAGGCAGTGTGTAGGAACCAATTTAAAAATAGGCTAGCTTTTAAAATGGGCCAGATAGTAGATAAAGCAGCCTCTCTCTGCCAGAGTAATGAGCTAGGACCCACTCGCTCTAGTAGCGGAGAGAGAGACACTCACACAGCTGTGGCAATTAGACGATGGCAATCATCAAATTATTATTTTTGCATAATACGTTAGCACAAATCATCAATATTTGCTTGGTCAAATGGATGCATGCAAATGTTATATGCTAATAAGTTCACATGAGCGTGCATATGTGTTTGCACCTGCATGTGAGTATGGTTAAATGCGTGTTATAGTGTGTGCCGTTTGTGTTGGTGCCTATTCAGACAATAATGAGGGTTAGTGTTTGGTCAAAATGGGGTTAAGTAATCTACCCATGTTACACTGGAATAGATGTGAGCAGATGGGTCACAGAGTCTTCACTTCCTTTGTTGCCCACATGATGCAGACCAGTATGAGCTAGTGGGCATATTGTCAATTTTCTGTGCAAAGACCCCAACGCCCATTTCAGTCTCTGACACGGGTTGTGTAGCATGTGTGTGGGTGCACAAGCAGATGTGCACAAAGAGCTTTACACTGCAAGAATAATGTAGATATACTTCATTATGAGATCACATTGAAGTAGATCCAACTGAATATCATGTCTTTACAAACACATTTTGTTTTTTTTGTGTTTCTACTTCTGTGTTTGGAAACTAATCAATAAGTAGAATTTATATATATATATATATATGAATTACATCCATGTTAAATTATGAAGTACCTCACAGTTTATGTAGAGTATGTGCCAGCATTCAGCCCCAGTGCAGGCATTCCATGTCGCAAAGTGCATATATGGATGTGGATGCATGAGCATATAACATGTCTCCTATCATGTCAATGTTTTTTTGGGCACCTTTCTAGTAACTTTGAACATGACCTTTGCGTAACCTTTTAGTTGCCTAAACCTTACCATACCTTCACCTGTTTATGTAGACATCGGACATTTTTTTAATATTCATATTGGATGTAAAAACATGACTAAACATTATAGAAAAATATCTAATAACAAACCATTGATCATATTATTTAAAGAGTTGCCCAGGACTCCGTTGACACAAGTTGGCATGAACATGAACTGCAGCACAAAGTAGTCTCACAGTAGTCTCGTCAAAACATTTGCACTGGCACCTTTTTCATGGTTACTATGTCACTCCATCATGTTTATACACTGTAAAAATATTACTCCCCGGTAAATTAATTCTGAATATGCCTCTGTATCATGTAGACTGCACCACTGTCGGCCCAGCTGAGAGATAATTGTCCAGCCAAGGATAATGTGTTTTGATGTTTAGCGACTGCTTTGTACAGCTGACCCCAGACCCAACATGTGAATCAACCAAAGCATAGCATCAAAGACATGCAGATGTATATTTTGCCTCAGGCCAAACTGTTTCCCTTGCATGAAGGTCTGCAAACAACCAATATCCCGCCAATAGCATTATGTCACCCAGGCCATGAAGCACATCCCTCGACGGGCGTATAATCTCTGGGTGAGGCCAAACATCAAAATTCTTCTTTTTTTTCTTCCCACATTTGACATGTCTGTGTTCAAGCCACATTTATCTCTGTAAAACAGAGATCCATTGAACAACCCCTTCTTTATTTGTCTTTATTCACATGGCTTGATGCATTTGCCCTGCAGCTCAAACAGGGTCAGAGGAATTGTCTATGTTTAATGGCATTCAGCCTTATGCACATGTACACCATGCACACTTAGACATTGTCTGTCTTCAGTGCTCAAGTACTGAGCAAGCCTACAGGCGGCAATGCAAATAAATGATCTATTGTCCACCAAGTGTTCTATTGCTTCTTCTAATTAAAAATGTATTCATATTAATTAATTTGAATTTCATGAGGTTACAATATATTATAAGCGTACTTTAAAAGATGTAAACTACATTCATTAACTTCTCTCTAATGAAACAAACAGCATGGAGTAGCATTTAGAAAGCAATGAAGAACATACATGTATTTATTCTTCTATTTATTTATTTGCTTCTTTTACAGAATTGTAACATCTGAATTGAACCTAATTCATACAACAATTGCCACAATGGCCATGCAGGATTATGGACAAACAAACTATTGAGATATTGTTTCTGCCTGGCCTGTCCAACTACAGTGTAATGACACATATTTTAGTTTCTGTAGAATAGCAGTCAGTCTGACTGACAGTGATACCTATAACTCCACACTAAAGCCTATTGTGCAGGCAAAAGCACATAAATCTCTTATCATTACCTGCTATCTTGCTGTTCGTCCATCCTACCATGTCACGGTGCAAGACGCATTGCACTTGATCAAAGTTCTGTCTCTGATGTATTAACAGGGCTGGCGCCAAAGCTGAGCCTAAAGTTTTAAGTACAACACTGGAAGCGATATGAAACAGAACAGCAGAAGAGCTGGAACAGAGGAAGGAGTAGGGCAGCAGGAACGTGAGGTCATGGCTCCCCCTATAGGACAATAGGTGTAGAGCAAACTGTACAGACGGGAGAGAGACTGTCCTTTTACTCTTCTACCCTCTCGTCTTGTGACGTCTTATCTGCGCTGGTGAGCCCAGACAGCCATTGGCAGTTAATAAGCCCAAGAATTAACAAGCAGGACATAAACAGAACTAAGTAAAGAGAGCTTGTATTTCCCTGACATTTTGAGCATACAGAGGAAGGATGCTCATGACGGGAGTAAATTAAAAGATGCTTATTCAAGGGAAGCAAAGGTTTGTTTGATCCACCGTCAGTTGGAATCTGGCTGCTGAGGGAAAGTTCTAAGGCTGTAGGGCATGTGGGAAGGAGATCAGAGTGTTTCTATTCTGCTCAGAGCCTCAGATTTCGGCCTTACCAGGAGTAATGATCTCATCGCCCACCTGCCCCAACTGCCTTAGATTAGGAACGGTGTACATCAAATTCATAAGTGCTGGCGTCAGCTGCAAGACATATAGGGAAATAGCCAGCCACACTAGAAAAACATGAAGAAAAAGAGCTCTGTTTGGGATATTAATAGTATGATATTTCTGGACATTGAGCATTCCTCAAAATACACACCATGAGAAAAGTCGTAAAGAGGATATGCAGGATATGAGGATATGCAACCATGATTGTGAAATATGTTTATTAGGACAAATATTCCATTACAAGTAGACAATATTGTGCTTTATGTGTACGTATGACAAGAGCCTTCACCAAGTCCTTGTAAAGATGGGAGGAATTTGAACCACATGCCGGATATCCAAGCTATGTGCTTTTATTATTCCTGAATGGAGCCTTAGTAAGGTACCCCTGGTTCTTCCCGTCCAACAAAGTAGGGTCAGAAGGTTAGGCAGGTTGCCATTAAGCCCTCTTTATGCTTTTACCCAGCCTCCACATTCAGAGTGCAGGAGTAAGGGATCCAGGCTTTGTGCTTGCTTCATCACCTCCATACCTTTAATACTCTGGAGACTTTATCATGTCTCAAGTAACAGCCCAAGGGGAGAGGCATTTCCAGCCCCAGTCAGGTGTGCAGTGCCCCTGCAAAATCATAAAAGACTCTGAGAAGAGCTTTATGTTTGTCACCAGCACCGGATTGAAGCCCGGCAGGCATCCGATTTTGCCACAGTATTATGATGACTCAGCAGGGAAACTATCTCAATGAGCATCATCCTGACTCCAAAATTATTTCTGAATACTGTCTTAAACTAGTCAAATCAATATTCATCGAGTGCCAAGGTGCTCTTTTCTTCTAATGTTGGCATGAAGAAGAATAAAGACAGAACACATAACAGACACAATTAATGGTGAAAGCAGAAGAGGAGTCCAAACCCAGAGCATTAAAAGTTAATAAAGGAACTTGAGACTAGACTGATAGGGATATGAATCTGACTACGAGTAGAACAACCCTGCCATTTAAGCCATGATGAGTATCAAATATTCGTGGGAGTGAAAATTAAGTTACACAGGGAAGCTTCTCAGAGGGCTAGATGGAGTCTTGCTGAGCCCCTGACAGATGGGCGCTAACATTAAGGGATGTAAATGAGAAATTTTGCAATTTCTGGGAAGTATTTGATGTACAGCAAATGTGCAAAATAAAAGCAGTAGTATGAACAGAAACACAGAGAGGAACAAGTCTTAGCTGATTAAAATCAGGGACTTGCTAGTTATTCCGTCGAAAGGAAATATTTCAAGGGTGTTACATGAGAGAGATAGAGAGGAGCATTTTCTATGAAGGGAGCAGAATTTACTGCTCTTATGCTTCATCAGTGTGCTGCAGTGGTGGCTGTAAATCTGCAGATTGATCAAACTGCAGAGCCAAAGGGATCCAAAGCCTTATCTCAGAGTAAGGGCTCAGCAAAGTCAAAGACGCACTGTTGGTGTGAGTGATGGCGGTGGCTATCTGACTTCTACTTGGATCCTTCCGCTTACAAACACAGAAACATGCAGTGTGAGCATAGCCGCATAATCTCTCTCTTTCCAAACACATATGTATACATAAAGCCTCATATATACTCAAGGAAAAAGATGGAATATGAGATTGATAAGACTGAGAGAGATGGTTTGTACTCTCATGTACAGACACGTCTTCCTCATACTCTTTCTTCTACAGAGTTCTTCCCTGGAGCACAACATTACTTCATTACAACCTCTGCAGGTAAACAATGACCTAATCCTGGTCAAATCCATACCTTCCTGTCAGCCCACCATCCACATCTGCTAAAAGACACTGAACCATCCACTCAACCATGTGTGCTGTTTGGAGGGGAGGGGGGGGGAGATCACCTTTATTGGACATCTAGAGCCTGAAGGCTGAAGAGACAGACAGACCCAGTGTGCCTGCTAGGCTCAGAGAGGGCATCTCTCTTGTTAATAGAAGCCTTTGCCTTCAGTAACACACAAGGTACTGATCCCACATGGCGGATGCTGGGGGAGGAACGAGGGCCACATGCTCGGTGAAAAGAGAGCAGCAGCCGGCTAGCCCCACGGCTATGCTATCGCTGCTCTTTTCTTCTCATCTGAAGGTGTTGCATTTCAAATGTTGGCCTGTTCAGCTGGCAAAGACCCCCAAATAGTTCTAAAAAGGTGGAAGTTAGAAACTGTTGATTTCTATTTATAGGGGTACAAGACAAGAATGTCTGAAGGTATGTGTGTGTGGATGATAGTGAGTAAACATGCAGAGTGATATACATACCTCCCCTTCAAGCATCTTCAGGTTTTATAGTCTGAAAACTTTGTATAAAGTCTGATATATACCAACTTTAGAAGATTTCATTATTGATTCACTATGTTCACCCCCCTGCCACCACTATCACAGTAACATTTGAAATATAAATTCCCTCCTGATATTATTTCCTTGAAGACAAGGGGCTCAGATGCTCCTAATCTTTGTGATATACAGTCTTCGTCAGAGTTTTCAATTAATGCTAGGCTAATCCAGTAATCGTTTTGCTGGATCTTAATTAATTTCATAGTGTAATTTTGTTTCTCTTATCATGTGCTGGGGATCTCTCTAAAGGAAAAAAGGCCTCCCTGTGGAAAAGTGTAATTCCTTCAGTCAAACCTCTGTTTTACTACTTCATACCTGCACTTCTGCATTAACAGTCATCCTTAAACACCATGCTATTACATATTCTATCCCAATGTCTTGCACAGAGAGATATTCAAAGCCCACATAATAATAATAGGAATCATTATGGCTGACTGGGCTTTATAAGACATACACTGAGCTTTGTACAGAAGCAGCTTATTACAAATATTCATTATCTAATTATATTGTAACAATTATTACTTATTAAGTTTTTCCCAAGCATCAAACTTTGGTTCTGAAAAGTGAAGCCAATATGGAAGTGCTTTAAACTTGCATTCTCTCTAATGGCCATCAGGTGGGAACTCGGCTGGTTGCAAAAATAAGTCAAATTGCATTAGAGATGCACCAATTGCATGGATTCAGATACCCCATCTCTTAAAAGTCTGACCTGCCAATTCAGAAATCCATGTTGGCTATTTACATGAAACACACAATTCAAATGATTAGGAAAAAAAATATGTCATGATCTTTTATGATTTCAATAAAGCATTACAATCATCAAATAATTACATATTAAAAACAGGTAAATATAAAAATAAATACTTGACATTATTGAAATATTATTATTAAGATATATCAATATAGTTATTATTATATCATTATGCTATCAAAGAGTTATGATATTACATGAACATACGGACACCAACTGTGGTCCTTGTTTGACACTTTTTCTCCAAATCATTTTTCCAGATGGTTCACTGTAAGACATGGGGAGGTGGTTCAATAGGGCGAGCAAGAGAAAGTGAGCAACGACGAAGAAGAACCAAGAGGGAGAGGATGAGCTCACTTTTCATTTGTGTTGGCTATAAATTAAGAACACATGCAGGCTATCTGTTTGATTCTCTTTCTATATCCACATAGCCATAAATCAGACCAGGCCAAGGCCTGCACAGATACTTGTACATCCTTAGCAGACGGAGAAAATCGAGGGAGAGAGGGTGACTGGAAATCGAGAGGAGAAAGCCCAGGCCTGGACTTTCCGACGGATAAGATATTGCACCATTTATGCTCCTCTTCCATTCCATCCCTCTAAGAGGTGACCTGCTGTAAGCCTGATGACTCCCACACTTCATATTTCTTCCCAGATATTTTCTGCTTACTCTTAAGCACAGAGACAGAGAACGAGGAGAAAATGTACAGTTAGACTTGTTTTAAATATTTGACGATGTTCATCTAGATAAATGTGCACATCATCTGCAAAAAGAAGCAACTTTCTCAAGACCCTTCACCCTGTTACTATGATGCATGGAGGTCTATTTGCCTCAGAGCAAACTCAGTTCAAGCTCTATGAAAGGCCTCTGGGCCATCTGGAAAAAAAGCCAGTCATGTCAACATGAAGCATGACAAAGTCCAGGAAATGTGGAGAGAGTGGAAAAAAGACTTAAGCCTGGATTGGGTGAAGATCTGTGGGCGGATTTTCACTTGTGTTTGTTGGGGTTGACATGTTCTCTATGATCTTTGGTGAGAACAAACTGACCATACATCACTGTTACTTTCCTTTCTTTTTTGTCTTCCCCTCTGTCTGTGTCTTATGATGTTCTTCTTTTCAAAGGAATATTTCAGTAAACCATTTGTCAAATCAGAACCTGTCTTACCGCTCAACGTTTGTTTGTAGGACATGTGAGGGTGAAAAGAAGGGAAAGAACATAGACAAAATAAACAAAGGCTAAATAAAGGATAAATATTATGATTGATGGGGTGTGCGACTGTGTCACTTGGCACCCCCTATTGCTGTTAGGGTTTTATGTGTCTTAGGACCTGGTATTTTGCCTCACCAAACTGAGTATGTCTCCTGTTTTAGTTTCTGATGAGATTTGTCTCTGCTAAGGGGTTTGTGTGTATATTTGCTTTGTAGACCTTTTGTAACAGTTTATTCCATAAGAAAAGAAGACAAACTTAGCAGTAAGTGACCATTTCTGAGACAGAAGGACAGAGACAGAAATGTGTAAATAAACAGATTGTCTAAGGGGTCAAAATGGGACAAAAACAAATCTTTCAGTCTGTAGTTAAATAATGAACACAGTCTCGCTGGTTTGTAGTGTTGAAGAGTTATTGTTCACAACAAAATTACATTCTGTGAGGACAATGGAGGTGTGCAGGGCGGACTATCCCTTATTCAGAGACTGGAAATAAAGAAAAACTAGTCCTAAAACATGCAAGCACGCTAAGTTGTTGTCATTGCTCAGCTGTGGAAAAGACTATTTATTTACCACTCACACTGTTGGTATTTCACTGACAGCTCCGAAGCAGAAGCTCTGTAAATGTCACAAAGTAGAATTGCATACATATTGGTGTTTTGTTGCAAATGACAATGTGTTTGTGAAGTCATTAAATAGCACACAGTGTTAGTGTATGGGGTCAAATCACTGTCAATATCCGCAAGCACAAATGTGCGTGTGTAGCGGTCCGACGCCTGCAACTCAGACAGCCAAGATAAGCAAAGATATTTGCGAGTGCTTCCACATAACTTCGTACAGAATATCTCTGCCTGCGCTCTCAAAATTGAAGCCGGTGAGGCTTCAATTTCACCTGTTCGCTCTCAAAATATTTCACCTGCTCACTCGCGAGCGCTTTTTCGTGGACCCAGTAACCATTCGATCACCAAATTTAATTGGTTACAATCCTCGTTTTTGGATTGGCAGGATGTCACTCCCGACACAGATGCTATAAGTTGCAGTATAAAGGTTTTTATGAAGTGTACTGTACTGAAACTACAAACATACGATGATCTTAATATATAATATGATGCATTGCAGTAGGTTAAACTAACCAACGGTATACAGTTTAGAAGTTAAAAACATGCAACATACAAATTTAAATCAGTCAAAGCAACTTTACTCCAGTTTATTTACAAAAGAAACACAACTTAATAATTGTATTTCAAACGCTATTAACATGCTTTGTATTTCATCAGCCTCTACAGTCTGAAAAGTTAACAAAAGCTGCCAGAGAAATGTAGAATATTTACTTCAGAGATGTAGTGGAGTTAAAAAGTACAACATTTACCACTGAGATGTAGTGGAGTAGTGTTTAGTTGCGGATTTAAAACCATCTTTATACCATCACCTAGCGTCTGTGTCGGGAGTAATATCCGGCCAATCCAAAAACGAGGATTGCAACCAATTACATGTAGAGATCGAATGGTTACTGGGTGCGCCCACTTACTGTCAAACCACTCGGGAGTGAGCAGGGGAAAGCTTTACAAGAAGAAGTGCAACGATAGAAGTTGTGCGGCCAGGGGATGCTCCTCACGCTCAAAGCATTGTTTTCTTCTCGCAGGCAACAATTTTGCTCGCACAAGCAAAGATAGTCTGCACAAGTTGATGTGAAAGCGCTCGCAAAAGTAATTTGCGTGGGCAGCTATTTGAGTTGCAGGTGCGGGACCTCTGCACATGCACATGTGTGGATTTAATTTGTGCTTGCAAATATTGACAGTGATTTGACCCCATATTAGTGGAGGGAAAGGATTTTTTTATTTGAAACAGTGCAATTTAACTGTCATACAGCAATAAGCTGTAAAAGGCAGTATAAGTATTTGCACGCTTCAAGTATTTAACCATTTTTTTCAATAAATCTCGGATTAGTGATGAGCTCAAGTGTGAAAGGAAAAGAATAAACTGTCATTCAAATCCCTCTTTGAAACAAAAGCCTCAAAGAAAAGATTCTCCAGGCCACACAAAATCTAAATTAGCTCTGTCCTGGTTATTTTAGAGTTGTTGGATGTCAGTGTGAGCTTATTGGACTATGTCAGAATCGGTGTGGGAGGTGGTGCCAGACTCGTCACAACTTGAGCTGAGTAACCTGAGGGAATGTTAGTGTCACGCAGGCCAAGTCACTGATGCATAGTGGCCACCAGCTGATGTTAGCTATACAGCAAATTACAATAGTGACCAAAATATTCACCTCCGACTTTAGCCTTGGCACATCCTTTTCGGAGATGAAAACAAATGAAAGATTCAGCAGGAGTTTACACAAAAAGTATTACAACGCATCTCTCATGTACACATTTGGATGATGCTAGAGAACTTGATGGGTTTCAGTAGCAGTTGACACTAGCACTGACCTCCTTTTTATAGAGAGCGAAGACAAAAATAGAGGACATTTGTTAAATATTGGACTAATATGTAACCGTTTTTCTTTTTTTAATCTGTCTGCGTGGAAGGTATTTCTGTAATTTCCTGAGAGAAAAATTCAATGAAATCCATCTCCTCCAGCCAGATGGCTCTGTGGCTACCTCCCTGTTCCCTCACTCCCAGCACCTCCCTTCATCTGCCCACTCTGCTTCTCTGCTCTCTTTCAAATGTCACTTTGTTTGATACACCGAGGTGAGGGCCGGGGAGGAGCCCAGACAGAGACTTGGCCTAGTGGGTTGTTTGCTTTATCATAGATTTGTTTAATCCAAAACCTCTCCTCGGATGAAAATGTGCCAGACTCCCCCGGATTGGTTCTGTCTGGAGGCATTTTATCAGTTCATTCCAACAAGTAGTTCATAGGGGCCTGCAGCCAGTGGGACCTATATGAAAACATTTGCGCACATTTGAGAACATACATTTTACGGATAGAAGCTTATGAAGCAGTATGGAAACTACTGAAATGAAACTGAAATTTGCGGTATATGGCCAAGGTGTGCTTCATTTCAGTCCTGACTCTCAGCACATATGAGGTGAACAGGAGTTTGTTGCTGTGTGTTGTTTGTAATTGAATCCATCCATATCTCTCTGGAAATCCATTAATCATTCACCTAATTGAGTCACGGACCAGTAATTACTGTTGATTGGGAGCGCGATGGTTGGAGTGATTCCCTTTGATTTGATACTCTTTAACTTCAGTACGGAAGCCATTGGGGAGCACATCCCCAGCACCCTGTGTTGATGTTGACAGCTCCCCTGGATCATTAATTATCCTTTGTGATCAAAGCCAAGGACCTGTGCACTTGCCACGTGTAATCTCATTTGTTCATCAGAGGTAAACTCCCACACATCTGCCTTTGTGATCCACACATGACCACATGGAGGTTGATGGACAAAAAAACAAAACAACGATGCCATCGGGATGAACCTAAATTAAAAATATATTCGCCAAAATAAATGAAGGAAAGATGATATTCTGGAAAAAAATAAAACACTTTGCGATATTGTAATAAAAATTAAAAGAATTAACAAGATTAGTTTCCTAACTTAACCAAGCTCAGTGGCCACGCAATAAACTATAGACTTTTTCTCTTCATGCAGTTAAGAGAGAACCTCAGCATGTCAAATACAGTGCGATTATTTTTTTCTACGACTGAAAGCTAATTTCAACACAGATTGGCCAGATTACATTAAGAGTATAATATATACTATTCACTTGAGATGCACTCTCCTTCTATCTAACTGTAACCCTGTTACAAAGCCTGTGTTTAATTTATGTCAAACAAATACAAGACTTTTCTCCAAGTAACCGCTGTTTGTTTCCCGTACAAAACCAAACATTCATGTTGACATAGTTTGAAGCTTGATGCCACTGACCGAGCTGCCCTATTCAACACATTTGTGTGAGAATGTGTTAAATCCTGCCACTCACCCTCTCAGTCCAAAAACAAAAATCGATTTGACAATGTTCCGCAGAATGATAACTTCAAAACTGATTCATGTGAGCGTTTTCTGATAAGCTGCCTCTATAATGAAGTTATAGTTTAGTCAACTACAACTACTAGGTTGAAGTTTGGCAAAGATTATTGTTGAGGTTATGGAAAGATCCGAGCTGAAAGAGACTAACATGGGACTTGAACCCTGGACTTTTATGTCGAGGACTGAGACTTTTCGAAGGTGTAAAATAATGTTCTGCTACTTAACGGCAACAAACATTGTTGACATAGTTCTCAGGGGATCAGTAAAAAAAATTTGCCATAGACAGCTGTCTGCGTAAAACCGATTAAAACTGGTTACGGCATTGTCTGGAGAGGGGTTCAAGTCCTCCCAAGGGGGAATTTGTCTAGCCAACATGTTCTCACTCACTCTCAACTTGTCAAGCAGCGACACTTGGTGCCCTAAGTTGCAAACTATAGAGCTATAGGTACCCCTCTAGCGTCAGTTTTGGACTTGTCAGGGACGGCACGTCAGTGTCCATTCATTACATGCATAGTGTCTTTTCAAAATAAACTTCTGTCTTCGCAGGTTTAGGAAAAGACCATGGTTAACATTAACTTGACTGACTAACGTGTCACGTGAGCTAATGTAAGTCACGTGACTAACAACGCCACAGACTCACTTGAATAACGGACGGTGGTCTCCTGGACAAAACTCCAGTGTTTGTTTCACCCATGCATCACCCCTCCGGTGCACGTTATACTACGCCAGTTGCTGTGAGCGTATGACATGGATGTGTGTACATTTCAGTTAGTTGAAAATGCAGTGCAATATGATGACACCTAAACCAGTGACATCCACTGATAAGGAAGTGGAGCTTCAGTTTATATTATATTATTTTTTCTGAAGAGAACAGTCATATTTCACATGACTGGCCACTTGTCATGAAAACATAAACATGGGTTGTTCTAATGCTGTCATGTGTCTGGTGAAAACACTCCCCAGAATACATCCAGCCTCCTTAAAATAAGATAAGGTACAGAAAATGTTTTCATCTGAATGCAGATATGTAACACTGCATATATTAAATCTCAGCAATGTTGGAAGCAGCAGTGCAGTGTTGGCAAACAAACATACAACAGAGGATTAATGGTAAACACACACACACACACAAACACACAGATGTGGAAGGGTAATCTCCGAGTTGACCCGGTGAGCACTGCTCGGGTAGATAAAGGAGATTATCCGCATTATGGTGAGCTGACGCCTAGGTTCTGTGTGTGTGTGTGTGTGTGTGTGTGTGTGTGTGTGTGTGTGTGTGTGTGTACGTGTACACTTGTTTTCTGTGTGAATGTACACATGCATCACTGTGTGTTTACTGCTGTTGTGTCTGTGTACCTTTGTGTGTACATGTTTGTGTACCGAGTTGTGTTACAGCATTCCAAGCAACAGAGATGAAGGATTATCTGGATTTTCCAGGTGGGATTTCCAGCAGGGTAGCAGAGAAATACTATTAAGTCGCCTCCAATCCCTGACCTCCAGGGCCAAAGCTGGCCTCCCAGGCTCCCGACTGTCCCTACCTGGGCAGCCATGATGCTATGGTCAAATGCAAGGGGTTGATTGAGTTAGCTTCTTGTGGGAATCTATGTAGCTTCACAAAAAATAATAATGCTTATTACAGAGAATGTCTTTCAAATTGTGATTGATATAGAATTTCATTCCGCTATGCTAATCTTTATAATAATATCGTTATTGATGCAATTTAACTAATTGCTTTATGTATGCATAACACATAGTGGTTATACATTTTGTCTTAAGTGGTTATGGCCTCTATCATACACACTATATTTTTAGTTTTTTTTGAGTAAACAAAGTTGTAACTACATGTCACATGACACCCTTGCTCCAAGAGAGATGCCATTGTTGCCATCGACATCCATTAGAAAATAAATTAGCATACATCTATGACGAAGAAATAGGGTTTACTTGTGTGTGTAAAGGATAACAAACTGTAAATCATCAAAGAAGCACATCAATTAAGACAGCTGGCTCCCCAAGAGTTGGCATAGCAACCAATTAAACAAAGTTTGCAGCAAATGATTATGCAAACACCATGGCTAGAACACATATGCAGCTAACAGGATTACTTGGCTCAGTCTACCTGTTGTAGAACATTAGTCATGTTGTATGAATATAAATGTATTTAAAGTATGTGTCCAATGGAAGAAGCTTGGATAACAGAGGGCTCAGCTTGTGCTAAATAGGTTACTGGTTATTGTTACTGATGTCCAAGTTGTCATCATCTTGATAATAAATGTTTAAGGAAAAGAATAATCCTGCCACTAAACAGAAGTGTAAAAACTAAGGATGAATTCGACCATCTGTGAAAGGAGGCTTTTTCAAAAAAAGCAGCAGCTTTGTCAGTAGACGCTTTCAAGGTCTTCCAGATACTAGTTCACCAACGCGAGGAAGAGCGAGACAACCGGAGTCTGACAGGGAATACGTGGAGTGTAGAGGAAGAGCTGAAATCAGTCTAGGGCTTTATTAAGAAGACTCTCAGATTGATTTCCCGTCAGCGAGCGTCTATGCTAATGAGATCGATATAGACAGGATGGGAGGTAAAGATAGAGGAAGCAGGAGAACAGAATGAGAGATCTTTCCATTCTTGGAGTTGCCTCTCATTGCCAATGGGCCCAGACAGGCTGATCAGCAAACTGAGCAGAGCTGTCCTCTTCTTAAGTAATTAAAACATTACTGGGAGGTCTCTCTATCCATATTTGATGAAGACCCAAGCTACAATTAAGATGAGCCCTTCTGTGGGGGCTTGTGGAAGCCTGATTGATAGTTCCTACACATCGACACTGATAGGTGGCGGGTCAGTGAGCTGGCTGCTTCCACTGCAGAATACCCTTTAACCCCTGCCTAGGTTGGTGAGTCCCCATTGGGAGCTGAATATGGATGTTCTACATCTGCTTGTTAATGAATTAAAAGAGCAATTTGGATCTGCTCTACTCCCAGGGGAGTTGATTTCATCTCCTTAACGACTGGCCCCTGTGAACTCGGCTCGGCATTGCTGTATTTTATCTTAAGTTATACCATCAGGGAAGCTTATTAACAATGACTTAAACTGAAAAGTGTTACTAGGTGCAGAGAGGGAAATGCCTGAGGTTAGAAATAGCCTAATTGTTCCTATGAAACTCAATGCTAACGGTTTCAAAGCTAATTGGTATACTGTCATTGGCCTCTGCCCTTTAAATTGTGAGTGGCTTTTTTTTTTTTGATACTACAGAAACCTTGTGTTCATAATATTGAGTTTTAATGGGCACATAGAAGTGTGAAAATATTCTTAGATTTTCAGTCCAGGTGCAAATATAGGCCTCATGAACACATGTCATATATCATCACAAACAATGCAAATTTTACTGAGTGAGATGAAAGTATTAGAGACTCGCTCCACTGGTTTTAAATCTGACCTCTGCTCATTATTTCACTGATAAACGTCTGGTATCCCCACCATACCTTGAAGCAGAAAAGGGGCTCCAAATGGCATGGCAGGAACTTGAAAATTCATCTTTAATAGAGATGAAAATACAAAGCTTCAGAGCGGGTAATTAAAAACCTTGCTGCACGTAGAGCTTCTCAGGCCTCACTTCATTTTATGATAATGATAATTGAAAGATGGGGGAGGAAGGACTAAATTACAGAGCTGGATTAACAAAATGCCCACGCCGGGTGCTAAATTCACTCTCGTTACACTTGTGCAATACCAGTTCGCAGCACCAAGCCTCTGGTTATAGCACACTGACTCGATTACCTCCCTCTTAATCAAATTCTTCCTCCTCAATTGCATTTGCAGCGATTTAAAATGTGTTTCTCTTCTCGCACTATTAAACTCTTCCCTTAGGTCAGGATACGCTTCAGCTCTAACAAAGTACCTTTAGTTTTTGTGGCCAAAGGAAATTCCTAAGTATCCTCGTGTTTATGAGCATAAAAATGTCTTTGTCAATATGGTATTCTATAAATTATTTTTACTCGCATTAGTGGTATGTAGTTCTCCCCGACTCCGATGTGAGGTGTGAATGTGGTAACTGGCACAAACTTAGACATTACAGGGGTGGGGTTGAGTCTGGAAAGGTCAACAATTTAGCTCAGTTGAGAAATTTTGTCTCCTATTTAAGAGCTACAATGAAATTACACTGGAGCCAGGCATTATTATGAGTATAAAAAAAAATCAAGTAATGTCCTTACACAGGATGTAGGCAATTAAATATGTCTTGTAGCAGCCATTGTGGTCTTCACCAGAGAAATAAAGTGCATGCTCTTAAGCAAGGAATTTCTCTGGACTAGTTCAGATATGATACATTGAACACTTTTTATCTAAAGGATAAATGAGCTGAGCTGAGTAGAACCAGAGCTAGAGTTAAATTAGAGATAGTTTCCTGTGAACCAGTAACCTAAATTTTGAGACAAAGCCATCCTATCAAAGTATTTACTTTGATCTACAAACTTACTGGAGAGGTGTCAGACCGCACAAAGTTCTTTTTTCCAACAGGCTATCTTTTTTTATTTTTTCGTTTTTATGCTCGATTGATTGGATTTTGTGACACACGTCCTAAATTAGTTGGATATTATATATAATTTCTTTGTGTTATTTTTGTTATTGGAATGAACTGCAGTGACGGCATCAGAATGGGGTTTGTGTTTCTCTAGCAGACATCAATAAACATGTAACAGGCAAGTTGTTTAAGCAGGATTCAGTATTTTGAGTGGTCTGCAAATCTTCAAATGTATTTAATGAACATCATTATGACGGTACATTTATCTGCAAACCATCAGTAAGAATAGCATAGTATTCCAGCTGTATATTTAATAACAATAGTATGGGAACTTTAGTATTTAAGCGTATAAGGGGCTAAGGGGCAGGGTGATTGGAGGCATCTTCAGTCCTGCCAGGTGGCTACACCTACTCAATATGGGAGCAGGTGTGCAAAGCCTACAGATGGAGCTGATCTCTTCATCATGGAAGAATTAAGGACAATCAGAGAAGTTCCTTTTGTGTGGACAATGCTAAGAATTAGGAGCTCTCAGGCTCTTCTCCCAGAGATCTCCTGGTTAAACTTTTGTTAGATTTTGAATAAGGCTGATCCAAATGTGTCAAAGCTTCAATCTTTAGGCCCATATGTTGGCATAGGCTACAGTATATTTATTTATTCATTTATTTCTAGACCTGCAGATGAGAAAAATGCATCTTTATGGGCTATTGCTGTAATTTATTTGATGGTATTATTGAAGATTGTGCAGCTGTTTT
The DNA here is from genome assembly GCF_050575085.1 of Anarhichas minor. Lineage (NCBI taxonomy): Eukaryota > Metazoa > Chordata > Actinopteri > Perciformes > Anarhichadidae > Anarhichas > Anarhichas minor. Next base: position 10,607,716 of record NW_027466456.1, read on the forward strand.
TGTTTCAATAAAATATTAGACAAGGATAGCAAAGTAAAGTACAATACGTAAATAATGACCTCAAGTTTGAGGAAAGTTGTTCAGCTTTTCATTGTTGTGCCTCTTCTCTCTTTTAATGCACAGGTTTACGGGGCTCAAGCCCTTATTTTGATCCAGTAAATTGACTAGCCCGTCTATGGTACTTTTTGGTTTTCTAGTTATGGTGCCAGGGCTCCTAAAGGAGCTATAAAATGTTCTCCTCTCTGCTGCTGTCAGTTGTCATTGCAGCGCAATCAGATGCGACCCTCCTCCATCCCAGTCACCTCCAGTCGGCATCAGTCATGCTCCTCCATCATCGGATTGCAGCAACTCCTTTCATCACCACAACCACCAGTGTCTGGACTCCAGGGGGATTCTGCCTTGTCTGACCTCAGCATCACTACCCCTTTATTATACTACGTCACGATGGAGTCCAATCGCCAAAGACTTCACTATTCATTTATCATTCATGTGTGATACATTTTTGTTTATTCTAATGAAGTCTCTCCTGATTGAAATATAAACTTTGTTGACTGTTAAGCTGTCTTGGATCGCTGTACTACAGTATTTTCTCTGTCCTCCACCCAATCCTTTTACAAGAACAAGAGACTGTGCACATATGGAATCTTCCATATACAAACTGTTCAAGAACTAAATGTATACTCCAAAAACATATCTACAACTGCCTGAATTATGACTGTTGACACTAACTACTGTCTATGTAAGTGTCAGCCATCATCTGTGTAGAAGGGCCTGTCTGTATGTCTGGTCTGGACATCTGCCATGTCATGCATGTGACAACATTAAGGGGCCCTACAGAGAGTTGCTCTTGCTAAGTGTTACTGCTTTGTTGTGGTGCTTTTATGCTCACTGACCTGAACCAAAAGGTCTCACTCAGAAGAAAGCGAGCCCGGCATCAAGCCCCATGTCAGACACCCACTGTCCTCTGCAATTATATATAATCATACGCAAAACAACGCTATCCCATGGCCTTCACTACAATATGACCACAAGGTTTAAAAATTGGCTTGGGTGAAAAGTATATAAATAAACTGAACTCAAACCAAGATACTAGTACGGTATGAGTGATTGATAATACATATTCTAATAGATATATGTCACAAAAATAACAGCTTTTTGTAGTTTGGCCATCATCTCCTTGGTAATAATTACTTTGTGCTCACCACACTGCTGAGATCTGGAAACTTTGCTCGAAAGAAGTCAAGATGGATCACATGAGCAGTTGGACAAGCAAAAAGATCTTAAACAAACCACCAGGTTAGCTTCACAGTTTCATTGTGCAATTAGCAACATTATGAATGTTTTAATCTCCATAAAAAGGGTTTGGAATAATCTAGCTAAACTGGCTCATTGTCTGCTCTGTTTCTTTCCCCATTGGACAGAGTGAGGCAACATATACTTTTAGGTAACTTTGTGTGTTATTTAAATATCTTTGTTCCTGCCCAGAAGTAAATACGTTTCTTGGCTGTTTTATTTTACAATAAAACTCATGTTCTTAAAAAAACTCACAAGCGGGATACAGATATATAGTGCATGGACTTGCATTTATATCGCGCCTCTCTAGTCTTTAGATCCCTCAAAGCGTTGTACACTACATGTCAACATTCACCCATTCACAAATTTTCATACACTGATGGCTGTAGAGTGCTATGCAAGGTGCAACCTGCCCACCGGGATCTTAACTGACGCACATTAACACACAATCACACACCGAGGGTCAAACCACCAATCTTCTGATAAGAGGACGACACCCTCGACCTCTGAGCCACAGCAGCAAGCTCTATGGAGGTTGGTCTGCCTGCTTTAGTCAAGATTTCACTGGGACACATTTACACATGCTGACACACATACACCACTGAACATGTACAGAGTCTTCCACAGCTTTGAGGCTCTCTGTAGAGGCCCACTGCAAAATTAATAATAGTCAAATTAATAATAGTCCCTGGTGTAGATAGTGTGTCCTCCTCTCTTTGTGTGTTTTGGTGCTGTGAGAGAAGATGCGTTGATTTATCAACAGCTAGTCCAGGAGTCCAAAGAGAACAAGCTGACTGATCGAGCTCTTTCAATCTGAGAAGGTCTAAAAGACAAGCGCAAGCGGGAGAAAGAAGTGGAGAGACAGTGGCCGACGGGAAGGATTGGGCAGCTGTAAGGTTTGAGAGCTAAATGATTTAGAGGTCTAATATCAGCCGTTATTACTACTCCTATTCTTGAGTTTCCTAATTTCCCCCTAATGGAATCCTCACCCATCACTGAGCATACTGATCGCCTGTTAGACAGAGCCTCTCTCGACCAATCATTACAAGGCTCATAGCTGTCAACCGCCGATCAGATATGAGGAGAATGGGAATGTCTGAGCATGACAAATCACATAGGGGTGTTTGAGAGAAGTTCATAAGTTGAAAAATGTCCAATTGGGGGAAAAGTACAAAAGTTTACTTGGTTCAAGCTGCTTTAAAGTGCTTATCTGGAAACAGGAAAAACTTAGTTTAATAAGTTTGCCTAAGACACTGAAAGGTATTTGTACTATAACCGCATATGAGTCTCTTATGATGTGACAGATTGATAACACTGACTTGCCAGTTTATTAGATATATCCAGTGCAATTTAACACTGCACAGCCCCACAACAAGCTTTTCATATACAGCTTTTGTTGACAGTGTGCCAGAGAGGTGTGAATTCAGCTTTCAGAGGCTGTATTTTGTGGTGTTGTTGAATTGCAATTTAGGAATAATGGAAAACCATAATTTTCACACAAACGTGATAACCTATCATGAGAGTATTTTTGTATAATACTCTTGATAAAAACATTAAAGCCCCCATCTACTAACACCACATAGTCCCAGGCAGAGCTGAACAAATACAAACATGTGTAAATACTGACATGTGATGCACGACTAAGTATATCACCATCTTCATTATTCATGTATTAAACCAGAGCCATTTAATCAACTCCTTACGACAAGGCACTCGCAATGAAAGATGAGCTAGCGCAAGGTGCTTGTTTACGCAAAGACTCCGCCTCCTTCCTCGTTGTGTTGGATCATCCGGGCAAGCTCTTAACACGATTATGAATCCATTCTTAATGAGCACATAAAACAGGCAGGGATTATCAACATGTAGCCAGGGCTTCCATTGTTGGCTGCCAAGGAATACAGGGCCACTTGTTTCTTAGTGGTTTCAGAGTTTTGGGCCAAAGCCACCTCACTTTCTGTCATTTTTCCTTCCCCCCACAGTTCAGAGGCAGCAGGCCTTCTTTGGTGTAATGTAATGTTAAAATAATCTGCCATGCTCTAAACCTGGTAGGACATTTTAAAAGGCCTATACGGTACCAGTGGGGTGAAAGAGACACAGAAGCAATGCATGGAAGGAGAATAGGGAAAGAGACTCTTTCTCTTTTTCTCCTTGACGACTCCAGATCTATGGCATCCAGCTGATGATGTGTGTTTCATTGCTGTCAACTTCACCTGGAAAAGATCAGTGGCAAGGTTGTGGAAAGAAAAGGGGTACATAGGAGAAAAAGCAACCGGTGGTTTGTAATAGAAGAGCGGAACAAAGCAGGAAACATGTCCAGACCTTGGTGCAAAGCAGAGTGGGAGCCTCAGGCGTAGTCCAGCTTGACCAAATGGCCTCTTTGTAGCCTGGTCACGGTCGTCTTTCACAGGCTTTACCCAGGTGTTTAGTTTCAGGTGAGGATGAAGAGAAAGCCCGGTAGTCATAGTTACTAAGTACAGAGGTTTTCAGCAAAGGGTTGGTTACTTAAATACCCAAAGCATATGTTGTTGCTCAAAACTGTGGTTGAAGCCAAAGTAGAGTGGATTTGTATATCATCTTGAGGTGGCAATAAACCAACCAGAGAAAGTAGTTAGAGAGGGCCTTTAATTACTGCTTTACAAATTGACAGGAAGTATGGCAACCTACTTTATTTATATTGCTTTCTGCAAGTATTTGGACCCCCACAGTAACTTTATCTGCACGTCTTAATTGAGCAGTTGTTTGCCAGAGACTAATCTCCAAGGCTTGTGTACACAACAGTCCTGAAAGATGTTGCAAATTAAAGACTTATCTTAATCCGCTCTTTCCCAAAATGTTAGCCTTTCAGATCGAGACAATGTGATCCGAATGTTTTTCTGTGTCTGTGTGAAAGAAGTGTAAAAGCTACTTTAAAGCAAACCTGAATTACCTTGTGTTAAAAATATGCGTGTAAGACACACCTCACCAACTTTCTTGTAGGTATACACGTTGATACATGTATGAGGATGCTTAAGTCATATAAGATTGCCTCTAAGTGCATCTGTGAGCGCTTCCTGAGAAACACAATAGCGCTTAATGAAGCAATTTTATGCTACGCTGAAACGCCCATCAATACCTGTGTCTCAAGTGTAACTTCTTCCTCCGACAAGCCATGAACACCTGTCTCTCTAATCCTACCAATTAACCTGCAGACTAGCTGCTAGCTTGGGTTACATCCAACATGGCTTGTCCATCCTTTATCCGTGGGCGTCAGCCTGTGCAATCTTCTAATCAGAGTAACCAAATACCCAACTTCTATCCCCTGTCCAAGCTGAAAAGGGGACAGACGTGACTGTGAGGGAGACAGATCCTGCCTGTATGTCTGCCAGCACTCCGTCTGCCCCACCCCCCCAACCATCCCTCTCTTTCACTTTCCTTTTCTTTAGATGCAGTGCACATTCTGGTTTATAACTCGTCCAAGCCTTTATTCCAGTCACAGATGTAGTGGAGGAATTATATGGGACAGGTATTAAACTGTGATTTATTTATCTGGGATTGAAACCAGACCAGTGCCTGAAGCCTGTCATGGGGTTTGCCCATAGTTCAGCCCGTAGTCTTACACAGCTTTACACTTGTTCCAAATAGGGCCATGTCCCCACTGACCACACTCATTCATATCGATCTCTAGAATATCATCTTTAAAAGACACCCTGAGGTTCATACCAAGCATGGATAAGCTCCCTTGAGACAGGAGCACAACAACAGGAGAACAATATACAAGGCCAGTGGCTACATGTCAGATAAAGTGTCAGCTAATTCTCTCTTTCATCTCTGTGCCTTTAGGCAGTGAAAAATTAGCCACAAAACCTTAGCATTGGCCGATCCGACACACCAATGAGATACTCTGGAAGACAATAGAGAACACATGAAGAAGGTAGCAGGTGAAAAGGTCTTGTGGGAACAGCTGTTACAGGATGTGGCAGAGCAGCTTTGCTACAAGGGCCACTGCTGGTAAGGATGTATTGATCCATCTTTCTTTTCTCTTATGTCCTTCAATTTAGAAAGTAGATTGTGAAGGAAAGCACCAGAGTAGGTGAAACTCTTTATATTGTTTTGGCTTTGTTTCTCTGTGCATTATACAAATTAAGAGGTTGAGGTAGTGGGGAAGGAACCACTGCAGCGTACAGGTTCACCCTGTGGCAAAATGGTAACCCCGCACTCATTTTCAGCGGCCAGCTCCTGCACATAAAAACACCCCTCTGGGAGGAGCTTCCTTGGTTACAACGATATGGTCAATAATTTTAAAAGCTTCTAAAAAAGCCTCTTCGGATTAGGCTTTTGAACATATCAGGGTGCTGGTAAAGGTTTTGCGTCTCTGGTAATGTTGGCCGGAAAAGTATAGCTCATAACAATTGAATGATTCAAGGTTTTCAACACGTAATGACGAACACAGCCTCTGTCCCGCCACAGCAGCTAAAGCAGTTGTCCTCTGCTGAAATGAGTCTGCTCATAAATACTCAGAATCCGGCAGGGGAAGTTTTCTGTTTTAATCCGTATAATATGCCATTATTAAATGCTGAAGCGGGCCCAACTCATATTGTTTTAAAATGCATACCACATCATTCCAAAAAGATGCTGAAAAAAATATTAGCCGCGTTCAGAGGGTTACAGTTCCCTTGTGTACTATGAAGGTGTGGACACAGAAGAGGCTGATGAGGGGTGCAGGATTTTGGAAGATAGGTAAGACGAGCTGGATAGTCGGAGGCCTGTGCTGCAGAGATCATTTGATCTATAAGGGGTTAGGTGTCCCGTATAAATGTTTAATCACTGTCTGGGCTCCTGGTCGTTAACCTCCTTGACAGTGAACTAGAGATGGAGGACCAATGATACCTCTGTCTAAACATTGGACAATCACCTTATTACATCTTAAATCCTCAGCCCAAAGGTAACCTTCTTCCAAGAGGTTGCATGGGCATTGCTCACAGCCCTCCTCTGACAAACAGAGCAGCTGTTAGGGTCAATGACACACTTCCATTCCCATCCCTTATCAGTAAACATAGATTTATTTCTTTAGTTTCATATAGTGTGTGCGAGTGTGCAGTTGTGTTATATTATGTCAATTTAGGAGCTTACAGCAAGCCTTATAAGATAATATCAAGTTTGCAGATCTTTGTTTGGATCAAAAACAACACTGATCTCTGACCTTTTACTTTGCCAGTCAGCAAATGCAACAAAAGTGCCCATTTTGTGTCTGCTTGATGACATAGATAATGCTGACGCCAGCAGCCTTAAACGACATCTGAGAGCCAGGGATCAAGTTTAATCAAATCAAAGCTACTGCGCCCATGGGAGGAGATAGTTTTGAAAAGAATCCAAAGCACAATATCGTCTGTGTAATTTGGAGCTGAAAATAGTTACATGAGAATCAACTCAACCCATTTTTACTGCATGAGCACAAGCTGAGACCTCTAAAGACTGGGGTCATACAGGGCATTTTTAGCTTGTTTAGGGCCGTTCAGTGTTTTTTTAAATCTTTTGCTTTATTACCTTCTCACAGAATTTAAACTTCTACTGACTCAGCTAATCACGATGAACCCACGAATAACTTCTGGTACTGGCTGTATGAATAACTATTATAAACTAGTTAGATTACGTTCGTGCATGTAGGCTCATCATAAACAAAAATGTGGCCACATTCAGCTCCACATACAGATACAATGGCTGCTGCTCTTTGCCCTGTTTGTTAATGGCAAAATAGCAACCTGGTGAACTACAGTATCAAAGGGGTGGGGGGTTGTATATTGCCTGTCCACTAACCCAGAGAGGAGAAGGAGTCAAGACCGCCTTAATGCTCCACTATTTTTACATTTGTATATGAAAATCTTCAATCAGCAAAGTCTTAAAATATCTAAAAGTAGTTTAAAAAACTAAAAAGTGTTGTACCAAAGAAGCTTCATCGTTGCTTTTGACTTAATAATTCTATATGCATTTTCATGGCATTGAATGAACAAGAAAAAAAGAGTGTGTGTGTTTAGCGGCTAGGCTACGGAGGAATACAAGAGTCCGAGGATGATGCTGTAAACTTTGACCCTTTAACACTCTGACAATAATGATATGGGGTCTATATACTAGATAGCTTTGGTGCAACATGGGGAAGCATGCATGCTTTAACTTATGTGCATGTTCACACTCACACGCACACACACACACATTGTGCATGCAAAAGCATCAATGCCAGATTAGCCTATTTCACTTCACTGTGCATGGCACCATAATATGTAAAGTCACAGTCATTTCCCCTGCTTAACATAGCATGCATACATTTTCTATTTTATTAGATGACATCACTGTATACAGCCTGCAATAGCCGGCTGGAACAAAAGTTTATTTCTTGGAGAGAGTGTGATAATTTTTATTTTATTTTTATTTCCTCCACCTCTTCCATGGGTGATGTTTTCCAAAGTGGACTTGCTAAGGCGTAGCAAACAAGAGAGAAAGCCCAGGCTGGACTGTGAGGAAAGGCAGATCAATGAGACAGCTCACCAGCTCATGCGTGGCAGCTTTGTGGAGATAGTCCTCTGTGCACAGTTCTGCTTTAGAGACCTAAAATCAGTTTTTGGTGGTGGTGTGTGGGGGTTTGCTTATCAGCAGCGGATCCCTTGGCGCATGTCACACAGGGAGATGGTGGTGCTCTGAGGTGTGTGTATGCCTGTGTGTTTGAGCGACAGAGAGAGAGAAAGACATGGAGGAATGAAAGTAACCCTCTGCAGTCAAAGAAGGGTTGGTATAGAACCGGAATAGTTGGGGTAGAATGAAGAAAACCCCCCTGGCTTGTGAGATGCCAAAACGTATGCAACAATCTAAATCCATGACATTTAGAAAAAAACATTTACAAGTTGAGCATTTGTCTGATTTAAAAAAAAGAAATACCAACACCGTTCGATCAGATCTTGTCTTGTGTATTTTTCCGCCTATTCGCCATCACATTTCAGGGTTAACAATTAATTTTAGTTTTTGTTAAAATCATGTTTTATGAACATTTGAAAAAAAAAAGAAATCTCGATATTGGATCCAGAATTCTGACAAGGTTTAACAAATTGAGAGCAGATGGGGACACAGGTAACACCGAAGAAATAGAAGATCCTTGGGAAATGTTTCAATCTGGGGCTGGGCAGATGCATTACAAGGGTGGAACAAAACAGGAGGAAGGTTATTGCCATGGCAAATAGATGTGCAATGATATCAAACAAACTGTTAGTAGTTTGCAAAGGTTCTTCACAGACAACTCAGTGTTGTTATTACCCCGTTCAAATTGAAGGCACTTACAAACACAGAGGTTCAAGTTTCAGAAAAGCACTTTTAACAGTTTATATAATTACATTTCACCATGCATTTGGGGCAATAAATTCAAATTATGCTGGGTGAAAAAATCTGAATACCCTAAAAAGAGAAGTCAATGAGAAAAGTTCTACTCACAAAAGATTACAATTACCTGAGTCAATTTACATTTAGACTAGCATTTTGCAGCAATTTCCACGCATGTCCACAGGTACCAGACATCTCGATGGAGTCTCACAGTTAGTGATAATGGTAATACACCATGAGTGGGGGCTTGAAAATTTAAAATAGAGTTGAAAAAAATATTCTGCCAATAGCGCTTAATCAGCCAAGGAGGAACAGTGAGCGGGCTGACATGAACCATTCTTCGAGACTCGGTCAGTTCCAAAAGTCTCTCTCTCACTCTCGCCTTTGTCTTGTGGTACATTTTAAGTTCAATTTCTTTCAACTTTAATTTGGTCCTGTCGACACTGGTGACCTTTTATTACCCTGAATAATTAACATGAATACTAAGGCCTTATAACATAATCTTTATCTTTACTATTATTATTTTTATAAAAAGATGAAGGCTCTGTTTTCTGTCTTGGAGTTCTACTGAATTATAGATAAATGCTGGTAATAGTTGTTGAAAAGTGCTGTTCAGTTTTTAAAAAAGTGTCTGCACTACAAAATAATTAGGACACAACTCAAAACCTGCATAGGTTGAACATTGAATGTCGGTGAGTTGTTTGTTTGTAGTGGGGATGATGGGTCAAGCCATCCAGATACCCCTTCCACCCCATGACAACTAAAAAACAAAACTTTAAATTAAACCTTAAGCTAACCTTTCTATTTGCTGAGGACCTGAGCCATTGTTTTGGAGGAACAAACTATTCATAAGCTGTAGTTTCACAACACACTTGCACAACCTTTGGAGAGGTTGTGGTTGTTTCCCACCATATCTCTGTTACATCTAGAAAGCTATTGACATATTTAAAAAAAAAAAAAACACACACACATCAAGAAAAAGAAAATAGGACAGCAGTTATCCTTCTGAAATGAATTTATGTTTTCTATCCACAAGCAGTACATTCTTCACCTTCATGAATATTTCTCTGATGGAGATATTACATGCATGGGGGCCTGCAGCTGCATGTTAAGAGACTTGTAAGTAATTAAAGGAAGCTGGAGGTTTACCTCGTAGTTGTGAGCACCTGCATTTCTTCTAATTTATCTCCTCGGACACATTTCTGGTCACGCAAGAGCAACCTCAGCATAACTGGCAGGATCGTATATGTGTATGTTTCCTTGGATGGGAAAGCGTCACCTTACTTATCAAACAACTCCTCACCTTAATGTTTACAATGCTTTCCCTGTGAAGGAAATATTAGTCAGGTCCACATGTATTTATTTGCCAGTTGGTATCACAGCCTACTCTTCTGTTATGGGATGTTTTATGTTCACCAGTGAGATTGTCAGTGATGGTTTCTGTGCAAACACACACACTATCTATCCCTGTGCCTTTATCTCTTCAGCCCTCTCATAATGAAACAAACAGGCCTGCACTCAGTAAGATGCATTACATCTGTGCTTATCTCGGTGCATTACTGTGAATCGTGTTTAACTTTTATTTGGAGCAATGTGACATGGGGCCTATTTTGCAAGTGAAACCCAGCCAGTTATTTGTATGCAAAATGCAGTTAGTGATGATCTACAGTACAAGATATCTGTGTTGTTTTGCTTTTTTGCAATGGACAGGAATGCAGTATCTGCTTTCTTGTGCATGACATTAAGCAGGATACCAGGACTCCACTCTGTTCAGGGCGAAAGCTACAAATTCATGATCTTGTCGGAACGCGAGTAAAACATACTTTTAACGGTGTGTTGTTTGTAAACCACAGGTGAATGAAGTCAAATTGTTCAGCTCGTCCTACCCTTTTCCTTGTCATGGTCCTGCTGTTCACTGAGTCTAAATGTGATTAAATATTTAGAAGGAGCTGATTCTCCTTTGGGAAATCTTAGCAAAGAAGAATGTTTCTACCTGTTCTGCCCGAGAGACTGCTGTTTACATGGCTTACAGATGGAGGCATGACCCCTCCAACGCTGTCTTCCTCATCCTCCCATGCCACAAACCTTTGTCTGACACCATTATCAGTTTCTCACATCCTTTTGTAGCCCAAATGAATCCTTCTTCCTTCCTCTCATCCTCCTCCTTGTACTGACCAGGGTGGGATTAAATGATAATTCACCCTTTATTCTCTTTTGGAACACTTAAGGGCCCGATTCCACTCTTGCGTGTCTGATCCTCTTATATCAGCGCAGTTACTGGCATGTTTTTACAATTCCTTCACTTTATTTTCCATGTCGCCACTACCACAGCCAACATAGCTTTTAGGGTGTTAACATCTTGGGAAGCATAACCAAGAGAAAGAGAAGGAAGGAAAAAAGGGGGATTGCGCATCTTATTAGAATTAAATATCGAGTGGTGTGCTACAGAATTCAGACTTGGAAATGAAAATTATCTTCAGTCCTTCTCTTCCTCTCCCCTCTTTCTCCTCTTTGTTCATGTATAGCATGCTGAATGCACACATGCATTGTTATCAGTGAATAACAAATACAAATTCTTTAGTTCCTGGTAAAAAAAACAAATTGTCACTACACACTGTATCAAATGGGAGTTGGTCTCATGTCAGTGCACACATCCTGAAAAAAATGTGACAAGGAGACTCAAGCAGCCACTTGTCCAATGCAGTGCAATCTCATTGAGGATAACACCGTTTTGGATAAATATCTATACGTTTCCCTCTATATTTGAGAATAGTGATAATCCCGAGAGGTGGACTTGCAACTTGTTCACTAAACTGTTACTCAGTGAACCATTCGTTTCACGAATAAAGACAGACTCATTCAACTGAAAACCCTTTTTTGTCATTAAAGTTTGGAGTCATCTTTAGGTTCATAGTTTATTAAAAAATTCTGCAAAGCCTTCTGGTGAATTTCAAGCTTTCAAATGCTTTAATTTATTTTTCATTATTTAGTTTATTTTAAATTGTGTCTTCCATTTCCCATGAATACTTAATCTGTTGTCCTGTTGAGACACAAGGAAGACAGGAGCAGCAGTATAAAACAACTGATGTTGGCATTTTTTGAAGATTTTTGTTGATGATACTGAGAATCTAACCGCCAGTAACAGCACACTAGTGTCTGATACAATCAACTTGAGATGAAAAGCACAATGGAAGTTTTCTCTTCTGGGTTTTATATCTTTCTAAGTACATGCTTCCTTTCACTTCTAAACCCTTATGGCCATGGGAGAACAAGAAGGTTAATGTAGTATAAATTGATTCTTGTCCCATCATAATTTGCCTTGTCTCTATGTGGCCAAGTCATTGAGCGCTGTTGTTGTAGGATTCGAAGATGTGGGGGGATATTACAAATCATGCGAGCGCACTGGAGCAGCGATCAATAGGGAGAGCTGCAGTCAATCTTGTTTATTACTCCTTTTGCAATTTCAGAATTCAGATTTTGTGGCAGGGATGGGAGATGAATGAGTGGGCGCTGCAGAGCGAACGCCACAGATTACCCAAACAGAGAGGGAGTAGTGAGGAGAGAAAAAGCAGGAGGTGGAGGAGGCAGTCGCCATGGAGATGATGATAATCCTGGACATGTTCAGATGGCGTTTTGTTCTCCCCAACATACAGGCTACAGAGAGACATACACAACCGGAACAATGTGCGGTTAATCTTCACCGTATGCCTGGCTGACTCCACACAAACGTGTAGACTCAGGGTCTTAAAGATCAACAAGACGTTGGGGTGCTCAGCTCAGAAACCAAAGAGAGGTGCAAAACGCTTTAAAACTTGGTCTCCATCATTTTATATCGTCAAGATAGTGCAATCAGCGCTTCTTATTTCTGAACATTGAAAGAATTTATTGAAGCTATAGACAAAGGTGTATAGACATGATGTTGACAACAGCAATCTTTACTCCATTTAATACCACTCTTCATTCTTTGACCACAGGATGGTGACTCCAGTGTTGAACCTTTAAGTGAAATGTGCAGTCCAAAGAAAAGGCAGAGTGATATTAAGCTTTAGGGCAAGACTAGAACACAGCCAGGCAGCTACTGACAACATGTTCTGATAGAGAGAGAGATGCTGCGAGGGTTGAGGCTAGTTAAAGAGTTTCACAAGTGACCGTGGTGCTAGAAAGGGATTCAAGAAGCAGCTTGTGTGTGAATTAATATCTGCTCTGATGTGTCACAATGACTGTATATTTTTGCTTCAAAACCAATTGTTAAGATTAATGTTTAACAATTTGATGCCCCTGAGTTTCAAGGTACCAGAGGAACAAGGTGGAACAACAAACAATAAATTACATATATTCAACTCTTTTCTCAAGTGAGAATGAGGTTGTTTGCTTGACACAGCTGAAGGGTTAGATATAGGGGATAGTGTGAGTCTTTGGGATTAAACCATATTGACCTTCAAACCACTTGAAAGCCCATGAAAGCTACAAAGAGCTGTAGAGTTTTGATACTCACTGAGATTGGCAGCATCACTAACACTTTTGGGCAACGAGAAATTATTTAATTCATAGTTAATATATCAAAAAATATCATTCAATGGATTTGTAAAAGAACCAGATGATCCCCCATTTGCTTTCATTTTTTACAACTTGCCATCAATGTGGATATGGTCATTCTAATTACTGGCTGCCAGTTACTCTTGTGTACCATTCTGTTTGTTGGAGCCAAAGTAGGGTTCAAGATTTCCCTGTCAGGGGATATTTTTGTCTATATTATAAACCTTTTGGCTATTGGTATTTTTTTTTCTTTGTTTACTTTCAGCCTTGCATTAGCTAGTACTGGGTGTAGGGTTTAGGCACTGCGATATATTCTTTACAAATCATTTATCCCTTCTCTGATTTATCTAATTTGATGATTAATTATATGATATCCTCACACATATTCTTATGAATCTTAATTTTTGCTCCCTGTTTATCTTCACCTGGACTAACTGGATTCACATCAGATGTGTAAACCAGAGTCTTCTACTGGTTGACCATCTACTCTGTTGTTCAATCGCCTGCTGTGCAGTATTGTGAGTTAGGAGCTGGTCTAGGATCTGGTAGACAGTTTGACACTGTTGTCATGTTTTGAGCAATCCACTGTCAGGTTCCAGACTGCATCTACTCCTCCTAATTCTGCCTTCGCTTCTCCGTCTTCTTGTTGGCTACAGCCTATAGTCTGACGATAACATTGGAATGATATTTAGATATACACATTTAATTTGGTAACGCAGTTATCGAACATATGCCGAATTAAAAATTGAATTCAATCTCTCGCTAAAGTATTGGCACAGTGTTAAAATTCTGTTGGCAACTCCACTGAATTTACATTTGTGTATGCATTGCACAGACATACAAGTTGTGTGCATGTGTGTGTGTGTGTGTGTGTGTGTGTGTGTGTGTGTGTGTGTGTGTGTGTGTGTGTGTGTTCCTGCATGTGCCTTGCCTTCATAAACATTTTGGCCCCCTCTGTTTTTCATCAGAATGTCTGTTTCAGGATGAGCAGAACCAGAGACACGGGGAGAAAGCAAGAAGGAGAGAAAGGGAGAGACCTGCTGCATCCCAATCAGCCTGGCTCGCTGAGGCAGAACTGTGCCTAAAATGCTGGGACTGAGGTGGTCTGAGCTTCACACTCCCATTTCCAATTTACAATCACCACAGTCCAATGCAATTCAAATAATAATAACAAATGGGGTAAAACTGGATGGATATATGCTGCATGCTGAGTTCTTTCAATACACGGCACAACTCCTGCACATTAAAGTAGTAATGTGTCAGGAAATGTAAGTAGGTAGATTGCAGGTTAAGATGAGCAGATAGACATTTGTATGTAATAATACAGCTGTTTTATGAAGAGGGGCTGCAACAGAGAGTCTTATCTCCCCTAATTGATAGGCTGGAGATCTGCCCTATATGCCAAAATGGAATACTTGTGTTACTGACAGTCAAATCTTTTGTACCTGTGAAACACAAGCTGAAAATCTAAACTGTCTCTTATACTCTCACCGGACAGAAAGTTCATAATAGATGATTCTACCAAACCTGATTACATTTTTGAGCATTTAATGTCAGGGTTTTTTAAATGGTTGTGTACTGCTATGAGTATGGTTAATAATATAGTGTTCAAGATATGTTAATTAAACATGTGAATTTTACAATGTCTGACATTGAAGCCTCCTTTCGGTACTATATATAAAAAAACACTGTAGAGTACTGACTGGGCTACAGCACCCACCCACAACCCTCACCTGCACAGTGATGGACAGCTTAGTTGTACAATATGGGCACGCTACTTTTTGCATTGGCAATGAACGTACCATTCTAAGCGCTGCCAAACTGTCTAATATGAATTTCCAAGGTACACTATGCTGATAAAGTATCGCAAACAAAAATGTGTATACATATGTTGGTGTGTGGTGTAGTGTAACATGATTTTTTGGATTATATTTTGGAATCCTCAAACTATTTCTTGTCACCACTATTTCAGGCTGCCATGTGAAGTCAGTTTTGTACTGTTACATATGACCTCCTGCTAGGGATGTTATTTTCTTTTTCTCTCCCAGTGTTTTCCCTTCTACTGCCAACTATCAAATAAAGGAAGAAAAAAAAACACTGAAAGTATTCAAAAGAATGTGTGCCCACAAGCAAATGTGGGAATTTTTTTTTCCCAAAAATGCAGCATGTGCTGTTGAAATTTCATGTGAATGCAATTGGACCCATATTTTTGTATCCATGCGTTGGCGGTTGCAGCAGGAAGTGGCAGTAAATAAGAACTGCTGCAGTCTGTGCAAAATCGATTCAGGCAGCACTTTGTACCTGAACATGTTCAGCATTACAGCTGGGTCTTATGGAACCCATTTAGAATTGCACACACTGATATGTAACACTACTTCCCTCAGTTGGAGTCAGCTTGCATGCCCAGGTTGTTGCAGCCGCATAAGGCTCAATGTTTCATGTAAGACGTTCAAATGAATACAGTTGATATAGTGTCACCAGCGACACGATTATCTCAGGGAAACTGGTTAATCTTGTGAAATTGTAGCGTGCCCTACACAGTGCGTTTCTTCTCTCCACACCTCTCCCCTGTGTCACACACAAATACACACTGAGTGCGAGGCAAATTGAAAACAAATTTCTGTCCATTTTCCACACAATAAAATGGTGGCTGTGGTAATCCGGCCAAACAACAGCGCACAAAGCCAAGATCAATCTACTCTCTAATCCTATTGTGTTTCGTGTACCTGCTTACAGTGGCTCAGGCTTGTATCCCCATTTCCACTGCATTCCCCCTCTATTATTAAGCACCTGTTAAAACAAGCACATTCACCTGAAAGGAAAGCACTCGAGGCTATTAGACCTTTGCCTACAGGGAAAGTTGGGTTCATGAATGTGTTTATTGAAGTGTAAAAGCCTGCCTTTGGTTTCAAAACCCTCTCAATACAGTACCAATTACTCTCTGCTGTGGTTATTGGATTGTACTATTTTGCTCCGACTCTTCCTCTATATTTGTTTCTATTCCAGTTGTTTTTCAAGTTGTTTCATACCGTTTTACAGTCACTAGAGGCAGATCTGTTTCATACAGTCTAAAAATAGATACTTTAAATGGGAATCTGAGCTCACAGAGTATCCCACTAGTCTCTTTCTCTTCTGGTATTTTTCTGTGTGTATCTAACCTTCAGGGAATGAATGGTGAAATCATGTGGAGCAAAAAGATAAATCCATGTCTTGGAGAAGTAACTGAAGCATATTAGTTGTGTTTTCACCCCAAAAACTAAACTTTTCAAAGAATGTTAGCTCACTTTCTAGTAGGATGTGGGAGCCATGAGGAACATTTTTTTTAGAAATGATGCTCAAAACCATTGTTTCAATACAGGGAATCTTCACGTCATCTTTTGTTTTATTGTTTTCATAAACCAAGAAAAGTTGTTTAGTATCACCTGGTGTGTATTCTGTCCTCCGTTTTTGATGAAAAAAAAAATAGATAAACCAAAAACCAAATAACAGCATCTATACTTCCAAGTTTCAGAGGAGTCTACTTTGTAAACAGATAAAGTGATCACCTGACAGATCAGCGGTAGCCTTCATCTTAAAGTGCTTTTCCGTCCTAGTCAACATTTACATTTAATATTTGCAGTGTGACTCTGGGGAATCGTTGGTGGAAGCTTTAACGCACCATTAAGCTACAATATGTTGTTTGATATAATGAGATTATTAAATATTTCTAAAAGGAGTACGTGTGATTTGCTTCATGTGCAACAACATCAAGAATCAAAGTGTCAACCTCATCCACGCAGAGCGGGCAAATTAAATCGGGACACGTCTAGCGTGGCTGCTGCAGCAACAACTCCTCATCATCGATCCGTCTGGCAGGCTTTTTGCCAATGACACGCACAGCGCTTTCACAGAAGTAATAAACAAACAAACTATTTGCCACCCTACCCAGCAGAACAGTAAGTAACACCCCCGCAAACTCGTGCTTTCTCCCTGCTATCTGTGTACTTTCCTTTCCCGTGTTATCAAACCTATTTCTCAGTGTGCGGTTCCATCCTCTGAAGTGGTACAGGAGTTTCAGCAGGTGTGGAGCCGCCTGGCAGAGGTGAGACCAGCGCTGGAAACAGCAGGTATAGTGCCCAACCAATGTGTCGGTCCTCATAATGCTGCATCAGGCAGTGCCAAGCCATGCTCAGCGAGGCTGCCTGTGCCCTAACTGGCTTTCTTGCTTCAGCTTGTTGTTGTGTCCTCTGCCTTAGAGAGTTCCTTCTGCTGAGGAGGAGAGAGGGTACAGATTATGTTGATTAAAAATAAATGTATTTGCACTGAATCAGTTGCATCAAGTTTTGTCGAGAACCAGTGCATTGTCATAGAAAAATGGAATAGAAAAATATTGGATTGTGACTGTTCATTTATTCATTATATTCATTGCACACAGAAATCAAATCTAAATGTTTTTCCAGCATATTTCCTAATGCCAATGGCTTCATTCAGAAGGCAATGTTTACAATTATTTTTGTCCCTCAAAATGATATGGTTGACAAACAAAACACAGACCTCATCAGTGTTAATCAATTTGGCCATTATCAAGTGAATTGGGATAATTTGCCAGGCATGGCAAGGCGATGTGGATCTCAATTTATCTATCTTGTGTGAACTTTCTGACGTACAGGAATCCATCCAGAGGTCACATAGGTGATTGCATTTTATAAACCATCCTTGTGTTCCAGAGGACATACTGACGAAATAGGAAATTTAAGAAGAAAACAGCAGTCGCAAATAGCTATGCTCCCTATGGATGTTACTTATTGCTTAGTAAACTTAAACACTGACTCAAATTATATTCTAGGGAACACATACAGAAACAGTGTTTTTAAAAAACGTCAGTACTTTCAGACCTCAATTCAAATCCTTTCTTCTTCAAGACTGATCATGTCATAAAAGGCTTGGTGAGCCTTTCCTATGACAAGTGTTCCTCTGAATACGACTGAGAAATTCTTTCCTCTCGCATAAACTTTTGCCTGAAGTTGCAATGCACAAGTGTATCCCGGTCAACTGTTACTGAAACCCAGTCAGCTTCTAAAAGTTTGGGAATTATTGAGTGATTTCATGCTATGAATTTGTTTTATTCACTGGTAAATGAACTTACATGAACAGGACCAAATGCCAATCTTGGTAACACTTTATAATAACTACACACTATGAAGCATTAGTTAAGTATGTGTAAACACTTAATTCATCATTTATAAAGCATTGTTCCTACATTAATAATTCATTAGTATGCAGTTCATAACAGTTATAAATGTTTTATTCTTGATTAATAAGCTCGTCTATTATGTGTTTCATTATTGTGTTTTCATACTTTATAAATTATGGATTCTCTATTTGTAAATGAAGTATTATATATTTTACAAACCATTATTAAGGAGTTGTAGATGATTAATAAGATAATTTATAAAGTGTTAGTAAATGATGAATAACTTATTTAGATGTACATTATTCATGCATTTATATATATAATGGTTAGGGACTATGTTAATATATGCTTTATAAACGCGTATTAATACTGAAATTCATGATTAATTCATGATTTATTAAGGTAGTTACTACTCATTAGTAAAGTGTTGTATCTGACCTCATCTAAAGTGAGGACTATTTATGCCTTACAAAGCATTTATAAATGACATTGAAAGGCCAGCAGTGCCTCAAAACCCATAGTTTTTTAACAGAAAAGGCAAATAGACACAACACAAACATATCAATATGTATTGCAAGATGCAAACAATATACTGTTAAATACAAACCTCTCAGCCATTCATTCATGTAAGAAACAAACAAACAAAGACATTCTCCTTCAGGAGAACATGGCTGGATATAAAACATTTGTAAATATATGACTAGAGCTAACTAGGAGCTTTGCATATTAGTTTACATTTACTTATTTAACTATTCATTTCATACCAAGCACTATCATTTATAAAGTATGAAAACACAATAATGAAACACATAATAGACAATCGTATTAATCAAGAATAAAACATGTATAACTGTTGTTATGAACTGCATACTAATGAATTATTAATGTAGGAACAATGCTTTATAAATGATGAATTAATTGTTTACTCATACTTAACTAATGCTTCATAGTGTGTAGTTATTATAAAGTGTTACCCAAATCTTTAATAAGAATGGAAGCCAGGATTAAACTCCACCAATTGCTCTTGTTACCAACTTGGTTAGTTTATGTAAAAACATCCAAACCAAGCCAATGTTTATTCTTTACTGATAGATTTAATCCATTTTCAGAATCAGTGAGACAAATCAGGTATTTATCAAGATGTATCTCATATTTTTTCCCTGCCTCTCATTATGTCATGCCACCTTTTATTATTTGACCATGAGTTAAATAGGTTAAAGTATGAGCCTATATGGCTCATGGTAGGCATTTAGTTGGCCCTAAATGTGGAAATAGATATGACTGTCACTCTCCTGGCAGGGTATACTGTATTTTAATGTTAAATTGCTCTTGAAGATAATGTCCCCTCTTTAGATAAAGTCCGTGTCTGTGGGGAGCTATTTCCAGCTCTTGTCCTCAGGCAAACCCAGCCTGGAAATTTACATTTTAGGTATTTAACAGAGGCTCTTATCCTGTGCAACTTGTGATGAGAGAGAAAATTGCCAGGGGATATTTCATCAAGATACTTGACTGTTCAGAGCAAATAAATGAGACCTTTACTGCCCCCTGGCACAAATCAAACTTTGTTTATCTGTGAAGAGTCAGGTGGTGTTGGAGTTCGTAAGGTTCCAATTAAAATTGTTTCTTTTACTGGACAGAATCTTCAAGCATTTTGCCACCTCATTCCCAGCTATACGCAAAGCCCTTATTTGTGCTGTCATATACAGACGATTCCCTTGAAGCAGGATCCCCCGCTGAGTAACAAAGACAGGACAAAGTCCTTCAAGGGGTTAGAGAGAAACAGTGGAGGCAGAGTTCAAGATAACAGGAAGCTCAGGAGAGTGAAAAGTTGCTCCGCACCAAAACATCAAAACCACCTACAGCCCCAACAGGACGAAGGGGATTTAACTCTGGGCCTAAATGTAAACAAGCTACCGTAACCTTTGCCCCCTCCACACTCATCCTATTCATGACTATGAACACATTCAGCATAGTTTCAGAGGAGAGCACTTGAGAATGGGGTTAAAGCTTTGTGTTTTAACACAGTCAGTGTTGCAAACAGTGTGTGGTACGCTGCAGTGTGCGGTGAGTTACACCCTAAAGATACACAGGAACACTAAGAAGCCATGTCGTGCCAATTCTTTGACATTAATGTAATTGTGCGGCGATGAGATCTTCAGCATGCCACACTACTACTACTCTTGCCTGCATGCTGCTCCAAGAATGTTGCAACAAAGCCACACTGGTTAGCCTCTGAAGTTTTGTCTGTTCCTCTCCAAGTCTAGCAGGGATTTTAACACATGGAAAAGTGGAGTAGCACATGGCAGTTATGCAATTGTAAAATTAGACATATAACTGTTAAAGAAAATTAAGTTTGCATTAGTTATTTTTTTCAAGTCCCCCTTAATTATCAAGTCATCCCGCCATCTATTGTCCCCCAGTCTGTTTCCATGAGTCCGTTTCTATTACGTCCTGTTTCCAGTCCAGAGCGTTTCACCTTAAGTACACCTTACATTAAATTAAATGATGCATGTCAGATGGTGGTTACAAATGCTAAAACAAACTTGTTTGCTTCATTAAGACACCTGCCTTTTAATGCACCTTTGATTGAACTCCCATGTATTTTCACCATGAATCATTTATATTATCTGATGTTTCACTTCTCACCATTCAAGGAGACTGTGATTACAAAATGATGTTACTATTTTTAATTATATTAATCATTTGAACATAATATATACCGTAGTTAAGGGATTTGTTTAAAGCATCATCTTAGTGTTTGGAAATGTTAGTGAGTAAAAGTAAGCACGCAACAGTAAACCCTCTGTCAAGAAACTCCTCTGTACTGTACAAGTGATCATTTGAAAGAGGGTCTTTGTGTTTCTCCTTCATTCACACATAATGGACAAAGTGTTTTATAATCAATCTTAAAGCATTCTCTGTTTCGTGTTTATGGGAGAATTTGAGAATGTGTGTGTACTTCTGTATTTTATGGTCCAATATATTTTTGTGGACATAATCATTGCATATCTGGCCTCATCTGTGGCCTTGTGTTACAGCTGTGCGCTTGTGCAGGTGTGTGATCTTCCATTCACATTTGACCAAGGCAGTGTTGAGAATGAATGGCTCCCTGAATCGCAATGTGCCAATGTGTAAAAGACGGAGTGTGGCTTGGTTGGACGAAATGCACCTGGGGTGCCTGTTCATTGCTCCATCCTTTATTCTGAGATTGAATCGATAGAGACCGGCTGATCTGAGCGGACTCTGACACTGCTAAGCGCTGCCTACCATCATTTACTTCCAACACTTTGGCTAATGGAGTCACACCAATGTCAGATGGAAGGGAGTCCGTTGTGGCGGCCTGCCTGGATAAACTATCAGATATTAGCTGGCCCAAATGATCATTACAGGACCTGTAACCAAGCCCTGATTTCTATTTAATACACCTGAGATAGTGTAATGATGTGTTGCAGGGCCAGAGATTGGATTCGAGGCAAGGTTGGGAATGTGGGATAAGAGGCCTGTTACGTAGTAGCTACTGAATGTTATTTCCACTGGGTTTCATTGAATTTCCCTTTGTCTTGAAGAATCTGTAGTGCCGTTTTTAATGAGACCTCATTCAGGGGTGCTGAAATTGACCAAGTGCTGACCAAAATGGAGGCGGAAAGATGGCAATATGTGGAGTTGCATGACAGATCATTACCGGGCCGAGCTTAGATGAGACCTTTGGCAATCACTGACCTTGGAGAAAGAGGGGGGTGGAGTCCAGATTTATCTGTCTTTGATTATTGCCAACTTTACCCTGACTCGATGTTAATCAGATTTCAATTTAGCTCAGGGATTTTCTCATTAGATAAGGTAAATTCAATTGGTGAAGGCAGCAAATAGGCATTTTTTCATTTCACAATTCTAATAAAACAGCATTTTTGAATTATGCCAGGGGTGGAGAACGCCACGGAATGAGCTATAATTGTCCAGTGTGTAGGATTTAAAGGTCTCTATCAGCAGGAATTGCAAATCACACTCATAACTATTTTTTTTTCTACAGTGGCCCATAATGGACAGACCAAACATTGGCTTTAGAGGGGACCTTTTGCATTTTTATGTTACCTGAATGCCACCGTAGTTCTCCAACAGTTATGAAACTGCGGTAACGTCAGCCACTGCATACAAAATCGGGGTAATGCCAGCTGCCGTCGGAACTCCGTTGCTCCTAAACTAAGCGAGGCAAAGGTCCTGAAAGATTTCACGGTGTTACCATGGTTTTGTACTCGATGGCTCACACTACCACAGGCTTGGAATGGAAGGGATGAGAGGAGGGGTATTCAGTTGGTCGCAATCTGCAACTTCCTTGCTAGATGCCACTAAATACTGCACACTGTATCTGTAAACTTCATACCATAGGAGTATCCTTGAATAGTGGCCTAGCGCACAAGGAGAAAGCTGTGTGCTGTACGCCATTGCCTGTCAGATCATTCACACAGCTCATCTCCTTTGAAACGTTACTAAGACTGGTCAAATGCTTACTGTAATCATTTAGTCAAATATTAAGACTTCTTATCTTGATTTCCTTTCTCTTTTGTGTTGCTGAAGTAAAATATTTACACATATTTTTGAAGCAAATTGTCACATTTTGAGAATTGACATCAACATGGCATTTAAGGGACAGACTAGAGGATTCCACTCCAGGAAGTGGTATCCCACCTGTCCTCCATTATATCCTAAATTAAAGCAGGATAATGAAAACTGCTAGAAGCCATGGACATTACACACCCTCTTACTTCTCAGCATTACGACTGTGAATCAGTGCAAGCAAGGTCAAACAAGACAGAGCATAACCTACTTTGTCATTGGTTTAGACAAGGTGATGTCATCACGCTCCAGGTCTAACAGACCCATGAATTAGGAAGTTGGGTGGTTTATAGCTTGTGTTAGCTCGGTGACATTGGCCTTCTTTACTGCCTGGTTCTAAAAGGTGAGAATGAAGGATGTGGTAAAAGTGAATGTAAAAAATCAAATAAAAAATGTCATGAGCGACATGTTTAGTATCAAAATATTGACATTCTCTTGAGTCAGATGCGGTTGGTTGAGTTGATTAGTTGTGAATAGGCAATTAGAAAGCCTTGTATGTTCCATCATGGCAGTCAAAACAACATTCAACTTAGTGTATGAGTAGGTAATTCATAATTAACTGAGAAATATGGATATTAAACATACATACTGCACTGACATTTGCAGTAAAATAAACATTTCGGAGCTACTTGCAGCAAATATTCCTTCATAGACAAGTGCTTGTTTGCAGATGGAAGTTCCATCCCATCTCTCAGCATGAACCCATCTATTCGACTCAGCGAGGTTATGATTTACATTCTGCAGCCCCATTTAAAAACTTGTCACCCTACCGCAGAGCTCGGTATAAATCAGAGGTTGTAGATTGAGCTATACCCAGCTGATTATTAGCACAGGGTCTGGGACCAGTGATGAATGCTGCCATAATCTGCTGATGCATGAAGAGAAAAGTACATCATCACCTCCTCTGTATAAAGCCATGACAATCCTGCGTTTTAGGCACTGCTTCACTGGCACTAGGGGGTGGGTAGGGGGTCGTCTTTATCACTAAAGGTGTGCCGTGGTTAACTGGCTTTTACTCTTTACATGAAAGTAGTATAGGCTGATGTGTGGTTGAACTAAACATGTTAAACATAGCTTTCAACAACAGCCAACTTCCAAGTACATCAATCTTTAAAGAAGAAAATCCACCCTTTATATTCTGACAGGTTTTTTTGTAATTCTAACTATCTTTATTGTCTACTGTCTTTTTCCTCAGTCTTCCTAACTTATTTAAAATCAGTTGTTTCATACCTTTTGCCACGTATGGGTAGAAAAAAGTAACCGGGGTAACTATTTTGTTAACTTTGGGGCGTGTCTAGAAACATACTGGATAGATAATGTGCTTGAATTGCATTTTTATTGAAGCTACTGGAACATTTTGCCTCCTTTGTAGGGGACTTCCTCATGTTTGTGGAAAAATAATGAGTTTAGAATGAAACCCTAACTATAAACATAAGATCCATTAACTTTATGTTTATAATTCAGATTTTACATAACTGCAAAATATTTGTATATTAGACACAACTTGAAAACAAAATAGACTGAGCTTTATGGGGACATCTGTTTTTAAACAAGTTATTAGATTTCTTCCTCCAATTCCAAGGGTTTGAAGTACATACCAAATACTAAACAGGTGTTTGGTTTTATGCAAAAGCTTTTTGTCTTTCTGACGAGCACTTTTTTTGATTGTTTTGTCCCTTTGTTTCTACTTTCCAGGCATTATTAATGGTACTTGAACATTCTTCTACATGATATATATTTATTTTTTATCTTCTTGGCACAGATATTATCTCCCGAACTTCATTTGTAAGATACTTAGTTATGTGATATTGGATATTGAGCTCTTTGCATTCACCTTGAGTCGTTCTTGATGACAGTGTCTGCTAAGTGTTTAAATGTAAAAAGGCACAAGATTATTGGAAATGCAGCCCCCCGTGTGCTGAAGTAAAAAACTAATTTTAAAATCCCAAACAAGTAGGCTGCCAATGCTTCGAACTGGTTTCTCTTTGCTTGTGTGGAACACAAGTGAAAGAGAGATGGAATGCTTGCCTCACTGGAAGGAAGGTGTGAAAGGGGGAGGGAGCGGGGTCAATTACCTGAACACAATTACTGTGTCTAACAATCGCCATCCATCACTTGCATCCTCCCTCAGCACCGCGGCCGCCATCCCATCCCCACATTTGGGTTGGCTTTCCCGCCAGATCGTCCAGACACTCTGTCATCCAAAAGAGGCCCCTCCTTGCACCAATTTAAAACCTGAGTGGCATTCTTAAACAATCCTTACTCAGATCCTCCTTGTCCTCCTTGTCCTCTTTTCTCCCCTATGTCCCTCACTTCAGCAACCTCTGGCTGGAGGTAAGCGGTCCTTAACAGTCAAGTCTCATGGGGCGAGGTTAAAAGACCAGATTGAAGAGGAGCCTTAGACCAACTTGCTGTCAGCTTATCAGGTTTGGAATAGTGCCATAGCATATATTGGCCAATGGGATGACAGACCGAATGCCTCACATTGATAAAATATCCAGTTTGGAGATTGCAGTTGGATGCTTGCCAACTCCTGATGTATTACTCACAAACTACCTGGTTTTGTCAACTGTTGAGCTTTCTGCACCTGTATGTTTCTACTACTCTAATATAGATTGCAGAAATAAACATTTCAGATTCTCATATTCATTTTCAAACATTTTAATAGATCATATTATTCACAAATTAACATTGACCCTTCCCTCCTATTTCTGTTGCAATGGGCCCTGTGTGGCGTGTTTGAATGAATTGAGTAACCTCCATAGAAAAACACTCAGGACAGGCTGTAACAAGAGCCAGAGACGGCCCAGATTGCCTGATCTGTAATAAAACAATGAGAGTTCCCTTTGGGCCATATGGGCACTACAGCTATGCAAGACTGTGTAGGCGGGCAGCCACCCTTGCAATATTAGATGGAGATTAGATTTTTTTTTAGACCAGCCCAGAGGAAAGCTGTAAACATACTTTTCTTGTTGTATCCCCGCCTATTATTGCAGCGCACATAGATTCAAACGTATTCTCACAAGCACATGATAGGATCACAGGATATGAAGGGACTTGGATAAAAACGCATGATCAGAACAGTGATGAACGCCCTGAATGGCAGAACAGGTGTTGCTGCAAGACAAGTGAGTGGGTTGAGAGGGAGGATGGCTGAAGTGCAAGGTTATGTGGCTGCATGCCTAATGTGGGGCTCTATAGCCACGGTCGTAGGGTTACTAAGGTTAGACCGTGGGTGCTCCGATTCATCATTACATCCCTGTATGTGTGGGTGCGTGCGTGTAACTGTGCGGTTCTAATATTTATATCCGTTTATAATCGTGATTGCCCTAGAGAATAGGCCTGACTGAAATATTGATGCCATACTTTGAAAGTGCTGTAGAAACCTTGCGCTTACTGTACACATTAGCCCATTTCTGTCCAGCAACTATCTTCGTCAAACTTTAAACTAAAACAATCTCTGAGTCTTCCTTTCTCATTCAGACATGCACACACAGACATGCATATCAATGGACTCACACACTCTTAAAGAGGCACACACAAGGTATTACTCCTCATCTGCCTCTCCCAGAGACAAAGATCAACCTATCACAAAATGACTTGTCTTTGTCCAGTGGATCTGTCTTGTCTTTTGGCCTTCCACGTCTTCTGACAACCTGCTCTGGCTCTTCTTTCTTTACCTATGTCTGTAGCCCTAGAGCCCAATTACCCACCAAGAACACAGAGATCCTATCACAAAGCCAGGTCACGCTCTAGTGTTCACCACCCTCACTATACAGGGCTCAAACATTCCCAACATACCTACCGCTGCCTCGGGCATGGAGTTGACGAAGCAGTGGCCAACTCACCTTTTATCTGGCGTCAAGTCCAAATTCACGCACTGTTTGGATCTCAGAACCATTCGTCTGAAGGGCATTTTGCTAATCGTGTCTCATATCTCCTCTACTGGAGCCTAGCAGCTTAATGCTTGTTAGCTAAATCTCACTCACCACTGGAACAGATGGGAGTGTTATCATTGGACTGTGGATAATAGCGCTTTCAAACATTTAAGCAGTTGCCTTTAATTCAATGGTTTCCATTGTAGTAGCCGAAGGGGCACAAGTTTTCTTATTGATTGACCAGAGGCAGGCAACAGATTAAGAAAGTTGTGCAATGTAAGGTTAATGATCACTCAAGTGCCCTTAGCACTTGACCGCAAATGACTCAATTGTCTGTGAGCCTCGTTTTAGAAACAGCTTCCCTTCCTTGTTATTTCCTGGAACCTAAACAAGCCAAATTCATTATTATTCTGTCTGAGGCCAACTATCTTCATTGGGATGATTTAGCTGTAAAGGTCAGCGTTGAAGACCTCTTATGACACCAGGGCCTGAGGTGTCTGCCAGACGATGTCACAATCAACACACTCAGGAGTGTGCTGTACACTGACGCAGGACCACTAAAACTTAACTAGACTTGACAGTTCACTGCCTGCAAGAAAGGTCACGCCTCCAGGCTATTCAGCATTAGCCCGGGAGATGGCCAGAAAGCCAATTCTGGGAGTTGAACCGCAGTTTGGTGTCCAAAGTGTGAAGTGAGCTCAAAGGACCCGAAAGTACCAGATTGCTCTTACAGATGGAAGCTGCTCAGTCACAGCTTACTGTATATAGGTCAACTGCATTTGTTCCAGGTCAGCTCACTACAGTAGGGTTTAACAAAGTGAAAAGTCATATTGCAGACAGTGGCAGGGGGTGGTGCAGAATACATTTGCCTTCATGACTGGTTGTTTAGAAGAGAGAGAAGGCTTAGAGGGTGAACTATATGGGACCATGGGAAGTTGAGAGAAAAAACGCAAAAGGGGGTTATGAGGGCACGGGGCACTGATGAAAGGATGGACAAATTGATGTTTGGATATAAAGGTTGTTATGACGCCAAGTGACAAGCCCTCTAGCAGCTCCAGTAATTATGAAGGGAGCAAAGGAAGAAGTCATGTGGGGTTATTATGGAGCCAGAAATTCAGCGTACAAACGAGGTGGTCAAGATCGGACTTAAACACAGGAGGCTTCTGTTCATTTCATAGTGTTATTTTTCTAAAACATGACAAATATGGTTCCATAATCTTTTAACATGTTTGTTATTGATGACGAAACCATGATGTTCCCCAATCATAAAAAACTACTTATTTCAACCAGGATCTTTCCCTAAACCTGACCAATTTATTTTTGTGCCTAAATCTAACCAAACCCCAACCAAACATTTAAAAGATACATTTTCCAACAGTCTTGTAATGGTTTTGAAAGGCACAGGCACAAGATCATTTACATTTAAGGCGCAATCACACATGCATGAATGCAGGCAATTGACCATTGCAAATGCAAAATATGTGAATCTTCGTCCAATCGCTTGCATTGAATGGAAGTCAATAATTTTGTGCATTTGTGATCTTGTGTGACAGTAAATAAAAGCAATACATGATGACATAGCCCTACAAATGTTTTTTTAAATTAAATAATAATAAGTGGGTTTAGAAAATAGGTGGATTTTTGTTGTGTAAGATAAAGGAAAGGCTAAACATGATCGCCTTAATGTTCTCTATCCCTTTGCCGTCTGCCTTCTTTCTCTAACTGCTGTCCTGATGAAATCACACACGCAGTGCGACTCCGAAAGATCAATCGTTTGTTTTTCAAGACATAAACCACCGACTCTGGTGACACTTCACTGCAGCAGGGGAGGCATGAATTTACGGTACAAGCCATGTGGGAAAAAAACTGGCTTTGGATTGCTGGTTGAGGAAAGGACGCAGCTGTGCAATTCCTATAGACCTGAGATCATATTATTAAACTTTCTTTTTCTCTCCAACACTTCCCCAAGGATAAAGAATTCCTCTGCTCTAATGGGGGGGGGAAAAAAAGCCTAAATGAATTGTGATGTTGTCAAGAAGGAATAATTGCACTATCAAATACATTACCCAGAAGCTAATAAAATGGCAGAGGAGTAATTAAGTGTTCTGCTGTTGGGACAGGGAAGGAGGATGTGTGATGGTACCACCCAAACACTGCTGCCATGATCACAGGAAATGGAGCCTGCAGAATGTGATCTATTTGTTATTTAATCTTTACCCTTTTCTGAAACAAAGTTCTCTCTCGTTTCAATGTGATGGCCATGACTTTCTAATAATGGGCTGTTATCTCATGCTAATCTGTGACTCTCTGTTTCCAGGGACATGTTTCCCTTTGATTTATAACTCCCCAGCGTGGTCATAATCTCAGTGTTCCCTCCACTCCGATTAATACCTATTTCCACTATACCCCAGCCGCTTGCATCCATATTTGGGGGCCATCTCCAATCCTCTGCCGGGCAAAGAGAGAGGAGATTCATCATTATTACTGCAGCGACAGGTCTATAACCTCCAGAGACCAAGAAAACAAAGAAAAAACTTTGCAAAGGAGCCATTCTGGAAAACTAATTTAAGGACTGTGCCAAACTTTTCCATCTATTTACTTTTGATGTGATGTAATTAAAGTAATGCCTTGTTCAACAGTGTTTTTAAAGCTTCTTCTGAGCTTTCCCCCTCTGCTGGTGCAGTCCACTATCATTTATAACTGTAATGGGCTTGAAAGAACCATTTACGTTATTATATAAGACTATCCTTTCATGTGAGCGTTGCACCAAAATAAATGATTGTAACACAAAGGTTGGAGATGAAGGGTTTTCAATTTGAAATTGCAGTATCGTTGGGAAATTGTGGGCTGGGAAATTGAGTGAGTGAATGAGTCGTGTTTTCTTTTCCCTGCACAAATAATTGAGGTGCCCTTGAGAAAGTAATTTAGCCCCCATTGCTCCAGTGGAAACGTTCAGTATAGAGTACCGAGTTTTTTTCTGGGAAGATCAGAGTTATGTGTGTCTGTATGGATGTGTTACAGGAAAAAACAAAAAACGGAAAATGCGAATAAAATACAGTAGTAATAGTGATAAAAAAGTGTCACGATGTGTCGTGTCATGATTAAAACAAAAACAAAACAAAAACAAATCCTATCAAAATCTGATTCCACTTGATTACAAGCTCACATTCCAAGAACACCATAGAGCAATATCTCAAGGTAGACCATTCAAGATATTTTGATCTTTTACTGCATGCTCCCCCTCCCTTTTCCAATTTCCTTTTTTCTATCCTTTGTTACCCTGTGAGTGTCATCACCTCCTTATCTTCCCGAATGGCTGTGGAGCGAGGAAGCGTTCGCACCATGTACCACTCTGATGTATTCCTTTCCATCCTTGCTGTGCTATCAGATATACTGTATCATAGCTACTACTGCAAAGGGTTGCTTTCTTTTGTCTCTAAGATCCCTTTAACTGCCTTGTTTTCATAGCTTTAAAATTGAATCTTTCTGTGATGTCTGCTTGGACGTTTTCTATATTTCTTAGGGTAAGTAATTAGTTGTTTCTTAGGTCAGTCAAGTCAAAAATAATGTTTTTTGCTGGTGGGCCCCTTCCTCACAAACATTTGTTACGCTGATGGAGGTACTAAATGAATATGCTTGCCTGCTATTTGACATAAGGTGAAGCAACAAACATCACGTCACCCATCTTGTTTTTGTTTGAAAAGTTTTCATAGAAGTTTAAAGGAGCACTGGAGCAATCTCTTTTGGTTTCTTGTCAACATTATCGACAATAAAATCTTTGGCTTTGCTGTTATTGTCGACACACCTGCTAACCTGCTTGCAAAGCTATGAAGACACCATGCTGCCGTATCATTGTAAATCACAACAGAGAGGTGATAGGCGGCACAAACAAACCCGGCTAAATGCACTACTGGGACAGGATCGAACAGCTTGTCGAGGATGGGGACCAAACACCTCTTTGCTAAAATGGCCGCCGGCTGGAATCATCCATGTGTGAGATCTTGAGTAAACGGGAGATTCTTGCTGTGTAATGTCCTATCTTCGACAAGGCTACGGATGCATGACATACACTGGCGCATGAGATAAGTGCTCAAGATGGGAGAGAGGTGTGACTGTAGATAAGCCCAGGCAGAAGCTGAGGGAATGGGGGAAGGACGTGCTGGGGTTGGGGGGTAGACAGGACAGGAGAGTTAGTGTGCCTTCAATTTTGCAGCATTGCCCATCCTCTGATTCGGCTTTGCCAGTTTCTTCTGATTTTATGTTTAACAATCATTTATCTTCAAGCCTCCTCACTGACATTATCAGAGTTCTATGTGGCTCGATTCTGTCTGTATTGAATTGGTTTCCATAGCTTTTCCACACATGCTCCCTGAAAACATCTTCTGGGACATTAAACTTATCTAACAGTTAAGTGTGGGATCATTCTTCAACTGAAGCACCCCACATAGATTAAGCAGAACTCCTGCAGAATTTTAATACAGCTGTAAAGTCACTCTCCTCAATGAAGACCATCAGTTTCAGGCAGATTGAAACAGGCTGGCGCTCTTGGATCCAAGACTACGGTACCTTGAGGCCTCGATCTGAGAGCCAGCTGTGCTTACTCCACTCATGAGGCAGTTGTGTATTTTATAAGCTTTCCATAACCTAATAGCTTTATTTATGTGTCTCAGTGCATGCTAAAAGAGGAGGCATGAAAACAGTGCACACCAGCTGAACATAGTTACTTTGCAGGCCAAAGTACAGACAAGCGGGAATGTGGTGAAACAAATCACAGAGAATACTTTTCCGTGGATCATTTCAGTCTCGTATCATGAGTTTCACATCAGGAGTCTTGATGAGGTTCAAGGCCTAACAAGAATATCTACTATTAATATCTTCAGTCCAGTTGATGAAATATAGATTAAGACAGCCATTTTCCAAATGAATGCCTGCCATCTGATACGAGCAAATTTACAGTAGCTATTAGGCTTTGATAGGGCAGCTGATAAGTGAGCCCAAGAGAGGTCTTCTCAGATAAATAGAATTTGACAAGCAGCAATTTGATGAATTTACTATTTGTGGTTCTTGTCAAGGCCATGTCAATCACGCCGAATAGGAGGTGACTTGATAGCAGTCAGGGCTGCTTCCACCAGCTCACAAACTGGTTCAGTTTACAGGACTGCTGCCATGATTCGTTTTTGGCTTCACGCATCACTGAGCAACACATACAAATTACAATAGGCTACTTGTGATAAAAAACAACTTAGTAAAAGTAGACTAAAGTAGAAGTAAAACGAAACAACTCTGTCAGAGTAAATGCAGTTCTTTACGTCCACCCTTGGGTTTGTGTTAAAGATTTCAGTGTCTTTATGAATTATTTATTTTCAATAAATGTTGCAAAACGTGTTGCTCAGTCCGCATACATTTGAGCTATACCTAACTTTTTTTAAACTACAGACAGTCAAAATACTGCTTTCAAACAGTGGTACAATGATTTTTTTGGTCATGTTTTTTTTGTGAATGGCGCAATGTGAAATGTCAACAGTGAGTGTCTGCTCATCCTGCTCCCCCATGTGGGAAGTGATGGCCTGCCATAAGATTTCACCTGGCTTTAGCTCTAATCAATGCTGTGAACAGCTCTCAGTTGTGGCAATGAGGGAGAACCTCTTGAGGATCAGATTTGGTCAACATTCAAACAGAAGCTACCATGTCGAATAGAAAACATCCTTGGTGTAATGTTGGAATCAAGAATCAGCAGAGCAGGACAACTCAATAGACTTTCAGACAGTGAGACAAAAGTGCATGAGAATCAATATAAACAATGTTTAACTCAATTTGATGTACCCAGAAAAAGCTTTTTACTGAAAATGTAAAAGTTGAGAATGTTTTTGTACAAAAGTACTATAGATGTGGATATATAATCATTTCTTAAATAAATAGTTAAGTGCGCAGTCAGACCAGAGAAGTAGGGAGGTAGCTGGATGGGATGTATTGGGCAATTGATTTTGTCATTGACAATAGATGAAAACAGAATGATTAAAAAAAAAACATTTTCGCAGATAAATAGAAAATCGTGGCCAGGATTATATATAGTTCACAAATTTGGAATAGTTTTGATCCACATAATCCCTCTGCACTCTTAGAATATAAACAAGGGCACTGTAACACAGGGAGGAAGCAAGTGGTGAAGTGATAAATTGGGGTACCTAAATGTGTCTGTTCCCTGTTTCACCAACAGCTGCCTCCAGTCATGAGTGATACAAATTACTCTCTGCTACAAATT
The DNA here is from genome assembly GCF_050575085.1 of Anarhichas minor. Taxonomy (NCBI): domain Eukaryota; kingdom Metazoa; phylum Chordata; class Actinopteri; order Perciformes; family Anarhichadidae; genus Anarhichas; species Anarhichas minor. The sequence goes on from NW_027466456.1 coordinate 10,640,810, forward strand.
AGTTTGGTTTGCACGTCACACCCTGGAGTTATGTCCATGTCTTGAACTTCTGTTTTTTCTTGTTTTCATTTTTTTTCTTGTTACGCTTCATTTTTCTCTGTCACCTGTTGCAGCCAATTATCGATATTGGCTGGGTTGTTCTCTGTGTCCCTGCCACGGTCTTGACATGTTGTTGCTGTCGTACAGCAAGTCATTAATTAATGACAACTGCACGCAGGAAAGAGGTGCGAACACTGATGAATTTGAGCTGGCCTGTAAAGACTTAGCACTTCTTGCTGACTCAACCTGTGAAAGATTAACGTTTAATTTTCCATCCATCATACATCTGTTAGGGAATAGATGACCTCATCTTTGGCTGAATAATGTTCTGTAAAATTAGAAATCATAGCATGTTCATTGAATTAGAAATCATAGCATTTGCATATTCATGCACCTCACAGCAGCCATAAAGGATCCATTTATACTTGATTACAAACGTCAAGATGTTGATTGTTTGTCATTTGTTCCAGTCTGTTTATATTTTTCCACGTTTGTTTTTTCAGAGATAACAATGATAGTCAAGAGGGTTCTGCTGGTGGTGATCAAGATGACGGTGACTGAACTACTTGTGATATTACCTACTTTTTTAAAGGAATGAGATGCAGTATTGCACAAAAGTAGAAGAGAGGAATTGACAGAATTGGAAAGATGAGAGATCTAGAGATCAGAATCTAGCCAATGAAAAGTAATATCAGTGAGATGAGCTGAGCTGAGAGAAAAATTAGGGTAGAAAGATGAAAAAATGAAAAACATCAAGGGTCACAGGGAGGTGGTGGCAGAAAAGATAGAAAACAGAAGAGGAAAATTGCAATGCAGAAATGAAGAGCGGGAACCACCAAACCAATGAAGACAAAGCATACTTAAAAAATAGATGGAACTGAACAGAAGAGAAGAACAGGATGGAATGTAAGTTGATGTGAAAGTGAAAGTAGACTAAAGAACAATAGAAAACAAAAGGAAAAGACTGTTTGTAGACGGCAAGAAATAGATGGAGGAAGTGCAATTGGGACAGGTAGCAAAGATAAAGACAGAAGACAACAGAGCACAAGAACAGGAAATGAAAGAGAACACGGACTGGACAAACAAGTAGATTAGACACAAAGAATGAGAAAGAGATGGAAGTAGCATGCATTGGATGAGTAGCAAAGGATGAGGATAAGAAGGAAGAAGAAAGAGGCAGAGAGAAGGAGAAAGATGGAGGGGGTTTGTTCTGTTTGTCCTGACTCCGAGCCGCCTGCTAAGCAGATGATGATAAATGAGGCAGTGGGGAGGGCGGCTCCCCGCTCAGTTTGCCGGATGGAGAGCCACACACAAGTCTTTTCTCTCTAATTACCTCTCACTTACCATTAGCGCTGCCACAGCCACTCAGTTCCACCATCAGTTCCCAGGCCCGCCCTGTGCACCATCTCTCATTGGTCCCCAATAACCGAGCATCTCCACCTGACTCTACTGATTGGTGGTCTCTGATTAGTACATGCTCATAGGCACTCGGAAAGATGCACATACACAGGAGTACAGGTCGGCTTCCGTCAGTCAAAGAAACAATGAAAAATGATATGTACTCCATTTGGACTGGCTCTACACCTGGCTATCACAGTCTGGTAAACCTCATTTTCATCATCATATTAAACAAATAACATGTCCTTGCTTGCTACAGTAGGCAACCCTGTTTTGAATCGAATTAATCACAATGGCTACTTGAGCGCTGATTCATGAATCGAGTGTCGAATGTCATTTATCTATTCTGTTTACAGCTGAGATTAAGTGGAGGGGAAGGGGGTTTTCATTGAAATACGAGTCAAATCAATCAAATGTTCACTCAGCATATAATAAACTGACTTCCCACACTGGTGGGTACAGCTTGCTGTACTGCGCAGTTAGCGGCACACTTCCATTAATCAACATTTTACTGTAGAGATTTTAATCATGCCTGCCACCTCTCACTAACTAGGAGTTAGAAAGGTCTTATTTTATATACCAACAGCAGGTCAGGGTGAACTATGCTGTGGTTTATTTGCAGGTTACAAACAAAGCAATAATATTGAAATAATTGTATATAAATATATCCCAATTGTATATATACAGTATATATATACAATTATTTCAATATTATTAAAGGTTTATCAATATCACAAAGTGAAACCTTGATAACATGTGATGTGGTACAGTAAATTATCCCAGATGACCAATTAGCCACCTGCTACTTTGCTTCTTCTAACTCTCCATGTCTGATGACATGATGAATCTTCTTTCCTCTTCCAAATCAAGTGCCCTGTGAACATTTTTTTTGTCCCGAAACTTCACTCCATCTCGGTATGGTTGTTATTGATTGACCCAGAGAAGTCTGGACAGTCAGTAATTAAACAGAACGACTGGTGGGTGTAAAATTAGCCTTTGTGTCATTAGACTGGAACGACAGAGTGGGTAAAAGAACAAGTGCGGCTAAGATGACTGATGGCTGAATGCCAATTAAAAAGCAGAGCAAAGAAGTGATGAGAAGAACGGCTGAAGATGGGGCAGAAAGGCGAATGGATTTGTCTTGAATAATGAACTCTTCAACCACCATTGATCTGCTGGGAAAGAGACGGTGGATCAAGGATCCACTTTGAAGGAGTTCAGGGGAATCAGATGGTATACCTTAGATCGCTAGATGCATTTGTACACATCAAATTGGTTTCACACAGGGAAATTGTTCTTTTCAGAATAATCCCAGGAACTTTATGAATGCAATAGAGTTTCCTCGATGCCTCAGCAATTAAATGAGCAGTCTCTGGAGTCAAAATCCTTAAAGTTCTTGAAGGTATTTATCACCACTCTTTGATGAATGGTGTGACCTTCAAGTGACCAAAACAGTGCACGTTACGCCTATGCATTAGCGCTACAAGTCTATAGTTTTCTTGGCATGCCAAAGGGAGTATTGGGAGTTTTAAGCTTTAGAGGACAAGCTATGTTTTTACTGCAATTTCAGTTTGGCAGACTTGGACCTGTTTGATGCCATCTATTGTTAGCAAGCATTTAAAGGCAAATTTCAATATTTTAATATGTCAGACTTACTGTCCAAGTTTTGTGTAATAAATCACAGAACACTGTATTCATTACCACCATTTCAGAAATTGTAAACATGAAAGCTCCTCTGGTAACGCTTGTTTTACTGCTTTTCAAGGGTGAATGGCTTCAACCCGTTATGGGATATGGCTTTTTGTGGACTTTGTTTGTTTTCTCCAGTGGAGTGCCACAACGTTGTTGATGAGGATAGTGTTAGGAGCTTAACAACTGGTATTAACCTGGTCAAAACTAACAAGTAGAACAACAGAATGGACTAATGCAATGTAACATCATTTCATTCTAGTCCATCCTTGGTGAACGGCCTGTATGGATCTAGGCAACATCTGAAGTTCTGCTCCATCAAAGTGAGTCAAGCAAATCTTGCTCTGGTATTTTTTTGAAGTGCAGTCTGACTTCCCTCTTGGATTCAGTCTGAATTATTGAATTCCAGTGTAGAGGTTACCATCAAAGGCAGCATGTCCAATGTTGTGATTGTACACAGAAATATACAGACTAAGGTAAAGTGTTAAAGAAGATGTTGGCGTATCAAGAAGAAGCACAGACACAATGGATTAATGTTAGCTAACTTGTCTTCTCCTGGTCTGCTGGTCTGTCCAGTCAGTGATACTGCAATAGACAGTGTGGCTGACTTGAGAACTAAGGATTAACTTGCCACCTCCCTTTTGTCTTTTGATAGTGGCCATATGTAACCTGACCCTCCAGATGGTTTGTTACACAGAATCATCTGAGAGGCTGTCATTGGAAAATGTTTGGAACTTTCAAAACAATACTTGGCAGATAATTGGATAAACCATCTACCAATCAAAAAATGTTTTCCATAGAGAAACGTCTACAGTGCCTTGAAGAAATACTTAACAGTTCTGATATAACTGATGCTATTGCAGCATCTACACTAACCTCCTAAGGAGCCACTTTGGTTGTTTTTAACAAAAAGTCACCTCTCTGTGTTGTTTCGCACGCGTTCGTAGCTGCCAGTTGCTCTTTACAGGACGGTGACTGGTCCATGCACTGGCTTGCCGGACACAAACGCGTTAATAGAATCCTGACAAGATGGATTTTTGTGTGATATGTGATCTTCCGATTCTCGCGTCACCCCGCTACATCATGTGCTTTGCACAATTGCAAATTTGTATTTGTCATTACTGTAAAAATGATGCACGTTTTAAATAATGAACAGATTGCACCTGTTAAGTTAGCCACTGTAGGATGTGCTTGATTGGCTATCAATCTGGTCCACCTTTTCGAGGTTGTTGTCCATACTGTGATTTTCTTTTGAGGAATTACAGAAGCCAACCTTCAATATGTTTTGATTTATTTACAGACTAGAAACCACATGTTTGATATATGTTATCCTATCTGCTATTTGATCTGTTGATGTATTTATTAAGAAGCTTCCTATCTTCTATTTATATGTGCTTTTACGAGACCTTTATTTGTTTAAGCTCTGTACTAGTTTTTCTGCACTGCACTTATTGCTTGCATTATTTTGTCTCAGGAGCTCTCAGAAGATACATTGCACTTTAATTTAAATAAGATTGGGTCATAGGGCTTTCTCACATCCACATACAAATTGAATTCACTTTTTCACACTCTAAACTGTCTTGGTACTCTCATAGCCCCTTATCTCATTCAATTTATCAGCAATTAACCACATGTGGCTGGGAAAGCTGGGAAGTCAGAAAATGGTTCTGATCAGTTCTTTCAAGTTATAAGTTGACTGACATTCTCGAGAACAACCAATGGTCGTTGTGTGCTGCTCCAACTTTGCCATCACTCAATCGCTCAGACAGCAGTGGAGAGTAGCAAATGGTGGGGGGGGGAATGTATCAATTGTGCCCGTAAATCTTGTGAAATGTTCAGTCTGGAAGTATTGATGGAAAGCTTTCTAAATGTAACCATGGAAACAAGAAAAGTTCTGTTCTTAGCGTCATATGAAGTTTTCACTGGTCATGTCTGGTACCTTTGATCAAGAAATTTCTAATTAAACTACTTCTTTATTTAATGTCCAAAATGTCTCTTCAAGCAGGTCTTGTTTATAAATGTTGGTGAATTGGGTAGCTGTGAATAAACAAGTAGGTGTTTGTTGTCTTGCTTAAGGCCAATGAGCAGGGCATTTGTGGTCAGGGGATCAAACCTGTGACATTTTGCTTACATTATGAGAAATATATCTGAATAAAGACATGATGACTACATCCATATATGCACACACACACACACACACACACACATATGTCACCACCATTGTCCTCGTAATCTGAATCCTTAAATAAACCCAGCGCCCAGGGCTCTAAGGCTTATTAATATTGCAGCTCCTTCAGTATTCATTATGAATGAGAACAAGTGTGAAGACTCAGAAAGGGCTGCAAAACAGTAATGGCTATAACAATGCAGGTCACAGAGATAATCAGAATGCCACGCCAACCTCAGCTTAACTGGCAGGCTCACACTTGGCACTGCTTAGAGAAACCTTGACAGGTTTCTCTAGTGTGAGTAAAATACCTGTTAGCATAGCAAATAAAATAAGGGAGAATGTCATCACATCCCTCCCCCCCTCTGAAGTCCTGTGAAAGTTGAAAAATGTTAATGACCGAACATTGAATTTTGAGACGTTATGTAGGTATAGACAGAGCAATGTAGGATGTATTTTTTTTCTGCTTCGATGAATAAATGAGAAATATTAGTCGCTCATTTCAGATCTTGCTAAATAGGATTGAATGTCAAGGTGTCTGTTTTCTATTTACTCATTTAACACTGCTGCTGTCACAATGGGCATTCACATTTGCAGAGCAGAACATGGGAACCTTTAAAAACTGGAATGTATCTTTATATATTATTGACATTTTTTCTATTAAAATGCCCTGGGACATCTGTGATGCCTGACCTGGCACTGGAGCTGGTGGTGGAGTGCCACAAGGTGCTGAACCGGGTCCTCCTGCACTTGCCTCACAACTTTTAAGTGCTTCCTGATTTAGATCAACAAGGAGAGGGTGGGAGAGAAAAAGGAAAGAGAAAACAGCCACTGTCAAAGATTATATTATATCTTGTTACTGTGAAAGGAGGAATACCAATAAAAGGAATAGTTCAAGATTTAATGTTTGTTTAACGTTGCACACTATGCTGCAAAATCAATTGCCCTTTGGGGACAAATAAAGTTGAAAGTTGAAATTGAAGTGACATGTCACTGTTTCCACTGTTTCTCCTTCATTGTCACCCTCCCTTTCACTTTCTTTACAAGCTATTTCTGAGCTTCAACTTGCCATACATTTGAATATTCAACACAGACACGTGCACGCACAATCTCATCCAGTCGTTTGCCTTTTCTCTCACCTTCCTCTAACAGACACACACATCTGTTTCTTTTCTCTGTCACAATCTCTGGCTTTAGCACACACACACACACACACACACACACACACACACACACACACACACTCACCTCCATTCTCTGGTGGAAAAATGACTGTATCTGTGCTGCCAGGTGTGCTCTCAGCGGTGGCTGTGACCCCAGACAGAGAGCAGCTCTGTGCTGCGCCACAGGGGATACAACGACAAGGCTGCTCCAAACATTTATTTTCTCATCTGTCCTCTCCACTGCAACTGTCATCACCTTTATCAACGTTCATGGATTGGAACGCTGTTCTGTTGAGTTTCTTGTTTTAGCCCTTTGGTTTCAAATACTTTGCAGATTTTCTTGCTTTTTTGCAAACTTATAACCATATGGAAAATGACTTACATCAGCTATAATTAATATTTATTTAATAACAATGTATTAAATGCCAAGGTGAAAACAATGTGAATATATAAAAGGGGTTGGCCATTATGATGAACCTACAGAGAATTGTAACCTTAATCTACAGCTCCTCTCTGCTTTACAGAGCTTTATAGCGAGTTTCAGTTCGTTGTTTAGCTGTGTCACACCTTTACTGCTTTGTTTCACTCACTGCTCTCATATTTTCGATGAGATGACGATAATAGCTATTTCAAGAAAGTAAATTAAGGAATGTTCTGTAAATGTTTTCACAAAAGGTGTTCTACAGGCTGAAATTGTATAGGGAATATCTTTGCTTATGACGTATGGATTAGTAGAGCCTGTCAAACCCCCTGGTGCTTTTATGGTTTGATGTTTTCACTCCATTTAACTGTATTTGGCAACATTGATATGAATTGCCATGACTTAATGGCAGTGCTTCCTCGGTTCGAAATGGAGTCTGTAGCAAATATATTGCAATATGCTGTATGGTTAACTCTGTGCTGAGGAGCGAGTGTCCGCTATTAAGTATAGTAGCTTTTAAAACCACTAGAACAGACAGCTCTGTAATTTTACAAGTCATACAAAATGTATTCAGCTGAAAAGATGAAAACTATCAAACCACACTCTAAAACGGAACTTAAGTCCAGTCCTAACCACAACCTGATCCAGCTTAAACAATTTGATGTATTCATTGTACAGGGTTGACAAAGATGGACACCGCAGCTCGTTCTCACTCCCAATGCATCAAATACCGCAGCTTGGTCGGTGCTCCTTGGCAGACCAACGGAGGCACACTTTAGCATGCGTATGTGATGCGAAGGCAGAGAGAGAGAGATGCAAGCAGCTTTTTCAGCGCCCCTCCCCACGCTGATTTTGACAGAATCGTTTTATAGATTCAAAAAGTATTTAGCACTCTACTAGTGACTATTGTTTATCTGTTTTGTAACCATGGACAGTGCTGTTTGTTGGACGTAGGAGCCAGGGGTGTGCGTGTAGGTGCAGCGCTGTCCAAGGTCCTGAAACGGAGCGGAGGAGATCGATACACCGACAAAAAGAACACGTCGCTTAGTTTTGGATTCTTAGCTTTTCGTGGTTGAAAAGATCAGATTATGTCGATTCTTTGGTTTTGAAACAGTGGCCTTATGCAGTTGTTGTTGTGTGGCCTTTCTGAGGCAATTGCATGATTAAATCAATTAATTTGAATTAATGAACAGCGCCCTCACCTACTTTATCTTGGCGCCTGGCCTATGTTTCAAACTAAAAAGTGTTACTTAATACTCATACATCAGTAATATAGGCCTATGTCTGTTTCAATGCATATGCCCTCCACCCCCTCTGCATGCCTTTAGCTTACACCCCAACCATTGTTCAGATGGTTCCATGGACCACAGCATCAAAATGCATCTGACGAATACTGTACAAAGTTGTTTCAAGTCAATAATAGTAATAATATTTGTTGACCCCTATGGGAATATTATTAAATTTGAGGAAATAATGCAATGCTTGTGTCAAAGATTGTGATGTATCTCACAGCAGATTCAAATCGGAGCATAAAAACAATTGAAAGGAATGTCCCCACTGTAGTGTACATGCAGGGAACCCGGTGCATCAATAAACACCAGTGCTGGTCTTGCAGATCTCTCACTATGCAACAGGTGTCTTTTACTACAGATTTTCCCACTGAATAATTCACAGGGCTCTTCCACCTTTAAAAGGAGCCCTATCTTATTCATTATTTAGGCTCCTTTTCACTGTGGAGGCACCTTCAATTATTCAACAACAATATAGAACCGGGCAAGGGGTTAATAGGGCTTTTGCTGGCAGGGGAGGTAAAATGGACGGTGGAGGTGGTGATGTAAGGGAAGGGGGGTGGGAAAGATTTACGATAGAGGTCTAGTGGCAAGGTGAAAGATTGTGGCACCTGGGAATAGAGCTGTGAGACTGAGGGTGAGATTGAGGTGGAAAATGGTTTGTGATGATGGGGAAGCATCAGTAGCACCACAATCAACATGAGACGTACGAGAGAACATGTGTGTGTTAGTAGTTCAAGAGAGAAAACTGTCTCAGAATATCATTATATTTGGTTCTGTGTCTTGAGGTTTAATGTTGTGGGACATATTGCATGCTCTGTTGTCCTAGCAGGGGATCCCTCTAGGAACAGGCCCACCCTGAGGTTTCTTTTATTTTCAGTTTAGTTTGTCCTTCGTATGATTTTCTTGTGAGTGTTTCCTTGCTATAACATGAGGGTGTCAGACTGTGGGTAGCTTCTGAAAAATTGTAGGTATGTTAAACCTGCCTCTATTTTTGTGTTAGATATATATCCTTGTGTTTGTCTACTTATTCTATTCTATTATAAATATAAATCCACATATGATAACCAAAACTTACTTAAGTTACTGGTATGTTGTACATATTGTAAAGCCTATTAAGCAAATTTGTGATTTGTGATATTGGGCTATACAGATGAAATTGAATTGAATTGAATTTTAGCTCCACTATCATCAATAAATAAGATATTACATTTGAAATGTACACATTCAGGCTTTACAGGGCCACAGTACTATTTGACTGACAGATGATCTCTGAGAACCAGAGTTACCAATTCACAAGCACTCTTGTGCTTTTTTTCATCTTTTGAAATAATTCTCAAACAATTCTTGAGACTAGTTGAACAACATTGTTAAGAGTATAACTAGCTGAAGGAGCAAGTTGTATGGCAGAGTATAATACTGAATATGCTAATGTAATGTTCCAAACGTGGGGATACAGAAGAAAACTTTACCGTGATTAATTTAAGATGTAAAGCATCAGAATAAAGCAGAAAGAAAGTAAAACTCTGGATTTTTGTTGAATACTGCTAAAATAATATCTGCAACACACTGCAAAGTGTCCAAACTAATTTGTCCACAAATTTGTCAACAAGTGTTGTCTGGTTGACCAGGATCATAGAATACTTTACTTACCACAAAAAAACTCTAGATGTTTTCTCAAGATATCCCCTTTAGGCTTAAAATAGCTTGGCTTCCCATATCAAAATGTTCTGGTTTTAAAAACATCCTTGTCTTTCGTGCCCCTCAGCACTGGTTTACTCTGTTGTCTCTGTTATCTCCCTCTCCATGGCACTCCTCACCTACTCCTTTCCTGCACAGCCAGGAAGTGAGAAAGGTGCTCTTGCCGAAGGCTCAGGCACTATATTTACCTGACAACATCGGCTGATGTAGGATATTCAGTAGTGTGGACTAGACATAGAATGTGGATTGTAAGGCTACACTTTAAGTCAGTGTCTTCTTAAATTATAGAACATTTTTGACCACATTATATATATATATTGTTTTCTTTTTTGAGATGTAGGGCAAGATTATACGGTTCATTTTGATTTGTATACTGAAATAGCACATAAGTGACAAAGATAAATATATTTGTAATAAAGTAGTAAGTAAGTGATAGTCGTAAGTTAATAGTAAACAAACCAAGGCAAATTTGATTTTGCTTAGCCCAAAGTGAAGCTATTAATGGAGGAGAGACCTCAAATTTAGACGACTTATGTTAAACGACTGAGTCAGTTAATCGCCTGGTTCACACTCAATGCACTGTACAAATTCTTTCCATTTCGATAATAATCTTACATAAGTTATTTGCAGTGAGTATGGGATACAGTGTCTGTTCAAGTACACTTAAACAGATCACACGGCTTATTAGAAGCACGTGTTCACTATTTCTCGCATTAAACATTTCTGTTATCGGTTATCTTCTGATCCAGTGCATCAACTTAAACATGTGTTACAGCATCTCTGCAGGATTCCAGAGGTTGGAGACAGTTTAAATATCCAGTTCCTCTGACCATTCATTCATTACAATAATCTGTACAGTCCTTCCTGTAATTGATCAAAAGCTATCATTTTGCAATGTTATCGTTATCATCACTAATTGATTTGATGATCCATGCGTCCCATTAACAATGTAATAGATGGGAGATTAAGAATTTAACTGTCCATTGCCATTAATGTGATCAAGTTGTAATAGATTAATGAGCTACATTTCATTTAGATTAATCAAATTCAATTTTATGCAGTCCAGTTTCAGCCCATATATCCTGCCAGCACACAGATATGAAATGCTTAAAGTAGAATGATGTGCAAAGGTTTCAAAGATATTTTATGATACACTTCAGTTGTTGACTCTCTAGCTTCTCCATACAAAATATAAATTCATCTGAGTGGTTTTCAAATAAATGAATGCATTGTAAAACACAGAGGTTGAGCACCATTATCCCTTTAGTCAGACATACTTATTCCAATATGAAGAGGGCTTTATTTTGAAAAAAAAGAGCTAAAACTATAATCACATATTGCCTTTTTACTTACAAGTAATTTAGAATAAAAGCACCAATTTAAGTACAGTGACTACAGTGAAACTTGCTGAAAGGGTCAACCCAATCTAATTTTCTCCATCTCTCTCTCTCTATCGCTCTCTCTCTCTGTAATACAATTAGAAATGCTGCAGCTCCCCCTATTGGCATGGATCAGGTGGGAGCCTTTCGGAGATCAAAGTTTTGAGCCTTATCAAACACAGCTCTGTAGTGTAATGCAATACTGCAGCCAGGAAACAGTCTGACCAACATTTGACGCGTCTAAAGTGGTAATCTTTATTCATGATCTGTGCACTACGGTTTGCCTAAATGGCACAGTCAACGGAGCGATGCCGGACATGTCATTAAGGCATTTATGAGCGTAATTATGCATGCCTAATCTCAAATGTCATCAATAACTGCCTCATTCTACAGTACATTTGAGCTTATTCACTTCTCTTTCTATGCAGGAAAATTATATCAATTTACTGAGATCAAACAGTAGCGGAAATCCTTTAGTCCCGAGTGTAATTACTGATTTATTGGGACAAAAGCACCCTTTCTGCCTTACCAGTTGAATCTCGAGTGCTCCGCTCTTGAGCTCCCTTTGTCAGACAATGCCCGCGATGCACATTCAAGACGTTTACCGCATTTCTTTTCCATGAGAAAATTGAGAGGTTGATGCCTCTTGCTTGACAGATGGAGAGCAATAGACAGTGTGAGTGTCTCTCTGCCCGGATAAGTACCCCTCTTCACCCCAAGCTACAATCCCAGTGAAGCTCAAAGCAACCAATTTTTCATGTGATCATGAATTGCCTGGCTAAGTTTTTAAAATGAGATTTGTAGGCAGCCTCAGTTTAATCAAAATGGAATCCACATACAATAGCCAAAACATATAGTAGTAGTTACTTTTCTGTTTATGTGTCTTTTCAGCATTTCTGGGCTACATCATTGAGTGAAATCAAAATGAAATCAAAAGAAAGCAGCAGCAAAGCTGAGCATGAAGGCATGTGTGTGAACACAGCCTAAAACAATCTAAACTTTGAATTGATTCCGTCCTCTTTCTCCTCCCTTTGCTTCTCCTAGATGCTGAAAAGGCTGATTTAAACCCTTGATACCACCATACGTCTCTCAGTCTGAATGCATATCTGTCAGTAAGGAAAAAGAAGGAGAAATATAAATATGTCTGTGTAGATTACAGGAGGAGGAGGGGTTGGGGTCGCTGGTAAGTACATTTTGCCCCAGGTGACAGCTTGAACAAACTCACATGAAGCTCTCTGCCGAGAGAGTTGCATGCTGGACTGCGCAGAAACAATGGACTAATTAAGGCGAGGCTCTTGATGCAGGGTTCATTGCAAGTCCCTGAATCTCGGCTGGACGGTGGAATGAGCAGGGAGGGGTGTTTTTTCCTCCAGATTAAATTCAGATCAAGGCAGCTGACAAAATATGGCTTTGGTTCTGGCTTAATGAATGGCTCCAATTGATTTAGCTGCAAGTTCCATCTCCTATGGCTGCAGTATACACAAATACGCACACACTTTTCTTTGGTACCTGTGTAACTCAATGGATGCAGCATGGCACTATCAAAGCCAAATCTGACTATATAAAAAGCCAGAGCTATAAACTGTCCAACAAAAGGCATGTATTATTGTCTTTTTCCACATTACACTATGTCTACTATACTATACTGACATGAAGTGCCTGTGTGCATTTCAAAAATGTCACATGCAGATTGCTAAATTGAGCAAATAAAGCCCTGGATTCAATCTCTGCCAACTATATCAAGAGGAAAGATGGATTTTGGAAAGTAAACACGGGCATATGGTAAGACTTTAGGGAGATTAAGCTTTTTTTATGTGGTGTAGGAGTAGGGAACGAGAGAGACAGAGTAAAATCAATTCAACCGGGATCTAAATGCAAAAAGGGGGAAAACACAATACACAGTTTAAACGAATGAGGTATGAATGTACCGTAACTCTGCATGATATTCTACAAAGTGAGTGCATCAAGAGCATAAGGTGAGATAACTCAAACAGGCAGTTTAGCACTGGACAATGTGGTCTGGTAGGAAGCAGCATGCATACTTAGCACACACACACACACACACACACACACACACACACACACACACATAAACTCATATACACATATATTTCTTTATAATTACTGTATGGTTTGCTATCAGTGACATTGCACACGCTGGAAGCAAAAACCGGACCTGGAAAGTCTTTATTGGCCCTACGTTAAGCCCTGAAAACCATGGTAGCTGTCAGAGATACCATGGAGGCAACACTGTCACTAACTGCACTCCCTGAATAAATTGGATCAAATATTTGGAAAAAACTAAAAGTGGTTTCAGAGAGTGGCAGACAGAATGCTCTTTAATATTTAATATTCAATGATATATCCAGGATGGCAAAATAGCGAAAACAGGTTAACGAGATAACGAGTATATAACGAGTATAACTATTGTGTTTAACAATGACAAGCTCTGTAGCCACAAAACCAGCCTGAAAATGAAGAAAATCTGAAACGATTGCATAATAGTCTATATAGAGTACAGCCAGTCTGTGTTCGAGGGTCGGGATTTTAGCCAATTGTCAATGGCTGAAATGTTGTTAAAATGTGTCTTATTTTTCTTACCTACTGCCATTAAATCTAAGGTGACGAAATTTGGACTAATTAGTTAGTTACAACTTTGGCACACAATAGCGATTTATCCAGGTATTTTTAAAAAGCTGGGTACAATCCAGATAAATCGTGTGCTTATAAAGGACTGCACATGGGCTTGTCTTTCTTTTTGTATTTGTTTCATTATCCTTACCTTAATAAATGAGAGCAGTGTGAATCATAATTCCTCAGTTAAAAACTATGAAACAGATTTGGTCTGCTTTTAGCAAAGTGGAAGCACACCCCATCACGGCTGAGGTCAGCCGACTTTAAATGAAAGGTGTGTTTCAATGGTCAATACTTTCATTTTTCAAAATAAAAAAATACAGTTCCTCATTTAATATCTTCAAAATGCAATCTATTAGGGTCTCTTCTTGTGTGACACAAAGTGGATTTCAACTGTTCTTAAGAAATTGTCTATCTTCCAGCAAAGATCATTCAATCAGTCATAGATATGATGAGTCGGATCTGCTGAAGTAGCCAACTGTAAAACAAAAGGTAACTGCCAGGTCAAGCAAGAGTCGTAAAACAGGGCTTTAGCAGTTCACAAATATCCCTTTTATTGAAGATGCTGAAATGTAAGCTACAATAAAAGTTTATCTGATTCGATGGCGTTGAATAGAGCTGCCAAAATATCTGTGCAAAGCTACCGTTGTAGCTTAAATCACAAAGCAGAGCTGGAGAGAGATGATCTTCACCTGCACAGAATAAAAATCTATTTGATTAGCTTCTCTTTACTCAAATGAAAGAATGATCACAGGTGTGAAATGTATCATCCAAAACCAAACAAAAAAGAAAATAGGCTTTCCCATACAGCAGGCTGGGGTGACACGCATAATATATTGGTATCCTTTGTGCAAGTGAAGGAGAAAGTTACATATTCCTGCAATTTGGACCCAACAACACAATTCCCTCAAGGTGGAACTGATATTGTCCTTCTTCTTATATAACAAGCAGCACTTCTACTAATCAAATCGACTCTACAGTGTCATATGGCCACAGAAGGGCTTAATGCGGCTTTTAAACGGCAGCTATTATTTTCTGTACCACTCCCAACTCCAAACTCACACATATTCCATCCATCCTCTAAAACTCCATCCATCACTCTGGTTTTGCCGACAGTTCATTTTGGGGTTTTAGAGTCGTTTGTTTCAACTTGGCAGTGACAGCTATGTAGCTGTTTGAAGACTGGGAAGCAAACACATGCTGTCATCTGTCTGCCTGCCTCTCTGTCTGTCTGTCTGCCAGCCCAGACGGTGAGGTTCCTCACAAGTGACAGGTTTCCGTTCAGCAATCTGGCTCGTCTGCTGATTTGAATTGGGATTTGGATGTGCAAGCACAGCAAGTTTGTGTGTGCATGTATGTACGTGGCAATTTGCATGTTTATCTAGAGTGTGTGTGTGTGTGTGTGTGTGTGTGTGTGCATATGTCCAGCAGATTGAGTTTAGCATTTTCAGATGCAAGGCGCTAGCTTGTAACAGAAATAGGGATTTGGCTTTTGGAGCCAGAAACAAAACAACTAAACCGAAAGAAAAACTTGTGTGGTAGAGAATAATTCAAAGGCATCACCCCGAACAATTCAATATAGATAATTTGTTCCCCTCAATTAAAACACTCAAAGCTTCATTCTAACACCACAATCAAAGCTTAAAATGTAAACACATGACATTCCATAGAGCTTTATCTGCTGGCCAAGACTGACTGAAACAGACTGACTGCTAAACATAGACGCTATGTCGTAAAGAGGAGGTGGTAGCAGGCGGGAAGTTACGTCACCCACAACATATTATATTCTCATCTTCCTAAAAGAGAAATTTGTGTGCAGGGACTATATCTGTGGTTATTGAAACCACTTGTTTCAGCTCTATTCCCCTCTCCATTAACATCATTGTTGGTAAGGGAATTAATGTATAAGGATTCTGATCATATTATCATATTGGGCTAGATTGTTATTTTCTGCGACCCTAATTTCGGATTTGAGTGGGTACCTTTGCTCTTGCCTGTCTCTCCACTGTGTATATATCTCAATCAAACCGCGATGCTCATCGGAATACACATATTTGATTGGCTGAGTAGCATCACGTGATATGATTTACAACGCATGCAATTGGTATCAACCTGATAAATTAAAGCACTTAAAATAACATCTATACTGAGGGAGGACATGTTTTTAAAGTAGTTTCACTTATCTACAAAGCTTAATAAAGTATTAATTAATTAATTGGTACATCGTCCAGAGAGCAACAGCTATTCCTCTATGGAAACGTGGTCATTCACATGCTGTTGATACAACAGTCAAACTAGCTTTGATGTGGACATCTGTGGTTCTGTCCACTGAGGTTTGAGTCAACCTGTGAGATTATGTTTTGCCTTCAGAGCAACGTGTGTTGATGAGGGTGTTTCAGTTTCCACAGGTGTTAAGAGAGAGTCATCTGTAGGAAGTGAAGATGCTGATTAATGATCACTTCTCAGAGATGACAACCATCGCAGGGAGGAATCTGTGACCTTTCCAACTTTTTTATATCACAAATGTTTAGGAGGAGAACAGCTGTCTCGTTTGATCTGACTCTCCACCATGAAAGACTAACATTACAGCTCCCCAGGGTTAGCAGATAGCTTTTTTGGGAGCGGTATGTAAGTGGGTGGTGGCTTCCAGTGTATGCATGTGTGTGTATTCCTTTATCCTTCCTTGTTTTCCTTATTCCCCCAGACAAAACAATTGAAAGGCTGTTTACATCACATTCTCTTTGCATTATGAGTAAGACAATATGCAAACTGTTCAAACCAAGAGGTGCTGCATTGAAACTAAATGAAACATTTAGCCGAGGGACATGGACAGGCAGCAAAAGCAGACAGCAGATGAAATGTTGCTGAGGGAATAGAGGGAGGGGGAAAAACACTCCTACATTTTACATTGTAAGTTGTTCCATCATCTACGGCCAAATAACTCAATCAGCAATCTGTCCAGACATTTAGATAATGGAGTTCTCCTTCAGTGATGACTGCAGGCATTCACTCCCTCTGTGATGGAATGACATCAACCAATCTTCTGCTTTTATTTACCTTTGGCAATCCATCGCAAATTTAATATTACAGCACGCATTTCAACATCTGCTCTCACTAGTTTTCATCAGAGGTCAAAATGTTTCAAAAACTGCTGTGTGAGTGCTGTCATTAGAAGTTTGTCAAGGAAGAAACATTAAATAAAAACTTCTTGGCTCTGCTGTGCTGGGTTTTCAGTCTCTGCTATTGAGGAGCCTATGGACTGTAAATGGGGCGCAGTGCACTGTGGAAGCTGCTGCCATACAGATAGATTACGCTTGTCACTGCTGATCTACATGAAATGGCTGGCCATTACCGGAATGATCTCAGGCCGCATACAAATGCACATTATATAAGCGGAGCACAGGTGGACAATCGGCATGAAATAGATATTTGATGGCGACAAGTAGTGTGTATTGTAATCTACATGGTGAAAGACAGATGGCTACATGGACTGTAGTATAGTGCTTGTGAATACACACACAAACTGAGGCACGTGCAAGACTCACCCATGGTCATCCACTCACATGCACGGTATACACATGGATCCCCAAAGCAGATAAAACCATCAGTGGAATTAAAATCTGTGTGCTGTGGTGCATTGGGCCGAAGTACTCACTGTAAACACATCACTCACAGTGTAGCCAACTGGGCCAAGGGATCAACCCAAGGGTTGGGGAGGAGGGAAAAGGATTTTAGTGTGTGTGTGTGTGTGTGTGTGTGTGTGTGTGTGTGTGTGTGTGTGTGCATGTTGCAGCTGACTAGCACTAAAACACTAAGACAGTGATCTTTAGATGTACAGGTATAGTGGATTACAGAAACTACTGTATTGTTAAGCATGAGTTCGATTTAAATCTGCAATACAGAAAAATTAAGAAAAAATGACCCTAAAGCTTGGGGATATTCTGTATTTTCAATAACAATTAAATAATCTCATTATAAGTAAAAGTCTGTGTAGAAAAAGTCTGAAATAGCTCATTCCTCTGTGCCACACACCTCCATTTTCATTTTAAAAAACTGTTAAAAGTACATTAAAGAGACACACTGTTGCAGTAAGTGACCTGTTCCTTCATAATCGGCAAGGGCACTAGTTTTATTTGAGTCAATCCCACATCGACTATCCTGCTGCCAGAAACACTAACTAATGTACCAAACGTTTTAAAAGTTTTTCATCTTTAAGAAGAAAACAATTGACACTAAAAGACAGGAGAAGGGGCCATGTATTGGTGGTTTTGGTCATTTCATAGGATTTTATGACAGTAACAAAAATATAGAATATCATCAGCCTGATCATTTAACACTACAATGAAATATGTTGTATTTTTGCATCAAGCTCTTAAATTGTATTACAATAAAGATGTCTGAAACACTTTCTCTCTTCATATACATTCTGCGATAAAGCTTCTTTTAAATTTAGATGCAATATTAGACTGACTATAGCTTGACTATAACACATCTGAAATATCTAGATCCTAAAAACTGAAATGTTTGATGATGGGACTTCAGAAAGAGACCTTTGAGCCTTTTCCATAACTTCAGCTGAACAGCAATGTTTTAAGAAATTCCAATAAGTTAAATTAATTCACTATCGATAAACCTCACTAACCTCCTGCAGATGACGTTCAACTGTTATAGAATGGACAGAGGCCAATGCTGGGAAATATCGTGACAGTGGATTGTGGAAGGAGAAGGAGACACAGAGGATGCGGTCAGCACCAGAGAGGAGGAGGGGTCCGTATGGGAAGTTAGAGAGGTCTGTGTCAATCACACAGGCCTGGCCAGTGGCTGAGTGGGAGGTGGTGATGGACCAGAGCAGGCTCCCGTTATCAAGCAAAAGGGCACAGAGGGGACAAGCTTAGACGGGCGGACGATGAGTGAACCTCGGCTAGACTGAAACAGATAAATAAATTGGATGAATTTTTAAGTAGAATAAAGAGAGCGACGGAGAGAGAGAATGGGGGCCTCACTGTTCGGGGTCCAACATGAAACAGGACCCGAGCTCTGGAGACCTATTGTGTGGAAGATAGAGAGAGAGCGGGACTGAAAGAGAGGCTGTGGACGTGAGAGAGATTGTGGGTTTAGTGCAGAGAGCAAGAGAGATGGAGGATATCGCGACCGTTTTAAGGGATACACTGAGACAAGACGGGATGAAAGATAATAGAATAGAACAGGGACAGTCTTTGTTGTCCCATTCTTCACAGCTGCTTTGAAAGCTTGATTACTCAATCTCTGCAACCAAATGGAAGGAGCTATCTTGGCTTTCTGTAGAGCGAAGTACACACAGGTCTGCCATATGTCTTAAAGTAATATAGAAAGCCTGGATCAAAGCACAATAAAACTGAGATAGAAGATACATTTTACAGCTAATACACGGATCTCATCTAAATCTTGTGGAAAAGAAGATCAATGCGAATGTAGCTCAGTCTCAGACAACTTTTATTAGAAACAAGGAGCAACGAATATCAGGCGCGGCATTTCATCCTCTTTGAGCTTCTAAGGCTTTAAGCCACACTTTGAATCGGTAGTGAGGTGTTCCACCTGCAGTCTTCCCTAGCAGCCTAGCATTTTGAAACAACAGGAGGGAAAGGTGGAATATTTACTGAAGGAGACACAAAGCTGTGGTGATGAGGGGATAGCCAAGAGGGAGGCTGCTGCCTGTAACACGGTACCACACACAGACCTACACAATCACACTCAATGAAATGTTTGAAAAACATTTCGTTTGTTCTGTTTGGCAGATATTTGATTAAAAAAATAAGTAAACAAGACTACAAATGTGACAAGGCATTCAATGCCCACTTTTGTCATTCAGTTTTCAACACTCAGACAGACACATATCAGTCAGAAATGAAAAGTTATTGAGGTTCAATACCCTTGCCTATTCCCACTTGGTGTCTAACCTGTATTTGTGTATAATTACATGCAGCAAAGATTACAGTAAATCAACCTCCGTTTACTATTGATGACTTATTTATGTTTCCTTTTGGATAAGGCTAAGAATCCACCTTTGTAGACATATCAACTACTGTTCAAGCAGTGTTTTCTAGCAGTTTGAAGTGTCACTGTTCACTGTTCAAATCAAGAGAGCCAGCCCAGACAAAATGAAAGCATCTGTACTAGCATCAACATATGGGGAGGTGTCATTTGTGGGCTGATGGCTGACTAAGAAATACTTGAGAAACAAGAACTGCTTAGAGAGAGAGTGACGCACGAGTTAATCACACACTGGAACAGTTGTAAGAAAAAAGAGATCTCATTGAGTCTGATGAAGAATTTTCTTTGAATTGGCTCCTAGAGAAACAAAAAAACATGGAAGCAAAGCATTTTCTTGTCAAACAATACAAAACCTTCAACATGCTAAGGGGTGACAAGTTTCTGGCACTGGCCACCCACAAATGTGTGAACTCCTCTGAATCACAGAGGAAAAGTATGAGAAAGTCTAAATCACAATCCATGCAGCCAAAACAGTGTCGTGCAGCGCATACACGTGTCCAGAAACATTGAAAGTGACGCATTTCAATGTGTTTCATATCTAACCTGGGAAATGTACATAGACAGACTATCACTTAAACTTTCCTGGCAGCATTTGAGAGAAAACTGATGATAGCAGGTCTGCGTAGTGTTCCAACTGCAGCCTCCTGAGACTCATTTGTAAACACACAGACAGTAAAGATTGCCTCACACATACCTCCCAATACATGTGGACATTTAACAAAAACCTTCCCATTGAAGTCTATACTCATTTGATGCCATCCGCACTTAACACAGACTCTCTCCATCCCTTTCTCTCCCTCTTTTCGTCCCTCCCTGTCTCTCTTTTTTTCTCATGCTTCACCCAGGATGTCCGGATGAGCCTCTCTAACTCTTCAATACAGCAATGTCCCCCTCTCCCTTCATTTCTTTTCATGTCTCTGTTGGCCTGCTACAGTGGGATGGGAGCAGACAGCCAATAAAAGAGCAGCTTGTTTCTGGTTCACCAAAACATAGAAAAGGGGGCTGATCCTTTCTGCGTTGAGTGGTTTGTTTTTCCTCCTTTCTGTGTACTTTGCTCCAGATTTTGGCCTCTTTTAATGTGGTCTTAATAAGAGAGAGGGAATGATTTAACAGAATTCATTACCCCAAGCTGGCAGGCCAAAGCATTTTCTGCACACACAGCAGCGGGACGTTGAAGTCTATAAAATTCTATTAAAGCCTAAACAGAGACATAGTGTTGGTTGAGCGGGGTAGTTTAATGACTATAGTAGAGTCAACGTGTTCATTCAATTAGAAAGATTAATTTCCTCCTGCATATAGCTGGCGGCTTTGATTTGAACAAACGCGGACCAGAGAGAGCAGCGGTCAGAGATGGGAATGAAAGTATCAAAATCTGTACTGCTGAATATGTTAACATTTTTATTGGAAAAAAAGTATCTAATATATTTTCTTTTTTTTTAAAGTACTTCTAAGAAAGAAATACACTGCAAAAGTTTTTTTGCATCTGTAAATACAAAACACAAAAATTATGCATCACAACAAGCCATCCGTGCATCTGTTCTTGGAATCAAAACACTATTACACTACGGGATAAGTCAAAATATGCATGTTGTTATACTCAAGGCCCCCTCCACCGATACCTGAACTCCTAAAAGTTCTGTTAATATTTGATTGGCACAGGAGGCTTCTTTTTTTTTTAAACCACCAGCACATCATTTCATTGTTAAATCTTTTAATATAGCGTATATATAAATATGTTTTTGTACTGTATTGGGCTCATGAATAATTCAGGAATGATAAAGAAGGCTCTCAGGGGCTGTGGTTGTGGTTGTTGTTATTGTTACTCTTTTGTTTGCCGTTATTGCACTTTTCTTGGCCCTAAGCTGTACCCTCTCTTCTTACGCGGTCCACTTCGGAGCTGGCTTGTTTTGTTCAGAGGAATCACTGTAGGCCCTTTTGTTTTCTTGAGTCTTCTTGAGTGTGTGTGTGTGTGTGTGTGTGTGTGTGTGTGTGTGTGTGTGTGTGTGTGTGTGTGTGTGTGTGTGTGTGCAGTGACTAATGGAGACTGCACAGAAATGAGTGTGGCAGCCATTATTATGCTGGTTGCAAACATTCAAAGGTTTTCTGAGGTGTGTGATGGTAGTCAGTAATGTTCAAACAGTTTTATGGGATTTAGAGTCTACTGCCATGCTGACGGCTCTGCGAGGCTGTAATTAGAGGCACAATGGTGCTATAAGCTAAATGCTAATATCAGCATGTAAACATGCTATCAATGAAAATGCTGACACACTAATGTTTAGCAGGTAAAAATGTAAGGTTCCAATTTGCCATGTTGACCAACTTATTTTATCGTTTTAGCATGCTAACATTTATTTATTAGCACTAAACGCACGATTCAGCTGAGGCTGATGGAGATGTCATTTTCTTTTGCTGGAATTTGACTTAAGTAAAAGTATTAAAGATAATTAAGGGATCACCAAAGTGATCACAATCTATCCTCAGGGGAACATTAATGCCAGTGTCATGTGTCATGGTAATCTATATAGAGTAATATAATTCATGGTTGTTGTTGTCGCGACATTTCACTCAAAATCACAAATGTCTAGCTCATGGTGGCTCAAGGGCAAAAATTACTATGACACATTTGGGCACCATGAATATTTGTACTAAATTCTATGGCGGTAGTTGTTGATTCAGTCTAATACATTTTTTTGCCGAGCACTAAAAATGCACTGACAGGGAATACATTTAACAAATTTTAATTTAGTGTTTTACTATTGTGTACTAAATGTATAGATCAAGTAATAACATCCTGAAACTGCATCCTGGTTAAAGTTTCAAACAAGCCATTTTAAATTCATTACACTCTGTTGATCACAGGTTTTTTATTTGCAATTCAGACAGGGCTTATGAGTTTGACCTGTCAGCCCTCCATCACGGCACAATGGCTCGAACGATTGGCCAGATAAGCAATGCAACAAATACACAACAGCAGCAAAAAGCTGTTTAAGGAAAACCTCCATCAAATTAAGGTTAAGACGTCAGATTTTGAACTGCCTGCCGTCCTTGGCCTCTCACAGCTCAAATGCAGGTGTTGTGGAGACAGCAGGGCTGCTGGGTCAGCAATCAGCACTCACCGGTAAACAAATGCAGGAGGAGGAGATGCGACAGAGTGCTGATGGTGAGAGGGGAGAAACGAGGCGAGCAGATATACATTTTGAGAATTCAAGAGTGAGTAGGAGAAGGCCAAAGGCAAGAGAGGTGGAAAACGCAGTGGGAGAGAGAGAGAGAGACGTGAACTCAAGGAGAGGTGGAAGGAGAAAGTTAGGATCGGCAGAAGCAAATTTGAGTTGAGCAACTAATGAGTCGGCGCTTGTTTGGGAGCTTTGCAGAATATAGAAGTGAGAGTGTGAAACAATGTGTCAGTGGATGTGCAGTTTAAGGGTGTATTCAGACAGAATACAAAGCTAATTTTAAGAAGGTGCAACTGCATATAATTTGGAAATATTATAACCTAGTTGTTCTGTTGCTGTCTGCCTTCAACTCTGACTATACGCATTACATCTCTAACCCACATTAAATGCCCAATGATATCAATGTGTTGGTAGTGAAAACAGCAGCCTGTTTCCGATGGCCTGCCCTCTATAGGCCCGTCTACAACATAAAGAGGCTCGGGGATAGGAAAATGTGTTGTTCACCTGACACTCAACATCAAAAGTATAGATCATCATGTCATGGATTGTTGTACTCATATTTGCAGAGGCAAACATGCTCAGTCAGTCGATTGCTCAAACACCTGTGCCGTGTCAGTGAATTCATACAACGGCATTGCTTACTGGCTCTATTCTTTTGTTTCACCACAAACTAAAGATGAAGAATCTGCCCTTAGTCCAAAATGGATTCACCAAGAAAGGTGCTAGTAGCGCATCGCACACCTCACCTTGGAAAACTGATACACATCGCATGCATCACGGTGATATGCTTGGCCATAGATCACAGTAGAAAACAGTTAAGTCTAGTTCAATCATCCTGAGGTGAAACGTTAGGTAAAAGTAAGGTGAAAATCACTCGCATCACTACACTAAAGATTTGATTGTAGATATTTCGCAGTTTATCTGAAAGATGAACCTTCCCAGACTGTGTCAATTCATTTTGGACTGTTAAAGAACCAGACTGCTGTGGAACAATCAATATTATGAACAAAGCTCCTACTGTGAGGCCTTTTTTTCCACAAGGAAGAAGAATGTGTGTGTTCTTTAATGTCTGTGAGGTCTCTCAGAACTCTAGAAGCCAGACCACCTAGAGTTGTCCTGCACTGCATGCACACAACTTTAATCTTTTACTACTGCAGACACATAAAGATAAAGAATCTATCTGCAGTCTAAGATGGAGAGTGCAGGATGGAAGATTTAAGGTGTTTTACCCTCCCTGCTGAGCCTCGGAGTCAAATGTCTGTTTCCTTGATCTTCCCCAACTGGTTTATAGGCCTTTTTTTATTGCTTCCACAATTTTTCCCCCATAGGTTATCTGGTGAAATTTGTTCATGCATAAAACCACTTTGTCTTCTTCTTTATTCATTGGCTGCTTCACTATTTGGCTGTATTGCAAAGACAGTAAAATGCTCCTTGAAAGAAGTCATGTTTTCTTTAAAGAAGACGGCCACTAGTCGATGGATTGGAAAGCAGCGTCATTTCAGGCTTCAAAGAAACAAGATCTTCACTCAAAAAAGTTGTCATCTTGATCATATCCCAAAGAAAATTTGCAAGAGGAACCTAAAAGGAAAAATCTGAAATACTTCAGTACCAATGCAGCTTCACAACACTGAAAGCCTACACGCAGGGTCATTTCGTTTTGCAGACATCGCCTCTGATGTTAGGCGACCTGAAATAAATCCACCAGAATATTGTTAAAACAAAGAAAAGTTAAACATAATCAAAGCACAAACTCTCCCTCTTTCTGCCTTTGTGAGATTTCCGCTTAACCACACACACTTATACGCACATACACTCACCTACGCAATATCCATCTAATCCATGTAACTCCCGAATCCCAGCCTGCAGTGGAGGTCACCACCCAATAAACCAACCGTGTTGAGGAATTAAAGGTCGGAGGCCTGAGCCACTTCCAAGTTGGCCTATAAAAGCTGTGGTCACATTCTGAGAGGAAAGCTTGAAGACCTGAAATGTTTTTTTGTTACTCACCAGACACACACACAGAAATACACACACATAGATCTCATAGACCTCATTCAGCTGTCAAACTACTGTCTCCTGGCCCTATTTACGCTTGTGTAATTACCAAAGCCGGATGACAGGTCGCTGACAGATGGCAGATAAATGGGCTGTGCCCTTGAGTTTGGACTGCGACCCGCATTGCCTGTTCATCAAAAACATAAAACATAATAATACTGTAGGTGCAGAGTCACACATACGGATACCAAATCCAAGGACACAGGAGTGTAAGAGGTTTCCACAGACACTACATGACTATGATACACTCCGCACTGACGGAAAATGCAAGTCTGAATGTTCAAACTATTTCTTTCCTCAGGAGAAATATACTACCACAAGTGCCGTAAATGTATTGGCACATAAGTATCTTTGACAGCAAGTAGTCTCTTCTGGGAGCAGTTTAGTTAATGCTTGTCGGGTGAGAAACTGAAGGATTTTAAGATGTTGCTGCCATCAATCCACAGCATAATTTTCATCTGAGAGAAGAGACGGGGGCAGCCATAATGTTGTGTCATCTGTCAATAAAATGCTTTCTTGCTCCCACAGCAACCATGCAGTGCCATCCTGTTTTGAGCCGATTGAAATGCATATCATCTTACACAATGCATCAACTATGTGGTGATGAATATTCCTTTTTAAGCCGTTTGTGTGAAACTAAGGATGGCAACCAATATCATATGAACACATAGTTATTTTTGCCATCATGTGAGCAAATAGTTAATTTCTAGACACACATTGCAATCATTTAGTCAGGTTTGACTCACATATAAGCCTACAGTAACATGGCCCCATTTTGCTGCAGGAACTCGGTCATAAACCTTTCATAATTCAGTCACTGCAGTATTATTACAGCTGCTACGGCCACTCACAGCAGAGCCAGGAAGACAGTTGACGACGCCATTCAAGTACAAAAAAAGAGCGCATCAAAAATTGGGAAGCGCAGTGCCAAAAATCTTAACCATCTCACCACCACCTCTTTTGCTTCTGGATAACTTTCATCCTCAAGCCTGGAAACTCTGGCTTTCACTTGAGGTGACCTAGCTGTTACCGCTTTGTGATGTGGTGAGTAAAACCAAACTATCCTCGAAAATATGCCTGGAACTCATCTGCAGCTAACACTTTGTCAATAGACAGTGGAGGAACACTGCAGGCAACTGGGCAATTGCAAGTCCTCAGCTACTCCAATCACCTGACAATACTCCTGCCACATTGGCCCATGTAGGTATATTGCAATTTAAGAGGTTGGAAAAAAATACAGAAATTGCTTTGGGTATAGTCAATATATCATTAACTAGGGAATTAAAGGGGTCTGTCAAGCATAGCAACACACAGCAAAGCACTGAGACACTAATTTGTGATGTGTTATATTACACAGATAAAGACTAAAGCAGCCATTTGGTTGTATTACCCCTGGAGGCCAAGGGAATGAAATGTTTACGAGCACACATTACTTTGTCTCTCATTATTTGCAAGCAGTCACAAGAAAATATTTACCGGTGGGCTTTTAATTTCCTGCTTGTTTCAGCAACAGTCTACGGAAAGTTTAAACATTCTAGTTTGGTTGGTTCCTGTTGCTTGTTATTAATCAAGCTTTGGAGCTGTTCAAATAGTTCTGTTCACAAAAACACAATTCCATATGTTATGCGGGGGTATTGGAATGACAAGTAACTAAGTAGAAAAAGTTCTGTCAAAAGATCTCAGCAAAGAACACTGAGTTTCATCGTGTAGAGATGGTTAGCATAGTACATGCCGTCATTCGTTGAGTGTGTCTGTGAGAGTGTGTTCAGTGTGTGTTCAGCGCAGGGCTCTGTACCCGTCATCCTGTCTCCAGAAGGATTTAATCTAGTCCCTCAGGCCTTGTGCTCAAAGGCAGTGGCTGGCAACTGGCAGGGGGGGTGAGAGATATGCATGATACGGTGTACTGTAAGAGAATGTGTGTTTGTGTGTGTATGTGTGTGTACGCAAGTGCACGCAATTTATTGTGTCTGTCTATTGTGCCATTGTATTTGTGTATTTGTACCAACATGCACATGTATGGTGTGTGAGTGAGTGCAAGTCCTCCCGTGAATGTGTGAATGTGTGCGTGTAGTGAGAGATGCATGGAAATCCCAGCTCATATGGAATAACAGATTTTTTTCTATGGCTCAAATGTAAATGTAGAACGGGTCGGGGAAAAAGTGCATATAAAGCTTATAATTTAATATCTCTAATACAACAACAATCAGCAGTTGTAAAAGGCCAGTAAGTATTAGATGAGTCCGATATATATATATATATATATATATATATATATATATATATATTATAAATTTGAGTTACAGCTTATTTATTTAAAGTTGGTGAATGCTGAGTGTAAAAGTTTGATTTTGAGCCCAGAAACAATGGTTTGGCCTTAAAAATTGTATTTTCTGGAGCTTTTACAGAAGTTGATGCAAAACAACATCTTTGAAGAGGTTCAGATCTCAACCCCATAGATGAGCCTGTTAGTATAAGTATGGGACCAAGTTCTATACTTACTGTATAGCACTGAGTTATCTCTGTGACAACTAGGCAAATTCCTTCGACTGATACTTTTGAAAGCTGTTGAAGAAGCCAGTAAGTCAAATTTGAGTTAAAATATGTTTTCTAAATTGGTCTATTGGCTATTTCAAATACTCGGTATCATATTTAGCTGTAAAATGTATTAATTTAATTTGATCAAAACCACACGTATTTCCCAAAAATATATTTGGTTAAGTTGTAAATTGAAGTTTAAGATTGATCTCTAAGTACGGCAAACAGGTTATTCATTTCAAATTATACCCTCCATCCACTATGCCACCCACACCACAGTTTACATTAGCTGGATATGCCTGTCGCTGAAAGCCTGAATACAGATTGACATTTCATGTAAAGGCCTCACTGTTAATTACAACAGTGCACAGCTGCAGGTTAGTGTTGGCTAAAAATGAGTTATCAAGCCCTGAGGCTGTGAATGGTCACACTGTACGAACAGCGGTTTCGTATGTCAATCTACAGGGGGGCTACTGTTGCACCGCTAAGCCTTGTCATTGTTACAGTTGCTACTGTTGGATAGGGGACACACTTACAGTATTGGTATCTGGTGTGTGTGTAGTGTGTATAAGAGACTGTGTGTGTACAATGTAGGGTGGCTCCTAATGTGTTACGGGTTGAACAAATTGTGTATTTGTGTGTGCGTGCGCTCAGATAAGTGCATCGGACAGCGTGCACAGCATGCATGTGTCAGCACAAGCACGTGGACACAAATGTGTCTGTCTTTACCTCGTGCATGTGTTCCTATCAGTGTCTCCTCGGTCATCTGTGTGCTTTCTATTGTAAGAGTGTGTCAGTGTGTTCTGGCAGAATTTCAGATCCTGCGCCGACAACAACAGGACACCCAGTACCAGTGCCAAGTCACACAGTGCCCCCTAATTCCCCATAATCCACCCTGTCTCCAGGCAGGTGATCCTTGTGTGTCTTTTTAAGTGTGCATATGTGTATGTCTTTGTGCCAAGCCCTGCTCTGGGGACATCAGCAAACTGTGGCTACTCTCACAATGCTTTGGAAACTCATTCTCCCCATCAGCCCATCACTCCTCGCAGTAACCAGAAAGCTAAGCCTGTCACAACCCTGGTTAAGCCTTATCATGTGCTTTGTCTCTCACTGGGGGGTATAGGGCTATTAAATATCAAACCAAGGCCACTTCGGTCGTGCCATTAGTCATTTTGTCAGCTACTGGTGTAGCATTTCTCCATTGGGGCTTCATTGCAAATCTCCTACCCAAACGTAACTGCCTAGTTAACACTGTTATTTAGGCAGCTGTCTAACTTCATAATATATTTTTCAAAATTCAAGCAAACCGTCTTTACCTTAGTTGACTTTAAGCTCAACTGAGTG
This sequence comes from Anarhichas minor, assembly GCF_050575085.1. NCBI lineage: Eukaryota > Metazoa > Chordata > Actinopteri > Perciformes > Anarhichadidae > Anarhichas > Anarhichas minor. The sequence goes on from NW_027466456.1 coordinate 10,669,827, forward strand.
GTAGATTTTAGCATTACATATACGTATATTCAAGCTAGCTGGCAACATTTGCAATGCAACAACACAGTATTGTTGAATGTCAGAAATGGCCATATTCAGACCCCATGCATACATAAATGCAACCTCTTCATTTATTTTAATAAGTGTAGCTTACTAACAAGTTCACAGACGGAATAAACAACTGAGATATAACGTTTTAGTTAGTAAGCTTTAAATTTAGAGAGTTGCAGGCTACTTGTTTCCCTCTGCCACCAGCTAACCATCTCCTGGCTTCAGCTTCATATTCAGCTTACAGACAAACGAGTTGTATTGATCTTCTCATCTAACACTCAGCAAGAAAGCAAATGAGCAAATGTCTGAAAATGTTGCACTATTTCTCCAATAAAGCCCCCAAAAAAACCTTCCTCTGTTGAGATGGACAGCCAGCATTCAATATCAGTATTACATCAAGCAGAACTCCATGGCTGCCAGAGGATGTGTTACATTACCTGAAAGTTCTTTCTTGCTAAAATAATAACAGATGTGTAATATAGGTGAAGCTGAACCTCATGGAGGCACACATTCATGAATGCACCCAGACAAATGCATGCACTCAAACATATGTTCATACCCCAGAAGGCCCACATAGACATCTGTTCAAAAACACACTCTTGCAATCCCACAAACGCGCAGGACATCATCACCCCCACCACCATTCCACCCACACCGACTTTAACATGCCCACTGCATTTGTCAATCAGCCAGTCAGTTATATCAGGTGTCAATCATCTTCCTTGCTGACCAGCCATCACGCCGTGCAGCCGGAGTGAATACCGGCCCCCCTGCTGCACTCCAGCATGAACTCCTCACCCCAGCCAAAATGCACTTGGCCTCCCTCCAACCTTCCATCAGCCTGCCAGCTTTTACCTTTCTCCCTCTATTCACAACACCAGCATTTATGGACTCAAAAAGATCCATCACTCAGAGTAGTCTATGTACCATATCCCCCCCACCCCCCATCCCTGTTTAGGCCCGTATCCAACTATTCATGGTATTTAGCCTGAGTGACAGTCTTTAATAATGTGTTCAAGAATAAAAGGGCATTATTAAAAGGGTGAAGGGGGAGGGTGGCTACTAAAGGCCAGCTATCAGAACAGCCAGGTGAGAAAGCATGTTTGTATGGTGGGCACTTGTTTGCAGGCCCAAATGGGTCATGCCGGTGGTAACGTATGCTGGCACAGGTGTGTAATTAAAAAGAAAGCACACAGAAAGGTGTAATAGCTTGTTCAATCAATGGACAACAATTATCTCAACAAATGCCCCCCAGTGTGCTCAGTTCGACACTGATAATGTAGTAATGACAGCGCACTATGGCGGTAATTTGGTGTGTAACTCTATGTGAAGTTAGCAATAGTTAAACATCACAAAAGGCATTACCGGCATGTCTAGGAATGTGTGCTGCGCGGCTGATCCTGGCCAATGATAAGGCACCATCTGTTACCCATGAGTGGAACTGGTGGGCTGTCCATGCACACAGATGCAAACACACACCACTCTTGTCACTTGTTCCAAAGGCCTCCTTCCGTTGCCTCGATTATGGAGGGGTTTTGGTGTTTTTTTTTGTTATTGTAATGTCTTTGGGTGACACACTGCCCTTTCTTCTTCTCTTCGGTTTCTAGCCAGGATTACGAGAAGTAAAGGGGGTTGAAGGAGTGGCTGTAAACTCCCGTCTCCGGTCTCTATCTTCAATGAATTTAGGGACACATGGCCCCATAACAGCAATACCATTCCCCTCCATCCAATTTGATTGGATGTGCCAGTGCCAGCAGGGGAGAGGGAGAGACTTACATTGTAAGCGAAGGAGTGACAAGAAAAAAAAAGAGATCATATTATATCAGTTTTTCCTCATGCTGTGTAAAGTCCCTGGTTGTTGTGCTTGGAAGAGGTTCAGAGTGTGAGAGGGCTGCCATAGGGCACAGAGCGAGGATAAGGTGACTCAAACTTAGTAAAATGGTCCCAGGATTGTATTTCCACAAAAAGCTTAAGAAAAAAAAAAAGTGGCATAACAATCTTTCTGACCTCACTGTGGTTTAATTAAAGTGCAAGTGAGATGAATGTCGATTCTTTTTGAAAGTGATTTTTTCCCTACTTGCCTGCCTCGTAATGTTACACAACATTGAAGCAGGGAAATTGTCCCTTCCAATCAAAGTCCCTAAATTTGTATTGTTCAGTTATCTGATGGAGGTTTAGAATGACAGGCTGTCCGCAAATAGCTGGCCAATACCGGTCTGGGGCAAGTCACTGTTGGAAGTATAACCATATGCCTGATATCTGTACTAGCTGGGGCTATTTTAGGATGTTTGCTTGCCAAAGATGAGGATGGAAATGAAATGTGGAGAAAAACAAGGTGTCCTTTCTTCAGCAAGAGAATTTCTTCATGTAATCTCTATGGAGATATCTGCCATCTTGCTCTCTTGATTAGTTGATACTGCATCACTGAACGGCCCGGTTAAACATGGAGACCAACAGTTCAATCGTGTTTATTGGTCGTGTTTATTGGTCTTATTGGTAACACTCTACTGATGGATCCCAATAAATCAATAGCGACAGCAAGTTTTTGAATGTGTGCGCTCTCCACTCTGGCTCCACTGGTTGTCGAGAAGCTTTTCTGCTTACTAGAATTTCCTCCCTCAATAAGCATACATCAGTTCACCTCAGCCCTTCAATATCCCCAGCTCCCTTGAATGTCACTTCCAAGTCTTCTTCCATTACATGGAACTTAACATTCTCCAACTTCTGGTCCCCAAGGTGGTTGCCTGCGTGACAGTGACGGAGGGACGTTGAGTAGGTGGTGGAGGAGCAACAGGAGGATTGCCAAAAAAACGTGTCAGGAGATTGGTAGAGAAGCAGCAGGAGGGTGACACAGAACTCACCAGTGGGAAACAGCGGTGAAGAGGTCTTCAGATTAGTGGGAAGCCACCAGGGGAGCACCAGCAGGGGATGCAACGACAGAAGTCAGATATGAGTTAGAGATAGTGGGTTCGTAACTGGAAAGTTGTCAGTTCCACTCATCCAACCAACTCAAAATATATGCAGAATGAATAAGTAATGCAGACTGCTCTCATGAACGATTACTACGTTATTTATGACATTAATAAACCAGTATGAAATGCCACAGTGTTCACACTTTTTATGACCTCTGACACAACTTAACCTCTCTTTTCACCTTGAAATATTAGTTTTATACTATTATTAGTGATAGTTCATATACAGCAAATAGTTTGGAGCAAATGTATTATGGTCCTTGAAGAATCTTGAGCAAAGGCACTGAGCTCTCGCTCAGTATAAAGATTTAGTGGCATGATGAGCCTCACAGGTATAACAGGGTAGTTGTGTATCAAGCGTGTTCTTGCCGAACCTGTCAGGTTAAATAAGGGGTTAACCAAATAAAGGGTGACGCTGAAGTTGCCAAGTGTATGACGTTCGGGAACTGTCGGACTTGTGGCTGCTGTCTCAAATCCAATGGCAGCCTCCCAAGTGCTTGCTGCCTGCAAAGTCTGTGTACTGTGGTGGGCATGCTATCACTCCTCAAGCTTGATGGCCACAAACCATCCTTTAGCCACTGACAACCTGCGAAGTACTTGCTTTTTGGGTCAGGGATGGCCTTTGGGAAATGCGAGCATGCAGGTGTCCTATCATTTTTCCTGTTCTGTTTTTATTTATTTTACATTATCTTTTCCTTGTCTTCCATCGTCTCTGCCCAGCATTGCAGTCCACCCAACCCCCACACGCTGCCAACTCATGTCACTGCGATAAAGTCGAAACAAACTGGGGTGGTTTGCCAAAACAAATTCTGTGGCGTAGCCAATCATAAAATTCCTCCTTCATTTAACGAAAACCCACAGAAAATACGCTACTCACTGACCGAGTGTATTAGCATTGACAAGTACAACTGTGTTTCTGCATTATACGTTTATATTTTTTGCGTGGGTCTGTGCATTTGAGTTTCTGTGGTTGGGGGCCGTGAAGGAAGAAAATTGGCAGGCAGACCCCATCCTCTAATCCCCATGTCTGCCCTGCCTCTCTTAACCTCAGCCTTCTCTCCACGCTGGTCGGTAATTTCCGTCACTCTGCAGACGTCGCAGCTGTCCTGCTTCTTCACTGTCAAGGTGCTAACAAACCATGAAAGGTGTCAATATGGAGGTCCTCTGATCAGAATTTGGCTTCCACATGAAAGCTGTCATACATGTGTGCTCGCCTGGAGCACTGTGCGTGATGGCAGGTCTACGACTCTGTGAGGAAAAACTGATGGTGGGCCAAACGGCTCAACGCACCCAGGCTCTCAGCGACCCATTCTCAATGCAGATGTGAGCAATACTTTGGCTTAAGCCAGCACGGTGCTGATCCAAACCTGTGGATCTGATACCAATTAGTGGCGGCCTAATCATGTGCCCCCCGGTCCTGGCTTTTGTTCGAAAACTAAATAAAGAGATGGAGAAAAGTAAGGAGAGGGAGCCAAAAAAAGGGGGGTAAAAAAAAGTCCAGAAGAGAGAAAAAAGGGGCCAAGGGATTGTTTCGAGAAATGATCTGGCAGCAAAAGGCTTAAATAGTCTCAATTTAATCTGTGAAGAAAATGTTCCCTGGGTTTCATCTGTAGAAATGAGTAGGGATATGACAAAGTGGACAAACCGGAAATTTGGGATGTACAGGACCTTGTGTTTGCTGCACTGCTGGCTACATGTTAGGATGATTAACCACACCCAAAAAACTTGCCTAATGCTCACATACTGAGGAATGCAAAGACAAACACATGTACAAAGAATCGCGGTCGCTCACACACATATAGATGCATCATTGTCACTGTTCTCCTGTCGCAGGTGGAGGGTTGGCATTTAACCAGTCAGCAATGCCTCGCTGAGCTCCCAGCAGATTTGCGGTTCATCACAGGGTCATATCTCTCTCACTCTCTTTCTCAACAGCATTGCCCAAAACGAGGTGAAATATTGCCCCCTAGTGGAGCATATCTGTTCATTTAACAAATAGTCCAATCGACCCTGTAAATCTTTCAGCTAATTTAAACAAATGACCTGTGTGTGAACCCTGTGTCAATCAGAGTTCATGCTGTCTGAGTTCACAGCTAAGCTTCTTTTTATTCTCTAATAACAAAGCTTAGACACATCGTGTCTTGTACGCTGCATGAGTTGAGAGAATTTGTTTGTCATTTCGAAGCCTCCTTTCTGTTGGCGATGATGTCAATGGACAGCGTTCGCAGGCTCCCAGGCTCTGCTGCCACAAGGTCGGAGCACTGTAGAACATTACATATGTTAATATATATATATATATATATTTAAAGGAATACCTCCCCAGTCATTTCATGTTTTCTATAATTTTCCCCAACAGCCCTTCTGAAGTTTCTGATGTATTTCTGAGCCGAAATAAGACACAGTGGGGTTAGTACTACTTGTAAAGTTATCATGGAGTTCCATTAACGACAGCAATTTGATGTGGTTTAGTCTAAATACACATATATACAGTATATATATGTGGGTAATAGTGTCATGCAGAGAGCGGATGAGTGTATTCCATGTACATATCCTTGTTTTTGTATGGATGTATACAGTACAGTATGTATATGAATAAGGTAGTGGGGCTGAGGTATTTTAAACACTATCAGGAAGACTAATTAATAATTTTCACATTCATATTATTTATGTTAATATTATTCATGTTAATAATATTAACATTTATTATGTATTTATTATCTTAATAATATTAACATAAATAATAATCACCATTTACAGTTATTTTTAAGAGACACAAAAAATTAAAATAAACACAAATACAATTAACACCAGACAGAGAATCTCAACGGACTTTTAGAGAAAAAAACAAAAAAACAAAAGTAACCCTAACCCTTGTATTTAGAAAAATAAGGTAGCAATTTTGATACCACTGCTTTTAAACTCCCCAAACACTAGATTTGTCAAAGTGTAGCTGTCAGCTTGTACAACCTACCAGAAAAATATATATATATTTATATAAATATATATTTACAATTTCATATATTTCTACTGAAAGTCATGCTTTAGTTTATCAAGTCTTGATGACCGTTTATAGCTTTAATCAGCCAGCCTAGACTATGCCTAAATATTGGCTTCGACATCAATTCTAAAATTCATCATGGCTAATAGTGTTTGTAGGGATGTGGCTTTTAGCGTTTTTTAGTTTTTGTTGTTGGTTAGTTAGTTAGTTATATATATATAACATCAACATTACCCTGGTATTCCTTTCAATCATAACATTGAAACTGTGGTTTGAAGAAGCAGGTGTTATTTTATATTTATTAATATTTGACATCCCGGATTAAAGAAAAAAAATGAAGTACTTTAGTTTCATTTGAATTATTGCTGCTATAAAAAATACATGAGATCTATCTTACAAACTGTATTTTGTGTGGTTTGTTAAGGTCTTTTGGCGGTTTGGTGTGTATCACTGTTGTTTGTTTTTATATACACTTGAATTCAATATCAATCCATTTTAGGGAAAAACAAACATCTATTATATTATATAAGACAAAACTAAACTTTTTCATAATTGATCCGTTTTATTTCATTAAATGTTATTGCGCAAGTTTAATTTAGTAAATATATAGTACTTCTAGAATTTTCATATGCCTTTAATTTGTCACGGGAGAAATCACTGGAGATAAATGAGAAGTGTTACTAAATTTACTAATACTGAAAATAGTAAAATAACAAGCAAACACAAGTATGTTGATGTTTACAAATCAGACAAATATTGGTGTGAAAATGTGTCTAATGCGGTCACGAGTGAGCTGACCCAGGAATAACAAAAAGACAAGTGTGTGTTTTTTTAGTAGTTTGTTCTGCAGCTTCTCTGCATTACTTCTGCTCTGTGGCATATCAGGAGCACAGCCGGGCTTATTGTCAATGTTTATCATTGTTTTCCCACTCCTGACATATACACATGACTGGCAGCAATGTGGACGTGATAAAGGGGAATGGAGGGGAGATGCTAATGAGCATGCTCAGTACTAGCAAAAACATGATGCACTTGAAAGGCACACAGCTATTTAAGAGAGAGAAAAGAAAATGGGCCGCTGCCTCTCTGCGGCCTCCCTGACAGCATTTTCACATAACAACTGGTCTGCTTTAGTGGACACTCTTATCTTAATGAGGTTCAATCCTTTGTTTCGCCCACAGTGGATCCACAGATAGGATTGTTTTTAAATAGGCCCCCCGTGTTCCTTGTGTACCACTGTTGGCTCGCTGTCTGCGCTGCATCAAGCCAGGCAGGCTGCCTTCTATGTCTGAACTACGGAGACATGATACATCAGTGTCAAAGTTGTCATCTATTCTGGGACTAAGAGCCTGTTAGGAAAGATCTCTCTACTTTTCTTGAGGGATCGACAAAGAGATTTGGTTTAACTGTCCCCCTCAGCCATCCTGATACATATTAAGGAAAAGAAGGCAAGGTAGTATGCTGAATATGATGAGAAACCCCATCGAGCCAACTGCCTGGGTCGTTTGTGATGTTACACATAAAAGGGAGTTTGTCAAGTGTTGTAACTGTCTGTTTTATCTGAGAATCAAGAGCCAAGTGAACAGAGTACAGAATAGCAGAGGTCAAGAAAATGTTATGCTGACTTTTATTGTGACTCCAAAGGCCCTCAGGCGGTGCAGAAAGAGATACAGTATGCCCCAACATTAACAAGGCCACCAAATCAACATTAAAAGGCACAGCAAGCTTGGTTTTCATTACTTGTGCATATACTAAAAGTCGCTACTTCCACCTTCACCCTTCTGCCCAGACCTCTGCAAACAACCTTTGTCTCCGATCTGCTAGCTGGCGGCCATTTACAGAGAACGCTAAAATGTAGGGTGAAAAGTTAATTTGCTGTGCGGCACTTGTGGCCTTTGCTCCCCGTCTTTATACTAACACTTACTGAAGGCAGCAAGCAGCGGTGCCGTAAGTGAAATGTTAACTCCAAGGCATATTGTGTCCAAAACAGCACCATGTAAACCCTTAAGAATACCTTTCATATAGTGTAGGTACTGAACACAGAAACATCTTCATGTGAGAGAATTTAGAGACAAGTATGTGTGAAGAGCTTCTCAAACACGTTTCAACCACCCAGTAAGATTATAGTGAAGGCTGCCGGTCCAGTTCGGGGTCATCAGACTCAGGGCGGGAACACTTGAACTTCTGGCTGCAGGACTTAGTTTTTAAAACTTTACAGTTAAATGGTCAGGTGCTACATAATGTCTCAGACACAGCGCAGCAGTACAGTCCACATCAAACTACTTTGAAAAAAATAAATAAAAAAATCAGCAAATTGACAATGTACGTGTGAAACAAAACTAAAGAAAATATAACACAAAAAATGTCACATTCTAGCAAACAAATCCACTCAATTTCTTGACAGGTCATATATTCCAAGGAAATGAAATACCCCACTATATGTTTTTAAACTTGCACCTCTTACCATTTGAACGACTTGAGCACTCTTTTAAGATGTATAATCTTGACAACTAAAAAAGTCTTCAACTTGCTGAAGATGATGTCGCTGTGTGAGCATGGAGCTACTCCCGCCCTTTTGCACATGTAGGCACTAAAGGTTAAAGGTCAAGTGTGTTGTGGTGACAGCTGCCTGACAAATTAATTGGAAAAAAAATAAGTTTGATTACAATGGAGAAACAATGGTAAAATATAAATAAATAAAAAATAATTAATATAATTTTTTGGCTGAAAATTGTTACTATGCAAATATGAATGTAGTTGAACTACCAGCAAGCTACTGCAAAATGTATAGTTAAACTACTAATTTAACTACTGCACAGTATTGGAAATTATATGTATATAAGGTATGTGCATTTATTCTATAAATATTAAAACAAAATAAAAATGCATGAGACTTAGAACCAAACTGTTCATTTCAATTGTATTCTTTGTTATTGTGTATTCTCAAATGTTTAATACACATCTGTAGAAAAGCACAAAGGAACTAAATATGACTTGATTTATTAAATGTAATACAGAACAGAACACTACTAGCACACAGATATCTTCTTTTGTTCAATATTTACATATTTGCATTGAAGTGTTTTCTTATTTTTTTGAGGGTGAGTATTTTATTCATCAATATTCAAAGTTGAATTTCACTTTTCCAAAGTAATGAGTAAAGTAAATAATTAAGTCAAAATATTTTGCATCATTGAATATGAAATTCTTCACAATTTATTTATCTTTAATATCTCAAAACGATAGTAAGCATTAACTGTACTTGTGAATGTTACTAGCAATAAACATAAAATATACTTTAAATAATTATAGTTGTTGCTATAATATGTTATGTTTATAATTTACAGTATTATTTATAAATACTTGAGTGGATGCTGCTGCTTTTTTACATTTTTAAAGTAGGACATGAAATAAAAATATTTTTAAATAAAATTGTAGTTGGCCAAAACAACAAATTAAGTAGTTCTATATCGACACCTCAGTCAGAAACAATATTCCTGTTAAACCAGCAGGTTTATAAACCAAAGGTAGTTATATTTTTAAATATATATATATTTTTTACTGTAAGTTTGAGTCCATCAAGAGGACTTTAAATCATTTTGGTGTGGCTCCTGTAACAGAAAAGAGAACCCAAGAACATTTCTGCCAGCACTAATTCAGACTCACCTTAGGGACAGATAACCAAAGCAGCTTCTGAGGCCGTAACAAGTCATTTAAACGATGATTTTAAAGATTCAAGAGCCCCATATAATCTGCATACAGACCCAGAAGGAACCAGTAAATGCTTACACATAAAGACAAGGAGATACATGAGAGCAAAGGTAAAACCAAGAGTGAATTGTTTACAGTCTGTGATAAACATACTGTACATGGGTAAAACTAAGACATTATAAAGAAGCACCAAGATCAGAAAGCAGATAATAGAGAAATAACCGCAGTACACTAAGAAAGCATGTAAAGGCAAATAAAAAGCATTCGAGTCAACATGGTCTGCATTCAAAGTTGCAACATTTAAATGTAAAACTTATGTGAGATTAATATTGTGTTAGAAAAAAATGAAATGGCTAAGTGAGTAATATTTTGCCACATTAACTGTGTTTGCTTCACAGATAAATCCTGTGATGATTTCTTGCCACAATTATACTAATCAAACTTACATAACACATGCTTTGGTTGTGAACCCAGAAATGACTTGACAGTTAATTAGTCACTTCATTTCACTAGAGTTCACCTCACCTCAGTTTGTGCTTTAGTCTGGTTTTCACTCCATTTAGTTAATCACACGACTAACTGCCATTCAATATTTACAAAAGTGCTCGAGGAGAAAGTTTTTTTATGCGTATGGTCTAAGACAGAAAAGGATTGTCTTAATTAAAATGCATTTCCAGAGAGTACGTTACCACTAAGTAAAACACAATGGAGTCAGAGGTGTTCCGCAGGGCTCCACCCCTGGCTCTCTGCACTTATGTAAAATTAGTTGACATACTTTATGGTCGTTGACTTTGGAACAGGAAAACATTAACACAGTATAAAGCTTGGCAAAATTAAGTAGCCTAGATATGTAATAATAAAGTTAACGGCATAGGGAGACAGTGAAAAATGTCACTCTACAAATCATTTGGCCCTCTTAAACTATCGTGTGGACAATTTCTCCAATTCCCCAATATATGTGAGAAACAAATAGAGATGTAATGTGGTTTATTGATTGAATATTAATTAAATTGGATACAAATAAACACATATTTAGTGTGTTTTTTGAAATACAGTAGTAGCAACAAATTATATTTTATCATGCTTTTTTAATCTTAATATTGGGACTTGAAGCTCAGTTTACGATGTATAATTTAGAGTTCAACATAGTGAGTCTTTAAAAATTGGTTGCCAATCATTTTTAAATACATGTCTTGAAATTTGACAATTTTTAGGGCAAGACATGTGAAACAATTTTCCCACCAGAATTTAGTAGAGTAGTCGGACCATCATGTAGAGAACCTGTGGATCACGCTGCCACTTTTAAATGAATGCAAAAGTGTAAACAACGGATTTTTAATGGGACAGTTGAATTACAAAAAATTGGAAAGATCCTGATCACTAGAAACTTTTACATATTTTTAGGTCTCTTCAAAGATGATCTGCTGGACTCTCATGGCCTCGGTATTTCTGAAATCCTGACTATAGTCATTGCAAAAAGAGACTTTTGCGGAGACAATCCAAATGTATTATAGTCTAGTCAATTTCTAATAACCCGACTGTTCTAGCTGTATACTACATAGTATCTTTTTTTAGCTGAGGTTTTAGGAATAGGGTTTAATACCTTTGACAGAAGGGCAGAGGATTTGGATTAGAGTGGACAGGCAACACAGAGACGCGACGCATGAATCACAGATAAGGGACAAAGTGAAACATGAGTTGGAAAAACAATGTACATAAGAGCAGCGGTGTTATGACAGTCTGGGAAGTAAACAAGAATGAACTCACAGATCACCAAACCAAATGAGACTTCATCAGAAGATTAACTAAGTTATCAAAGTCTCTCATAATCCGTCCTCGTTTGTTTGTGACTTAAACCAATGCATTCAATTTTGGAGACAAAAACATTATAAACCATGGAAACGAAAAAGATTAAAGTGAGAAGAAAGTGAAATGGAGAGTGGGGAAAACTGTGGATGGATTATTAAGTCCAGGAGGGTTAGGGCATTGTCCACGATTAACTTGTACAGAGAGGTTATTGAGAGGCCACAGCAGGGTGTTGTTATGCTGTGCAATTGTGTGGTATTTGTCTTGGCACTGCTCTGGTGTGACTGCAGTGTCTCGGCACAACATGAGAGCAACACTCCAGCTATGGGTTTCTTTAATTTGATGAGACATTCATTGGCTTGACCGTGTACTTTGCATGGAAGGCCGGTCAGACCGATTGCTCTTTGACATGTCCAGCACCCTCACACCTCACTGTTGCGGCACAAAGACAAGCGAGGTCGCAGGTGAAAGTGGCGAGTGGGCAGCTGAGGAAGAACAAGGGGAGAAGGGTGAAAAAGAGGGAACAAGTGGGGGGTCCCATGGCTAGGTCTGGAGGTCAGAGTTGGAGTTTTGTCACCTGCTTGGCTTGGCACGCAATCTCACTCAGGAGCAGCAAGACTAAAAGCTCTACTGCCTCCTACACACCCTCCATTCTGTCTCCCTCTACCTCTCGCTAATTGGATTTAATGAGCGATTTAACAACACAGCACTGCCCGATCAAATCAACCTGCTACTGTCCACCGCGCTTAATTCTGGGTCACTGCTTTATAATGCTAGCTTGTCCCAGGTCCCTCCTTTCTGCAAGACTCCTGCTGCCTCACACATTCTCGCCCTCCTCTCTCGCCCTCCTGTCTGTGTCTCTTAATGTCCACCCGGTCTAACACAGAAGGGGCTGAGAAATCCCCTGTCCGAAAAACAACAATGTTCTCACAAGACTGGTCGTATTTGAAGAAGAATGTCCTTGACTGTTTGTTGTTGAGCTCAGGGTAAGATCTTACCTGCAGCTCAAAAGGAATCAATATCCGGCCCTGCAACTTAAGCTCAGCAAGTTTGAGTTTCAACCCTATCCAAGTGCGATCAACTGATGCCTCTGTCATCTACTGGATTGGTATACCCAGGTTTTAGTTTATTTTGTTGTTAGTTCACTTTAATTTCTCACGTCTCAGGAAATACGCTGCAGTTTGAAGGAGACAGACTCAAATCTTCAGGCTTATTAGTCATTTTTATTTCATCCTAAAGACATCCGGCTAGGAATGTTCTCATCGGGCAGAACAAGACGATCTTATGTTAACGCCACATAATGTGATGAAATTCGTCCAAAACGTACTTGGCGTAAATGCACAAGATACACCCCCTAAATAGGATTTTCATATTAGAACATCTACATTTTATATTTCAGCCATTTAGTACCCAAGTACATTACACTACCCACGGTACATGTATCATAACTAGTAGAAGTACTTTTTTGGTTGAAGTGTTTGTGCATGCTTTAGCACTTTAACTAAAGTTTATGTGTACTTTACATTTATGCAGACCACTTTGGAAACTGTGCTGAAGAGTTTCAGATTTTGTCAAAGTTGCATTATTGTTCAGAAAACACACTCCAGACTTTTCCTATCGATCTACATTGAAACTGCATTAGCTTGTAACAATAAAGGAACTTTATTGGAATCAGTGACTGTGATGTGTTTAAGGAGTCTGCAACTGATTTTCTTTTTTTGCCATATGGAATTGATGGAAACCAAAGGCAAAATACAAAGTCTAAAAACACTACAGCATAGTTTGCAAAACAGTTAATTGTAATAAAAGAGATATTTGATCTGAAGTAAATGGGTTTAAACATGCCAACTCACTGGTATTGTCCTTGGAGCTCATATGGCTATTCACACACTGGATATTGTGAAGCTCAAACGTGTGACCATTTTGTTATAGTACATACCATCTAACCACCAGGTCCTCTATAGGTTTCCATCTTCCCTATACTCTTCTCTGCTTTTACTCCAGTTATAATGACTTTCAGAATACAGGCTCCTGATACAAAGTGCCAGTCACTCATGCATGTGGTCAAAGCTTCAAATTAACTTTCTCACATTTATGACACGATATCAAAAAAGGTCAGCTTATGAAACACGCTCTTCACAACATGCTGTTTACAATATTGTTTTGTCCTCATTCCAAATGTAGGACTTATTTCTTGGTGTGATAATAAAATATTTTGGAGTTCAACAAGGGAGCTAGGAAGCATCCAAGTAAGACAAAGCAGTAGTTCGGTCGAGAGAGATTTATCAGTGCAGTTTGGCAAAGCTGCTTCTCAACTTATAATGCCGAAAGCAGCTTAATTAATTATAGGTCAAAGGAGAAATGGGCAGGAACTGAGAGAGGGAAGGGCCTGTTGGGTTGTTAAAGGGTTCAACATGTATTATCTCTACATGTGTTTGGGGTGTCATTGCAAATGCACAAAGGTATGATTTCCACTCCCACCCCACCATGTAGACAGCTGCAAGTAAATACATTTTTTATTTTGGCACATATACTATTTATAGCTTTTGTATGAATATTCTAGCATACACATATGTTTTAAAATGTTTGACAGTGCTAAATGCAACATGATCAAATTGAATACAGTTTCATTCTCAATGTCTAATTGACAAACCTCAACTGTATTTCTCCAAATTGGGCTTTTATTTTAAATAGAAATAGACTGTAAAGGAATGCTGATAGTGTTTTAGCTATATTAAAGTGCCTGAATTCATAGGTTTTAGTTTATATACCTCCCTAAATATTTTACATAAATAATTTATCCCTTTCAATCTTTTACCTTTCGTCAAATGTTTAACATATAGCAACAGATAGAGATGGACAAATATGCTGTAGTCCGGGGTCACATTCTCCCACACGTCACATTCGGTCACAGTTTTGACAACAACGGAGCCGTGGGTTAATCAGGAAGAGAATGCCAGTAGGTCGTTCAGACGTCTAACTTCATATGACTGTGGACATGCATACATAACCCCACGGCTGTGTTCAGCACATTTGTATTCATTACCAACATTTACTTATTTTTCTTTTTTTCCAACAGAGAGAAACTTGAAATTAAAATTGCATACATTTCATAAATGTCTACCTTACACCTATATCTCTCAACCACATGTGCTGACAAATCTGCACTGAAACATTTCTTCAAGTGCAACAGAGCTTGTGGGTAAAAACACACTGGCCCATATTCTATTTACAGTATTTTTACACTGAGCTGGAATCCAAATAAACAAGATGAACTCCTGCCAGGCAACACGCCTGATGGCTTCCTGTCAGCTTGGTCCGGCAATATGTCAAAACCCAAATATCAAGGCTGGCATTGCTGTTGACATATGGTCTAACTTGACCTTTCAGACTGAGTCATTGGCAGCAACGCATTCCTAGGTACAAAGCTAGATGAGCAAATGCATCTTAATGTGCAAACAGCATGAATTTAAGTCTCTTCTGTGAGGAATCATGTGAAGGACATCCAACTGAAAAGCATACTGTATAGTAGAGCATTATCCACGGCTCAGCGGTGATTTAATATGTTGTTGTATATTTCATCCCTGCTCAGTTAAAATGTTGTATTTAATTATTTAACGCTCCATATACAAATATACCAAAATAACTGGGGTGCGACCATAATACGGTTGTACAAGAAACAATCAGGATTGTTTGTCACGTTAAAAGACAAAGCAGAACAAGTATCAGTATGTCGGGGACAATACACAAATTAAATCTGTATTTTCATGGAGGTAAGTGAACCTTTTTTGTTTTTCAAAATGTAAAAATGTGCAGCAAACATCAACACTGTCTCTTCTGTGTAATGATAATGTCAATATATCTGAATCTTTGATGTCCTGTTGCATCCAGCAGCTCGACAGACGCACATCGCAGGGCCACTGAAAGTCAAACCAATTGATGTTTTAACGCTCGATTCTATATCGTAACTTGCATCTAGTTTTCATTGCACTAAAATAGAGACAGATATGTATGTGCTGTATGTATATGTATATCTGTTCCTCCTGCGCAATGTTTGGTAGAAGCTTCAAGCCGCCTTTTGCCATCGCTCGGTCTCTCTTTTAATTCTGTTTTCACTCCTCTCTCTTTTTTCCTGGCTCCTTTTCCCATCAGCCCTCCCCAAGTTTGCCCAATTTCCCCTTGGTTCAGCGGCAGGGCACTGGGTCACGGCACTGGCTTGATTTTCACACTGTTCCCTCTACTGAGCGCCACATCAAGTTAATCAGGGTTAACAATTGCGGCGGTGCCTTGCTGAGCAGGGCTCCCCCCGGCTTAGCGTGGCCTGGCTTTGGTGATACAGATGGGCTAGTAATCTCTGCTCTGGGAGCAAAGGAGGCGGGCGAGGGTGGAGATACAATCGTGGCTGCTTGGGTGGGTGTGGGATGATAGTTGTCAGAACAAGAGAAGTATGTGACAAAAATGGAGAGATTGGATATTAGTTAACCCTGAATAGAAAATATTTTTAAGAAATATTGTAGCTTCCTAAACTTAAACGACAGCCAGACATAGTATAAAGTGACATTTTGACATTTATAATGCGTTTACCTCAACACATAATCTCATTTATATGCCTCCAAAGCAGACCTATCTTCAAAACACATCCAAATAAAAATATTATGTGAGGAATTGAGGATTCACTGAGCTGCATTAAAGAAATGAAAGAAGATAGAATAGAGCTACGGAGAAAAGCACAAATTAGTATTCTTTTCATAGACCGGCCAACATAAAGAGTTTGAAAAGGTGTCAAATGGGACGTAAGTATCCTAAATCCCTCATGTGCCGCTCTACTCTCATTGACCACACGGGTCAAGACTTGAAACGGAACTAGTGCCATGTCAAGGATCAAAAAGACCATCAGAATTACAAATCCACAGCAAGTGTATGATGTTTTATGATCAAAGAGAGGGGGGAAGACTGTTGTTAGAAGCAAACTTCCAGCACTGAAGATGACTGAAGCGTGACACATTTGGCAAAACAGAACTCTCAGCGCAACAGCAGCTGGCTAGCTTGCACAACACAGCCCAGAGAGCCCCGGCCATAGGCTACTCAGACTTAATTATTCATTCAGACAGAAGAAGCATTACACAACTGCGCTTTCCTGATGGGCCCAATGGAGAAAGAATCCTGAATGTCACACAGCCTTGGGTGACAGAAATGGAGCTCAATTTTCAGCTGGACTTCCATTTGTAACATCAACCAAGCCAAACTAGACTCTCCAGATGACCTTTTCAACTTAAGAAACTAGGTTAAAGTCTAACTCTGGCATGAGATTGTATTGTATTTCACCCTTTGTTATGGCAGACTTCCTGTCGCAGCACATCACTTTTTTCCCGCTATACCACAACTCAAGCACTCCACTTGTCCCTTTTTTTGCCATAACCGTCTTGCTTTCCAGATGCCGCAGCTCTGCGGAATGACATTATGTATTATTAACACAAGGTTCAAGTGCTACTCATGCAGGGACACTCACAGACTTTCACAGGTTTCTGTCGGTGCCACCATTTTGATTTGACAGAGGCTCGAGCAGTTTTTGCAAAAACATTAAGAATCCGTGACACTAGAGCACAAGCTAAATATTTCATACGCTTGGCAGCTCAAAAGCTTTGAAGTCCAGGTTTAAGAGCCCTTCTATCCATTTATTACCCATCTCAACCACCGTCATGAAAGTCTAATAATGACCAAATTGAAGGTGTTATTCATGAACTGCTAAGCTGTCCATTGAACGGAGAGAGGGTCTTGTAAAGTGCAAGAGCAAGAAAAAGGAGATATGTGGGAAAAGTGGTGGCTGATGCTGCAGTGTGGCTTTGTCCACACTCCCATGGGTAAAATATGTATGTTCGACTGAGCTGCGATGTCCCACAAGCCCCAGTGTCGCAGTGCATCATCCAAAGTCATCCCTGCACTAACCAAACCAAGTTTGGGGAATGAGATTGAAAACGATGAGCGTTTAAGTCCCACTGAACTCCAGTTGACCTCGCTGCCCTCTAGTCGAAAAAAAAAACAGTTCATCAAAAGTTCACGTCCATTATCATCGTTGAATTAGGCTGTATATGCCTCGTACCATATCCCTGTGATTGGTAGGGGAGGAGGAGGAGGAGGAGGAGGAGTGAGCTTACCAAACTCAACCCAACAACCGCTGCTGATATGACACCGAACAGTGACCCTGATACGCAGGGTCACTGTTCGGTCAGACTGCCGCTGTAGGCTGTGTGTGTGTGTGTGATGGGTGGTGGAGGGGTCCAGTTAAGAAAAAAATAATCAAATATCTCTTTTACTTGCCCTGTGTCGTAACATTTCTGAGCCTGCCCCGCCCAACACGAAAACGGGTTCAACGAGAGTTCAGGTCTGAGGCCACACCCCCTCGCCACCACGTCAGCAGGCAGACGGCGTGTCGTCACGCGTAAGACAGACCACAACTATGCCCTACTTTCTGGTTCTGTTGGCTAGGGTCACAGCGACCCCCAGCGGGCCCAGTCCACCGACCCATTAAGACCAATGATAAATACACCAGGTTTAGAAATGTGCTGGTCATCATGTCACTTTTGTAAAAACATGCTGTGGTCTAAAATCATCTGCAAACTAAGAAGGTCTGTGGTCTATTTATTAAATACAATTCCTTGTGAGTAACTATATATATATATATATATATATATACATATTTCATATATTATGTTAATGTGTCATTAACCAAATGTTGAATACAATTTATATAATTGTTTCATAGATAATGGATGCCATTTTGAAATAGCATTGCAGAGACAGTTTCAAAATAATCCTGTATGTTACAAATGTAATTCAATTTGTATTATAGAATCATAATAAAGAAAATAAAAATGATATATAAATATGTACTGTAAATAAAATCAAAATATATACATAAGTAAATTCAGATTATATTTACATTTCATATTGTACATTTATGAATTGTTATTTAAGAAATATCCATATTTATTTACAAGAAAATATTGTCACTCTTAAAATGATTCTACTGGATTGTAAATGAAATATTGTGGTGCATACATCATGTACAGGAAAAAAGATTCAGAAAAAAGATTTATTAGATTATAATAGAATATTTCTTTATTGATATATATTAATAATACCCATTGCCACTAATATTATCCACATTATAGACAACTAGCATTATAAGCTCTGAACTAAGTCTGTTACAATTTATGTTTAACATAAAAATAACTAACATTGTCAATCAATATTTTGTTCATGGTCCCTTACAAATGAAAAAAATACTAAAGCTAAGAACTAATAAACTGAAAATGAAAGTATAAAATATATTAGAATGACTATAAACAGATATTATGAATTTTACAACCAAAATAAAAAAAAGAAATCTTGAGAAGAAAAAGAAAATAAATAAATACAATAATTTAAATATTAATGAAACAATAATTTGGAAAGAAAAGATGTTATGTATTTGATCAATAGAAAAAAAAGAAAGAAAAAAGTAAAGAAAATGATTAATTCATGTCCCGAGACAGCATATTAATATTTCACACATAGCACTCTTTAATGCTGTTATGGAAAGGGGGGAAAAAGTTACCATTGGCAACATTATCACTAATGAAATGTGATAATTTGCTATAAATATTTCTGTATATACTGTACTCTATGATTCAATTAGTAGGCCTTTGAGTTGATAGCATGTTACCTACTAAAAAAAGGCATGATCTTAAATAAACTGGACATTAAATATATTAATATATTATATGCCTACATATGTTTCTTGTGAATTATATTATAATTAACACCATTATTATTTTTGTTTTTACATGTTAATGTTTTACTGTGCACGCCACACACACTCACTGTTTCTTGAGAGAATAACGAAACACAAGTCAATGTAATGCAATAGAAGTTCCTCTTTTCTGTATAGAAACAAGGAATTAAAAAATAAGTTGGGTGTACTGTACATGTTAGGGGCCAAAAAAAGATTTAATAAATAAATACAGAATACATTTGAAACAAATAGTCTCAAAGTTTATAACATATTTTTGTTTGTGATGATAAAACCTGAACAACTTACAGAGAGGGACAACACAAAAAGTGATTTGCCTGATTGGTATTCATTTTTTCTATTGCAACCTAAAAAACAACTATACTATTTTTGTACAACAAAGTTCCCAATGAAAGCAGTTTTTCCCTAAATGTGTATGATCGTGCACCTGACCTTATGGAGTTATCAGACCGACTGAGATCACACTGGAAGCATTCGGCTCAGCAGGACAGACGGGGATGTACTTTGGTAGAAAGACTAAGAGTGCCCACTAGTGTTGAAACTATGTACTACATCAGCATCACACAAATAGATTTGCTTTAAGCAGGAAACTTAGTCAGCCTTTAAAACAGGAAGATTAGAAATTATAGTTACAGTTGTATTTAGGTGTTTCCCTGAGAATTGTATTACTGTGAAGTTTCATCACCAGGGGATGATAAAGACTCCGGATGACAAATAGTTAAAACGCACATTAATTCAGTTATTTTATGTTAGTGGATCTTGTAGACGGTGACTCATCACACTGCTTCAATGGTAGGGGCCCCTCTGAAAGTATTAATTAACAACGCACATAATTTAACAGTTAATGAATAACATACGGTTTTCCAAATATTTCTCTGTGTCCTTCATTATATCAGACGTAGATGGAATAAAACGAGTAAAGGCTAAACTCCTTCTGATGTATCAGCGAATAAAATCTTGGTCCAAAATATATGTATTTTAACCTGGAGGACAATAAAGCCTGTTTTTTTCAAAAAACTCCTTACACATGAAAAACTTTTGGTAATTTCATTTACCCGATTATTTTCTGTAAGCTTGATAAATATATTTGAGGCCCCCCCCCCCGCAGAAAAAAAATCAAGTATCAAAGCTAATTTATTCTCATACAGCTCAAGGACATGGGTCACCTAAATCCACAAACATTTGGCATGTTCATTAATGTCAGAGTGTGATGAACCCAGTGTAGTACCGGTACAGAACACAAACGGATGGAAATGTTTTTCATCCAGAGCTTGCACACGCAGCAGGATTCCATATTTCCATGGGAAACGTACGTATACACCATACGAGTGTTTTGATTAACCTCTGTAGACAAATTAGACCAGTCCAAGTTTTAAGTAAGCCCTCGGGAGGAAGTGAGGTGTGTGCTGTTGGTGCGTATGGGTGTTATCACTCTGCATGCTGGTCCCAATGCAGAAAGTGAAACTGTGGAGGGTGTGTAAGGTACAGGACAGGGAATTCTTACAGCATAAGAGGCAGTATGGTGGTAGACAACGCTGCTATTTAGAGCCCGGACGTTATCTGACGAAAGATATTGTTTGCCAGTCAAACCAAAAACATGGAATATAGCATCTTATTATTACGAACAAAGGGGTCCCAAATCCCAGTGACCATTTTGATTGTTACTGGCTCATAATACGAATGCATGCAAGAACAAAAATTGTCTTGCATTAATAAAATACAGGTCTTTTTGTAAGTCTTTGGATACGTAAATGTCTTCCTTTATTAAATATATTATGTTTGTAAAAGGCTACCTTCCATATCCAAATTGTATTGCATCACATCAGCCACAGTTGTCCGAGTCGTCCACTTGCTCCTCTGTAGCAGGTGCAACTAGCCGCTTGTATGAGAAAGCCATCATCACCTGTATAAAACAATATTAGACTAGTTTTAATACATGAAAGAGAAAAAGAAGAAAAGAAAAAAAACTGTTTGGCAATGACGCTCTAAGAGAAAAAACAAGTGTTGGAGTCTCTTGTACATTTCTTATATTTATTTCATTTTCTCAGAACTCTCTCAGTAATGAACTCAATTTAGAAATCTCCTAAAAATAAGTTGTCTAGAAAAGGATTTCTCATGAATCTGAAAATTATTCATTAGAATAAATACCAAAAGGTCTGATGCCTGAGCAAATAATTGATTTTCACTCTAAGCACTTTTCTTCACTCGGCTGCAAAATTAATCCTGAAAACTGACTGATTTGGTGCAAACCCTGGATCTTGAAACCCTGCTTCAGAGCTGTCAGTGATGTAACAACATGTCATCACCAATGAAAGAAAAGACAGGGCTGTGCAGGCAGCTTCCCGGTGGGCCTAATTTAAAAGAAAGGTGGACTCCCTTTCACCTTTTCCAAAGTGTACACACTGAGTCCTTCTAACGCAGGCACACACTCCGGTTGCGTTTTCTTCTTTCTCAGTGATAGTGGAAACATTTGGTTGCTGAGCTATGGTTTGCCCACTCTTCATTACAAGCATTTCGTTATGCTCGTTTGTTCCCGAGCGCAAAAGAGAAGCTGCTGGCTATAAGATGTCAACTCGCATCTCCTATTCCTAACTGGAAACCCTTTTCTGAGCTTTGTTTGTTCCTTATTTATTCTAATTAGATTCTTGCTGCAAAAAAAAAGAAAAACTGTTATTGCAATTTTTGCTTGAAACAGAAATAAGATCTGTGTCTTGTGCACATGTTGAATGAGGGTAAATCAAATAATTTGGTATTCAGACATATAGCTGCATGGCACTACAATCGTATTGAGATTCAGTACACAGCGCTAGTGGTTAATAAAGTTCCACTGAAGTAGATTTGGTAAAATTTGTGCACAATAATAATGCCACAACTAACAAAACTGGTGGCGAAATTGTCGGTTTTAGCTCTCACATGGTGCATTTAGTGACAATTCCCCAAAACACAGCCATAACCACCTTCACCCAGACTGGATGACTTGTAAATAGACACATTCTCTGTCTTTTAGTTCCCTTTTGCATACCGTTAGCAGTGCCAGCAGTCCCATCATCACCCCCATCATGATATACATGTTCTCGGTGAGGCCACCAGCCCACAGAGGGCCCAGGATGGTAGCTAGACCTCCCACTGAGCGCCGCACTCCCTGACTGAAACCTGCAATACAA
Source organism: Anarhichas minor (assembly GCF_050575085.1). Taxonomy (NCBI): domain Eukaryota; kingdom Metazoa; phylum Chordata; class Actinopteri; order Perciformes; family Anarhichadidae; genus Anarhichas; species Anarhichas minor. Next base: position 10,692,321 of record NW_027466456.1, read on the forward strand.
GCAAGGCACAAAGACTCAGCACACCAAACAACGCGAGGTAAAAGGACGCACTTTCCAACATGCAATGCTTTCTATTTTCCAACGGATGGTGCAGTTTCTCACCTTGTGTTTTCTCAGATGTAATTTTGGAGAAGAGGGAAACCTGAGCCACAGCTACAAATGGCAAACCCAAAACCTGCAGAAACACCCCAATGATGAACTCAGTTAGCTGCCAGGAGAAACCACCTGCAAAAGAAAACACCAAAGCATTGATACACTCATGATACAGCCAGGTTCTAACGGGGTATTTCAAACGTTTGATCGAGAGGATGGTTGTCATAGAATTTGTATACTAGAGAGTGTTTACCAGATTTAAGGATGTTCTATATTCAGCAGTTATCCATATAAACATGTAAACCTGCTTTGTCAAACAGGCCTCATCAGTAAATAATGCACCATTAAACTGACTCTTCGTGGGAGATCAGGTTTTGTAGCAGCATCAGTTACAGTTGATGAAGGTCTATGTGTACAATAACAACAGTTTCTTCAGTGCAGTCTGACCTAGTGGGTTAGCCAAAAAGATGATGCACCAGACACCGGAGATGTTGCAAATGATCAGACCGACGGCCAGGACCACTCGATCAGCAACACGCTGGCTCAGCCAGCGCACAAACAGGAAGCCGGCGATCACCTCCACACCGCACAGACAGTACATCACGCTGTTCTCCAGCTCCCCGTAGCTGAAGTACTTCTGGGTCATCGGAGTCACCATGGTCTGAGGAGGGAATGTGGGGAGATGTTGGTACAGTGCATGAAAGCACATTGTCACAAAGTCCTGAAAACATAAACTTCCAGAGTAAAAATGTCTGCCAGAAGTATCCCATAATAATTCCTATCCCAGCATGGTTTCATTTGTTTCTAAATTATTTAGAAACAAAAATCAAGTCATTGAAAGCAGAACTGTTACTCTACTTGTTTTAGGAAAGTGATCCTTAACTAAAGAAATATAAAGAGACTTTCTTTGCGTATGTGTGTGTGTTTCTGTCTGCACCTCCAGCGCTGTCTGATTGAAGAGGGTGATGAACTGAGCAGCCAGCAGCACGACTACTTCTTCTCTCAGGAACTCTACAAAGAGGGTCAGAGACATTATTTTTAAGAAGTTAAATGTGTTTTACAACTTTTCCCTGACTTTTTTAAGGACCTAGAATGATATTGACACACGCACTGTAAACCACCCACCTCGGGATATGCTGAAATTCTTAAGGGGGCTGGAAGACGGATTGGACTCCGGTGGCACAGGAGAGGGAGGTGGAGAGATATGATTCAACGTGTCCTTTGAGGCAGCAGAGGCGTCGTATCCGGTTGGGTTGGATGTCACAACTGAGTCGTTGGCTGTCACAACTGTGCCGTAGGACCCCCCCAGCTCCTGCGACCCCATTAGCGGCTTTTCCTCGTCATTGTCCTCTTCCACAAGCCCTCGATCCTCCTCCACAAGCCCTCGATCCTCCTCCACCTCCTCCCTGCTCTGGCTTGTCAGACTCTTCTTGGCCTTCCCCTTCTCTAGAGGCGGTAGGTCCCAGTACATTAAGATCACCGCCACTTGAAGGAGAGTCCACAGCAGGCACATGAACAACTGCAGGTGATGGATAAAGAGTTACAACTTTTCTTTTAGGGGGCAAAGAACGCTGCAAAAAGGAAAAAACGTAGTGCGGACCCTTACCCCTGGCGCAGTATATTTATTGACCACAAAAGGACCCAGGTGGAAATCACACAGCCTCAGGAAGATGTTAAATGCTGGACCTGTGTCAAACCCAAAGTTAAAACATGTTACCCCAAAATCTTCGCAAATCATTTAGCACAATCTTGGTAAGTAGCAAACTAATCTAAAAGCAACTACAATCATACAGGCTACTTGAGCTCTAAGCATTCACTGTGTTAAATGGGAGGCTAGATGGCAAGTAATTCCACTCAAATCTCAATCTTATTTTCCGTGTAAAGATCAGAAAACCATTCCAGTTCATGCCAATTAAACTCAAATGACCAGCTGGCAGCCTTTGGAATTTGTCATAAGAAAGCAGACAAAACACTGACCAATCAGAAGGCCAGCTTGTCGACATGCCATGACAGCAGCAAATACAGTGGCGCGGTCGTCGGGGGAGGTGCTTCGGGTCAGGAAGCCAAAGATGGATGAGCCAGCACCTGTGCCGATGCCTGGGGAAAATGCATATTTCATGAGTGAATTACATTGCTGAAACATTGAGGTTAAAACCTGGAGCTCTGGAGAGGATGTATGTCAAGTCAAACAGGGGTTTTCTTTTATGTAGAGAGAAACAATATAGATAACGGAAAGGAATTTAAACTAATGGTAAATAAAATAATAAATGAAGCCGTTAGTAAAGGGATTGATACTGACTGTGTGAGTGTTCGGAGGGAAAGCAGGGCGGAACCAATCTGCCTGGAGGTATATAACCAGAGACGCAGTAACACACAGGTTCGCAGAAAATACGGTCCGAAAATTGGACAAGGAAGTACCGTCGAGATCGTATCGTGTGGAGATCTGCGGCCGTCACTGCATGACTGACGAGTCGGAAAGGTCTGGAGAGGCAGCCGGTAAGGGAGCTGACACTGCACAAATAACTGAGACTTTGAAGCTGATGTGAAGAGAACTGCCGACCAGTTTTTTAGCATTAGCATTAGCATCACGCCACAGCGATCTTCACAGCTGCATACACAGATAACCCTTTGTTTGGAATGCTGTTGTTTAATGATTGACTGCCCACAAATGTGTTTTATCTGGTTGCGGTAACTTGTAATAAGAGGTTAAATTATTCACTGATGGGATTGTAAATATACATGATATAACATTAACTGTAGTTATTAATATCAAGGCATTTTTAGATTATAGGATTTGACACTGGTGCTTTATTTAATCAAGCTATCATGAAAGCTTTGCCTGTGTAAATTAATTTGTGTATTTAATATGGGTTCTGTTTCTTTTCTATTTAAAGGTTTTTTTACCTGATTGACTGAATGAACTGAGCAGTGCTAAAAGTGCTAAAGCCAAAAGGCTAGAGGTGCTAAGCTAACTGAACTAAGTGGCTAACTGAACTGAGTGGCGTGCTGAACTGAACTGAACTGAACCTACCAAAAATAAAGGGAGGAAAAAGAAAAAGTTGTTTGGTTTCTGAGTGGAATCCAGTTGGGACCCTTCAGGTGGACTCGATCCTTTTCAAGTGGGGAAAATGCAGACGTTAAGAACTTAACTTAACAGTAAAAAACGGGGAACTTGACAATGTACATTCTTGTGGTATTATGTCACATAATGTGTTATTATATACCTAAAATACACATCAGAGTTAAAGTGGTATACTGTGTCACCGCAGGTTCAAGTTTCAAAGCATGATCAATGTGCTGAAATTAGGGGATTTGTGGCTACTTGAGCCTTCTTACAAAGAGAAAAACGTATGCCAGTGTTTTTCAAGCATTCTGGATATACTTAGCTGGTCAACCAAATAGTCACCATTTATCATTTTGGGGTTAAATATGCGCCACATTTAAAATATACTGAACAGCAGCTGTTAGAAGGCTCAAACGACGGTGCAACATTTTATTTACAAGCTAAAATTGAAATCTTTACATAATGATACTGCCAGGTTTTACTGGTATGAGAGGTGTCATTTGGTGCAGACCCACCTGCCACCAGTCTGCTTGACAGTAACAGCCACTTGGAGTAGCCCGTAAAGTACATGAAATTACCTGGAGAGCAAAAAGTTGTAGAAAAATAAAGTTAGCCACGTAGAATATTAACACAATTAGAATAACAAAGGAAGTTGTGTTTTTGAAATGAGAATACGGTTTCAAGGCAGTAGTGGCGTAAATACAAATATGAGCGGACTCACCAATCATCTCAAAACAGTTGGCAAATAAGATGATCTTCTTGGTGGCCTGCGTTCGGTCGGACAAGTGGCCAAACAGCGGTCCCATCAGGAGCCCGCTGAAGCTGAATGCCGACAGGGCCAAACCCAGAAAGTAGGGTGCTGCATCCAATGTCTGCAAATACCTCCATATTGTGGGCAATATTACCGCTGGGGACACAAAAGGAAGCAGAATCCGTTTTTATCTGCCTTCTGAAGTACACTTTCATCTGAAGTAATGTTACACTTCAGTGTCCGACTTGAAAACCGTTCGGACAACACACAACATATGAAGTGAACATTGTATTCCAAAATCTGCTGAGCCGACACTGGCTAACTTAACTATGCCGAGTCATCTGTGTCATAGTTTCGAATGTGGAGTCAATCGACCACACTGTGGCTCTGTTGGGCTGCATCCTTGTGGCATCTCATCAGTGTTTATTGCAACCTTGTGACTCTGCTGAGCCCTATAGTGACATTCATCAGTGGGTGAAACAAGATATTAGATGATGTCTGTATGTTTTAGTTCTAGGTGCAACTTTAAATATGTTCCATGTCAGTGCTAGTAATGCTAAGAGAGTGGTAGCTCCTTCTCCATTTTAATGCCTCCATGGTGCGGACTCAATTATTGGGTCAGAAGACACCCGATAAAGCCTGCGAGGGAAATGAAATGTTCTTGTCATTTGCAAGAATGTTCATCCTCCCCCCCAGATGATGACACAATTGTCAGGAGCTTGTCTTGTCTGTTTTAGTCTTGTCCTGTTTATTTGATATTAGTATGTCATGTTATTCTGTCTGTGTTTAAGGCTTGTGCCGTTCATTCTTGCATTGCCACTATGCAAGTCTGTTGTGTGGACCCCAGGAAGAACAGCTGCTGCAATGCTGTAGCTAATGGAGATCCTAATAAACTAAACTAAACTAAACGCTGACAGAGGCATCTGTATGCGAGCGAGTGATAAAACCATGTTATACAATTGAATCTCGCTTCTTTGTTAGTGTTTTACGACATTATACCTACAGGTGGTGGTGTTGAAGAAAATCATCATATAACTTAGGATTGAACTGAACACGAAGCGACTTGTGTGCTTATGATAAAGCAATTTCTGCAAATAAATGTAAGGAACTCCATTGTGAGTTGGATACGTAGGTCCTGAAAAAAACCCTCTACGGAGGCCTTCTCTGAGCTCGAGAGAAGTACAAAAGGACTGGCTTAGATTTACATAGTATAACTATAATATAGGGAATCTGTTAAGAGTGGTTTCTGTTTAAGGCAGGACACTACGCTGACAAGAGACTCAGAAATTTTGTGCAGAAATCTAATGAGCAGGAAAAGTAATATCTAACTAGACAATAAAATGAGTAGTACAGTTTGAAAAGGTGTTACTGATAAAGTAATACTATAAAGGAGAGATCCATAGACGAATAAAGGGAAGAGACATAACTCCCTATGCAAAACCCTGAGTAAAAATTTATGAGCCTCTGGTGGAAAAGTGGTCGTGTGAAATAAAGAGGACATTTGTAACTGTGACAAGCAGCCCAAAAGCAAGAATCTCTCTTTAACAAAAGAGTACAAGCAATTAACAATAAAGCTTACACATAGTCAAAGTCTGACATTAGAAAAAGAAGATAAAAAACAAAGACCTGAACAAAAACTGACTGACAGACTGAGGCCGCTGACTATTGATGACCCATACACCCGGGTGGCTTTGCATGTGTATGAGCTATTGGCATGTTTTTGGTTGTTTACCCAGTGATAACGCTTTCGCAACAGTTTAACCAAGCCGCTAATAAGTTGTGAAGTTAAAAGTTTCATCGTGATTTTATCGAGTTGCTCTGGTTACAAAGAGACTCTACAGCAGTACACAAGCTCAAAGTTTCCAAACCTTATAGTTCAACTTGTCAATTAGAGTGTATAAAGTTAGTAACACTAGTGTCGCAGTGGTTGTATAATTGTAAAACTTAAAGTATTTTTATTTTAGTTTTCCCTCTTTGTTAAAAAATAGTAATTGATGGTAGAGGTGAACTGCCGTTTTTGTTCATTAACTTTTCTTATGTATCACAGGGAGCCAAAATGTAGTAAATGTATTTTGGGTGGCTTGTTTAATGTGTTCAAAGTGAAATTAAAAAAATAAATTTATATATAGTTTGTTTCAATCCATCTGCATATATCCCAAGCTATATTGTGTCCAGATCCTGTTCGGGTGCAGTTTAGGAGAAGAAATAAAAAGTTCATGCTCCGTGTATTTGGTGGTGGCCGGACGCCCAGATGTGTGTGTGTGCGTAAACTCAACTTAGTTGAGCAATGCACCAAGTAAAAGGGTTGGTGTAGGCAATACTACCAGTTACTGTAAAGTAACTTGGGTGGTGTCCTGGTTCCCACAGGCGAACATCACTCCTTCGTTCATTAGGAGACCGGTATGGTATGAAAACCCAATACCACGAGACCAAAGTTGTGAAAACATAACTATGACCATTCCCACTCTTCATTTGTTAAGTAAACAAACATCAGACACAGCCGACATGTATTGAATGTGTTGTGAAATGTTTTACTGAATATACTGTTGAAATGGAGAAACATTCGGGGTTTGAGGCAAGAGCTTAAGGAGAATGCTGGTAAGGGGGGGTGGTCATGGGATTGGGTAGACCAAATTCTGGCAAAATGGGGGTCTGCATTGGTAAAAGCAGGCATCAGCGCATTAATAGTTTTAATTGTAGCTTTTCTATTGGCATGTTGCATCGTACCCATCCTGAGGAGACAGTGCCAGAGGAGCATGGACAAACAGATGGGTGTCGTGATAAATCTCCAACTGGCTCAGATGATGAACATGATGACGATTGAGCGAGGGACAAAGGCCCAGTTCACTCAAATGGTGGTTGGACGACCGGACCTGTTTCCGGACCTGTTTCCCATTCCGGACTATCTGGAGGACTCAGATGACATGGAGGAAACAGGACTAGGAGGCATCTCAGCATAAAGACGAGAGCCTGAACTTTGTTGAAAGTACATACACGTCCAATAAACACCACGTCACATGTTTTTATCTGTCCAAACTGTTTCACTATAAATTGAATGTATTATAATCAGATATTTCTGATTTATTTCTGATTAGAATCACGATTCATAGCCATGATTCATATAGTCTGTGTACAAGTATTATAGCGTATAGTTTTATCATAGACGTTGCATCTAATGAATACCGATATATTGTTCAAATATTTTGCAGAAACTAAACTGTGTGATGTATCAGTTAATACATGTTTGTAAGCAAGAACAGATTCACTTCATACCAAGAAGGTGGTCGCTCGGCGGGGAAGGACCATAAGGGAGTTTTTCCTGTAATGCAACCTGCGGGTTTTTTCGCCCTTATATGAAAGTGAACCTTAGTATTGAGTGACGTTATTTGAATTATCTTACTAACTCAAATGTTCTGTATTGGTATATAATCAAGCACATATAATTTACATAAATCACTTGTGTTGTTGCAATGCTGTGAGGGATCAAAACTTTAGGTTACAGTTCCACCTAATTGACAAAAGTTATATGAAGTTAGGTTGGGGGTCAAGTGACCCCCAAAGGGGGGATGTGTTGAAGAAAATCATCATATAACTTAGGATTGAACTGAATACATTTTGGCTTCACAAGTAAACAGCTTATATAACACATTCTGGCTAATAGAAACATTCTTAGGAAGTGATTAGGAAGCGCCAGACAAATTGTAATAAATCTCTCCAATCTTACCAAAACATTTCCCGTAAAAGAGTCGTGTGTTCTGCCAAAAGGTTACCTTGACCCAAACAAAGTCATGAGAACATGACATAATGAAAACTGGTTTGATTGGTGGAAAGTAACTTAAGGGGGGTGAATCTTGACTATAAAAGTGATCTGTGAAAAGTAATACATGGGGATTGTTTCGATATGCTGAACTTGTAATATGTTGGCAAGTGTGTATTAAAAGACTCCCCCGCTGGTTGCAACATCAGTTCGCCGTCTCTTCTCGTCATTTTGCCACAACAGTGGCAATGAAAAACACATGTACAGTGAAATGCAATCTGACACAAGAGTCTTGTAATAAATATTTTCTTTCTGAATCTTACTGAGAGAGGTGTTAAAGGAGTGTGTTTAAAGGTGTTGTTCTATGGGATAACATTAGAATCATGTTAATCAAAACGGTCCCCAAGGACATGACGCAAGCATGTCCTTGGGGACCGTCAGGTATTAGGTATTGTGAGCGTAAGGTGACATAAGGGCTAAACAATGTGTAACCCCACCCAGATTTCACTTAGATATGGATTGGTCTGCAGCTTGATTCAGGTGAAAACATTGAGTCATGTTCTCGGGTATTGTTTGGGGCATTTAGATTAACAACCTAGGAAAGATTTTCCACAGGCCAAATCAGTTTTTTGTGAAACTTTTTAAAACAGTAAATTATTAAATAACATGGCCAGTGTGGAGACGGCTTTGAGTTAACACAATGGAACAGTTAAATTAAGTTACTGATCCACTCCTGTCCTTTGTAGAACTATAATCCTGCCTACAGTCCTGGCCAAAGTATTCTTTATCCGATAGGTTCATATAATGGATGTGTGAAACATCTCAGATGAATTGAAACACTCATCAACTTGTCAAACCACAAGTTCAATCACAGTATGTGCCACACACAAAAACAAAGGTATGAATAGTAAAATTCCCTCTACATGGCTTTAACCACCACTCTATATTACTAACCAATGTTCAATTATGATGAGTGATAACTTTATCTGCAATAGCTTTACATGCACGTAATGAAATATGTCAATGTTTATGCAACAATTAGATTTTAAAGGGAACGTGATTGAATTAAAAAGAGATTTTACCATATTCCACACCGCTTAGAAGAAATATAAGCCCAATGGTAAAGAACGTCAGCTTCCTTTTCCGTCGATTATCCATCGTGTTTGGCTGCTTTAATAGTGTACTTGAAGATACATGTTCATCTCTCCACGAAACACCACTGTTGACATAATCCCGAATGCAGTGCTTCTAGTCAGATCTGAATGCAGTGACATCACCAAGCCCGTCTAGAGTCAGCTTTAAAACGGTATTTTCTTGTGGAAAAAATAAGTGCGTATTGTGCTTCATATCTCTACAGGCTGTGATACTGCACGGCACTAGTTGATCCGTGAAGTGCAGTAAACTCCCTGGACCCGTAAAGCTGGAAGCGCCAACCCCGGCGAGCAAACAAGCCGCCCCGGAACGCTCCTGCGCAGTGTATTCCAACCCACATCACTTCCGGGGTACTGGAACCGAGCACAGGACCGACCCGAACCGTCTGCACAGGCGTGAGATACATTTGTGCTTTTAGATGCCTGGCCATTTAATGAAATACAAATTGATAACTAAAAAAAAGGACCCAATGACGAATCCTTTTGCGAGTTTAATTTAATTTTCACAGTGAAATGATTAGAAATCAATAAATGACTAGAAGGGAAAGCTCAATAAAGCTTTGGAAATGCTCAGAAGTGTTTTATTTAAAGTAAACCCTAGTTGTAGAAAATAGACATAAAAAGACAAGAAAAGCCAATTAATTTATGCCCTTATGATGTTACACAAAAAATGCAGGTTACATTTGCAGTTTTTCACTTCTGTAATATGCCAAACCAACATTGTGACAATCTGAATTTGATTTGCATTCAGGGTGTTATTAGACCAGTGGACACCAGTTGAAAAGTGATAAAAGAAAATTCCGTTTCATGTCCATACTGAAAATAGTATTCTAGTGAAAAGCACTGAATATGTGAATAAGTGTTTGAGCAGAAAATGTGTTACATCATTTATTTAAATTACTAATCATCAGCGCAAAATCTGCAACAGAAGAACATAGATTAAACCATTAAAATCCAGTATTTCCAGTTGGAAGCCCAACATCTACATTCTTCTAATAACTTGGTTGGTGTAGTGATATCATTTTGCCGTTTTGCTGTTGTTTTTTGTTAAGGCAGCAAGCTTATTCTCCAGCTTCACTACACTCCAATGTTTGAAGGCTTTCCGTGCACATATCAGGAGTTTGTTAGTCATTGGCAGTGTTACTCCACATCCTGTGACACCCATTAACGCTGACATTGAGAAGCCTCTGTTACACACAAACAGCTGCCTCTTCACCCTTAATTCAATCTTCTGTCTCACGAGTATCCACATTTTAGATTGCTGCCGTCCAAGCAAATATAGGACCATTGCCTATGGCATGCTGGGTAATAAAGTACCATATGTGAGTTAAATATTTTAACTTCCTAAATTCTTTGCCACAGGGTCCAGTCAACATCTCAACTTTAAATGATTCACTTAATGGTTAATCTGGTGGTGATTGATGTTAATCAAAGCACATCAAGTCAAATCTTTCTTTACAATCTGCAGATTGACTCACAACACAGTCAAATGAGTGAGCTGAGTGCATGAGCAAATTAGCTTTTATACAAACTGACAATGAGATCAGAGAGGGACGGGTGACTTATTAACTTAAACTGGCAGCATCTTAAAAAGATGTCATCGCAATCTAGGCCATCTGATCTTCTCCCGTCTTGTCCTGTTCTTGAACATTGTGAAAAGGCACCAACAGTTTGCTATTTGCAGAGATAGATTAATAAGAAGTAATAACGCATGGCCTCTTCACGTTTTTCGGCTTGGTCACTGTGAAGGATATGGGGGTTAAGAAAAGTATACAGGGTCAGTGTGGGCCTGCGGTATGGTAGAATACATGGAGTCTGGAGATGTCCAGTACATATGCAAAGCAGGAGAACATAGTAGCACTGAAGGCCAAATAAAGTTGCAGCTGCTCATTCTGACAACTACAGCAGGATACACACACAACAATATTCGTATGTGGACAGATTCCAAAGCAGATATTAATTGCAAGCCTTTTTGATGTGAGCGGATTCGTTACTCTGAACCCCGTTTCTGGAAAGAGATGGTGACGACTGTTCCGCTGTTTTAAATGTAACTTTTTAAAGCCGTGTGTCTGGATTACATATCTACCAGACATGTCAGTGCTCCATTTACTGGCTGTAAGAAGGAATGCCTAAATGTATGCTCAAAATAAATATGACTTAATGTGATGTAATGTCTATTAATTATATATTTTTCCAAAACAAAGCGGTGTTTAAGACCATTGCCCTGTGAGGTACAGTGCTTGGGCCAGTTAGCATCAGCTTCTTTATGAAAACCTTTTCCCGCCCTCTCCACTACAGCACACAGCGTGCCTGCAGTAAAAATATTGCAGAACACTGTTACAAAACATAACCAAATTCAACACGTTTGCAAGAGCCCCTAAGAAGTTGCAGAGGTTTATGGTTGGTTAATAAAACAAAGAATAAATTGTCAAGATAAGAAAAAAACATTGTTAAAAAGGTGACTGACCACCTGAGCATTATGTATAAAAGAAATCTTTATTTACAGTTTGCCAGCAGATGGAGGTTGCAGTTCATAAGTGTCACAGTCTTTAATCTGTAGTCCATCATCTTGGAGAAAACATTCTGTAACTACAAAAGTAAAAAACTAAATATGTTTTCTTCAGCCTCCACATACTCTGTCTATGAGCTGCTCTTGGATGATGGTCACGTGCTGCAGACTTGAGAATACCAATGTTCAGTGTACAGTTCATTTTGACTTTAAGGTTGACTGTGGCATTCGAGGAACCAGTGAAGTGGGCAAGCAGAGGTGAGCCTCAGAAGGCCAGTTTCTTCATGAGGAGGTAGACCCTGGCGTCCACCTCGAAGCCGTGAAGGTTGTTGGCGTCTCCTTGCAGCCTCATGAGGAGGCCACCGAAAGACACATAGGCAGAGCTGAAAGAAGGAGCACATCCGTGAAAGGTACAAATGAGAATGATTCCAACGTTGGTATAAATAATATAACATTATCTCTCACACAGACCTTTGTTGGGCAAGTAATACACATAATTACACACAATACAGAGAATAGTGGACCAATGACAATCCACTGAGAAGCCTCCTACGGTGTAATCTTTTCATAACGATGAGTCAGTAGATTTCATTTTAGTATTAATATACATGTACAACCAAATATCATTTAAAAAGGCCATTACAAACTAGGGGCGTATTTTCTGGCGATTATTTAGCACGTCAATATATTTTGGTGGATCTTTCTGAGCTTTCCTATCAGGTTGTGCTGTACCTTTCACAATAAAAGCCCAAGACATAATCTTTGAAGCAATTATGTCGCATTTTGGCGTAATTTTTTATTGTCATGCCCCCGGTGTATGGAGGCCTAAATGCTGCAAAATATTTTACATTTAATGTTTGTGCGAATTTCAATATGTTCTTGTGGGATTATTGCACAAATAATGTATCTATAACAGCTGCAACGCTACTCGTCATTATGCCAATGGTTTATTGATTAGTTATTGTATTAACACATATAAGCTTAACTTCATAGCTTCAGTCAAAGTGAGAAACATCACTCACAGGCGTGTCGCCGCTTCTGTTGAGGTCTCATCGCCCTCAATCTTGTAAACCTTCCCATACATCACATAATCAAACTGGTCCGCTCTGGGAATGGAAACAAAGTTAAATGAGAGCACATATCTAAACCAGCAAACAATATGGTATCTCACAGAGGACAGTCACAGAAAAAAATATATATACACACTGATGGTATTACATCCTATAAAAAAAAAATTAGCATTTGTTTGTAATGTTAAATGCATCAAGCAAATGTCTCACCTAGATGGCCGGTCATCCTGAGGATTGTACTCTCCGTCGTCTGGCGTTCCATCTTCATATAACGTGCTGGCAATAACCAGGCGGAACTTGTCACCTTAATGAAACGGACACATGCAAGTGAGTTTCTATGGTGGGCTCAGACACCCTGGGTTATTTAAGCACGGTACTTTGCTCGTTTATCCTTAAGGTGCTCTCACATATAGAGGACATAAGAGTAAAATGTAGCTGTTTTAATGCAAAATGAGTGCAGCCAAACACTTATGTGGCCACTTTATGAAGGAGTAGAAAGATTGCTTTAGATTTAAGAGGAGCAAATTGACTCTGATGTCATGTGGAAAGATAAATGACTTCAGAATATGATTGTGTTGAGACAAAAAAAAAGAAAAAAAAAAAGACTTCCAATCTTCATTTAACTTAAAATAAATATACAAAAAGACAAAGATATTGCTCCTTACCAAGATCAACCGGATAGATCTGAATGTTCACATCCAAGATGAGGTCCATCTTAAAAGATTCACTTTCACAGTGCAGACGAGATACTTAAGTGGAAAAAAAAACAAGTCGATTTTGGATTAGTTAACCTATATTTACATTTGTTTACTATCATGTATTCAGTGTAGTTTTCAATTGATGTCCTTAACTTTAAAACCGCAAATTAATACTTTTGGCAGGTGAAATACATAAACATAACTCAAAACAAAAGGAAAGAATTAAGATCAACAACAAACAACTAAAATGTAGATAATTGAAAGTGCATTATTGGCCACAAGCGTCATTATTTTGGATTTGCGTTCTTGGACACCTGGTTAAAAGGTAAGACCAACATTAATTCTACTTTTTCAATGGTTACATTTCCACAATGAGAAATGCATCTGGGTCTTTAGCTTGATGGTAGACGTTATTAAGGGTTTTCAGGTCATGTCATATTTTTATAAAGGTGGCTGATGGTTGATGAAGGGATAAATGTACCAGTACTGTAGTAGAGACCGGAGACCATTGTAATGTATGGAGTTATAACTTTGCACGTTCTTCAACGTTGATATTAATGACATTTCACACACCTCTGTCAAACTTCTTGCCATCGGGATCAATGTCCTTTACATCGAAGATATCTTCAAACAGGATTCCAGCCATCTCTGTCCGGGTCTATGAACTTGGGAAGGAAAGAAGATAAAAAATATGACATTATTATAAAGATATTTTTTTAAATGGTTTAATGAAAACAACTGTCATGCCTAGGAAGCTTCAGTCTTTAATAACAAGTGCTCGTGTTGTATTTACTAATGGGGGGGGGAGTGTGACAAACAAGGTGTCTGTTAAGGCATTGCTCTGCTCATTGCTACAAGTCAACCTGTACAAGTTAACGTTATATCAAACTAGAAGATGCCGAAATTCATAAAAACTACAGGCTTTATAATTATTGTTCAGTGGATTTTCAGACTACACACTCGAAGCTTCCTTTCCGACACTGGACACGGATCGTAAAGTGTAACGTTAGCTCAACTTATCAGATACAATAATAGTGATAATAGAGACAAACATACGTCACAAAACGAGTTGAATCACACTGAAGATGAATCCCATTAGCTAGAGTCCATATGGAACATGAACATTAACTTTAGCTTAACATGAAACGTTTAAACTCAAACATGTGTTGGCAACTAAACACTCAGCGGGTGTTAATTCAACAACGTTGCTTCAAGGCATCGCCGAGTTATCATTTGACCAAGTCTAATGGTCTTGTTCGCTGACTAACGTGACGTTACTACTTCAGAAGTATCCCACAATCAGGCTAGCTGTTAGCGCTAGCATGTTGTACACACGCTTCCCAAGCTTACCTCAAATAAGATGACTTTCTTGTATTGTATTGGGAACAGAATAAAGTCACAGTCACCCAGTTTCTCTCTGTGGCAATGCGTGTGTAACGTGTGCGCTAGTTAACTTATTCTTCATTCATTAACGTTACTGTGTGAAGCCAGTTGTATTTAATCAATAGACTAGAATTGTACCGCGGAGAAATGTGCTCAACCTCTGACACGAAAACTTCTTCCGGTTGAAAATACAAACGTATTAACGTATATTATAATTTACCGACTAATGTTGGAAATTAAAATAGATGGGATCACGTTTTATTGTCTATGGCTAACAAAAATAAACTATATTAGAAGTAATACGAAAAATCAACGTTGTAGCTGTCGTTACTGTAATTTCATGTTTAAAAAATAATAATTCAACATCATTTGTTGAATAAAGTAGGTTTTTGCAGTATTAACAATTTTTAGATTAATATCACAATCGTCTCTTGCCAGTTTCTCTAAGAAATAGGTAATGTTTATTAGTGATGTGTCGGTCGCGAACGAAACGGCTCTGAGAGCCGGCTCTTTGACGTGAACGACGGGAGCCGCTTTGTTTTTTGTTTTTTTGTTTCTCTCTCTCTCTCTCAATCTCTCTCTCTCTCTCTCTCTCTCTCTCTCTCTCTCTCTCTCTCTCAAGCCGCATTTGATTGGTCAATATGTGTGGTGTCGTCTCTGTACCTGCGCTGAGCAGAGGGGGGAGGGGCGGGAGTTACACACACAGCACACAGCAAGTACACGAACAGGAGGGAGGGAGACGAGTCACGAGAGAGAAAGAGAGCAACGGACTGGAAAGGCAGAATGTAGAGTCTGCAAGACTAAAATCTCATATCGAGCTGGCTCCACAAACAACCTGCACAGGCACATGAGAACTGTTCATCCATCAGTGCAATTGGAAGAAAAAAGACAAGCAAGTGAACCTGATATTAATGAAGGTGCCAGTATGTCTACTGCAACTGTTGCTGCAACTGCAGTGTCTACAGCATCGTCCAGTACACCACCACAACCACCTAAAAGTACAACCCAGAGCTCTATGAGCCAATTTTTGCAAAAGTCTATGACCGCAGCAAGACAGAAGACAATTGATGAAGAACTGGCCAAAATGATTGCATGTGATTTCTAAACAATTTCAGTTGTGGATGACAAAGGATTCAGAAGGTTTATTCATGCACTCAATCCAATGTATGCAATTCCAAGTAGGAAAACACTCTCCCAAGGAATCATCCCAGGCCTGTATGACAGAGGCCTGGGATGTATGTTGTTTCACTTTAAATTTGTTAAGTATTAAAAAGCTAAAAGTTTAAAATAGTTAAAAGTTAGTTAAGTTCATTTGTAAATAGTTAAACATTTGTTTTTGCACTTTCTAATTTTTTTTTTTTATCACTCTGTAGAGTGTATAAATAAAAGTGTATTTATATAATAAACATTTGATATAGTGCGTGTTTTTTTTACATTAGTAATTCATATTGCGCATCATTTTACATTATTGTTGGTAATAAATTAATTTAAGCACAAAAAAATCTGAAGAGCCATTTGGGAGCCGAAAGAGCCGGTGTGCGAGTTTAACAGGTTTTGAATTAACTGGTTTATGTGGGAGTGCCTGAGGCAGATGTGTGGTAGGAGTGGCATTTCAGGACCCACGTAGAATAAACAGGAAATAAATATTTCGATCGTTTCGCCTCTGTCTTTCACGTAGTTTCGGTTTCGGTTTCTTTTGATAGAATATAAACGGAACACTTTGCTGGAAAATGTACTACTCGTTCGGGAGGCTGTGGTTGAGATTCCGAGGACACATAACGAGGACCAGAGTGAATGACAAAGTTGGTGGTAGGTGTCGGTGCCTGTTCAAAATACTTACGTCAATACAAAATACTTACGTCAATAAATCCTTTAAGAAACGCTCTGTTGTCCGTCTTATATTTGTATCATATATCGTTATTAATCTCATGTCAAGTCGATTTGAGACCGATATACCTGTCTGTGCATCCATACAGCCTGTGAGTTAAACATATGAGCTCAAACACAGCGTACAGATGACTGTCAACTGTGGGAAGCTGTGATCCACCCAGATTAACTGTCGAATGTCGAAGTACTCATCGTATAACATTCACATCATCACACAGTATCGCCATTCATGATGAACTGTGTTTCCTGTCACATTAACGTTAGTGCACGTAGCTCACCATAGGGAAATCTTAAGTAAGTATTTGATTTGGGTCGGTCTAAATGATGCAAGAAGAAAAGACAGCGAGTAGACTATATTGTAAATATATTACTATTTCCAAAGGTTACTATATTATATACGTAATCTGCTCAAGTTACAATTTTGTTATTGTGAAGCATTTACTAACTTTACACGATGAATACTTTGTCACGTATCTTTGCTCCGTGGCTCAGTGGTAGTTCAGATGACACTTAGACATCATAGGTCGGTCAACTGTTCGATTCTTGTATGATGCATATTTCGACTATTTTTATGTCACCAGACAACAAATCTTATTTCCGTAATGAAGATGGATAATTGGTCGTGGTAATGCTGTCGAAATCCTAAATTAATACTCCAACAAGCCTCTCCATCGTAATGTTTCAACAGACACCCTAACCCCTGCGTGTAGTTATTAAACCCTCTAGTAACAAAACGAGAGTTACCAGTCATGTCTAATCTGGATGAATGTGTGCTGCACAGTGTAGAATATCATTAACATAAGATGCATGTCCGTCGTCTTTAATATAAAACATAAGCGATGTGAGATAGCCTACAGAAATTGAATCACAAGTTAATCTGGGTGGATCACAGCTTCCCACAGTTGACAGATTGAGAGAGAGAGAGAAACAAAAAAACAAAAAACAAAGCGGCTCCCGTCGTTCACGTCAAAGAGCCGGCTCTCAGAGCCGTTTCGTTCGCGACCGACACATCACTAATAAACATTACCTATTTCTTAGAGAAACTGGCAAGAGACGATTGTGATATTAATCTAAAAATTGTTAATACTGCAAAAACCTACTTTATTCAACAAATGATGTTGAATTATTATTTTTTAAACATGAAATTACAGTAACGACAGCTACAACGTTGATTTTTCGTATTACTTCTAATATAGTTTATTTTTGTTAGCCATAGACAATAAAACGTGATCCCATCTATTTTAATTTCCAACATTAGTCGGTAAATTATAATATACGTTAATACGTTTGTATTTTCAACCGGAAGAAGTTTTCGTGTCAGAGGTTGAGCACATTTCTCCGCGGTACAATTCTAGTCTATTGATTAAATACAACTGGCTTCACACAGTAACGTTAATGAATGAAGAATAAGTTAACTAGCGCACACGTTACACACGCATTGCCACAGAGAGAAACTGGGTGACTGTGACTTTATTCTGTTCCCAATACAATACAAGAAAGTCATCTTATTTGAGGTAAGCTTGGGAAGCGTGTGTACAACATGCTAGCGCTAACAGCTAGCCTGATTGTGGGATACTTCTGAAGTAGTAACGTCACGTTAGTCAGCGAACAAGACCATTAGACTTGGTCAAATGATAACTCGGCGATGCCTTGAAGCAACGTTGTTGAATTAACACCCGCTGAGTGTTTAGTTGCCAACACATGTTTGAGTTTAAACGTTTCATGTTAAGCTAAAGTTAATGTTCATGTTCCATATGGACTCTAGCTAATGGGATTCATCTTCAGTGTGATTCAACTCGTTTTGTGACGTATGTTTGTCTCTATTATCACTATTATTGTATCTGATAAGTTGAGCTAACGTTACACTTTACGATCCGTGTCCAGTGTCGGAAAGGAAGCTTCGAGTGTGTAGTCTGAAAATCCACTGAACAATAATTATAAAGCCTGTAGTTTTTATGAATTTCGGCATCTTCTAGTTTGATATAACGTTAACTTGTACAGGTTGACTTGTAGCAATGAGCAGAGCAATGCCTTAACAGACACCTTGTTTGTCACACTCCCCCCCCCATTAGTAAATACAACACGAGCACTTGTTATTAAAGACTGAAGCTTCCTAGGCATGACAGTTGTTTTCATTAAACCATTTAAAAAAATATCTTTATAATAATGTCATATTTTTTATCTTCTTTCCTTCCCAAGTTCATAGACCCGGACAGAGATGGCTGGAATCCTGTTTGAAGATATCTTCGATGTAAAGGACATTGATCCCGATGGCAAGAAGTTTGACAGAGGTGTGTGAAATGTCATTAATATCAACGTTGAAGAACGTGCAAAGTTATAACTCCATACATTACAATGGTCTCCGGTCTCTACTACAGTACTGGTACATTTATCCCTTCATCAACCATCAGCCACCTTTATAAAAATATGACATGACCTGAAAACCCTTAATAACGTCTAGCATCAAGCTAAAGACCCAGATGCATTTCTCATTGTGGAAATGTAACCATTGAAAAAGTAGAATTAATGTTGGTCTTACCTTTTAACCAGGTGTCCAAGAACGCAAATCCAAAATAATGACGCTTGTGGCCAATAATGCACTTTCAATTATCTACATTTTAGTTGTTTGTTGTTGATCTTAATTCTTTCCTTTTGTTTTGAGTTATGTTTATGTATTTCACCTGCCAAAAGTATTAATTTGCGGTTTTAAAGTTAAGGACATCAATTGAAAACTACACTGAATACATGATAGTAAACAAATGTAAATATAGGTTAACTAATCCAAAATCGACTTGTTTTTTTTTCCACTTAAGTATCTCGTCTGCACTGTGAAAGTGAATCTTTTAAGATGGACCTCATCTTGGATGTGAACATTCAGATCTATCCGGTTGATCTTGGTAAGGAGCAATATCTTTGTCTTTTTGTATATTTATTTTAAGTTAAATGAAGATTGGAAGTCTTTTTTTTTTTCTTTTTTTTTGTCTCAACACAATCATATTCTGAAGTCATTTATCTTTCCACATGACATCAGAGTCAATTTGCTCCTCTTAAATCTAAAGCAATCTTTCTACTCCTTCATAAAGTGGCCACATAAGTGTTTGGCTGCACTCATTTTGCATTAAAACAGCTACATTTTACTCTTATGTCCTCTATATGTGAGAGCACCTTAAGGATAAACGAGCAAAGTACCGTGCTTAAATAACCCAGGGTGTCTGAGCCCACCATAGAAACTCACTTGCATGTGTCCGTTTCATTAAGGTGACAAGTTCCGCCTGGTTATTGCCAGCACGTTATATGAAGATGGAACGCCAGACGACGGAGAGTACAATCCTCAGGATGACCGGCCATCTAGGTGAGACATTTGCTTGATGCATTTAACATTACAAACAAATGCTAATTTTTTTTTTATAGGATGTAATACCATCAGTGTGTATATATATTTTTTTCTGTGACTGTCCTCTGTGAGATACCATATTGTTTGCTGGTTTAGATATGTGCTCTCATTTAACTTTGTTTCCATTCCCAGAGCGGACCAGTTTGATTATGTGATGTATGGGAAGGTTTACAAGATTGAGGGCGATGAGACCTCAACAGAAGCGGCGACACGCCTGTGAGTGATGTTTCTCACTTTGACTGAAGCTATGAAGTTAAGCTTATATGTGTTAATACAATAACTAATCAATAAACCATTGGCATAATGACGAGTAGCGTTGCAGCTGTTATAGATACATTATTTGTGCAATAATCCCACAAGAACATTGAAATTCGCACAAACATTAAATGTAAAATATTTTGCAGCATTTAGGCCTCCATACACCGGGGGCATGACAATAAAAAATTACGCCAAAATGCGACATAATTGCTTCAAAGATTATGTCTTGGGCTTTTATTGTGAAAGGTACAGCACAACCTGATAGGAAAGCTCAGAAAGATCCACCAAAATATATTGACGTGCTAAATAATCGCCAGAAAATACGCCCCTAGTTTGTAATGGCCTTTTTAAATGATATTTGGTTGTACATGTATATTAATACTAAAATGAAATCTACTGACTCATCGTTATGAAAAGATTACACCGTAGGAGGCTTCTCAGTGGATTGTCATTGGTCCACAATTCTCTGTATTGTGTGTAATTATGTGTATTACTTGCCCAACAAAGGTCTGTGTGAGAGATAATGTTATATTATTTATACCAACGTTGGAATCATTCTCATTTGTAACTTTCACGGATGTGCTCCTTCTTTCAGCTCTGCCTATGTGTCTTTCGGTGGCCTCCTCATGAGGCTGCAAGGAGACGCCAACAACCTTCACGGCTTCGAGGTGGACGCCAGGGTCTACCTCCTCATGAAGAAACTGGCCTTCTGAGGCTCACCTCTGCTTGCCCACTTCACTGGTTCCTCGAATGCCACAGTCAACCTTAAAGTCAAAATGAACTGTACACTGAACATTGGTATTCTCAAGTCTGCAGCACGTGACCATCATCCAAGAGCAGCTCATAGACAGAGTATGTGGAGGCTGAAGAAAACATATTTAGTTTTTTACTTTTGTAGTTACATTATGTTTTCTCCAAGATGATGGACTACAGATTAAAGACTGTGACACTTAAGAACTGCAACCTCCATCTGCTGGCAAACTGTAAATAAAGATTTCTTTTATACATAATGCTCAGGTGGTCAGTCACCTTTTTAACAATGTTTTTTTCTTATCTTGACAATTTATTCTTTGTTTTATTAACCAACCATAAACCTCTGCAACTTCTTAGGGGCTCTTGCAAACGTGTTGAATTTGGTTATGTTTTGTAACAGTGTTCTGCAATATTTTTACTGCAGGCACGCTGTGTGCTGTAGTGGAGAGGGCGGGAAAAGGTTTTCATAAAGAAGCTGATGCTAACTGGCCCAAGCACTGTACCTCACAGGGCAATGGTCTTAAACACCGCTTTGTTTTGGAAAACTGGTCGTGGTAATGCTGTCGAAATCCTAAATGAATACTCCAACAAGCCTCTCCATCGTAATGTTTCAACAGACACCCTAACCCCTGCGTGTAGTTATTAAACCCTCTAGTAACAAAACGAGAGTTACCAGTCATGTCTAATCTGGATGAATGTGTGCTGCACAGTGTAGACTATCGTTAACATAAGATGCATGTCCGTAGTCTTTAATATAAAACATAAGCGATGTGAGATAGCCTACAGAAATTGAATCACAAGTTAATCTGGGTGGATCACAGCTTCCCACAGTTGACAGTCATCTGTACGCTGTGTTTGAGCTCATATGTTTAACTCACAGGCTGTATGGATGCACAGACAGGTATATCGGTCTCAAATCGACTTGACATGAGATTAATAACGATATATGATACAAATATAAGACGGACAACAGAGCGTTTCTTAAAGGATTTATTGACGTAAGTATTTTGTATTGACGTAAGTATTTTGAACAGGCATCGACACCTACCACCAACTTTGTCATTCACTCTGGTCCTCGTTATGTGTCCTCGGAATCTCAACCACAGCCTCGCGAACGAGTAGTACATTTTCCAGCAAAGTGTTCCGTTTATATTCTATCAAAAGAAACCGAAACCGAAACTACGTGAAAGACAGAGGCGAAACGATCAAAATATTTATTTCCTGTTTATTCTACGTGGGTCCTAAAATGCCACTCCTATCACACATCTGCCTCAGGCACTCCCACATAAACCAGTTAATTCAAAACCTGTTAAACTCGCACACCGGCTCTTTTTAGTGAGCCGAGCCAAAAGAGCCGGTTCTCTAAAAAGAGCCGGAATTCCCATCACTAATGTTTATACGATCCAGTTGCTTTCCGCTTATACAGTAAAGTGTCATACTTTACGACATTTGCCTCTACTTTCCAGCCTGCATTTCCCAACTGTTTGGTTGCTAAGTGTTTTAGCGTCCTATTTCTGTACGGTTGCTAGCTAATGGCTAGCTGACTAATATTGTAAGTGAAGCCCATAAGCCTTGTCGAAAATGGATTGTAAAAGATTTAGTCGCGGACGAACACATTGAAAGCGACAATAGCCTATATTCACGAATGTGTGAAAAGGGTGAGAATGATGTTATGTTTGCTCCTAACGTCAGATAACGTTAACTGATTAGCTTCTCTGCTAGTAACGTAGCTTAACTAGCTAGCTCGCCACATTTTTTTTTTGCAAACGTTGATGTTGTCGCTGAAGTTGGCTTAGTTAGCTAACATTCAATGAAATAGCTTTGATTACGTTTTTTGGGTGCTACACTCATATGACTATTTAATAGTGCCATGCATTGTCCTGTCCTCACAGGCTCTGCAGAGTGCTTGATGGAAGTACATGCGTTATTTAATGAGTGCAGACGTCTTTGCTGTCAGTAGGTGTTTTCAAGGTTTTGGTCACTCACATGAGTTCCAGGGAGGCAGCCAAGATGGGGGACATCTTGGCAACAGAAGCCGACCTTCTTGGGATGATCAAGGAGGTAACAAATTACGATTTTGAGAATGCACACAGAGCAATATAAGAAACTGAATCAGCCAAAACAGGAATTATATTATGTATATATTCTCAAAATGCCCCCTCAATATATTGATACAAATATAAATACATAAAAGATTACCCCAGGACAAGCTGTTGCTCTACTGCTATTGATAGGCACAAATAATGTTAACTACTTTAGGCTACTGTCTCTATATTTCATTACTTTCAACTGTAGTGTATATTTGGAAAAGAATACAATATGCATAGAACAGAGTTTCCACTACCATTAAATGGCTTAGGTGCAGTTTTGCCGCCCCCTGTGGATGACCTAAAGTACTTTCTTCTGCACTGGTTACGATGGAATTAATGCCACTTGTGCTTGTTTCTGTCATTTGTAGTACCTTAAGTTTTATGAATTTGAAGAGACTGTGAACAGTTTGGACAAGGAGTGCAAAAACAAAGGCAAGCTCATCTCAAAGCCTCAAGGAAAAACTAGAGACTCAAAGACTCGTGGCATTCAGGTAAATTCCACAGTTATTTGAATCTGCTGTTGCTTCAAGTTTGTTGATCATTTATGGAGGTGGCAACTGTCCATTTTTTATTTGTGTTATCATGGTGTGATATGTGTATAAAATGACCATTAAAAAGTAGCATATTGTTCTTGCTGATGTAATTTTCCCCAACACTTTCTTCTCTAACTCTGACTTTTCTAGAAAGACCTTCTTAGCTCTTTTGATGATGGAGATCACAAAGTGTTCTTTGAACTGTGGACAGAGAATATTCCCTCTGAGATAAAAGACACAGACACCGAGGCCCAGAGCCTGGAGTTTTACCTTCACATCCACTTCACTATCTACCCACTGAGGAGGCACCCTGGTAGACACGTATGTAGATCCATTTTTTTCATTTTCTTCTATAACAAGAGCATTACTCAGTTTAGATTATCTTCAAACGAAATCAAACTATATCACAACCCCACAGCTGAATATGTGCTCTTTTTCAAAATGTCCACTAAGCTGTGCTACAGGCTTGTTCTCAGTGGGCTATCAATGATGTTACTAACTTCTATAACATGCTTGTCACTGTGTAGGTCTTTGCAGGAAATGAGGACATGTTTTAGATAATGTTAACATTGACATTTTGTAATTGACTTGAAATAAATCAGTTCATTTGAAAACCTGAATCTTTCTCCAGGACCAAGCTGAGTTTGAGGAGAGGATTTCCCACTTCAAGCAGTACCTGGAGACTCGGGGAGCAGCGCTGAGCCAGACCTCAGAGTTCCTGCCTTACTATGCCTTGCCCTTCGTTCCCAACCCTACCGTCCACCCCTCCTTCAAAGATCTTTTCCAGGTGCACAGTTAATTATGGAACATTACCTCGTTGGTTGTCAACTAGTAATTACATATGCAACGTTATTACTCAGTGCCAGCTTCATAATAATCATGACGCAATTTACGAAGTCCTTACCGCAACCAAAAATAATATTAAACAAAAGAATGAACATAACCATATCTTCTCCCACCCTACACTCTTTATATGTAGAATTCCTGGATACCACAGTTGAAGGATAAGCTGGAGCCGTTTCTGTCAGTGACCCTGAAGCAGTCCAACACCCCAAGGCTGCTGAATTTATATGTATCCTCTATTGTGACTCGCTCACATGTCATTGCTGTCATTACAAAAAAAAATACAACAAGATCTAGAGGGGAACATTTTAGAAATTTCACACAGGCCAAATACAGAGCGGTTGTCATTCCCTCTTCTGGCTGAACTGCACATTTTCAATGTCAGATAAAATCCTAAAGTGACTAAAGAATGAATTAACATTCAGACTGACCTGGTTGGTTCATATGCTGCAAATAAATGCTGTTTGATTTGCATTTATAAATGGCTGTTTGAGTATGGCAGGCACTAACTCACCCTCACTCCTTCAAAATAGAAGGGCAAGTGAATGATAACAAGAATTGTTGCTTTTACTGGAACGCCAATGGGTCGACTTCCTCCTTACGCATGAAAACTAAACCATGAAAATAAACCCCTATCCCTACTGGCCAACGATCAAAGCATACAGATTAATAATGCGACTATCATCTCAAGAGTTGACCAAAGAAAATCTGTCTTTTTGTACATAATTAAAAAATAATTAAAAAAGAGCGAGGTTATCTAACATGTATAATCTTTTTTTATATATTTAAACACTTCACCAGGCAGCAATTTTGACAGCTGAGACGACATACTCACAAATGAGAAGTCACTGTTAGTAGAGTGCACACATGACTAGTGTGTGCATGTAAACTTTACATGCTTACGTGCATGTAAATGTACTTAATGGCCCCTGTGTTTGCCCACACTAGGGTGTTGGCCCATTGCCCTTTTTTGAAAAAGATCTATCCCTCCCATTAAAACAAACTAGAGTTGATTCTTTATTGAATCTTATTTATTTTAGCTAAATCTTAAATAAATGTTTGTTTTTTTATGACAAATATGCCTGCGTTCAAACAGGATGTAGGACATATTGTGTGCTTGTTTTATGTCCAGTCAAACTTAAGCTACACATTGTGTCTTATATATCTTTGGATAAGGAAACAAATACAGTAGAAATGTTTGACTTGTGTTCAATTGAGTGCTAGTGCATAGTCTTTAACAGGAAGCATCCAGAAGGAGGGAGGAAGGAGTACTAAAGGTAAATATCCCTCTCAGGTCATCTACCTTTTGCAGTGTATTGCATTTTATTTATGTCCTTTTATTATATTCTATCTGTCATGTGATAACACGAAGAACTTGTATGGTGTCTCTCAATGATTTCTTGAGTAGGTGTTGTAATCCTTGACTTTCATTTCCTTCTCAAATCCTTTAATATGTTCCGGAAAGGAACAAAGGCTTCCCACACCGTGAAATCTTAAGACCACACCTGCTTACTGCTTGGTGGACAAATATTCCAGATAAAGATTTTAAAAGTCTTTCTCAAGCCAAAAACATAACTGATGAAGGCATATTATTTGAGGTTGGTAAAGATGAATAATTACACAAAGATGGAACCAACATCTGAAGTGTTGACTGGCAGACAAAATGTGAAAAGATGATAAGCATCCATCCATTCGTTTTTTTATTTAAATTCTCAGATGACACATGTAACATTTTTACCTTAATTTACAAAGAGAATGTCACTCGTGATATGAATGTTGCGTATTTGTTTGTGTTTACATTCTGCAACTTCCTCCTGTGTGTGTTTGCATGGCTGCACAGAGGCCATGCAGCAGTTACATCTCCAACTAGTTGAATCGGACCGGCGCATCACTAGCTACGTGCGGAAGTTCAACAAGATGCAGGCAGACTATCACAACCTGATTGGCATCACTGCTGAGCTGGTGGACTCATTGGAGGCCACCGTCAGTGGAAAAATGGTAGGTCGGCTTGACTGTGGGACACGAGCTACACACAGAAAGAGACCAACACACATGCGCACATGTGGTGCACACATAACTAGACAGACCTACAAAATGTAATCAGGCTGTTCACGGTTGTATATCCAAACACTTAAGATAACAAAAAACTTTTTCATACATAGCAACGTTTTAAAACAGTCCTAATATGCACAAGTATGCTCTTAGCTACCAGGTGACAACAAAGCTGTTAAACTGGGAGCCAGAAATGGCAACCCTGCCCTCCCTCTACCCACAAACGGTATCTTAAAGCTCAAGGGGCCTGCTGTGTTTTTGCAGATCTCCCCTGAGTACCTGCAGACTGTGTGTGTTCGCCTGTTCAGCAGCCAGATGAGGCAGAGTGTGGTGCAGAGCGCTGACTTCACCAGACCTGGCACTGTGAGTGAGAGCACACAGACGCCTCTCTTCTCCCTCTTTCTCCTTCCCACTGTCACTGGAAGGACAGCAACAACACACAAGGCCTAAACACTGGCAGAGGGAAGTGCTGTCAGGGCCTTACGTCACAAATTTGATCAACCACTTTTGAAATTTAGCTTTTGATGAAAGGGGTTAGAATGGATACTCTACACATGGTTGATTGCATGCCAATGTTAGAGGAGTAATATTAAAAGCAAATGGTAAAATATCATTTTCATATCATGGTTTGATAGCTGTTGCAGTGTAACTCTATTAGACAGACAATCAAAAAACTGTCCACACTACCACAACCATGACAATCCCGCTTACTGTCAGTGGCCTTCATTGTGGTGTTGAGCTACGGTTTGTGAAATCTTGTTTCTTTCTGTTTTGAACTGAACAACTTCTTTCTGTGTGTTTGTGTTTTTTCCGTGTGTTGTGCTTTTGTCCACAAAGGGATATTACTCTATGAGTCCCTATGATGATGGCTATGTAAGTTTCATATGTTTTCATCTTTACTTCCTGTCATCGCTGAGGTCCCCACTTCTCATCTTGCTTATGCCTCGCCGTGTCTCTTCTTTTTCCTCCTCCTCCCGTTCTCCTCGTGTCTGCCTCCCCTTCCTTTACTTGTATACAGTTCTTGGCCTGACTTAGTACACAGTCTATAATCCCTGTTATTTTCCTTTGGTTCCTATTCGATTATTCTAGTTTTAAGTCATATTAGGTCTCGTTTGTTGTAAGATTTACTTCTTTTGTCAGGTCACTGACCGAGCGTACCTCATCTTTGAATTTATTTTGTTCTTCCTCTCAACTCTCCCTATTGGATGTCTGTCTTCTTTTTTTAAAGGTAAATGTGGTCAGTTTCAGTTTTGTCCCCACATCATTTGTTAATAGTAATAATAATAATTTGAAATAGATTTTAAAACAGTTTAGACAGACATAGTGACTGGACAACACAAGGCGCTTTGATGTAAACGCTCAGGTTATCAAGCGGTTTGCAGCGAGACAACCAGAACGCGTAATGTAATTGTGATGGTTCTTAACATAATCAATAGTAAGCACACACATGATGAAATAAATTCAATAATAATACTTATTAAGATAACTTCCATGGAATGTCAGGGCAAGCCTTTAACTGTTGGAAATTAGTCAAATCTATCAGCATTGAATTAGTGCTTAATGTTAATTTCATGAAAGCTGATAGTCCTTAATTTGCCCTCACATGAGCAAGCAACTGTTCCGTTTATTGCCACATAACACCATAATTGACCATAATTATGAGACTTTTTATGTGCTCATAATATTGTGAGGGCTTTTCACAGATCTTTATTTGCTACTCCGCTCTGGTTTATCTTGCTGCCAGGGGAAGGCAGAGCAGTCTACTTGGACAGTAACGTCAACAATAGATGTGTTCAGCTGTCCCCACGGTCATAAAAGAGTTAATGGTGAGAAGACGTGCTAAAGAGGAGAAGAGAGTAAAGGCTTCTGTAAGCTGTGCCTTGTCAGCGAATTCAGGTCAAGCTTTTTCTTTGTGTAGATGATTAGCTGAAATATGAGCATACAGGTAGGTGGCCTGGAAATTCAAGTTTGCTTTTTTTTTATGTAGAAATGATATAGTTTTACCTCCTGCCTCTGAAAATCATTTTGTTTGACGCCACTATTTCTACATTCAACATAGGTGTGTGGCTTTCTTGTTAATAGACAGCAATGGAGAATATTCTTTTCATTGATATACATCTCTTAATCCGGCCCCCTAGGGTCCAGACACGCCGGTGTTGAATGTCTCAGGGAAACATGTCCCCCTTCAGCATTCTTCAGGTCGACTGAAATTTCTACAGAGAAAGGAATTTGGGAAGGAACCCAAGTAGCAATGTTTTCCTCCGCTTACGTATTTCCCGCTGCACACCAAAACAAAAATGTGGCCAGACCCCCTGATACATCACAGATCAGCTGACCTAACACTGCTAACATAGGCCTAACCACCCAGGCTTCAGATTAGATTTCAGGGCTCAAAATCCCCATCCAACAGTAAAAAAAAACACTTATAATCAGCTCTTTCAACCTTCTTCCTAACACCCTCACCACAATGATATCTTACTCTGTTCAGTAGTCTCCATTTCCTTTTCTCTAGAACAACAACACATAGGCCTACAGTACAAGTACACGGAGGTGCAACAAATGGGATGGCTGTTTCACACTAACTTGCCCTCTCTGGTACTTTTTAATTGCTGAATAATCTTTTCCCAGTTGACACTGACTGCATGGGCGATGGTGCCAAACATCACACCTGTATGTGTGGGGATTCAGCATGTACCACAAGCATGATGTATGCATGTCCAAAAAGAACCCCACTAATGACTTATTTAGACTGTAGCTGACTTGAATGTTTTCGAAGGATAACACTGGGTGAGTAGGGGGACCAGATAGTACGGATGATAAGACAGATGAACAGCCGCATGGATTAGTGTTTTCCACACTTTAAGGTAAGAATGTGATGAATTCTAAAATATGCTCTGCTCCTCTGTCTCTTCTTTTCTCAATGTTGCTCCCGCTCATAGGCCTCCTCAATGCTACGAGCATCCATTGCGCCGCAGTAAGTCTTACATTTGATTCAAATTTGTTTAGTTTGAAAAGCGCCATGTTACAAACATGGCTGACTCGTCTTTTTTTGTTAACATCCAGGAAATCCAAGGAGGTGCCAATGCTGCCCTCACTGGACTATGAGAAGCTGAAGAAAGACCTGGTCGAAGGCTCAGACAGACTCAAGGCCCTGCTGCTTCAGGCGCTGCGCTGGGTGCGTATTCATATTCTTATTTACAGTATATTCCTGTTTTAACAAACAGAATGCTTTTCACACAAAGCCATAGCAGCCTAATCCACCTCTAGGGTTCTACTGAGCAGGAGAGAAAAATAAGAACAAGAGTGTTTTTGTTTGACCTTACAGCAGCTAATGAGCTCCAATCATATTCACTTTGCATGTCTACTCCTTTGAGTCTTCATCGGTGGGTCTGTTTCTCACGTTATTTCAGAGACTGACTCGCTCACTCCCTGGGGAACAAAGAGACACAGTACTCCAGGCCTTTATCAGTAACGATCTGATGGAGCGCTACAGCACAAAACAGGTGAGATTATTGGACTACAGCTTTTTAATGCAATCTTATTGTGGCATGTTTAAACACTATAAAGCAATTACTGTGGTAGACAGACTGAAATGACAGTGATCTTGTTTTTGCAACCTATATTTCATGCAACCATCAGAGCCAAAAGAAAACATAACTTCTTGTCCATTGGCCTCACGACCTAATTAATCCCCAGGCTCTGATTTCAGGAGGCCCTGAGTTGGTGAATTGGCCCCCTGGCTGGGTGCACACAGATTTGTTTCCCACTTGCCATTGACTTATAATTGAATTGTGTGAAGAGCATAGACAGTATAGACAAACTGGAGCATTTCAGATGTCTGGATGCTTCTGGGATATTTGTTTTTTATAAACGTTATGTTACTCCTTTTAACTTTTGCATTCCCTGTAGATAGCAAGGACACACTCTTTCCATTGATTTCAAAAAACTTTTACCATTTTATTTCAGTAAAACCCTTTAAAATGATCGTCGACAGATATCAGATGTGAGCACCGAAAAAAATCAATAATCAGATAAATAATTGCTTTGACAACAGTTTCCTTCATTTTAAAATATTGTGGGTACTAACAATGTCTTGATGAACCCAGGATGGATAGGACAAATTGATTGGACATCTATGCTATTTATCGAGTAACTCTTCATCAATGTCTTGAGAATTAATCAAATTTTGCACCTGCTTTCCCACAATATGATCTATGTATGTCATTTGATTTTAATCTGACTGAACACTTGCCATGTTCCCAGCCTCATTCTCTTGAGACATCTCCTCTTTTTAAACAAAAGGTCGGAGCAGGAAACACAGATTTTATTTCTTTTCACATTTCTTTCGCCTAGCCATTAGTCGTAGGGGCGCCATGTTGAAGACAGTCCCTTTACAGAAGAGTAAGTGATCCTCATCTCACACCTGAGCTCTTTGTTTATGTACTTACCACGGAGCCACCCATAAATGACACTTGAGTCATTTACTCAGAGCCACAATAACAGTGGAAGGGTGTCAATTTCTTGTAATCAAATAACATGCATGACTGTTCTTTGTTTGACGATGGCCAAAAGCATTAATTGGGCAAGTTTTCCCAGTACACTGGTCAGGTTTCGGCTCAGCGGCGATACTAATATCATGCCCCATTCGGTTTGATCGGACCAGTTCCATAATTTACCTTTTATTTAACCAGATAAGTCGATTGACCACCAGTTCAGGTTTACAATGATGACCTGGCCAAAAAGGCAGGAACAGTAGGCAAGTGGATACAAGACAAAATAAAACATAGATACATCTCAAACAGTCTCGTACAAAAATGACAACATCACAATATGTACAATATATAAAAGAACAGTGTTGCTGGAGAAGATTACATCACCATAGTCTGAGATGAGAAGGACTGTCATTTTAACCAGGGTGTGCTTTTGCAGAGTGGCTAAAGGATGCTTTGTTACGAACAAAAACAGGAATTGCTCTTTTTAAAATCTTGAAATCTCAGCAGCTGTTGAGATAACATTATCTGCCACACTTGTTAGGCCTGCTCATAAGTTTATGATTACTGATTTTACCTGGCAGCAGTAGATATAATTCTAAACTATCCTACATTTTGTGTTTTCATAGAAAACGTTGCTTCATTTAATGAGATCGAAGAACGAGACGGTCCGCCAATACATGGCTCGTCTCATCAATGCATTCGCTTCCCTGGCAGAGGGTAAGTGCTGAAGCATCATTACTTCTTTGCAACATGAGTCATCGTCTGACTGGATGCATTTGGAGACATAGATTCACGGAAGACCTCACTGGCTTTCCATTTGGGTTTGAAACCGCTAATGATCCACCGTAGCAGCAACTGTTGTAAACAGACGCTGTTGTATATTTATGCTGACACAAATTACTTTTACTATGTAGGAAGTGCTTGTGGTTTGATTGTTTTCTAAGAGATTGGGTAGTTAACAGTCAGTCTGAATAACAAGGAAAAGTGGTTAAAATATCTCTCTGGCAGCCTGAAGTTTTAGGGACTTGAATACTCAGAAAACATGCAATGTGACACCAGTAAGTTGTTCAGATGGTAGAAATGTAATTGCATCAGGTTTACCCATCATAGCTGAGTCCAGTCAGCTCTGCTTTTGTTGAGATAATTCTATTGTACTGTGTTGTCCTCATTCACAGTTACACCTAAAATGAATTGTGATATTTGGGGCTTTTCATTGCTGAAGCCGCTACATGTAACTTAGATAAAACTGGTGTATTTCTATGTGGTCCAGCGAGGCTTTTAAAGAAGACAATTTCTTGCCTTTTGATCTTAATTTCATGTTGTGTAAATGCTTACAGGTCGGGTTTACCTCTCCCAAATCCCCATTCTTCTGAAACTTCTGACCGAGGCACTCAGGACGGAGGAAAAAGACTCCCTGACGAGAGAGAATGTGCTAGTTGCCCTGCAGAAGCTCAGCCTCAGGTAAAAAAAATGTTGTGTGACACGATCACACATCACACAATTTTCAAAAATTGGGATTTCAACTTGTAGATGGCCTAAAATCATAATAAACATACATTAACATGTGCAAGGAACTTAACAGTGGTGTGCCCCGGTACCTTACTTGGTAGAGTGGGCACCCATGTGCTTACCGAAGTGGCCTGGGTGAATTCGACCTGCGGCCCAACACAAATATTTCAGTTCAAGTTGCATTTAATCCTTAATTTATCATCATTTCTTGGTAGGAGGAGCCAGCAGACTGCCATGATAGCAGCCGATCTGATTGGCTGGCTGGTGGATGAGCTGCAGGACTCAGACTGCCTGAGTGACTACACCCTGGAGTATTCTGCTGCTCTGCTCATGAACCTGTGTCTGCGAACGAAAGGTAAAGGCAAGGCAGAGGTAGATACAGAACAGAGACACAGTTAAATTATTATATAATACCCCAAACCTTTTGAGATTCGACTGGATATTTTGCTTATACATTCAATTAGATCATGTCCAAAATACTAGACAGTATGTCCGTTTTTACACTAAATCATTTAATAGCATTTTTCAAAATTCATTAAATTTACTGTATGTAAGATGACTTTGCTTTGTTCCCCGCGTTTTTGTCCCTGATGAAGGCAATAAGGGGTGTTGTGCAATAGTTTTATTTTGTATATCTAGCTGGCCTTGCGATACAGTATCTAGGGTTTCTTTAAGGTCAATGTTATCTCTTTCAAAGCCACATAGAATATCTGTCTAACTTTGTTCCTGTCGGATTATTTTATTATGGCCACAGGACGGGCTTTTAGCTTTTACAGCTTCTTCTGAACACAGTGCTTACTGGTTCACCCTCTCACACCATATCTAGTGTGTATCTTTCTTCAGGTTAATGCACATACAACAAAGATACTCTCCCTCTTTCTCAGTACTTCCTTCTATTTGGTCTCAGTTGCCCGAGGGGCCTGCTTTTTATAGAGGGCCTCAGTGCAACACTGTACTGCATTTGATTTATCAGTGGAGTTATTATCTTACACACAGAAAGATAAAATGCAAAGGAAAAAAGGATCGGGTTGGAGGGAATCATTCATTTATTAATCTGAATGAAATATCATCCTATCTTTCATTTTGTGTGTGTGTGTGTGTGTGTGTGTGTGTGTGTTGGATGGCTGTCTTTGTACAGGAAAAAGGAAGTGTGCAGAGAACGCCAGGCATGTGCTAAAGGTTCTAACTGACGTCCTTGGACATGAGAACCACGAGGTGATACACACATCCGTCAACACTTGCACACAGATATTAAATACACAGTACATGTAATGTGCACGCAGAACACACTCATAGAGGCTGAAAAACATGGACGCAGCATACATAGCATATTAAATCATGCTCACACGTTCAGAACGCGACACCACAACAGAGAGTTGGCTAGTTTGCGGTGCTAAACTTAAATCTAAACGCTAGAGTGGACAACACACAGCACTTCATTAGCTAACAGAATTCCCAATAACACATGAATACAGCTTCACCACTAGTTGATCTGTTCATATACCACTGTAACCCAAGCAGACACCCAGGATGCCATAAAACTATGTTTATGATGCCTTCTAGAGTGTTTCGCTGTCTTAATAGAATTGAGCAATGACTTTAGGTAAGTCTATAAAACATAAACAACACTAGCTTCTTTCAACGTCAGGAAAGGGCCAATAACTCAATTATTATTATCATACATGACATACTGTGAGTCTATAAAGATGTACTTGTATTTGGATCCTCAGCATAAGCATTCTTTCCTCTTTTTATCCACATTTCCTTACTGCTGCGTGTTCAAACAAGCTGTTACCATTTGTCCTGAGATCATTAAGACAGAGGCTGTGTGTGTGTGTGTGTCTGTGTCCCTTTGCTCTCTCAGATTCGACCATATGTGAATGGAGCCCTGTACAGTATCCTGTGTATTCCCTCTGTGCGACAGGAAGCCAAAGAGATGGTGAGATAGCAGAAATGTCTTCACCTGCTTGGAGGAAACAGACCCAGTTTGTTTGTTTTTTGCTCTGCATTTGTCTCCTTACGACACCACACAACCAGTGTTTGGAGGGGAAACGACAGGTGTTCACAGTCATATGACACAGTCATTGTACCCAAATATTGGTGAGCTGGTGGGCTGGAGAGTGTGGATGTAGCTGAGCCCGTCCTGTCCAACAAATATCCTTTTTAAGCAGATGCCTCAAACCTTGGTGGTCATTATCAACACAATTACGATACGTTATAATGAACAAAAAAAATGGCACTTAAGCCAATTGTCTCTACAGTGTATACTGCCTTTCAGCATTCAGTAACTGATTATGAATCTAAAGCTAACTGGAGAAGTAGCTCTTGTCTTTGTGTTTAAGCTGTGTAGTTCTGTTGTACGTTGGTGTGACGTGTGTTTGCCTCACATGTGTGCAGAGTGTGGAGGAGATTCTCCGTTGCTACAGCAAAGAGGAGAACTCAGACCTCAACAGACAGATTGAGTTCATCATTAAACAGCTAAACTCAGGTTAGTGAAGTAAAATGTACTGTTACAATTGATGTATTCTTTCCTATGAATGTGTATGCATACAGTATGTACTAACTGTATATGTACATTGAAGAATAAAATAATGTAATTATTGGAAGGGACAATGTGTTAATTTGGAGTTTGGGGCAGCTGGTGTTACCGGCAGTAGTCATGCACTGGTTGCCACATCTAATGTTAGGAGGTGCTTTACATAACGGGTAATTGAACAGCTACATGTAAATGTAAAGTCTCGTGGCTGTTGTCAGTGGTTGATAATGTGTTAATAGCAGTTACCTGTTTTTTGAGATACTTGATGTGTTTCTTAAGTCAAAATCCCTAGTTTTTACATTTCATCATTTACACTATATAAGCCTTCGGACAGAAGACTCCTGCTGCTGTTGTTTTTTTGGAAAATTGTCTGACTGGTTTAATCCTTATGTTCTGGCTGTGTTCCACCCAGCTGATGAAGAAGGGCCAGAGTCGGATGATGAAGAAGATGAGGACGACAATAATGTGAGTCCTGCCCTCAACCCGTTGCACAAGTTATTGCTTTACACCATCAT
The DNA here is from genome assembly GCF_050575085.1 of Anarhichas minor. Lineage (NCBI taxonomy): Eukaryota > Metazoa > Chordata > Actinopteri > Perciformes > Anarhichadidae > Anarhichas > Anarhichas minor. The sequence continues at coordinate 10,727,660 of NW_027466456.1, forward strand.
ATTATATACCTATCTACGCATTATTCAACCTTTATTTTAACTCGGAAGTACAATGGGGTAGGGAACTCATTTACAATATAGCCAATTCAAAATAAAAACAAATCCTAATCATCAAGAAACACAGACTAAGAAACCTAAATGATAACTACTGAAAGAGTAGAAATACTAAAGCCGTAAGAATAACTTTCTGTGGGAAAGTGGGTTATCAAGATAAGGTATGTGGTAGTAAGTTTAAGTGGAAGTGGCTGGACTCTCCTAGGTGTGTGTGTGTGTGTGTGTATATTATGTGTGTGTGTGTATAATGTGTGTGTGTGTGTGTGTGTGTGTGTGTGTGTGTGTGTGTGTGTGTGTGTGTGTGTGTGTGTGTGTGTGTGTGTGTGTGTGTGTGTGTGTGTGTGTGTGTGTGTGTGTGTGTGTGTGTGTGCAGTATGTGTGTCCCCCTATTCCCCTCACACAAGAATTCCTTGAGTGCCCTTGTTCCACTGCCTCTGAACTCAGATGTGGTGTTTTGTAGCTGCTATCCATTTACCGTGGCTATAAGGGGGAACTGATATATATGCCCGCAACAAGTGCAGACTACACTGCTCTCTTGTTGGCACCGTGTAACTTGGTGCCAAGCATCGTGTTCAATCTAGTTCATAGACTCACATCAATGTTATTGTGAAAAAGTAAATTAGGCACGACCAAACTAACCATAGTCACAGCAGTCAACATACCTCAGAGTCTTTTATATAATCTGTTTGTAGTGGGAGAAAACATCAACATCAGCCGTGGTCATTTCATTATTTGATTGCATACTGCCACTGCATACTCGAGTAGTCTTTTGTGACCATCATGTTTCAGATTTAGCTTGAACACACCTTTACGTTCACCACAAATGATGTCATTTTTATCTGATTTACTATCCTTGTCTTGTGCAGGAAGATCTAATGGAGACAGACCTTGATATAGAGGAAGTTCTCCAACCACAGCCCAGGGAACTGTCTGGGGAGAGTCTGCTCACTACCGAGTACCTGGGAGTAAGAACAAAATACATACACTTAGTACACTCCTCATCATGCAAGGTTAAATAAACACGTTTTTTTAGAAGACACGTAAACCGTTTAGAATAAGGCGGACGAGCCAGCTACACATAAGCAAATATTGAGTTTGTACTGCCCTGTGCATATTTATTGCAAAATGGCTAGAGGAAGATCACAAGCAAGACAGAAGTGTCTAAAAACACAGACAGACAACTATTTGGAAGAGATTGTTGTCATCACCATCGTGCTGCATTTACACTGAATTAGTAACTAACCACTGTGTCACCTCATAAAACTTCTGTTTCCCTTGATTTGAATTTAAGGCCTCTAGATGTGAATCATACACCAAATCGAATGGCTCTGAATATCCCTGTGTCATACCAGTTACTCATTATTGTAATCGCTCTTCAAGATTTTTTTCTATTCATTCCGGGTTCAGTGTCTGCATGACCTCATGTCTCGCTGTTTAGAGATGGCAACAGGTAAAACAAATGAACACAGATATATAACCTTTATATACATTATCTTGTGTTTGTGTTGTGTAGATTATGACCAACATGGCAAAAGTGAAGAGGAAGTCAACCCCTCTGTCACGACCAAGCGTTGATGAACCCCTCCAACGGCCAGTCACCCCAAGTTCTCATCGTCATTTCAACGCAGTGTAAGTTACACACACACACAGACAATATCAGACCGTCTAAAATGCAGTTCCATCTTGCTCTCATGCTAATTCGTGGTGCCTGTGTGTGTCAGGTGGACTATAGGGGGCAAGATAAGGTTTCGTTTCTTGCTCTTGCTGAATTGTTCATGTACTGTAAAATAATGAGTCAGCAGGAGGAGATTGGAACTGGAGCTGCTTTGTACTGAAAGGCAGAGCATTGTCAATAAAACAACCTGTAATTCAGGGTGAAGGGATGAAGGGAAAGTGTTATTTCAGAATAATGGATATGACAGCTGTAAGGGAACGGTGGACTGCACATGACCTAGCCCCAGAGCATCAACTCACATCGACTCACAGCAAGTTATTGATGTGCTGGTTTTATTACTAACTAGAACCAACAGTATTGCTAACCCTGAATTATATATCATGTTTAGATATAAAGCTGTACAACCATGAACAGGTAGCACCAATGAAGATCAGGAAAACCATTAAGATAAAGGTTTTAAGATGTGAGATAAATACAATGATACAAACTACAAATATGATGCAATACCTGAGCTTTATTGTTTGTGTCAATGTGTAGGGATTATCGATGCGACGGCCAGGGGGATGAAGGTAACCGGCACAGGGGATTCCCCCTTAGCAGACAGAAGAGCGAGGAAGGAAGCCTGCCTCCTTCTCGATACAACTCCCGACCTCCGACACGCTCCGGCAGTCGGCCCAGCACTGCTGACTCCCTACGCCACAGTATCGGTGGGTGGATGATGTCATTTACCTCCCAAATGTCATTTACCAATACATTTATACAATTGATAGCGGTAGAGTAAAAAAATGTAATTTGGTTGATGTGGATTTATTTGGTGTGATGCCCAGTGTCCACTTGGCAAGGAAGCACTTTCTATTTCCTCATAAGGGATAAAGACCAAATGGCTCAAGACCTATTTTGATTTTCTATATTAACTAACGTCAGCGTGGCATCAGGTTGTGCTCACTGTTACGTTGTTTTATTTAAGTTCTGATTCATAATTCCAAAAGTAGTGTGATGAAGCTCTAATATGTCCGTCCTCTCAGACTCAGAGTGCGGCCGGTTGTCCCAGGAGTCCGAGTTGGACGGGCCATTCGAAGGGCGAGCCAGAAAAGGTTGTTCCCAGGAGGAACACAATGGACAATCCGCCAGGTAAACCCACACACACATATGTTAACTGCACACACACACACACACACACACACACACACACGCCGACGCCGACATTATGAGGAACTGTGTGTTCTCATGAATGTTGCTGCAATTTAATGGTTGCAACAACAAGAGGTCTTCAACTTGAGCCTCATTCCATTTTTTAAGTTCTTTTTCATATGCATTACAAGCAGTGCAGTTCAATGAACAGTTTGTGCTCTGGCTACCTCTTTATGACACAACATAGGATATAAAATACATCTATGGAAGTGCTCCAGCCACAGCATGTTCCAACAGGCTTGAAGAAGGTGGATGACCATTTATGGTACCCTGGCCTTATATACAGTCCCTCTTGAAAGAGGCCTGTTGTATTTGCAAATTCTCAGTCCAACAGAAGCGAGTGGGCAAACCTATTGACGGTTAGAGCGCGAGGTCTGTGTGAAATCAATCCAAGCAATTCCTATGTGCTGCCATTCTCTCTCTCTCTCTCTCTCTCTCGCTCTCTCTCTCTCTCTCTCTCTCTCTCTCTCTCTCTCTCTCTGTGTGTGTGTGTTACAGAGAGTCATTTGCTCAGTTAGAATCATTGATTTCAGTCAGGGTGAGCTGTGGGTTATGAAAATAACAGAAACTAATGGATTTAAGATAAATACAACATAGGAAACACGTTTATTTGTAAGTGAAAAGAGAAAAGAATAACAAACCTCTGTGTGTGTGACTTCAAAAGAAGCACAAGAATAGAAAGAATACAACAATAACACCAATAAAAGGTCTTCGGCTTGTGTGTGCATTTAGTCAGTTGTTTGGTAGCAACTACCATAAAAGAGAGCCACAGTAGGACTGTAACGGAATGATGCAAACTAGTACAAACAGTGGGAGTCAGCTGAGGTTCCTGTGAAACCCTGAGGTGTGTGTTTGTGTGTCTGTGGAGAGAGTAATGTTCTGCACCGATCTGTGACTCAGCACCGCCAAGCTGGTCTGTGAGTCTGTGACATGCGTTTAAACGAGCAGTTCCCACAAAGAGACCCATTCAATCAACCCTCCCCACTTTCTCCTCTCCTTTAAATCCCAGGGGAACTTGACTCCTGAATTCCGCCCCAAGAATAATGACTCCCAGGAAACCGCTTCAGTTACCCCCCCCCCCCCCCCCCCCCAAATAAAACCGTAAAACACCTTTACAATACAGACTTCAGTAGCCGCATTTCACCCCAGTTTTGGAGACAAGACTTTTATATTCACGACACAGTCATTGATGTTTCGGTGAATAGAATCTTAGCAACACGGCAATTTGGCAATTTTCTTTTTTTTCCAGGAAAAAGCTCTGCTTCAAACTTATTCAAGGCAACCCCTCGGGGGGCAGCCAGGCCTCTTTCCATTCAGACTTCAGAGGCCTTTTTCCAAAAGACAACAATTTTATAACCCGATATAAAGTAGCTGCCAAATATTGTGTAATTTGCATAAAAGGATACATAGTGAAAGAAGACACAGTGGACTCATGACTATGAGATTTGTTTTGTTCTTTCAGAAATATTTAGCCTGATCCTAAAAGCTAGAGACACCCTGCCTCTAATTTTCATCACCTTACTTATGATATTGAATCCCAAGCATAATATAGAGTTGCAGTGTATGCATATATTAATGAAGGCGGTACGGTATGGATAACCCTACTGATAGCTGTCCATACTGGGTATCTTGGGAGTATCGATAAACCAGTCTGGCACAATATCGCCATAAGTGGAGGCTATCGACTGAAACAAGTGAAATGGACGCTATCGAGTGTCAAAGGCAAGAGGCTTGTGCAAGGTGGATGTTGTACCCAGGAATGCCGTGATTTCAATGCTATGAAACCTTCTGTGGAATGAGATCTGTTCATGGCAGTGGTGTCACATGGCTACTGAGCAGCTCAATAGATAAAAGGATAACCTCTCTGAATAATCCTTTTAACCGTAAGCAAGTGAGAAAGAGCTGTAGTAGCTGACATGAAAAGAGAAATAATGTCTGTAAAAAAAATAAAATCAACAAAGGACAGTTTTTGTCATTTCTCAGGAGGCTGTCTTGCTTAATCTAGCCTTAATATTGAAAACAATATGTTATTATGTTTTATTTTGACTATTTTTCATTTGACGATGTCTGTTTCCACAATATCTTTTTTGTTGATTACTGTGCAAAGCAAAACTGATGATTTATTTCTTCTTTGTCATCATTAGCGATTATGTCCCTGCAGTTACAAGCCACCCCAAGATTCCCCGTACACCCGACGCAGCAGACAGCCAGAGCGTCGGTGATCACCGGGTTCGAGGCCCCGCTCTGGCACCCCAGTTTTGCAACTCGGAGCCTCAGCAGAGCAGCCAGCCAGGCTCCGCCAGCTCCACGGGAGGAAGGGGGAAACAAAGTGGAAGTAAGCACATGCCCGCCAGCCGGTGTTGGCAAAACTTTGGCTCTGGCTTCTGCTTCAGTTATCCCCCCAAAACGTAAAACACCTTTACAATACAGGAAATACAGACATAAAAAAATCCTTATATTTCTATGCTAATATTATAATACAATAAATCAGGGAATTTCACTGGCAAATTAGCCACAAAGAAATTGGCTACGTTTGGATAATCCTGGTCATTAAACAACAACAACAACTGACAAATCAAAGCACTTCATCTCATTGATGCAGGTGAGAGTCCTCTAAATGCAATATTACCATTACAGTACAACTCTTCCACGGTCGCAATTGAACTCGGTCTCTGTCGGTCTCACCAATTTAACAGCCGAGAAATAGTTCATTTTCCCGCTCCTTTCAAACTGAATAAAAGCGGACTTACAATAACAACAAGACAAAAGTGGAACTTACTGTAAGATGACAAGTCGTATTTCCAGTTCCCGTGAAGCTCACAACTTGAGATACACATCGTGTTTCAACTGGAATTCTGTAACAAAATCTGCCTTTACTCAAAGCTGTTGCATAACTGTGTTTCCAGTGATGACACTCAATCATCAGTTGGCAGTTATCAAACAAGTAGTTTAGAGCTCACATATTCATTCACAATTGTTGTTCATAGCACTCACAGTTGCCTTAGCCAGTTACATTTAACAGGCTCTGAGTCTTTGGACTTCTCAGCAAGCTTTGAGCATTGCGTTTATAATGTCTACAGCCTTCCTTGTCCTTTTGACTTTCTCCTTTGCAATCCTACTAAAGAGTATTATTATGTTGCTTTCTTTCTTTTTAAAATAATAACAAAAGAGCAGCGAAGATGGCCCGGGGCCAATACAACAGCTCTCACAAGAACAAGGCCGGTCGAATTGCCTTTAGATGGAGGAGTGGACAGAACATCCAAAAAGGATAAAACTATAGCCTTTGGATCTTATTATTCATCTGAAGCAAGAGTTACAGCATGAACATATTTATTGTGTTGGCAGTACATATATGACTGTTGGAAGAAATCAAAGTATGGCATTCGTATTTTCAGCCCTTATGTATTTGTTGTTATCTCCACATCTTAAACTTCAAACTTGAGTCACTGCAGTGAAGAGGGCCTGAGCCGCTGCTCTGGTACTCTTAGTTGGGTGATAACATCTCCCCATGCTCTCATGCATCTTAACTGCATTTGATGAGCGAGTACCTCCGGCTCTTACGCCGGGTGCCCTTACCATGCGGCCTGTAATAGGGCCTAATGGTTCGTCCAAGCCCCCCACATCCTCCTGTGTGTGTGTTGTACTTATGAGGTCTGGCAAGTGTTAGACATCTATCGGATGTCATTTAATCGTAGCTCCACTTAAAGGGCAATAAGCAGGCGCACATGACAGGACAAACAAAATAAGTACACTTTTACTGTGAGCATCTTTAGCTTTTATTGATATGTTTCCTGCTAGGTTTTTTAAAATTTTGTTCTTGAGACACTATCTTTTCAATTTATTTTCACTTGAATGCAGTTTCTGCTGACTGTCGGAGGTTATTATGCCTAATGTTCTCTGTTTGGTGGAGTCTGGCTGCAGAGAGACCCACCACATGCTGAGACAGGAACCCCTTTAGGCCCACTTTTGGTAAACACATCCGTTGTGACTGACAGAGACGCTCCTTTGGCTGAAGGAAGATAGGGGAGGCGTTTTCATAGCTGACCACCCACTCAGCCAGCGCAAACAAGGAGAGGACCTGCCTCGCCATGTTGAGAGGATGGAGAAAAGAAAACGGCATTATCCTCCCCAAGTCATGTTGACAAGGCTGACTTCACGTGATGACAGTTGCTTGTTATGTTGCCGTGCAGCTAGAGAAAGTAGAGGAAGCGCCGCAGTATCTCTTTGGACTGTCACTCTGGGCCTGAGTGAAAAAATGTGATGAGGAAGTCAGGTTTTCTTTTCTCACAAGTAGGAAGGAAAGAATGTAAGAGAACCAAAATCTTGGATTTTAAGTTTTATCAAGATAACAGATCTTAACCTTTATTTTTCTTGTGTAAAGTTGAATGAAGACACGTGTTTACATTCAGTAGTTTGGGGGAAACCTTCCTGCCAAAATAAAACTAATGAAAGGAATTGAAAAAGTCAAATAATGTTGTGTGAATAATGACGAATGAAGGCCTTTTTTACATTCATCTGCTGAAGGGAGGAAAACACTCACATCGAGCACAAATGAATATTACAAGCAGATTTATATCTGTTTGTGTGTCCCACTGGCTAGCTAATGGCCACCGCTCTGCAGTGTGCTCATATCACCAACAACACCCCGTCCAGGTAAACAATGTTAGCTCTGTCAGCACTGTTGCCGTTGTTTCCACAGTTCATACTCTTAGCACTGTTAGCTGCTAGCCATGTTGAGCGCTGAGTGAAGGGCAACCCCTCAATCATAGTTTTGCTCAGAGTTCCTTATAGAGCTTCTTTAAAATATTTTCTTTTCATTGATAAGTTCAAATCTGACTGTCCTTTACCGTCTCCTCATCTCAAACCCCACATCCCTCCCTCCTTCCCTCCCTATTCTCTTTCCTCCTTCAGGCAGCCAGTCAAAGAGGAGGTGAAGAGGGAGTTGTCACCATGGAATAGCACTATCTCCCCGGGAGCATCGGGCTTCCTGTAACATCATCCCCCGAGGTTGTGATCAGGGTCAGGGCAACAGAGATGGCCGAGGATCAGCAGCAGCAGGACTAGGGGCTTAAACAATGCGAAGCATTGTGGCTCTCCGTTTTTTTTTTTCTTCCCCCCTTTTGGCTTCAGCACAGACTTCTGTAACGTGATATAGACAATAACCACAACCCCCAGCCGTCCAACCCTGTGTCACTTGTAGTCTTAGTTGGCCCTGCATTTCTCCACTCTCTCATCAAGGTGATAGTTGGCCCACCTAAATATGTGCAACATCCTCCAGCCGTGAAAAAAAGTCACCTGCAACAAGATGCGGGTAATCTAACTCGAACGTATAGCTCTGACTCGGGGCAGTTCAAGGGAAAAAGTTTCCGGTTTTCACTAAAGACCTTTTTTTAAATTTTTTTTATAAACCCTCAATATCTGTATTTAAGTCTGAATACAAGCTGACGTGTTCAGACTTAAACACACATGGTTTTACCTGTTTTTTAACTACACATAAACCGGGCATGAATGGTTTAGGATACCTGACAGAACTAGGCATAGAGATACAATGTATTATCATTTTTCTGTGAATATCACAAAGTGTATTTCATTTGAAATGAGGCATGGCCAGGACTCCTTTTGTCTTTGAATTGATTGCACAGATATTAATCAAGCTCTCATCTTGATTCTACAAATCTGTCATCCTGATTTTCACCACGTACTGTATATATTAATTTTTGACTGGTTGAAAATATCCATCCACATGAATAAATCATTTTACCGGCTTTACTTCAAATATTACACATTGTCTCATATCAGAGTAGCTGCTCTTGTTTAACTTATGCTTCAGGAACTGTTTACAGAAAGACACAGGTCTTGACACGAGTGGTCAGGCTAGTGCTAGTTTATATATATATATATATATATATATATATATATATATATATATATATATATATATATATTTTTTTAGAAGTGTTTATGTCTATTAACATACACCACCATCCTGACAAAACAAACAAACTTGAAATTGTGTGAACGTCTTAAATCCAGCATCGTTTGCATTGTACATTTGCACTGTTTTCCAGGTGTGGTGATGTACAGTCTATTTATGTGTATTACTGCATTTTTGTTGTGATCCATTTTGATACTGTTCAAGTGGTTTTAAATAAACGTGCGACATGTCACCTGTTTTCTGGTCTTGGAATCTATATCCCATTAGCCGCTTTATTGAATTTCTCAATTTGATGATGCAGTTTAAGCTCTGCGCTACATCCTGGTTGGCTACTGCTAAGATCTGCAGCACAGTCCTGAATCATAAAACACTTCCTCTTGCATAATAACTGCCAGCTGGCATATGGTGCCCACACAGTGTTGTGTGCCCGTCTTTGTGTTGCAACTCTGCAAAGGTAAAAAAAAATCTTGTGTTCAACTCATCAAGATGTCACACAGCAGGAAGATTTCTGCTCTCGTATCGTGTTGTAAACTGAAAGCTATGCCACGCTCGCCAACTCAGCTGACAGCTCTGCCCTCACAAATGTTCTGTGGACATGCTGAAGTTTTCAATTAAAGTCCCCATGAATAATTACAATTAGCATTCAAGACTCATACTCTAGGATCTGTTGTCACTCGTTGCCACTGGATGCTTGCGGTCAGTTTACACCAGCACTCTCTTACTTAACCCATCGGCTGCTTTGACAGAAAGTGACCAAGGTTTAGTTTCTCATGGGGCAACGGAGAGTTCATAGAGGACATGGACGACAAAGATCCTTCACCGGTGACAAGGCTGGAAAAGTAATCGTATAAATTCAAACTGGTCAAGGTTTTGCAAACTGTTGGATCTGTGTAAAGCACTGCTGTTCATTCTCAGCACACAAATGCTTTGTCGTTAAAGACTTGTGTGGAATGATTAAGAATAATGATCTATGGTGACGTGGCATTGCTGGCAGCAACTTTCCCTCTCTGCTTTCAGGTATGCAATCACTGATGAAGGTCATAAAAAGGAAAGGAAGGAATGAGAAAGGTGTGTAAAAAATAAAAACACATTTGTACACAGTCCAAAACAACGAATCAGTCAATTCCCTCTTTTTCCAAGTCTTAACGAAATATAACTCAACACGTTGACTGTTGCCCTCCTGGTGTTCCCCCAGGCGATGTTCCCCCTGGTGTCGCCAGGGGGAACATCGCCCCCCCCCCCCCCCCCCCCCCCTCTATGGGTGTCATCAGTGCTGACTCTCAAAATAAAACGCAGAAGGATACGCACAGGTGTAAATAATGAAATGAATGATAGACAAATTCCACTGAGCTGCTTCCGTTTCAGGCTCCTGGTATTGTGCATGCTGGATCACTGTCACACTGTCATGACTTACTGAGACACTTGAATGGGTTAATGTTAAACCCGTTAATGTCATTAGTAACAACTGTGCTTTTCCTGTTATGACAAGTCCAAATGTCTGCTGTGTAAAAGGACCATCTTCAAACAGATGCCCTACTAAAAGACGCACTGTATATCACAAGTAACTAGTTATGTTCCTGTGATTAAGATGTTAACACCTAGCCAGGACTTTACTTAATAACACACAGATATATGTAAAGGCTGCGGGATTGATGTATCGCTAGTCTTTCTAACTTCCACGCGTGGTCCCCTGAGTCATGACATGTTCAGCGATTAACACTGTGGACGTTGCCGGTGAGCAGCAGCACAATGCGAGGAAACAGGCCGCACATGAGGAGTGACGCACTTGTAGCAGGTGGCCATGTGACCCTGAGCTCCAGCCACGCTGCTGCTGTCCAGCTGTAACGGCGACGGAGAGGAAGCTGCTGCAATCTATCAAAACAAAATGTGGATAACGACTCGGGATAGGGCTTACAGATATGGAAAAATCATCAAACAGTTATGGCTTTTATAACACTGAAGATATTTCCAGCGAGTGCAGGGAAACACAGTTCAACCCCATGGCGTATCTGGTACACCATTCCAGCTTTAAAAGGCTGTAAAGCAATTGTATTGTTATCAAGGCTGGATTATAAACAAGGCAGAGTCAGCAACTGTGCCACATGATCCTAGAACTCCAAGAGCCCTGAAAGGTCCCAGGTTCCCTTTTGTCTTTTGGTTGATTTGATTGAAAGTTGACATGGTAAGGGTATTTCACAGGGTCTTTCCGTGTTACCGCATCTTGAGAGCCTGTCTTGAAGGGGAAGCCTTGTCATTTTGTGCTCATATGTTGCATATTCCTAAATGAATGTCTTTAATCAATTCAATCCGTAACAAATCTGTCATAGCATTGAACAACTACAAATTGAGTTGGAGGAACATGGTTTAATGGGTGCCCTCTTGCAGGTAAAACTGGCAGTGATTATCCAGGAACACAATGAAGATTTTCACGTCTTTGGGGTTTCTTTATTTCTGCTTTTTAAAACTTGGGTCTTTGTAGTTTCGGCAATCACTCCCTTTGGTCATCATACCAATTTACTCATCTGAGGAAGCAACTGCCCACCTCACGGCTTTACAACAGAGCTCATTAGAATGAGCATCATGTGCTGTCAGACAAACAAATCCCAACTTTAGCCATGTTACATTTGAAATTGCAAACAAAAGTGGATTTCGATTTGCATTATCAGCAAATGCAATGGGACAATTTTGAACCAAAACAGCTTTTTAAATTTGCACAGCAGGACTATGTAATAAAACCTTCTACTTTGACTTTACTTTAAAAGTGTTTCAGTGACCTGGAGACTCGTTTAGGACCTTGTTCTGCATTTCCTTTAAAGCTATGTTGAGAAAACTGACCACATCCTTGTATCTCTACAAATAATCTGGTGAGAAAATGTGCTCATAATGTTGACCAAAGCTACAAAACTAAGACCCAGTTCGGGATTTTTTTTTTTTTTTTTTTTTTGAAGACAAGTCTTCAACAACAGGAGCATCCTCTACTGAAGAGCCCTAACTGTCATCAGGATCAGTGGCACCCATTTCAGATTTGTTTGTCAGTAGACAGCCATGTGCTCCACTGATAAAACGTGACGCCAACCAACAAATGACAGCGTTTCAGCGTCTCTGTCTCCTGAACCTCCCGTTTCCTCTTGACTGGTCCTTTTGAACGGATAGATAGAGGTGACCCCCACAGCTTCCCTTTTGTCGTAAACACTTGAAGCTGTGTGTCTTTCCTTCCAGGTTCATTAAAAAGACATCATTACATATCGACAGAAGGCATTCTTGTCAGAGCTTTGGATATGTTCAAAAACAAGCTTTTGTCAAAGTTAAAGAGGGTTCTCATCAAACAGACCAAAGACTAAAGCTTATTTGGAATTCACCTTTTACATTTCTGACCTTCTCAGGAATGTCCTCACAAACTATATCCATTAACTTTTAGCATGAATGCGCGTACACTTTCTCTGTGTGCACACACTCGAACAAACCTGAACTGTGGGGTTTGCGTGCTTTATGGGAAACAGTAAATGTCCGTCTAAGGCTGTTGATTATTGAACAGGAAGGGGATAACAGATTAATCACTGTCACAGATGACAGCTGCATCGGCTTAACAGCAAGCCACGCTGGTTGCTTTCCTCTGGGATTTCCTACAGGCACCGAGGGTTTATTGTCCGTGACGACGCCAACGTTTCGAGAATTAAGCGTGGCAGTTGATTCTCTAAATTGAAAACAACAGTTAATAATCTAAACTCAACTCAGAGACCATTCAGAAAGGAGGCGGCGCTGTCAGTTTTCTGTATCTGTGTCACATGGATTATGCCCCATAGGATAGTAGCTGCAGGTCCTGAGCCTATTAACTCAAAATGGGAGAAGTAACACATATTAGTATTGATTCTTTTGCCCCATAGCCACCGAAGTAAATATTTTTCATAAGCCACATATCCTCTGAACATCCTGACACCAAAATGGCATTTTTTTCAGACAAGGTGGGGGGACGGGGGGAGGCGAACACGCAGTTTAGGGGACAGGAAGTGTATACCATTTCAAACCATTGGCAGAGCTTCTGATGCGTCGTCTTTGTTGTTGAGCATCTTTGCTTCAACTGCGGTTCTCACCAACCGTCAGGTTCCTACGGGTGTTTTCAGCCTTCCAGCCTCAGGTAGCAGTAATCAGTGAGCTTACAAGCAAACGAAGAAGACACCAGACTCGGGTTGAGGCTAGGCTTGATAGTTCATACTTGACCCTGAAAACAGAAATTGACAAAACGACCTCAGCTGATGTGGACCCCGAGAAATGAGCTCTACCTATAGTGAGTAAATGGGAGTTAAGATTATTTCGTCAATTTCTCAAATTGTTTTGATGCTGCAAGATGCCAATCACCGAGTGAACATACCAGGTTTCCCAAAATAGCATCATGTAAATCATTCATATCTTTCTTGTGACTTTGCATAAGGGACTCTTCAGGCCTAAATCAGTAATGTATTTGAAACTAATTAAGGTGTGTCAGCACGTTCAAAGCCAGGAACTTTAGTTGGCAAAATCAGCAAGAATTCTGCATTAATTAATTAAATTTTTGAGTGAATTTTTGAGTATTTCAGATTGCCTTTTGTAGCTAGGTGCTGATGGCCTTATTAAAGTTTGTTTTTTAACCCATAGGGGCCTCTGGTTCTTTAAAGAGGGGGCTGGTGTTTATCTATAGCCAAAGCTGACAGGGACATTCATAACACAGCCTTATCACATCGCCTTTGTTCGATCAGCCTTTTCAGAGACGGAGATCCGCAGTTGACGGCTGAGTGGAAAAGAGCGAGGGGGAAGAAAAAGATCCCCTCAAGCCACGTCTTCTTCCCCAGCAGTAAATTCTTTCATGGCGACTGCGGAGTTAGCAGCCAGGGCCCCTCACTTATCTAAAGGAGGAGGGACACGTGAACTTTCTGAGGCTCGTTCATCCCAGTCAGGCTCTTGACAAGAGTCGGGCAGACCAAAGGGGAATCTTCACCCAAGTCCCCCAGGTGTGTTAAACCCAACAAAGGATTAGCATAGACTTCCTCTGAGCCAGAAGAAGCGGCAAGGTTTTCCGTTTCTTCGTAACAGTCTATTTTTCTTACCACCCCTGACCCTCCGGCCCACCTTGACTTCCTCATACTTGCAAAAACCATCGAATCCATTATCATTTATCGTGAGATGTTAAGGTTTCGTGAGATAGGGAACACTCGTATAGACTTTGGTAATCATTAACCTTCTTATAGTTTGGTTTTGATCTTTTGACAAGCGTTTTGAGAACAATCCTTTTTTTAATGATAAAATGCAGTTGCAGTTGAAAACTGTCATATCATGGAGTTTTGACATTTGTCAAGGAAGCTCAACTTATAGAAGAGAAATTTAAACTTTAACATGAAAATCAACAAAACTGCAGTTACTTGGTCATATCCTGACACCAGCCACATGTGAAATTGACTCACTGTGCTCTTAGGACTTAGTTTTCCTTGGCTGATGCCTCTGTTAGACAATCAGCGACAAACGCTGCCTTTCCAGCCAAGGGAAAGATGAGGGACCGTGGTATCCATCACCATCTCACTCCTCTGCAGCACTTGCAGAGCCTGAATCCACAGAGAGGGAAAAAAACAACCAAAACGGGAAAAAAAAAAAAAACACCGCCAGCAGGCAACAGGATGCACATGGCCCTGAGAAGGATGGCTGGTTGGATCCAGGAAATGGAGAGAGGAGGAGAGGAAGGAGAAAATTTGGATCGCAGCTGTGTTCGGATTGAAAAAAATCCTGTTTTGAAGCTCAGAGAGACATTGTGTTGTTCTTTCCCCAGACCATAAAGAGGTGGAAGAGTACAGTTTGCCACAACAAGGGTTAAGTGCGTTTGTGGTGGTGACCTCTGTGCAATCCGCCATTCACCCATCACCAGTTTGAAGATCAAACATCAACACTATTTGTTTACAGTGCATTACTCATATTTTGGTGTGATTTCTCAGATTGTAAGAGAAAGCCAAACTTGGTCTTGCTTTTGATTTCCAGTAAATAGATAAGATCTGTAAGTCGTGTTGCAGGAATGCATTCATCAAAAACCGGAACTTGTCTTGACAACTATTTCCAACAACCTGGCTATAAAAGTGACACATCAAATGACGTGTCACTTTTATAGGCCGTCAAGTATTTGAAATCCTTTGTTACACAATGTCTGTGAAAGGCCGGGGAGCTGATAAAGACCCGTGGTGTTTGCTCCTTAACACCAGGACCTCTTGCTGACGTCAGTAGCATACCGGAAAGCTCGCAGTATAATAATATCACCAATAATTAAGTGAATCATTGCGGCTCTGTTAGTTATCTAGGCTGTTCCTGGCCAACGGTATAAACCTAAGAAATTTCACAATTCCACTTCCTTAAGTTTCCATTGTGCAAGTACATACTTTTGACACCATTCCTTCCTTATTATTTATTTGAATACGTATTCCTATATTGTGTCCGTTTCATTTGTAAAACACATTGAAATAAGAGTTTTTCATTTGAGGTGGCTTGGTCAGTTCATATCTTTACCTTCACTTATTAAAGCTGTATCAGTCAAACCGGGGCCACTTGAGGGCAGAAAAACCATCACCATATCTCTGCTTATATCGTTTTGTATGGCGAACGTGGTAGCAAACAACTGTCCACCCACACATCCAAGACACACAAAGGAACATTACCTGAATACCTCTCCTTTTTTTTGCTCTGTTTTGGCCCCCACTGTATGTCTGCTGCTGCAACACATTCTCATTCCCAACTCGTCAAATACTGCAGATTTTCTATTTGAACTTCCATGTTCACAGGAGACGTAGTTTCCGCTTGTTTCATGGATATATATCTTCTATTTTTTTAAATGCTGGTTCTTATAAAGGTCTTTATTCACCTCTGGCACACTGAATGAAAATAACAAAGTTTTCTCTTATGTAATCAGTTTTAAGTTAAATTCTTGATTTATTGATATCTGAGCATCTCTGGAGAAGTAGGGTGAGTTTTTAACAGCGAGTATCTTAGTGCGTAACTCAGGTACTCTACTTAAGCACGTTCTTTACTTGAATATTTGCATTTTATGCCACTTCATATACTGCAGAATATTTTACAATATGGTACATTGTTATAGAATAAACTATTAGCTCTATATAACGTGATTCAAAATAGATCCACCTCGATGCTGCGTTTACACATAAATGTCACCAAACCAATGATCCAGGATGCATAATAATCCCACTGAGACGGGAAAATCCGACTCCTACTGATGCAGGAGAAACTAAAGAAATGCAATGTTGACTCTGTCATGGGGAATAGTATATGGTGGAGCACGTGCACGTGCATGTTCACTAAATCCTTTGTGCGTTTCCTCCCTATTCGCTCCTCGCCACATCCTGTACGTGTATGTGATCTCTGCGTAACTGCAGCCTTGCCTTTAACAAGACGGACTTCGGCAGGAGTGAGGGCAGTCCTCAGCAGCACAGACCACACCGCGCGCATCTGCATCTGCATCACAGGCACTCTCTCCGCTCCTCTCTATCAACATATCAACAAGACTTTTTTCGATGGAAGGGACTTTTTTATCAATTTGTCCAACAGCCGAAGCGACATAAACTCAAGCGATTCCGGGCTCCATAATCGTGTTTTTTTTTTGTTGGTTTATTGTCTCCAATCAACAGTCTCAGATCATCGAAATCACACGAGAAAATGTAAGTGGCGTCTTCATCATTGTAGGCAAGATGAACAATTTCACAGCATGCTTATTTCAGAGTCCATCCTCTCTTGGATCGCTAAGGCATAAACTACAAATCGTCAAACTCCTGAAGTCACTCATTAAGATTCTAACTTAAGAAAGTGCTTCTGTACATTAAGTGAGCGCTATTTTACCTCAATTAAAGAGCTTATTTTAGCACACACAAAAAAGAAGTAAAGAACAGAATAATGAGCCGTTAATGTGGTTCCAGAATTATTCAGGATTTGTCTTGTTTTTAGTTATTTGGGGGGCGGCTCTCCTTCTTGGCCCCCTGGGAGTGTCTCTGGGGTCCTGACATGACACGTTAGAAATGTGAGAAGCTCCAGGGGGTTCCTACGCTTTCTAAGTAACTTCCACATATTCTTCCAGAAGTGACACTGGTTTGATGGAAAGTGACAAGTGATACTTCACATTAAAAACTAAAGGGGACAACATACCTCTGCTGCATGTCATTTGTTTTAGAGCAAACGATGGCAAGGCCATTACAACATGTAAGGAGGTAACATTCACATTTGACTGTCTTATTATGTAACACAGTGCATGCAAAAAAGTAGTTACAGGGAAAGCACAGAGCGATCATAGTACAATGTCAACCTTTCCTAATTACTTGCTTTGCCGTGGCTTTACAAAGAACAGCAAATATATATATATATATCATGTTAACGTGTGGGAACCTATTGTGATGACAATCTTTCCCTCTTTGCTGGCTGTACATGAAACAGCAGGTATTGTTTTTCCTCTATATTTTTATACCTTTTTTATTGATTTTGGTTTTAACAGTTTATTGTTCCAACTCTTTGAGACAGATGCATGTCCACTGAAAAAAACAAAATTCTGGTGTTTTATCTGCTCCTAAACCTATCGCAGTGATATTGGTTTAGAGATTAAAAAAAAAAAAAATCTATTAACAAAACCACTTCCTTTACTAATGTTTGATCCCATGTTTCAATGTCTGGCAGAGGTCATTGTTTGACGAACTAAATGACTTCTCAATATACATAAATGTATATGAACTCGATCAAAACGGTCCAACATGGTATTAGTACGATTTCGTATTTAGCTTTCCGTCTATCAGTAGGTATTTGAGTTTGATAATTGAATTTGCTGAATCTGACTGGCCTCTGTGATATTTGTCTTTCCCCAGGAGGATCAACAGAGATCGCTGGAGGGTGTACAAGAGGGCGAGTGTCATGTTCTTTCTGGCTGTGGTGGCGCTGACTGTTGTCCAGAGAGGAAGTATCAATATAGGGGCTCCCTTCCAACTTGAGAGGCTGGCTCGCATGGAAGCCTCCGGGGGAGCGGAGCATGGAGCTGCTTCGGAAGGCAAAAGTCACCCGTTCCTGGGGATGAAAAGCTTCTGGAAGGCTAGCAAACGCCAGCCAGTGCCTAAAGCTTGGGCCAAAACGCAGAAGCCCAGGATCACCGAGGACAGCAGAGCCAGAACCTGGGATGTAACCAGCTCCAACTGTACCTCCAACCTCAACTTCTCAAGTCAGGAGTGGTTCACAGGCCTGGAGGACAATTTCAAGCAGTTCATGCTTTATCGACACTGCCGCTACTTTCCCATGCTCCTCAACCACCCAGAGAAGTGCACAGGGGATGTGTATTTGCTCATGGTAGTAAAATCCGTGGCCACCCAGCATGACCGAAGGGAGGTCATCCGAAAAACCTGGGGCAAAGAGCAGGTGGTTGACGGCAAAAAAATAAAGCTCCTCTTCCTTCTTGGTAAACCCTCCAGTGTGGCAGAGAGTGTGCACCACCAGAAGCTAGTGGAGTACGAGGACTACATCTACAGGGATATCCTCCAGTGGGACTTCCTGGATAGCTTTTTCAACCTCACACTTAAGGAGACTCACTTCCTCAAGTGGTTCCACACGTACTGCCCCAGTGTACGCTTTGTCTTCAAGGGGGACGATGACGTCTTTGTCAGCGTGGAGAACATCTTTGAGTTTCTAGAAGGCAGCAACAGTCCAACGGACCTGTTTGTGGGGGATGTGATTTTCAAGGCTAAGCCCATTCGTAACAAGGGAAACAAATACTACATCCCCCAGGCTCTATATCATAAGACACACTACCCTCCATATGCTGGTGGAGGGGGTTTTCTGATGGATGGGACCCTGGCAAGGAGGCTTCACTTGGTGGCAGACACCCTGGAGCTCTACCCCATCGATGACGTCTTCTTGGGCATGTGTCTGGAGGTGCTTCAGGTCACTCCTGTAAAACACAACGCCTTTAAGACGTTCGGCTTGGTGAAAAATAAGAGCAGCAAGTTGAACCGAGAACCTTGTTTCTTTAAGAGCATGATCGTGGTGCACAAGCTGCTCCCGTCGGACCTCATGCACATGTGGAATCTGGTCAACAGTGACCTTGTCTGCTCGCAGAAAGTGGAGCTCCTATAGCTTGAGCTGAGCCGTACCTCTGTGGATACGAGGATGCATGAGAGGCCCGGTAAACCCTCCTTTATGTGGAGAGGGACCATAGACAATATGTAAATGTTGCTGTTTTTTTGGAAGCGTTTTCTCAAAAGTGAAGTAAATTATACAGTTTGTAAAAGTTGTAGAATTGTGTATTTATATTGTCATTTTGAAGAACTCACACTGTCAGCACGCAGATTCAGAGACAACAATGTTAAGGAGACCATTAATGTGAATACACTTCAAAAATGTGGGGTACTAAATTATTATGAAGATCATTAGCAAACAGAACCATGAATATGTATTTGTGTTTGGAGCATAATGTGCATTTAAATTGGAGGGAAATTATGTTTGGTTTATTAAATTTGAAAATAAAAGGGCAGTTACTGTTAGTTGGTGCGCCGAAGTGTTGGGTTCAAAAGCCACTGCACATGCTGCCTAGCCTCCATCTTGGGTTTGTTCTATGTGTTACATAGTTTCACACATTGCACATTGCCTTGACTCGGGGCAGTATGGCATGCTGCAGTGGCCTCACATCGAGTAAGAGAATGAAACAACTCTCTCTACCTCATCGATTCGGGCCAAACAAATATTTAGATTTCATCACTGGTCACCTATTCTACTCTAAGTGTAACCATTATCTTCATACGCAGTACATGGAAGTAAGATTTGAATCACTTTTGTTACGTAGAGGCATTTTTTTGGGGGGCGGGGATGTGACTGACTTGATCTGGACATCTACCACTTCAACACGACTGGAAAAAAAACAATGACACTGTGAATTAAAACTATTGCTGGTACGAGTATATGACATGTTAATTTAATCCCCAATAAAAGGGGGCAAATGTGGGATGGGGGTATTTAATTCAAAGCGTCAGGTGAGCATATTAATGGGATGTTCAATGATCATATAGCTGAATGTTGTGGATGTGGCGGGTGATGATTATGTCGAGGTAATGTAAATACATGAAAATAAAAATGTACATCCAATGTCATTTGTAAATAAAATTCTTGACAGTACATTTGTCTTTGAAACTCTGTCCCGGATCGGTTGCTTTTGTGTTTGGCCGTTATCAGCATCGAACGTCTATGTGAAAATCCACATCAGGTGTTCCAACAATAGTGTCCAGTGTTGACGTGTGGTTATCAGTTACGCAACTAAGCAGTCAAGAAAGCATAATATGCTCAAACAGTCATACGGTAATAATGGTGTACTCAAAACAAGACACGTAATGTTCATTTCATCAATGTTCAGCAACTTAGGCCACACGTGTGTTGCGTGTTCTCTCTCTGCCTGGGAGAAGAAGTTAAAGAGCTTCACTTCCGTAATTCCTACAATGTTTCAATATAAAAGGCTGCTGCATTAGAAAGTTCGCGGAACATCCTTTTTGAAACGTGACACAAATCTTTTATTTTGGGGATGGGAAATATTTATTTTCTACCCACAGTCTATTTTGTACTGAAATTCAGAAAGCAACTGTACATGCTCCGTTTATGTTAAGTATACCGAGCAAAGCTGCTCAGACTGATACTGCAGGGAACAGTGAAGATATTGTTTAGAGCTTTAAGTTGGCCCAAAAAAGACAAAGAGGGGCAAAACAAAACAAATACCTTTCTGTTGTTCCTCACAATCTCTTCCTGGACAAAAACAAGAAAACCGTATAGAAACTGGAACTTCTCTGAATATTGTGTTCCATGAGGGGTGCAATTGCCAACACAGAAGCATAGCTGAAGAAGATTCATGTCGTTAATCTGTCCTGCGTTAAACACAATGAACAAAGGATATGGAGTAAACCTATCTAAGAAAATGTGCTTAATCATCTCTATTATTGCAGCTTTCATTCACCAGTGTGGTCGGCCACATCGTTCACTGTCAAAGATTACGTTTCCATTGAGGTTTAATTGACTTTAATTAATCAGAACAAGGGGCAGAAGCAATAGCAAGCATTCGGGTACTTGTATTATTAGCAGCTGTAAGCCAATTGGTCAGATTTCCTCTGTTTTTCTGGGTCCTGGGGGTAAAGATACTGGCGACATAAGGGTGTGAAATTTGGGGTGACAAGTAATTTATTGGTGGAAGTGAATTCTTCAAAGAAACAGGTGTTTCCCTTCGTGAGAAGGAACCAAATTGTACTTTTATTTTGAAATTGGATTGCAACTTGTGGCAGCTTAAGAACTTTTTGTTTGTTTGATAAAAGGACATTCTTCCCAGATATTGTGCACTATGAATGTCAGTTAACAGTTGAGTGTAGTGCCACTGTAGGTAAACTCATTAAAACAAAACAAAAAAGCGTGTACTGTATGTGTGTGTGTGTGTGTCTCACCCACTTCCTCAAAGCTCTGTCTGGAAAACCTGTAAGTAGAGAGGAACCTGAAACCCACAGCCAAAAGATGTGCCAGTAACAGAGAGTTACATTAAAGGACACACAATTGCTGCTGTATTGTCGTGGGGCGAATTCTGATTTTATTTTCCCAGCCCAAAAAACGCTGACTATGTGGCTGGAAGAATTAACTTGTCAACCACCAGCCAAATTGTACTGTCATCTAGTGTAAATGTCCCACTCTAGTGAGGATATTTGACTGAATGTGAGCCCACACTCAGCTTTCCAACCGGCCTGCAGACCAGGAGCCGATTGTTTGCCGACACTAATTGGAGGAAGCTTTTGATGTCAGCGTGGTCAAAGGGAGTTGGCTGGAAGGAGCTGCAGGCTTTCACACTAGCCCTCTATTTTCTTCAAAGGCCTCTTGGAGCGCCATCAATGTTGAAATTAAAAAGAACATTCCTGAGTTTACAGGCTACTGACGGGAGCTTCTCTGTCAGCTCAGGCATCACAGAACATCTCATTTAGGCCCTGCATGTTATCTCAGCTATTACAAATCATGTGAACTGTATTTAATGTAATTATATTGCTGCTGATCACTTTACAAAACACAGTGTTCCAGATCACCAAATGTGATTTTACATCCAATTGTCTAGTATAGTTTAGTGGGTGGATTATTTAAATCATCAAATTTCAAGTGGACCTTTGTCTTGTAGAGAAACAAATAACAACCAATGGCTGTCTGGAGGATAGGATCATGTTATTTTCAAAAAGCAAACAGGCATGCAAAAACAGCAACAGCTTGCAGAACTAAACAAACAGTAGAAAACGGTGTATGAGACATGGGGGAATGAGAGGCTGAGCGGAAACTGATATCGTTCACTACAAATGAATAAGGTTGTGACCAATATAGAGTATAATGCTTGAAAACAATCCTAATACGTTTGATATTTTAGGAAATACACTTGTTCACTTGCCAAGATTAAGATGGTACGATGATAAGATGGATATCACTCTTTCTGTTTGCTAAATTCAAAGCTACAGCAAGCAGCCTCTTAGGTCAGCTTAGCACAATGAAACGGGGAAACACCTTCACCCACTTAAAATAATCGTTGGGACATTTTGGGAAAGCAC
The DNA here is from genome assembly GCF_050575085.1 of Anarhichas minor. Classification (NCBI taxonomy): domain Eukaryota; kingdom Metazoa; phylum Chordata; class Actinopteri; order Perciformes; family Anarhichadidae; genus Anarhichas; species Anarhichas minor. Next base: position 10,750,110 of record NW_027466456.1, read on the forward strand.
GTGCATTTGTTATCTTGCCGAGAGTCTTTAAAGTAAATCTGTAGTTGGAGCTAGCAGCCGGTTAGCTTAGCTTAGCAAAAAGACTGGAAACGGGGGCACAGTTAGCTCCGAGTCTGTCCGAAGGTGTGTGTACACCATGTGACAACCAATAGCTCACCTGCAATGGCGAGCTGCTATAAGATGTCAATGCAAAAATATGTTTTAAATGTCAAAGGCATGTAAATGTAGGCTGTGTTTACATGTGACTTCCTCATACTGAACCATTGAGTCAGCACAGTAAGGCAATACATCATCTCATCGGCCAAAACCGAGAGGTCATCACTGGTATGCCTGTATGTCTGTAATCATCACTGTAAACGTCAGATTCCATGGTATTCGACAATATATTTTGCAAACAACTGAGGCTTTGTGAGGCTTGTTTGAGATTAAAATACTGGCACAACATGAGGCTACATAAAGGTCCCTTTTGATCTAACTTCCACTATTTCGTCCCCATCTGCAAGAATGGGCATGCTGGAAACAATGGAAGTGTTTGTAAAGTAGATGAATTATGTGCATATCCACTCAGCTGATAAAGAGAGTGCAGTCCCTGACTCCCCGTGTTACACTGGAAGAGAGGCCGAGGCGACTTGGTCGTACATCTGTGCTATAGGACACCATGTACTTGACAAAGATCCATTGTGAGGACTCTGCGCTGTATACTCCCATTTAAAGAGGGTCCTATTAGATCAGCTACTAAACAAATGAGAAAGCATCAGTCTTTGTCCTCTTTCCTCCTCGCAGTGCCCGGGTGACTTAGCGTCAAAGCTTCATTCAATAAAGTTTCATGTCTGACATAACATAAATTATAATTATAAGGCAAATTTGCTGTATCATTACCTCAGTCATATTATCTCCCACAGCTTCTATTATGATGAAAAAAAGAGCTTCTTTTAACAGAGCATCTCCTTAATATGGTCACTATGAATTACGATTAGACAATTGCAGCTAGATATGTTAAATAGGCAAAACAAGAAGAAGAAACCGGACAGAAACTATAAAACATGAGATGAGCTGAACAAAAAGAGAGGTAAACTCAGCAATAGAAGAGAAAGCACACAGGGGATACCAGACAGCTGACATGACCTCTGTCACTGTGCAACACATCTCTAAATGGAGGTATTCAGTGGTGCCATCATCAGTGCCTCCTGCCCAGGCACCTTCACGAACAAAGATCCCTGTTCAGCTACTAGGACCGAGGGATGACAGCATACTGCTGCCGCCCCCCCGTCTGGTAGCGTCAGACGCGAGACCTGCCCAGCAGCTCCGATAGTCACACTAAGGCCTGTTGTTTTTGATCAGGAATACAAGATGAAGACCAAGATTTTATAGTACCAGTTTAACCTGTATATAGACATTGCACATTGAGAATATATACATCTTTTTCACCCACTTGCCAGTACATATATGCTGCGATTGTTTAAATTTGTCGTCGGTCTATGTGCATCCATCTCCCTCTGGATACGTTCTCAGCACTGTGCAAGCATACTGGCAGCTATAGAAACTGCAGTTAAATGTGTTTTATTCCTCAGGATACTCAACCAATAAAGCAGATTTTGATCTGCTTTGGAAACTCACCCCTAAACTACCAAAATGTAAAATCATACTGAGGTTTTATAGCACGCTCTGTGGTATCACAGAAGCACTGAGGGTTAAAAAAAAAAAATTTAGTTTCTAAAGATTCTCAAACTCATGCACTTTAACTTTTGTTTCCAGCTACGAGCTACTAACCACCAGAATTTACAGTAAGTAATTTGAAGTCCTCAAAAAGTTGTAGGACATGAACATTTGGCCTCACTTGCATACATATACTCACGCATACACATATAGTGTGCAGTGTTCCATGTAGAGAACTCTGATCGTCTGAAATCATGACAAATGAAGGATACCTAACAGACACTGCCACCTTGTGGAAACTAGTGGGAGCTGTCCTCCCAGTCAATATAAAGTGATGCCTCATCATTAACGAATCACAGCCAACACTAGAGGTTACATTTCAGCTGTCATTGTTGTAGTATTTTAGGCTCATTATAACCCCATCTTAATCATTTCAGCGAACATCTTTATAAACACCGTTCAACATAATGCAATACAATTTAACAGCACCATAAATCAGTCTCCAGAATTTGGAGTTGAAACAACAGGTTGATAAGTCTTCAAACTAGAATTTATTGCAGTGATGTTATGTTGCATTGCATTGGCTGTAGAAGCATCCACATTCACAGGTGTTTAAAGCTCATACTTATTCAATGCTTCAGAGGTGCAATGAGGACAGGCGTTTAAAAATCACCACCTACAAGGTTTTATTTAATCACGTGAAAATCTGGAGATTCTCAAATGGGGGGGAAAAAAATAAAAAATTAGTCAATGCACTACAAATATTTTATGTTACATAGACGAGAGGTTTTTCATCCTCTGACTCAGACACTGACTGTGCCCCACCAAACAAACATGACAGAACATCTTTGTCATTTTCTTAACACCCAACTCTTGACCACTGACTCAAATCTGCTATCAAAATCTGCTTTGCACATTACAGTAAAACTTGGCAACTAAAGCAAACTAAATGACGAAATAAAAACAAAACATATGGATACAAGTGAATCTTTCGTTTTTTGTTTTTTTTTTACAAAAGGTAAAATGAAATCATACAAACTGTTTAAATTTACACAATGTATCTGACAAAGACAAGCGTATTTTTCACAGCAAACTCGTTTGCCAGACCCGTTCCATTTTACTCCTTCGGAAAAACAAGTAAGCTAATGAGGGCGAGAGGTGCAGGTTTGCATTCGGGACATTCAGTACTCACACAAAGCTCTCGAGCTGAGAAGGTCAAAAGTACCATTCTGGCACACACGGGTGGGGAAGGTTTGAGGGTCTAAATAAAGGGCTAAAATGCCCATTAACAGTTAAATATATATCAATGACGCTTTCTGGAATGTCCAAAAGCTCTGAAAAGTGATGAAACCAGAGTCCATTCAAAAAAGTAAAACAGACGATTTAGTCATCAAACTTAATCTTCTTCCCCTGGGGTTTGGCTCCAAATCCACCGCCACCTCTTCCACCTGGAATGACAAAAGGGAAACTTAGTTTACTGTTCGGCATCTTCAACTCAACATATTCACAACGTTCTGCTTTGACCCTGAAGGGAAAAAGTTTGCAAAAAAAAAAGCAATTTTTTTTTATAAACATTTAAGTTGATTAACACCTTCTTAACTTTTGTTACAGTATCGATTATGAAAACAATGAAATTTAAGATGATATAATTTAGCAACTGACCAAACAGTAGCTGGTGTCCTTTGATTCAATAGCTTTTACCTCCGAAGCCACCGCCACCGCGTCCACGTCCACCTCCACCTCCACGGGGGCCTCCTCTTCCTCTGCCGCCGCCGCGCCCGCCGAAACCTCCGCCGAAGCTGCCGCCGCCACCACCGCGACCTCCAAAACCTCCTCTGCCGCCACGGCCGCCGCCGCCAAATCCACCACCGCCGCGACCTCCGCGGAAGCCGCCTTCACCCTTGGGCTTGGCGTAGTCCAGGGTCACCTTCCTGCCATCGATCTCGCCCTCCTCCATCGCCTCCTTGGCTGCCTTGCAGTCATCCTCATTGTGAAAGTCCACAAAGCCAAAGCTGCAGGGGAGGCAGAAGGATCGGGCTTCGTTATACTTCAACATGTAAACTATTAAAAAAAAGATTTCTGACCAACATAGCTAAAATGTTGACATGAAACAAAGTGATGGTTTAAATCTAGGATAGTTTTTCACAATACTTTGAGTTCCAATCAGGCACATGATTGTGTTGATTGTTCACATCAGACATGGGCAACATTCTCTGAGGTAGCTGCCGGTTAAACTTATTTACTCTACTTCTCATGCGAATCCACTCTCCCTCACGAGGAGAGCGAATGGCTAGAGGGAGTATTTACAATTCTCCAAACTCACCCTTTTGATGACCCCGTTTCTCTGTCTGTGACTATTCTGGCTGCTGCGGCGCCCTCGAACGCATCCTTGAGGGTATGATCTGTTGTGTCCTCAGAGAGACCCTTGACGAAGAGGGTTTTTGTTGGACCTGGTTGCAAAGAGAGGATATCATTAAAACTACGGCTTTCATGAACCTTTAAGATTTGATCCACAATGATCATAATCTGGACAAATAAAAATCCTTCATCAAGCTTAAGTCTCATGGGAAGAAGACCAGATCAGGACTCGACTGTCACAGAATTTCATAGGTTCATGTTGACACACCCGTTTCTTTTTAGGATATCCCAACACAGACCACAGTTCAGATGCACATGGTAACATCTGCAGACCTACCTGAGTTTCCTCTGCCACCGTCTCTGCCACTGTTCTGACTGTACTCCAGTCGGATCGACCGCCCTTCAATATCTGTGTTGTTGAGGTTGTCCAGAGCGTCCTTTGCATCCTCTGTAGTCTCAAACTCTACAAAAGCAAAACTAAGAAAAGACGCATGCTATTAGGAGAGAGTAAACACACCAGACTGGGTGTTGCAATATGACCACACTGCTCTAAAAGAAAATGGCAGCGTAATCCGATTCCTAAATTCTACTTGTTGCACAATAGACATAAGAAACACCCCGATTAGAGGGTGAGCCTGTTCTCACTGTACATTGACTCTGCTTCTCGTGCGAATCCATACAAAATCACGGGTAAGATTAAGAGGAGCTCATGAGAAGGTGCCGCAGTTTGAGATTCTAGAGATGAAAAGTGACCGTCCTAAGATGGAAAACCCTCCTTGCACACATTACAAACACTCACCCTTTAGGTCTGCCATCTCTCTGTGGAATCCTAATAGAGACGGCCTTCTCAAATGTGGCTTGTAGAGCCTCCTCTGTGGCAGTGAAGGAGAGATTATTCACCACCAGTGTTTTGCTGGCTGCTGCTGCCGCTACAGGGACAGGAAGAGGACAGGAGACCAGTGAGATGAATACGAAACACTTAATTCAGGCTTTGCTTCTGATTCCCTACTACAAACATGCAGCTCTAATCACAGCAAGTATTGCATAATCTCTTTAAATTCCACAAAAAGGCCAGAATGTTACAGCGATTGAGGATAGAACCGGCAGACGATAACACACACCGGTACCGAAGACATAGCACTGCATTTATTGTTCCTCCGTACATTACACTCACGGGCACTGAGCAACCACATGCGTGTCAAGAAATGGAGGGTGTGGTACAATATTCTTAGAATGCAACAGGTAGTATACTAAATGGAATTATTCATCCCAATGATATGTTCATACATAGCTTTACACGGTGTCTAAGGAGCTTACCTGGTCCCGCGGCTCCCCCTTTCTGGCTCTTATCTCCAACATAGTCGACCATGATGGACCTCCCCTGTACGTCAGCTCCCTGAGCCTCCTCCAGCATCTTCTCGGCTTCAGCCTCAGATTTGAACTCGATGTAGGCAATGCTGTCAAAAGGGAAAAATAAATGACTTCTCTAGAACACGATAAGGAGACATACCGAGTGCTGGTCATGAATGGCAGGTTTGCGTACTGGAAAACAAAAGCCAGACACGTTGATGCTTCAAAATGGCGATGCCTTTGTAATTGTGATGATATGGGTAAGTCTGTTTCCATCACAGTTTGGATGCGCATAGAAGGTTAGCTTCTAGGACTCACAAGGAGCTTTGTGTTCCTTATATATTCTCCCTAGCAACATCGTCTAGACTAACATTTACTAACAGCTGGCTTCTTCTTACCCTCTATTTGAACCGTTCTGGCCTGGAGGTAACCTGACGTCGACGGCATCTTCAAAGACTTCCTTCAAGTCCTCGACGGTAGCGGAGAAGGGAAGGTTCTTCACAAACAGCGTCCGTGCATCCCTCTCTGTGGGAACAAATGGCAATGTCAGTATTAGGGCCGGCTTCCTCTCAATATTCTGAAAAATTATTAATTCCCCAAAGTTCAGACTTGTCTTGATAGAATACACAATTTGGATGTTCAAGGTAAATGTAAGAATGTTACAGCGATTGAGGATAGAACCGGCAGACGATAACACACACCAGTACCGAAGACATAGCACTGCATTTATTTTTCCTCCGTACATTACACTCACGAGTACTGAGCAACCACATGCGTGTCAAGAAATGGAGGTGCTTGTGACAATTTGTGTGTAAATGTAGAAATTTCTCAAGTTGACTGCCTGGAAACATCCCAGTTTGACTTTCCTATACATACACCGGCAGATGAAAGCCGCTTGTTTTACCTTTCTTGCCCTCCTGTGAGCTGTCCTTGCTTCGGGCCCGGTCCAACTTCAACTCCTGACCCATGACCTTCTTGCCGTTGAGCTCCAGTGCCTTCTGAATGTCCTCCTCACATGAAAATTCCACATAACCAAATTTCCTGTTGAAGCAAGTCATGCAAGAGCCATTAGTCATTAGACAGAAAAGAGATGAAAGCAATGTTTAAAACAATGTATTGTGTTGCATCGACACAAAGATTTCAGTTTGAGAATATATCAAAGTCTGCAATATGAAAAGAAAATCTACCAGAAGGCAAAAAACACTAGGGTATTCAATTTACAATCACATAACTTGAGAATATGTAAGCACTCAATTTAACTAAACCCTGAGTTTAGATATTCCACAAACACACCTCTGTGCATTACAAACAAGTACTGATGATCTATTGTTTCATTGATCGCTTACTTGGATCCACCCAACCGGACATCAGCGACCTCAAGGCTGTTCTTGGTGAAGAATTTCCTCAGGGCTTCTTTGATTTCATCAAAGTCTTTGTTGGAGTTCAAGTTTCCAACAAACAGAGAGAACCCTAATAAATGAGAGAGAAATTACAATCAAGTTTCATATTTTGCATTGAACAGTAGCAATTACGCCAGACGGATTCAGAATAATGAAGGCGACATCAGACATCAGAATTAAGTCCCTTGTTGATCATCATGATGAAATGTTACATTTGATTGACGGGTCAGTGCTTCATTCCTACCTTCGCCCTCTGCCTTTGCTTTCTTGGCAGCAGGTGTGTCCTTCTTGCCCTCTGCCTTCCTCTTTGCAGGCGTCGCTAGGGCATCTGAAGACACAAGTGTTGCAAAATGTTGAATTCAGACATCGATTACGCCAAAACAAAGGAATAAAGTCCAGAACAGACACATTGGGTTAAACCGTACTAAAGGCACGTTTAACATGCTTCAGTTAACTAGTTGAAAAACACTAGTATCCGTTTCTAGTTGCCTTCATCAATATGGCATCTTTTCATGGTGTAATTTACTTTATTTAAAAATTAAATAAAACTATAAATGCGCCTTCAAACAGATGATACTCTGGGGATTGACTTGTGTATTAAATTGAGTGTCATTTAGAATGATGGGGCCAAAATTTGGCAGGCGAACCACTTTTTCGTCACCAAAACTCACCATCATCTTCCTCATCATCCTCGTCATCGTCGTCATCATCTTCTTCCTCCTCAGAGTCTTCCTTGGCCTTGACCATGCCTGCTTTCTTTGCCTTTGCTGGAGCGGGAGTGGTGTCCATCTCTTCCTCAGACTCTGGAGAAGCACAAGCATTGTTGAGTTATTATCAGAGTCAATGGGACCAAATTCAACCACTGACCACCTGCCAACATCAGATTCATAATAAAGGTGACATCATACAAAATCAGTATTAAGTCCCTTGTTGATCATCATATATTCTCTAATGACTGCAGTACACAAGTCAGGAAGTCCACACTGACTTATTACCTCTAACAATTCAGATAAACTCAAAATAAGGAAGGGATTTAAAAGGGTTTTCTAACCATCTTCTTCATCGTCTTCAGACTCCTCCTTGGCAGCCTTTCCAGCTTTTTTGGCTGGTGCGGCCTTCTTGGGAGGTGGGGCCTCTTCTTCGGACTCATCTTCATCAGAGGACTCTGCAGGTTTAGCCTTCACTGGGGCCTTGGCAGCAGGTTTAGCTCCTTTCTTGGGTGGTGGGGCCTCTTCTTCAGACTCATCTAGACAACACACAAGAATCATGAATTTTCACAAAAAAAGGGACAAGCCTGGTAAATAATATTTTTTTTAATCTACAGAGACAATCTCCCTTTAAATTCCACCAAAAGCCACAAAAGGCCAGAATGTTACAGCGATTGAGGATAGAACCGGCAGACGATAACACACACCGGTACCGAAGACATAGCACTGCATTTATTGTTCCTCCGTACATTACACTCACGGGCACTGAGCAACCACATGCGTGTCAAGAAATGGAGGGTGTGGTACAATATATAATATTTAGTATACCAAATGTAATTATTCAACCCAATTATATGATGAACTGGTACATTAAGATTTAGCTTCAGAAAACAAGTCATTACAAATAAACAAGTCTTACAAAGAACACCAGCAATACAACATTTAAGGTCCTACCATCTTCCTCATCATCAGACTCCTCTGCCTTTGCAGCAGCTGCCTTGGGTTTACCCTTTGCAGGGGTCTTTTTTGGTGGTGGGGCTTCCTCTTCAGACTCTGTTGGTCAACAAAGCATAACAGTGCTCAGAGAGTTGCCCAATACTCTGTACAGACATGATATCATTGTCGTTTTCACTGGAATTAATTGAGTATTAATTCCTGTTAACTTTATTATGAGATTGTAACTACCCATCATTAACAATAAGTGGAGATTTTTGCAAACCAACATTTAGACAGTCCACACAAATACATTATCTCACCCAAAATGTTGATTTATATCTTTTATTTATTTTAGTTTCTATAAGCTGGAAAATTCCAGCCGACTCGTGTGACGCATACAGGCTGCTTCTGATGAATATTGTACAATCAAAGTGCCAGAACACCTACTTAATGGACCTTGTTGTGATTTTTTATTTTATTTTTTAAATCTCTAAACATCCCAAACTGTGTGTTGAATTCTGATGCTTACCTGAATCATCCTCCGCATCACTTTCTGCTTTTTTGGCGGCAGCACCATTTTTAACAACTGGGGTAGCTTTCGCTGGTGTTGCTTTCTTTACCGATTTAGGGGGCGGAGTCTGGAATAAAGAAAACATATTTATGAAATCTACATTTTTTTATTACTTTACATTCCGGTAAAGAATATTACATGATTAAATGTACCTCTTCCTCCCCCTCACTGCTCTCCTCTTCACTAGATTCCTCCTCCACTTCTTTGGGGGGTGGGGGGGCTTTCTTCTTCTGAGTTGCCTGCTTGTTGGCTGCCTGAAACAAGAGGGAAAATAATCGACATAAAAAACAATTCATAAATTTGATTGTACTAGACAAATCACAGATTTAGCGCAAGACAAAACCCCGTATATCCGGTCTCCGCGTGCTGAGTAACATTGGGGGTTTCCACCATCGGTTACAAAGTTAACGCGAAAACTAATTATTTAAATCACTGTAAAAATGATCCGCGTGGGTAAAACATGTGCCGTGTTTAGTAATCGCCACATGTCTGAGCGGTAATCTGGTTCTCTCGGTTTCGAGTTTTTTTCCCCCACCTCGTGTGTCACACCGAGCAGGCGCACAACCCACGTGGAGCTCAGGAGGTCGGGCTGCTAGCATGTTGGCTAATTCTGCCTTTTCGAGACGGGCTCTTAAGCACATGCTGAGCAGATAAAGAAAACCGTCTGCACGAGGAAAGGCAATACACGTAAATTCAAACGATTTATGTTAACTAAAGCAAGGTGAACCACAAGTTAGCCGTCGTGCCGACAAGTCGAAGGAAATAAACTTGCGCTACGCTACGGCTCTGCATTTGGATTATTAAAACAACACGCTAGCGCTAATTCACTACACGTTAGCTAGCTCAGTACATATATTTCGCATCTTCAAATAATTAGTAAATGTTGATATTAGTTACCCAGCATTTACTTCCTAACATTAAATACGTATTCTATGAATCTCTTAAAATCTATGCTTAAAATTGAGACCGCGCATGAATGCCATTTTGAGTACTCGGTAGCGTTAACCGTTAGCAGGCAAGGCCACAAAACCAAAAGATGGGTACAAACATGGCCGATCTCGGACTAGATGAAATGTTTAGATCGCTTTCAATTTCACCGTGCATTTTAGACCAAACATAATCTTTCATTAACTGTGTAATTACTCGATATAATGCAATACCAGCGAGACATTTCCCCCCGGTGTCGTTTCCGTTTTTCACACAAACGCAGCAACTTATTCGCAAAGGCCTCACGCGTAACAACAGAGCTTTCGACCACAAATGCAAACACTTTAAACAGTCAAATATGCGCCACTTGGTCTTACCTTCGCTAATTTCACCATGGCGCTGCGCTGTCGAGTGTTTCAGTGAAACACAAAGAACTGGACGTTTAGAGACAAGTAACGAAATTGCTAACGCATACACGTGGCTCAGCCTACTCGGTGGGACATTGGGCAGGAAAGACAGAGAAGTGGAAGCCGCGCTCGTTACTCTCCTGCTCTGCGCGTTCGCGGCGACCTGATCACATGACTGTTTCCACCAATCAACGGGTAGAGCATTTGCATCGTGCCCGCGCATCGCCTCCACAGACAGCCCACAAAATGTATTAACACAGAGGTAAACCATTTTTATCGGTACCTATGAATACATACCTGAACTACCTAAACAACTACTTTGGTAATGTGTTGTTGCTAAAGCATCTATAAAGTAATGTTTGTCTCTGAAGACAGTAGGCATATGTCACGCTGAATTTAAAGGGATACAGTATAAAGGTATTAACTTTATTAACTTTAAATGTTTAGAGAAATAAATGGTCGACTATTTCATAAATGGTACAGGTAAATATGTTGTATGGCCTGTACTGTGTGGGCCACACAGTACAGAGCATCTGTATGTCCCACGCAGCTGTTTATGTGAGCCACGTGGTCTGGGCCAGTTGCCATCATTGATCAACCACATGGAGCACACCATGCGGAGCACCAGTTGCATCGAGCAGTTTACTCGCAACTTCATTTACTCAGATAACGTTGGGCTACTTTACCAATTTGAGGTAGCCCAGCCTAATACTCGAGTACTTCCATTTTATGCTGCTGTATGGCATGCTGTATAGGTTTGCTTCTTGTCAAGTAAGGTTAGTTTATTCAACAGGAGATTAACTTGCTCTACTACATTGATTTGAATAGTTACCAGTTGCTTTGCAGATTAAGATTTCACCTATCATTACATATGATGTATTGTTAAAGGTTAGCCTAAACTACTTAACTGTATAATGTAGGTTGAATAGTCCCAGCTCGACCACGATCAACAATGACATCTGCCTCATTAATGCATCAGAAATGGAAACAGCCTGTATGATGTCCGTAAGGAGTACTTCTGCTTTTGCTAGTTTGAGTACTTTAAAATTTTTTATAAAAGTCAAGGTAATAAGAAGTATATTTCAAATGTAGGGCTATTAATTTGTGGTATTAACGCTTATAGTCCAGCAAAAGATCATCATTATTATTAGAATTATAATAATGATAAATAAAGAATTATGTCTGATATCAGTCAAGAATAATAAGGAAGGAGAAACATTGAAGTAGGCCTAGTTGACAAAACAACATTAAGTCTGTTTAGTTGCAGCTTTTGAATGTACCCCTCAATCTTCTCCAGCAGATGGAGTTTGCCAAGTTATCATGGAATTGAAGATGTTCACATTTCTATTTGAGCTCTTGAAGGACTTCTCATCTTTCTAGAGTATATATGGGCTTCAATGTAAATATTGAAAGTTCACTCTTGACCATGGCAGATGAAAAAACATCTCACCACAAGACCCTTAGCTGTTCTAGAACCTTTGATGATACCACACGGTCTTCCTTTGAAGCACTATATATGTGTACTACATGATGTGGCCAACAGCATCTGAAACTCAACTGATTCCCAGGGGACACCAACAGCACATTTGAGTAATTAACCCTCAACACCACACAGAGGCAGCATTGCGTTTTAAATCCCTCACTTATTTCACAGAGCGGTGCGTGAAAAAACCCTTTCCATTCCAGCTTAATGTCTCACAGTTAAATAAAGATATACCCATAATTTCATTAGTGGGGGGTTATACAACTCCTTTGTTTCATTTTATTTATTCATTCATTGGCTTTCATCTTTTTTTTAACTGAAAAGACATTTTAACTCTTTTTATTTTTTTGCACACATTTTTCTGAGGGAAAATCACCTGGAGTGTTGTCTTTTATAGTAGATTGTTTTGTAGACTTTTTTACTTCTACAAAACACTTAACAATGATTACTTGTCACTGATCCGGACTCTGGTGAACAGCATCGCAAGCTTAGAAAACCTTAATAACTGTTTGTTACCTTACCTGTCTAACAACATACATTGCTCTCTGACACTTTTCAGACATTTGTGTTTAGCAAAAGTGTATTCTGTGTTTCTTATCTCTTGTTCCCTGCTCTGCATTATAATCAACTGACTGCTTACAACTCGCCCATAGTCAATTGGTTTAACCCTCCTGTCGTGTTCGGGTCAAATCTGACCGATTTACAACTTTAATAATCGATCATAAATATTGTGTTTTACATCTGATTACCTCAAGGCCTCATGATATCCTCCACACTAGGCATTTGAACATATCAAATTGCTGATCACCACTTTTATTGAATTTTCAGTGGTTTAGTCAACTTTGTTCCCGGTCAAAATTGACCGCCATAGGAAATGAATGGGAAACACTAGATTATGTCCATTCATCAGATGGAAAACAGCCCCATACACACCCACAACCACCCCTCCTCCCCCCCCCCCCACACACACACACCTGTGTAAACACCTGTTCACAGCAACATATATAAAGTTGTACACATTTCAAACTTCAAACAAAAAATCTGATGTTTGTTATGGGAACCCATCTCTATACCGCGTTTATGTGCCCATCCCCCCACGTGAACCACACCTTCCAGACTAAACAATGTTTCATATCTTCTCACTTCCCCCTAAATCAGGCATGTCCAAAGTCCGGCCCGCGGGCCAATCACGGCCCGAGGTCAGATTGTATATGGCCCGCGCCTTCTGTCTTAAAATGCATTATTTATGGCCCGCCAGCACAGTCAAAACGGAATGAATAAATCATACAAATTCAACATGCAATTCCTCTTTTTACCTCATGGTGGCAGCACCACTCTGTAACTGTCTGGCTGTTTGAAATTGGCTCTGACCCTTGAACTGTCATGTTACGGCAAGTAGAAAAAGGAAAGTCGATAATGAGGGCCGCCGCTTCCAGGAGAGGTGGAGATCGCAATGTTTTTTTCACCGAAAACCAAAACAACTGTGTCTGCCTAATTAGTCATGAGACTGTTGCCTTGTTTAAGGAATATAATGTAAAGAGACACTACGAGACCAAACATGCTAATGCTACAACAAGCTATCAGAGAGCGACCGTGCTAGAAAAGTGAAGCAACTCCAAGATAACGTGGCCACACAGCAGCGGTCCTTTTCACATGAAAACATCATCAAAGTAAGCTACCAAGTGGCCATGGTAATTGCTAAACATGACAAACCTTTTACGGAAGGTGAGTTTATCAAAGACTGTGTTATGAAAATAGCAGAAAACATAATTGCCCCGAGAAGAAGACCGAGTTTGCTAATGTTTGCCTGGCTCGTAACACTGAAGAGCTATCATCAGATACTAAGAGACAACTTTGATTTTTTTCGTTAGCCTGTTTCATGTGTGTTGAACTTAAATGTGAGACAACTTTTCATCACCCTCACTAAGTCATATTTAAGATTGTCTTGAGGTGAGAATATTAATCGGTTTCTATGTAATTAGCTTTTAGATGGCTTGTTCTTTGTGTTATCTGACTTTCAAGATGTGAAAGAAAGGCAGAATAGTTGTTGAGATTTGTTCACACATGAATGCTTACATTTGGTTACGTTGCTATTTGCTGTCATTGAAAATAAAATGATTAAATAACAATGTATGTATAGGCTACTTGTATTGTTTAAAATAATGTCAGCAGGGACTGTTGACCCTTAGGCATTTTCACATTATCAAATCTGGCCCTCTTTGAAAGAAGTTTGGACACCCCTGTGGTAAAATAACAATGTCAGGAAGTAAAGTGATATTTTTTTATCAACCTGACAAAATTACATTCTTGTGGGAAGAAAATAAAATAAAAGGCAACAATGTAACTTCTTTACATTCTAATAGAATGTAAAGAAGTTACATTGTATCAGAATGTAGCTTATTTTCATTCTAATAGAATGTAAAGAAGTTACATTGTATCAGAATGTAACTTCTTTACATTCTAATAGAATGTAAAGAAGTTACATTGTATCAGAATGTAGCTTCTTTACATTCTAATGGAATGTAAATAAGCTACAGTGTATAGAATGATTCTATTGAAGTTATTCCTTTTTTAAATGTTTTAGACGAGTCACTAATCACTTTAAAATAGTGATTATAGCTGATTTAACTTACAGACATGAGATTGATCTTCTCATGTCACTCTCTTTATACAATGATATAAATTCATCCCCGTTTTATCTACAAGGCTACTTGTATTGTTTAAAATAATGTCAGCAGGGACTGTTGGCCCTTGGGCATTTTCACATTATCAAATCTGGACCTCTATGAAAAAAGTTTGGACACCCCTGCACTAAATAAACCTTTATCTGTGCCGTGCTCTCATTTTACTCTGTGAGCACAATGAGTAGGCCACTGATGAGGCGATTTTCTGTCAGAGAGGCTCTGGACCTAATTTTTGAACCAGATGAAGCGATTGAACCGGAGATAGAGGAAGATGTCTCAGAAATTGAAGACAACATTGATCCTGATTTCGATCTGGACTATTATGAGACTGACCAGTCAACAGATGGCGAGGAAGTGGCACCAGAGGAACAGGCACCTCAGGTGACATTCCAGTCTTGCTCTGGTATTCATCCTCCCAGGACAGAGGAGGCAGAGAGAGAATTGAAAACATAATAAGGATGACGCCAGGGCCAACACGATATGCAACATCTCATGTGGATGACGTCAAGTCCGGCTTGACACCAAACTTGATGTCATCCACATGAGATGTTGCATATCGTTGTCATGTCCAGTACATGACAAACCTGGAGGGGAGGTGTGTGTTTGTGGACACGTGGAGAGCATTGGACCAGACCTCCAAGCCTACATGGCTCTGTTGATTCTAGCAGGAGTATATCGGTCAAACAATGAGGCTAGAAAAAGTCTGTGGGATGCGGAGTCCAGGAGGCCTATATTCCGGTCAACAATGTCCTTACAACAGTTTCATTTAATTTAGCGATACATTTTCAGTGTCTATTCTTTGTATATTCACAGCAGTTGTTCATATAAACCACTAGTCTGAAACATTGTTTACAGCTTAAAAAGGCGTTAAATAAAATTTGGTGATGATTAATGTTTTTTGTGTTAACGTAAATGTTAAAAAGACGAGTAAAGATGTAATAAAATGCAGGGTTTCCTGGTGGCCTAGGGGTTAGGCTGTGGACCATGGTTTGTGTCCAGCTGGACCTTTGTTGCATTTCATTCCCCATCTCTGTCATATCTCATGCACTAACTGCAGTGACAATAACAGCACATCCACAGCAACATATATACTGGACTTGTTTGACAGTCCGCTCATAATGTGACACTCATTTTCCGATACAGCTTGGCTTGGAATAACATATTTCGTTACAAGCATACACAATGTCATATTTTTAAAAATTAAAATAGTTACCTGAATAAAACAATCCCTGATTCATGGCAGATTGGTTGAGGTTAGAGTATAGATAAAAGAATTTAGGAACCATGCAGTCAACCTCAGTCATGTGTTTCAGCATTTCAGTTCCCTCATGTTTCAGTGTGTATTCAACACAAAATCCGGCACTGTTTTAGATGTTTGAAATGTATTCCACCTGGCTATTGAACACAACGTCTGTTTTCAGTCTTGTTACTGTCACTCGTTTTATTAATGTCTTTCAACTATGCTGGATTTGAAGGAATGAACAAAGATATTTTCTTGCAACTGTTAGCCTATGCTGTTTTGCAGGGACATCAAATAGAAAGCTCAGGGATTGAGATAGACGCATCCTAGGATTTTAGTTCAGAAGGGATTTTCTTTATTATGGGTAAATGCACATTTGTTTCTGGTCAACCATCCAGCAGTTCAGTGTAGTCCCTTTATTTGTGTTTGACAGTTTTTATCATGTTTTGCACACTGCTCCCTTCATCCGTTTTTTTGTGACCAGCGTTCCTGCAATTTGAACACCGACTAAGGTGTGTGTGTTTCCTTTGGGTTTTTCAGAGGAAATGTAGCACTTACCCTTCAGTGTTACAGTTTTCTGTACTGACCATTATACAGAGTATCATTGTACAACTATCTGTCAGTGACATGTCTTTCAGATTGCACTGAATAAAACCCGTATACGGGTGTGTGCAACAGTTGTGTCTCATTCTTCTTCATTTCCGTTGGCCCTCTGCTGCCCTGCAGTGTGGGAGTATAGTAGTGCAAGTCATGATCACTTTTTGCATTCTGTATATCACGTTTAAGTAAGTTTGATTAGCTTTTCTGAAAACTATTTGGACTATATATATGTTTACCATGGACACATTTACAGTAGTGTGCAGGCCTTGCAACCCTGACTTGAGTTGTACTAGTTCAACTTTTCCGATCCACAGGTGACCACAGTAGCTTACACTTGTCATGAAGGGTGGTATACAACAAGTCTGTGAAACACATTCAACACCAACATTTGACTCCTTCCCTCGGTAGTAGAATCAGCACCTACAGATATGGTCTTTCTGGCGCTCATCTCCCTTCTGGGTGATTATACCACAAGACTGTGGAACAACCTGTCTCAGAAACTTTGGATAGCTAATTCATTATCACGTTTTCCTCACAAACACACTTTTATGGACTTGCCCTTGAATGTTTCCATCTCATTTTCTTGGGTTGCTTGTTTGTTTCTTTGAATATCTCATATATTTATGTCTTTATCTGTATGCTTTACTGTTTTCTTTTCATGCCTTTCACTTTGGAAAATCTGCTTTATTAAGATGCATTCCATATAAATAAAGATTGGTATAATTACCATAATCATAAAACGTAATAAAGCTGTGAAAGTGAAGGTTTAACCTTCATCCACGTCCCAAGAGTTAGTGCAACAACATCTGAAAACATATTGCTTTAAGAATCTCTTCATCTCCTCTGCCCCCTAAATCCAACCATGATATCTGTCATATTGCATTGGATGCTATTACTTTACAGGGGACATTGTGAACATGTCTGCTTTTGAGGCTTTGGCCCATGGATTTTGGAATTTAACCTTATTGCTCTCACTCTAAATCACTATATGTCATAGTGTGAATATGCAATGTAATGGTACAAAGTCATATTTCAATTTTCTTTTCTAATGTTTGTCTGTATGGTACCTTACGTTGCTTAAAAAAGCTTAGACTGTTCTTCACCAACTTTAAAAGTGCCACCTAATAAGGGTAATATGTCTCCAACTCTGTGAGGAGCAGGTCCCCTATTGGTGTACACTCGCTGCTCGTGAAACCTTTTCATGATCTGATCAGCATATAAATAAATGGCGGTCAAGCTGAAAATACAGCAGCTTTTTTCTTAGCCCAAGCAGACATATCCAACATACCGCTTTTTTTTTTGCCTGCAAGCCGTGCAGAAAATGTTCAGTAACTAGAATTGACCAACTTCGTTGAAACATAAAACCCCGAGAGGATACATGTAAGTGCACATGGAATGTTCTTTTTATCATCTTTGAAAACATTTACAACTATTTGAGACAAAAAGAAAAAAGTTACAAACAGAATTGACCTGCAGTTTGCATCCATTTTCAAAATGTTACATAAATAAAACTCATATTTATAAATATCTCTTTTTATAAACATATAAATAGTTTTTAAAACATAAATACGTTGATGCAGGGAAAGATGAAGTACATGAATGTACAGCAGCAGCAACAACAATATACAGCCTTTGCGGTTTGTAGTTTTTACACTAGCGTCCGCCGTCTTGTAGTATGCATCAGTTGACCATTTGTATGGTATACACATATGTATATATGTATATATACCTGCATATTTATCATATATATATATATAAATTGATATGAGGGTTTTGTAGCATCGTCATCTCAGTCTTTGTTTATGCTGGTCGTGTTGACTTTCGTACCGAAAATCTGTCACTTGGTGAGTTTTTCTTCTTTTCTCCCTCAGGTGAGAACAAACTGAACCGTTGTTTTCCAACCCATCGTCCAGAGATCTAGAGAAAGAGAGGAAACAGGAGAAGTAAGTTTAGACTGAGCATTCGCAAACTGCACAAGTTCATTTATTCAGCAAAGTTGCAGTGCTTATCGACCATGTATTCATCAACGTAGCCCTCACTTTTCTCATCAGTCTGTGAATCTCCAAATGAACTTGTCAGTTTTTTAAAGGTGTAAGATTGAAGATCGGGAGCATTTCGATTGCCTCTCAATGGCTCTCAACGTGTCGAGTGTTGCCATGACTTTCACCTCAATGAACACATATCTAACACAAACTTCCACATTTACAATACACTGCAGCCCACTGAGGGAGTGTCAGCTGATGAAACACACACACACACACACTCACTCAAGTTAGTCACAAAATCACACTCCCCCATGAGGATTTCACAGTTTGTCACAACCACAAAAAAAGGCGTTAAGCCTAAGGACTAATTGTGCGTCACCTGGCTTCCTCATTTCTTCATTCACTACCACAGCCCCCTTTGTTGTTTTTGTTAAAATCACTTGGGTAAAGAGAACGGGTTTCCCAGAAAGATCCTGGCCACCGCAGGGTGCCGTGTGTTTACAATGTGTGTGCGTCAGCCTGTCTGTATCCCCTCTTCCCTCCATTTCTCGCTCTCCTCGTTTGATATATGCTACTTGTTTTCTAGATGAAGCAGATGGGATCATTTATGATGATGTGCATGAATACAAGAGTGGACTTTCTATATACCAACTGGATTGTTTCCCATATATCAGCTGACATCAGTTTAAGTGGGCTTTCCTGCTGTCTTAAGGGGGTTCCTGTCCAGGGAGGGAACACTGCTAGACGATAGGACAAGGTTTGATGACATCAGAAGTTTGAGGCATCATGTTCTCTTAATATTATCTCAAGTATTCTCACAATGAAAAGTCCATCAGGCAGCTGAGGTTAATGGCAAACAGTTATAGAATGCGTTGTGTTTAATATGATTTCTTACATCAAGCTGACCTTTGGCCAAGACTGTCAATTCATCGCCTGACGGAATACAAGCATGCATGGCCATCACTCTCCACTTGCTATCCTCGATATGGCTGCCACTCAGACTGGATGCTTGTTCTAAACTGGCCTAACCGTGGACGCAAAGCATACGCTGTGCTGAGACAACCGTCAAGAACATCTGTCCTGAACATCTTTTCTGTTTGTTCTGTCTTTCTTGCTTGCTTTCTCTTTCCCTCCCTTCCTTCCTTCTTTCTTTCCTTCCTTTCTCCCTTCGCTCTGTCCATTCTGCAGCTAAACTCAAGACCCATAAAGGACCTTTGATGAAATTGAAAACCTCCCATCTGTCACCTAAATGGAGTCCATAGATGACCATTGACAAAAGAGAAAATAACTCAAATGCTTTCCTTCTCTCTGTCCTCATATTATCCATTATTTCTTCCTACTGTCTTTACATCCCCTTACACCATCCTTCCATAAACTGGACCCTTGATTACACTTTCTTGATTGTTTTTCTTTTTGCCCTCATTGTTTCATTCTCTCCTTACTCCAATACATTCCCCTTTGTCCTCGTGGTTCTGTTTATACGCCATGTCGTTAGGCTGCAGTGAATCTAAGTGTGAGGCGGTCCATGACTTGAAGACAACTCACCATAATAGCGCTGCTCCAACCCTAGCAACCCATGCCGCTGATGGTTCCTATCCTGTCCATCTTGTGTCCGAAGCAGCCACTCCGTGACGTGGAACCCCCTTTCTTGTTTCCAGATTTGTGTTTCCTCGGTGCAGGTTGGTCGTTAAGGAGACGAGCCCACATCCCTCTGGCCCGGGTGTCCATGCGTAAATCTCGCAGTAACCGTATCCGAGAGCGCACAGCGTCTAGCCGCCTCTCCCTCTCCTCCGACTCCAGAAACTCTGCCAGCTCCTCGCCCAGCAAACTTTTAAGAGACTGGAACACAGATTGAAAAAAATAAATAAACCACGTCTCCCTTAGCCTTGTGCAAAGAGATATTCTTTTGATCATATAACAATACAT
The DNA here is from genome assembly GCF_050575085.1 of Anarhichas minor. Classification (NCBI taxonomy): domain Eukaryota; kingdom Metazoa; phylum Chordata; class Actinopteri; order Perciformes; family Anarhichadidae; genus Anarhichas; species Anarhichas minor. The sequence goes on from NW_027466456.1 coordinate 10,770,340, forward strand.
GCTTGGTGCCTCTTTGAGCAGAGCAACTGTTTAAATTGGGTGGAAACCTCAACGTGGTGCGTATTAAAGCTCTTTCAAACACCGTGTGCATTGGCCAAGAGAGAACATGTATAATGTTTGCCATGTTTTACGCATGGCGCTATAGGATTAATTGTGTTGGATAGTGGTACTGTCTAATCAAAAAGCAACTTTCAAATAGATCCACAAGATGCTAAAGCTATTTAATTCAAAGGACTCAAAGGAGACCATCAATGTAGTTAGGATTCTGCACTTTCATTTTCACTAGGTGACAGGTCAATAATGGCATTTCAGACCTTGCTGATGCCTTCAGTGAGGAGTCATAAGACAGGTGCCTGCAGCCCGCTCCTCTGCTCTGAAGGCAGGCTGTGGCATCAACTTGGAGCCATTCCAAATTGTGCCATCGAAGTTAATAACTAAAACTTTGATTTAAAATGGTAACGTATGAATTATCGGTTTTATTCTACAGGCAAATTCTATGCGTAATGGTTATTTTACGCATAAACACGTTGAGATTGGTGTAGTTTAATTTGGCAAAGAAATTAGAAAACATCAATTCCAAGTTGATAATGAAAATCCAAATCATGTAAATGAGCTTCTTATATTGCTTAAGCCACATATTTTAATTTGAATGGTTTCTGCTAAAATGCTTCGTTTTTTTCTTATTTGGAGGTCTTGTCAAATTACTTCATTGGGCGCTTAAATGCTAAATGTCAAATGTTGGGGAGCAAAAGACCGTAGTTATGATGTCTATATCGGATCAATTGATATAAAATATGCTGTCTCTTTATACAATAAAGTGATATAAAGCCGATTTGCTATAATGTTTTAGATTCAGGGTGTGGAAAAAATGCCTTTGCTGAATTGCTAAAAATGACCGAAATTATGAAATATGATGCGTAAAACAACAGTCCTGCGCGTCTGGACCACAGAGCAGCTGCTCACTCCTGCAGCGGCATTCAGCTCCCAACGGTTGATAGAGCGAAGCAAATACCCTTTAGTTCTCAGCAATAAGAATATAAGTGACTTATTCTTACCTTCTGTTGCGTCTGAGATACAGGTTTTGCCCCCATCCTCACTGAAAGCAGGGTGACCATAAGTCCACACGCTACCAAGTATGACAAGTTCATTTTGCCGAGTCTTGTATTCTTTAAAGGATTCCGCTGCGCTGAAGTTCAGAAAAAGAGACGGTAGCAGCAACCAATCAGCTGTTAAGAGGCTTCAGTCCGTCCTTTACTCCAAAGCTCCTCAAGTGCTTCTCTAACTCTGTGTATTGGTCCTCACCGCTTTATAGCCAGCCCGTGGTGATGTCATGATAACCTGCGTAATGGTCCTCCTTTCTCGCCAACTCCCTGTTTTCTCTACCTGCCTCTTAGCACGTCATGCCAGGGCTTAATTAGCCGTAATGATAAAAGCTCCGGTCATCTGTGCTATGGAGGAAGTGAGATGTCCCTTTTTTTTCTTTTTTTCTTTACTTTCAGACCTCTGGCTGAGATGCAGCGGCTGAAATCGAAGGTAGTTTCAAAGACTGCGCGTCAAGAGCTGAAGAGCGAGTTTGGCAGAGGAATAACTCATTAGATGCCAGCCGCTCTGTCAAATATTCTACTGTGAGAGTGAGGATGACATTTCTTCATTGCAGGAGAATTAAAATTCTGCCACGGGAATAAAAAGAATATATTATTATTTATGTTTTATATTCCAGGGAATTATATCATCAAGTGTCATTTTCGAAGACTTTCTTGCACACATCTTGAACACATCTTGAACAAGTGAAATGGCATTCAAAATAAAAAAGATGTGCCCCATTTATTTATCACAAAGAAAAGATTTTGCGATTTTTTTTTTGCGGTGATACAAAGAAACAGATCGTGTATCAGATTATCTGTGCGCAAAGAGGTTACTGGAAAGTTGACTTTATGCAGAGCGATGACATCTACCACCATGGTACATTCAAAGGTAAATGGATCTGATGGTTCAAACGACAGACATGATTCACATTTAAAAAAGGAGCCTCATTATGAAGGAATTACGAATGTGTCTCGCTGGGAATGACGTTATCATTCGTTCATATGAGATCTGTGGATTTGTTTTGTGGATCTTGGAGATATCTGGGTGCCATTCAGACCTGTCGCACTGCACCAGGTACTCACAGTGGAACCACAGACGCATGCTGAGGCTTCTCTGAGGCACCATGATGCCTGTTTGTACTGAAAACGTGTGTGTTTGTCTGTGTCAATCTGTCCCGACAGTAACCCGCACACAGTCACCAACACAATCGGAGGAGGTTGATTAGGGCTCCATTAGGTCATTAACCTAATTATTATCAGGTTTCTAATTAGGTATTAGTTATGATGTTATAGCTGCACTCGGAAAATAATTGAACCATATAATAATACTACTACAATGTCAGTCCACAATATAATAATTGTAAATGTCCCATATGTTTCCTACCGTCTTTACTGCACAATAAATATCCAGAATACAACTCTTTATAGTGAGGTGGTATCACAGTCTTTCTTAAATTATTTTAGTGTTACATGATCTCTCTGAAAAAGATTATGTACTACAAAAGGCTTAAGATCCCCTTAGTGGTTTAAAGAATCTGAACAACTTCTTTTACAATATAGGGATATTGGGTCCAGCTTTTATTTCAGGGTTATCAAGAACCTTTTCTGGAATGAATCTTTGTACTACCAAGTAGGAAACAATTTGATTTAACAACAGAGTACAGATCTTTTTTTTTTTTTTTACCACAGTAGAACCAATAAGCTACAACCTTTAAGAGCCATCTTCTAATACAGTGTTGAGTCGGACGTTATATAATAGCATTTAACGTTATAGCGTATAGTCTAATGTAGTGATATGTATTGGTTTCAGTTGGAATGTGATAATTTCACTTTTTTGCAATGTTTAAAGCTTGATTCAAAAATGCAGGTATCTAGAAATAACACACGTTAAAATAAATTACACCTGTTTTTTTTAATAACTAATAATCTGTGTCAAGAGAATGACTTGAATTATACTAATTTAGCCCACAAACAGGTGGTTTTCAAATGGTTTAAGATAAATGTGCATTTAAGGTGAAATAAAAAAGTCAGTAAACACTGTTACTTTTTGCAGTGTGGAATGACTCTGGAGCAGTGTGGAGCAGAGCGGAGCTGCAATCTCAAGCAGCACCGTCTGTTTTGGAACACAGAGTGGCAGTATTTGCTGTGCCGAAAAGTGAATACCCCATAGTCACATGTTTACTGGATCAATACCATCTTGTAAAGATACCTCATTATTCACAGCAGATCAGGAGTATATGAAAATCCCAATAAGACTGTGTGGAGCAGATTAGACATATGTGATGAAAGGATATCAGTAAATCCCTGATTTCATGTACCACATTTATCTCATCTCAGACTTCTAGCCTTAATTAAAACTTACATCGTGTGTTGGATTTCTATTGACTTGAGTAGCGAGGGTGATGTTTGGACAAGTGTCGTCATAATCTGATGAATGTGTGGAAGTGTCTGTAGCAGCACTTGGCATTGAAACCCAAAATTAGTTTAAATTAGAAAATAAAGTCAGGCAAATGGATTGCTCTCATCCTAACACACACACACACACACACACACACACACACACACACACACACACACACACACACACACACAAACAAAGTCAAAACAAATAATGCATCCCGTCCTTTAGCTGTCTGTGAGAGCTTTTCCCAGTTATATACAGAAGGGATTCAGTCTGTAGTATTGTGGGAAAAGCATCTATCTGCAAAAGTCTCACACCCATATGTAATATTTTCTTCTTTAAGTCTCACAGCAGCATTGCATTTAGCATTCGGTGCTTCTGCAGGGCACTTCTAAGACATGAATAAAACAGTGTGGCGTCTTCCTTGTAATTCTCTGATTAAGTTTGAGTTGTAGAGCCTGGCACTCTTTTCTTCTGCCTCTCCTCAGCCGTGGTGATTATCATTACTCATACCAACTACCCAGTTCTTCCTCTATTCATTCCTGTATGCCCAGGAATAAGTAGAGGACGTGCTGGGAAAGAGCAACCAGACACTACAACAACAGACTAAAAACCTTATCTGAACTGGGAAACACTATTGTGTTATATCAATCAGCAACAATGTAAACCAGGCATTTACTAATGTGACAATATTGCAGAGTTTTACTCAAAATGATTGTGTAAGGTAAATTAACTTCCAAAATTGCGTATGTCTGGGTTCACTAACTGGGTCTGTGGGGACAAAAGGGTTCACGTCAAACAGCAGATTAGAGGTGCATTTAATGATTCAGAGAATGTTTACTGAACATGCATCCCCTTTTTCCCCGTGCTGTGCCCTCTTTAACACAACACAGAGGCACAATTTAGCATAACCCTGATCCATGTCTTCACCAGGGAAGATTCAGGGTAATGTGCTTTGCTCCACTTCATTTTCATTCATTCCTTGCCAAAATCCTCCTGAGATGTTATTGTACTTGACTGATCAATGTGATGCTAGTTTTGATTCTGCCGTAAAGATTTTGACGGCTATTGTTTTCTGCCAAAATCGAATGAAAGCTGCTGGAGAAATGTTTTAAAGAGAGTGGGCAGCTGAATGTGGTAATCACTTCTTAATGGCAAGTAAATCAGCTAAACTAAACATGTGCTACCCACTTTGCTTTATGAAAACAAAAGAGTTACAACTGTTTCCTCCATCACCAACATGTAGAACTTTGACATGAGTCATATATCCTTACTTCCATGACATACTCGTCACACCGCAATGGAACTTTCACCGACTCACCCGTTTGTTGTCACACACACATCATCAAGGATCAAGGAATCTCTGTCTGGTCTTTGCATATCTCCAAAACAGCTCATCTGATCTACTTCAATCTCTACTTCCCTATATTGGGTCCTAAGGGAGTGCCGTGTCGAATTTGATGCAGTTTTTACAGGTGATACGTTCAATATTAATAAACATAAAATAAAGAAGTAAACAGCGCTCAGCAGCGGGGGTGAAGCATCAGTAAATGTATTTGCACAATGTTTTCCTGTGAAGTAGAAGTACACAATATGGTTAAGTTGTATATATAAGTGCTTTGGGAGGGAGGGAGGGAGGGGGGGCTTTGTAATATATTTTGGGGTACAATGAGTGAAAATATTAGCACCATTTTATATTTTTCATATCTAAATATGATATATTTATAGCTGTTGGACGGCCCAGGTCCACGGTGTCTGCCTTGCCTAAAGTCTGGCCCCTGTTTTTTTTCCCGTGAACCAGTGTGTACAGTATTTCAGCCGTGTTTCTGACTTGATTGTTTGTTGTTCTTGGATGTGTGATGCAACTATGTAATGGAAGGTGTTGGGCACTGTTGAATGTGAAGTTGTCTTTATGAGAGATTCTCGAGAAAGCAGCAAGCAGCAACACCACAGGCCAAGCCTTTGACCCGTTCTGAACATGTTTTTTCTGTAGATTTAATTAACATGAACAAGTAGATTGACGTTAAGTATCTTCTTCAATTACAGCTGTTTTTGGAATTGAACTTGTGACATTTGTGTTACCGATCAGTGTCTTGCAATGCAAAAAACCTTCATATGGAAGTTGCTCTTACACTAATATGCTGTCGCCACACTATACCTCTGTACATTTAATCTACTTTCTGACACTGGGGAAGTTGGATACAATGGGAAATGAAAAAGTCTGATATGTTCAGGTGCAAGTTTCCAGACCTGCTTGCCCTATCATCAAGATTCTGTCCAAAAACGACGGTCTCCGTGCTCTTTTGCAGTTTTTGTGGCACTGGGGTGATGCAGTGTCAGCTATCATCAGGAGAGATGGTTTTGTTCCCCATTCCCTTAAGATGAAAGGAAGTCTCATTGAATTCTTTCTGTGGACTAATTGAGGGCCCCCTTTCAGCGACTGCAGCTGAAAAAATCCCACTCACCCTCTGAGGTACCTGTGGCGAGAGGCAGTAGAGGATGCTCGGTCTCACTGGGGAGCCACTTCATATCTTAACTCATCCGCAGTCTTCCACAACAACAGTGTGGAACTGTTGAACTCTGCTGACCTTGTGTCCATGACGACTTCTCTGGTTTTTGCAGAATATTTTTCTCTGATTGTTAATTCCTTTATTTTGAATTTTAACAAGTGAGTGACACATTCTTCCTCAATGCCGCAAGTGTTGTGTCACAAGTTTGTCTTTTTTTTGTATATTTTAACAATGTTACACACTTTTCCATATGACATCACACGGGTTACTGAGAGCAGCTACTTTGCTCTGTCCTTTTGTTCCCCCTTTCTGTCTGGCTCTGCCTTTGGAGTAAATTCTTATCCGCTTAATTTTCAATAAATCCTCTAGCTTTCATGTTGCTGAAAAAAAAGAAGAAGCATTTCACTGGTTTGCATCAGGAAGCTATACAAACCAGCAAAGGAGCCATGTGTTGCAGTCGCCTTAGCAGTGAGTGTCTATGAGAGGATTGAGTGTCTTGGTTCCTCCTCTTGGGTTTGTGTAAGACAAACTACAAGGCTGTTACGGTCCTACAAATAACGGTTTTATTGCACGGGGAATTTTAATGCTTTTCACACAAGTGCTCTGAAGGCTTTCGCATGTGCCAACAACAGGCTTGCTGTCAATGGCAAGGGATGGATAGATTCCCGTATATACACAAACCAGGGTCAAGAATTTAATTTTCAGGCAGTTTGTTTTGACGTTTTTGTGGCATTAGTTTTAGGTGGCAGATTTAATGAACTGAGGAATCTTATATTTTCTTAACTATGGTGCAAAATGTTTGCAGATATCCTTTTCAAGTTCTTTAAAGACATACAAATGAAGTTTTGTGAAGTGAAAAAGTTGGACTGTATCTCTCAAGTACTGGTGTTGATGATCATGATTTCTGCAATTGTCAGTTACATCCTGTACATTCAAACCCACACACAGACACACTATTTTTCTGTGGGAAGTTGTGAAAACATCCACACCTGTATCAACTATTGCTGTATTCCAGTTCACAGATCAAATGAAGATCTGTGAATTTATGCACAGAAATGTACAAATATTAATTTAATTTGTTGTGTTCATATATTCAAGGTGTGCATCATTTTTTTCACTTCATGTAACCTTATTTACATTGGTAAATCTGATAAAGCACATGCAAATAATATATGCACTATTATTGCTGCATTTCTTTCAGTTTTAGCGTCCACTGTTTGATTTAGGTTACGATCCATCACACATCAACCTTCTTTCAACTTGTGGAAAACAGGCCTTAAGTTGTGATGCCACTGTCCTCCCCTGCAGCAAACCAGTCCATCTTTCCCCCAACTGAAAGTCTTTATTAGGGAATCCATTATTTCTTGCTAAGCTGGTGGTTTGTGTGGGGTAGGCCTTTTAACATCTGGCTGTATGGCGTCTACATTTATATCCACAAAACTTCAATTACTTGTTATTTGGTCAAAAATCACTCAATTTCTTCTCAACCATAATGATGAACTGTAAGAAGCTCTAATAAAAGTCACTATCACGGCACAACAGGACCCCCAACAAACAAACAAGGATGCCTGGAGATTCTTCTCAGAAAAGTTGAATCCCTCCAAAATTTGGTTCAGCGTTGATCATGCATGAGGCAAAATACAAAGGATGACGAAGCCACAAGTGGAATAGAGTCATATGAATAATGAAGTTTTATTGCCCGCTCCAAAGCATGCACTTGTGTTTTCACTTTATTGTAATTCCATAACCAAAATATACTCGTGATTTTTGAGCAGACACTAAGATGACTAAAAAGTGGAAAAAGTTCAGTCATCTACTAACAAGTCAAATTGTCTGTCAGATTTTACATCTTATAATATCATCAAACATCCATGGCATTGCACTTAAAAACCGGTGCCAAATTCCAACTATGCCAAATGTGTCTAATGTCTAAAAGGGTGAACAATAGTGCCTGTTCTCTGTTAAGATTTTAATACAGAAAATGCTAATTTTTTGCCCTCATGGCATATTGCCTCGGTCGGACAAACATTCCAATCTGGAGACGCGAGGAAAGAACATATGAAAGACTCTTAGGTCAAAAGCTATTCTTGCACAGATATTTTGTTTTCTGGACCACAAGAGATGCTGTCTGGCTTTTATTTTACTGGGTTTTTGTTTAGTAGTTGAAATGACTGTATAAACGCACATGCACAAATTGCTAACATCGTCAAATACTGGGCCAATGATATCACTGCGACAGCATGCTTTTCCTAGTGGCAACATTAAAAAATAGCTACAATCTTCATAATAATTATTCATTATGTAAAACTAAGTTTTTCCACCATTAGCATTGATGTCCTTGCCAATGTTACCATTTCTATTAAAATCATAAAAGTGACAATATGCAGACTGTTTTAAGAGCATTTATTCCAGTATGCACAGCATTGCCACACATACTTGGTGGCAGAAATGTTTTTGTCTAAGCCACTCTAACGGTGGTGTATCACTTGTGTTTTTCAGACCATGTGGAAAAACGCGTGTTTGGGGTTTGGGTGGCACAAGCTGTGACAAAACCACATGGAAAGAGCACATTTAATCGCAGATATATAGACTTGGATCATAGTTCCAAATAATTTGCTGGACTGTAAATGAAGAGTCCTATTGCTACACGAATGCCACTGCATAAACATAATGCAACACACTATTTCCCTAATTATTATTTGTTTAAATATTAGAACAATATTTCCCCAATATGTAATTTATGGGTTTACTAATAGTTAGACAATATTTAGACACCGGGATGTAATATATGTAATTCATGGTTTAGCAAGTATTAACAGCCAATGCACACCATTTTACTGAAACACAATCCTTTAATCAGTGGTGTAGAGTAGAATAGTCAGACTACTAGTATAAGTTATACTATTCTTAAACAGTTTGTGCACAGCATACTTTTTGTTGTTGTTAATAATAGAGCCAGCCAAAACACAGAGGTGTGATACAATTAATTGACTTACGACAAATAAAACAACTTCTTCCTCTGTAAAACAAAATATTTTTATTCACTCTTGTCATAAAGTCTGAGGACAACTGCGTTCAGGCAGTGATGTAACCCGCTGTTAGCTGAACAACAAACCCAGAGCTGCAAAGGCTTCATATGAGGTCACTACTTTACTGCACTTGAAAAACAACAAGGAATGTGTGTCAGGACGACCACATAGGAAATTCAAAGGCTTAGTTAAGAGCTTTAGGGCATCTAGCTGGCATTTTTACCCAAGAGCTGCTTAAAATGAGTCAAAGTTAGACGGGACAATTAGCAGTGTTTTTATAGGATAATGAAAAAACAGGTATTAAAAGTTGCCGTCAAGAGCTGATGTAAAAATAGTAGAAACCGGTCATTTATGTTATCTGATGAAATCTATTATGAAAGTGAGCTTGCATGTATTTGATTATTGTGCCAATGCAATGGTCTCATGACAAATGAGGGAGCTTAGATTTTACAGTGTTTCGTCTGAACACGGCCTAAAAGCAATCCACAGATCTTATCCACTCGTAAAACTAACTTGAAATACGAGTGTTTTTTACATTTTATCCCATTAACTACAAATCACACATACTTAAAATGTCAGTAGTATTAGCAAACATACTGACCCGTGTGGTGTACTGTCTTAAAATTCCTTTTTTTATCCAACCAACGGCCCCAAACCCCAAAAATGTTCCGTTTTCTGTCTCGACTAAGAAAAGCTGAAATTCCTCACACTCGAGAAGCTGGAATGAGAGAATCTTTGGCATTTTATGACTGAAATGATAAATAGTTGACGATCAATTTTCTGTTGCTCTACTACACAAATGATCGTTTCAGCTTGAAACTGACTCGGCAGGAAAGCATAGTGATATAACATGATTTGACTGGAAACCCTTATCGGTGCCTGTTTATTAACACTTCTTGTTAAATGCAGCATAACGGGGCAATATCACTGTGAATAAAATGTTGACCCTTGTGTCTTCAATTGAGAATTGATTCACTCATGACACCTATTATAATCAGTCAGTGGAATTTGTGGATTTTTCGTTGAGAAAGCCATTGACAGCTTTCTCTGCATGTCACCATAACCTACATTGTCAGGCTGTCCCTGTTGAAAAAACTACAAGAATTTTCTGGCTGACTGGAAATGAGGTGCATTATGGCTTTGCCTTTCACTGAAACCTGCATTTAGGAGCCTAGCTGCCACTTGGAGCCACTTGCACACCAGAGTAATTTCAAACCAGATGAAGCATTTGACAAGTGGCGTGGTGACGATGTGAGGTCCAACCCAGATCAGACAAACCAGGCCAGTCTGGCAATGGTGTTTTCAAAATAACCTTCACGCCTAACTCCCATGTGCCTCCTATTTAGTGGGTGATTTCTGACGTCAAGTTAGGTAGACCTGCGCAAAGGCCACACAGGTCTATAATGAGCAAGTTAGCGCATAGCAAAATACAGACTCTATATATTTACAGTACGTGTGTGATTTGCATATTCTGTAATTTTTGTGTTCTTTGGTAGAGCCAGTGTTTGTGTTGGTGAATATAACACATTGATATTGTTTTGGAGTCATAAACACATTTTACCTCAGACTTCATTTAATATGCATGGATTCAATCTTGTATGACCGTGCAGATGTAACATTGTTTAATTTTGTTTGATTGTTTGATTGACCAGAATGAATGCTTCATTTACCTTTGTATGACACACAAAGCCAGCGCACAATGACACGGCAGAGGTCTGGGATCGTTACGCATCAAGAGAAACCTGTTGGCCTAAGACCTGAGAAAAAGTCCCGAGCTTGATGGCAGTTAACCTTACAGTGGGGAGCTAATTTAATAAAGATCTTTTTTCACCCAGTACGCGTCTACAGCTGAGTCTAAAATGAGAGAGGATAGAAGACAGTAACCCTAGCGCTGTTGAAGGGCGTCTGACTTGACACATTAAAGGAAAACTCAGGCTGCTGTCAAGCAGCGTTAAGCACCGCTCTCATAAACTCCTGTCACACACTATAGACTGTGTGAATGAACTGCACCATAACCTCTGGGTGACCCCTTCCATTATTCAGGAGGTCAAAGACAGTCTCAGACAGAGCGGTCAGTGTTCTTCCACAGGCATCATGTTATTTTATCTGACTGGCACATACTGAATCAGAAATTATCCCCACCCAAATTAAGTGTAACCATTATATAGACTAATAACCACATACACGCCATCAACCATCAAGTGACATCATCTAGGATAACAGTTAAGGATCATGGCCGGGGTGGCAAACTAGGGTGAGGTGGTGACTATGTGGCTAAATGAAACTCCAGGCAGTACATTAATAACTCTACATAAGGTCATGCTCACGCACACACACACACACACACACACACACACACACATACACACACACACACACACACACACACATATTACCTCATTTAAGTATGTGCAAATAGCACAGGAGCACCGAGAAGCTATTTGCTTGGCAGAGTAGTTAAAGCCAATTCATACTTTCTGCGAGGATCCACTTTGGTCTGCGTGACGTTAATGTCGTCATCCGCCCATGTCTGGGAGGGTATGAGCGGACCCCTATGTGGACATCCCTGTCCAGCCCGAAATTTGCAAGCTTTGAATTTGCCCCTGAGTATTTTGAGTATTTAGAGGGCACTATGGGGCACACTAACATGATGTGCAGGTATTATGTAGAAGTAAAGCTAACTACATCTTTATCCTTTAAATATTTAGTTGTAGCTTACATAAAGACGACAACATATAAAGTGTTTCACTTTACTTATTGTGATATTTAGGGCTGGGCTATAGAGCTTATACATAATATCTCAATATTTTGAGGCTATATACATTATATATCTTGAAATTTTCACATTTTCTTTAAAATCACATTTACAATATCACAATATCAAACATGGATTGATGTTCAAACTGCTGAAGTCACAGTTGGGACTAGCTGTCACCCAGAGGAACCAGCACAGTAAACAAGCTAATGACAGCAAGTGAAAGGTGAGCACAATGCACCACTTCCTTACTTTACTGTCACAATAAGCTGTCCATCAGGTGTGCGCACAGCAGGTTCATCCATTGTTATTCTCGTTCACAAAGCCGAACAAACAGTTGGAAGTACTGGAAGTAGGAACTAGACCCATTAAGGTTCTAGCGTTTGCATTGGGTTAAAATTAAAGCTCCAGTTTTAGCATCAGGTTGGATCGCCTTAACCAGGCTTTTACAGTAGGAATGAGTGAAGCACACCGAGGTTTACCGCCATGCTGGGATCACCAGTTTAATGGAGGCTCGCCCTAGCCCACATTCAAACCCTGCATCTCTTGGCTCCCTTCCTGCAGCTGGGGTATACTGGGGAACGTTCCCATGGAAAAGCTGTTAAACTGACCACGGTAGTGAGGATGAGGAACAAGTTTCCATCATGTTCTAACTAGCTACAAAGAGATTCACATATTGCACTGCCATATAGACATCTCTACTGTAGGATAGTTGCATTACTGTAATTGTGATGTAGTGGGTTTTAGTGGGCAGTTGGACGATTTGTCTGCATTTTCTTCCCGCCTTTCCATTCTAGGGGCTACAGGTGTGTGTGTGCATTGTCAGGTCTGTTTCCTCCTGACGTTTTTAGCTGACCTATGAGAGGTCTAAGGGAGCTTGTTTTTGCATCGTCTCCATGTTGCTATGCAGACTGACTTTTCCGTTGGCTGGGTTTTACCAGTCATCCTTAAAGACAAGCCTGGTCCTGATTGTTCGGAATTGTACGGCGGAATCAAATTAGGGACTCGTAATGGCCATAAGGTCCATGTCTCTGAGGCATTATACCCAAGGGCGTGGGCCCACCTCACATTTCCAATCCGCATTTCCGTTTGTCCCTGTTTCGGAGCGGGATTGTCAGCTTTTTTTCATTACCGACTAATCTGGAGGATTTGTAACTAAAACAACAAACAGATAAAAAGGCACAAATCATTGGGAAAGAGTGATGTTCACCAAATTAACTATTATGTTCATAATTGGCCAACTCATGAATGGGCCCCATGCTTTGCAGTTTAAAAGAAATCCAATAATGTCCGACGTCACAGTGTTTCAAGGTGCATGTCCTGCTCTGATTTTTTAGTTTTTTTTAGGGTGGGGCAGTGATACAGGAATCCCACAACGTTTACTCACTTGAAAGCCTTAGTAGATAAATTACCAAAAATCTTTGCATTAACTTTTTTCACTAACTATGGAGGCTTTACAGATAATTTGTATCACAATGTGGGAGCATTTCAAACTACTTACATATGTAGACAGCAGCCACCACACAATAACTAATTACTGAGTGTAGATTGTGTCTGTTGTTTGTTAGTTAATTCTTGTTTGCTATAAATAAGAATGATCAAAAAGAGCCAGCAACACATTTTTAGTTGTTTCCAGACTCCTACTTGTGAAATGTTGAAGCAATCTTGTTATCATTACTTTATATTTCTTTTTTCCCCGTTCCCTGCAGGACCCTTAGGCTTTGATATTATATTGTGGCATTTTGCTGGCGCAGTGATAACAGGTAGATATCAATCTTGGGTTTCTAAAAATGTATTCCACACTCCTTTGCTTGCCTTTTGATGTGTACCATCAGCAACGTAATGATTACCTTGTTGCTCAACCTGTCAATCTAGTTTAGGTCCTCGCGTATTCCGACTTGCAGAATTCTCTTGGAAAGGACAGCAGATATCATCTCTGTTTATTTTGCTAGAGTAAGTCTCTAAAAACTCTGATTGCTCACTTTACATGTCTTCCTAAAGGCATTACAGCAGCAACAATATGCCAACATAGTGTAGTCATTCATTCTTCCAGATCCTTCGTGGACAATTTGACTTTTCCCTCAATAAGAAATTCAAACACAAGGGAAATGGGTCCCTTTAGTGTCATTGGTAAAGGAACAGTGTGTAAGTTTTAGTATCATCTAGTGGTTTGTGGCAGGTTGCAGCCAACTAAATACCCCTGAGCTCACCCCTCCCTTTCCAAGGGTATCGGAGCACTACGGTGGCCTACAGGTATGGATAGGTATCTTTAGGATTTAGTACAACTAGGAGCTACTCTTATCAATACTCTGTTCTTCTACATGACTTAATAATTGTTTTTAATAGAATTTTAAAAACAAATGAATTAAGAACAGGATTAGAAGTTATGTATAATTTAGATATAACTAAATATTGTTTCTAGAGCGGGTACAGTTATGTTTACAACAGTGAAGTTCATATATAAAGTTATTAATATCACTAGAAACAACTGTAAAATGTTAATAAAATGAATTTCTGAGAGAAGTTTATAAAGAATGAAGAACAAAGACATCTGTCAGAATCAGTCATTCCTCCCGTCGTCTACCCTCCTGTCTTCTTGTCTCAGCCAGCTTTTGGCCGATTCTTGCGTGCTGTGCTTGTGTAAACATAGCGGTGGTGGATGAGAGACTGCAGCCAGAGCCGATTGAATTTGGTTTCACCATGTTTACATGTCGGTGCTTGTTTTACTCGCAAATATTTGTATTGCACGTACAGTAACAAGGGTATGATCTTTAATTATTTAGCACCGGGGCCCGTTTAATACCGGGTTATGGAATGCATCCCTACCTTCAGATAACGTAAAAATGCGAAAGGCTCTCGCTAAAACCAGTGTCCTTTCTAGGCTACTGTAGAAACATGGCGGTGCAAGATGGCGGACTTTGTGGAAGAGGACCTGCTCCCTAGAAATATATAGATGGCTTTTTCTTAGCGAGGGAAAACATACAGATTCTTTCTGGGTGATTATATACTGATTAAAATATAGTCATGAATATTATATTTAATATGTTACTCACTGTTCTTTTAAGGGTTTGAATTATTTCATGCATTAATTTACTTGAGAGGCACTTTGCACACCGATAAAGGATGATTATAATAGGTCGCGGAAGTCTGGCAGCTTTTAAACCAAATATATATTTTTAATTACCATTTCCGTTCGTAATTGTGAAAGTGTGGTAAGAATGCGGCTCAGTGGTTACATTGTTGCTTCATAGCAAGAATGCAATGTAAATTGTGGATGACAGTAAAATCAGTAGTCATACTGGAACTGATTGCAATTAGGTTGGACATCTTTGACAACAAAATAATGTCAATTTTATGTATAAAGGTTCTACCCATGTTCTCTCTGAGAATAGTTTAATTTGCCCACATATATTATAATCATTTACATAAAGTGTAAGCCAACACCACGTCTGCTTTCATTATTTTTGTTCCAGTGTGACATTGAGCTATGTGACATATTATAAAGACATTATCTTCTTCCATCCAAACACACAAGCCGACATTGTTTTTCATATTCGTTCACCAAGTTCACAGTTGAACTCTAATTCCACCATGTGTGTCTTTCTCATCAATGAGATGTGGTATTAATGTTCAGTGACCGCATGCGTTGTGATAAATTCTTTTTGCATGTTTATCTGCTCTATGAGTCACAATGCTTTTTCAGGGCCTGACGTTCTAGTTTTAATATGAGAATTTAAAAAACACTCCACTTAATTTAGAGCATGTTAACATGTGGCGAGCAGTCATATCCAGGGTGACTTTCGGTGACTGAGTGGTTTCAGCATCTTGCTGAAGGGCTTTTGGCCAGGATATACGGCTGTTTCCGCAATTGAACCCTTGTCCTCTACATGATGGGACCGTCACTGTAACCACTAGGCCACCCTACCACCCTGAATAATCGTTATTAGGTTCTCCAAATAAGTAATACACTTGGGGAACGGAAGGGAAACCTTTCAGTGGGTGGTTGTAAAAGTACGATTTCTTCACTTTATAAGACCTGAAGCTGCCCTCACATCTGGGTGGAGCTTTTTCCAAAATTATCGCCATAATTTGTCGCTGCACTAGCAGCTGGCGGTGAGCATTGGAAGTGGACGTTTGTTTCCTAAAACAGTGCAGCACCGGATGGTGGTGTCAAGAACTGGAGCGGTCAGGTTCCTTTAGCATGTAATTAGCCATGAAGCAGTTTAGTGACCGCATTGCTCCTTTGTCACTGAGCTAATATTAGCTTACCTTACCTCACTGGCAAACCAGCCATGACACCTTTTACCGAGTTCACATTAGCATAATGCTAGCCTGTGGCCACCATCAACTGTGTGTACTGTAAAGTTATCCTATTACAAGGAGACTAAACCCCCACTTGCTCACTCTGCTGTGGACAATGTCCTTCAAAAACTAAGCTATATCTGTCCTCCTTTTCAAAGCCTGACAGTCATTGTTACAACATTGACAAGATCTGAGCAGTGATCAGACGCCTTGGCCATCCTACAATAGCCCAACCTCCAAAAGCTTTGCTACAGTGAAGCCAACGCTTCTGCCCCGCAGCTATGAATGTTGCAATTATGATGTGAAAAAACAAGTAATGAAAATATTATCTCCTAAAGACCAAGGGAAACATATTTAAAGACATCGGATGTGTTCTTCAAGGCTCATTTAAAACTCTTATCTCCTCAATGGCAAATTATGTTTACATTAGAGTTTTCCTTAGAATACAGTCAAGTGTGTTTAAAGATTTTAAAATAAATATTTGGATAATTTGAGACCTCATTCTTGCTGTGCTCATCACAATATGTGCACAGCTAAGGTGAGCCCAGGTCATGCATAACAGAGAGTAGTTTGTTTTATTTCATTCTATGAATATGACAATATATTTGCAGTAATTATATCAGTCGGTTAACACTGCCTTACCCCATTTTCTCGGTTAAAATAAGCTCAAGTCTAGGGATAGCTTTGATGTCTATATCATGAATATAACAACCAAAGGTAACGTGAGTAATGTAAAACATGACACGTAAGAATATTGGCTTTGTTTCTAATTCTCACTGCTCCCTCTTAACATAACATAAAATTCATAAAATTTGAGGAAGCTATCAGAAGTAAAAAAAACAAATAGTCCCTAGTCATTGTAAATGTACCCATTTACAAACATATACATAAGACTGTCTTGTCATGCTCACTGAAGGGATATAGCTTCAATGGCTACATGCACTAGTCTTTGTCAGAAGCTGTCGAGGACAAAATTGCAAACCTGGCATGCATACAGCGATGGAGCACTTGCACATGAATGCATACATGCAAACAAATGAATACAAACATACATATAGAGGCATAAGACTTACAAACACAAGTCACTTGTACAACACACTGCCTCCAAAATCATCAACACATAATCCCAAATCACAGGGTTAGAAGATTGAAAGCCACCAACCCCAATCAATGAACATTTTGAGTAATTTAGATATGATAATCAAGCAGGTGCAAGCATTCTTTGTTTCCCAAAAAGTGCATTTGTATAACTGTAATTCAGCCAATAGGACTAAGAAAAACTCAGAATTGACTACCAGCACAATCTGCCATTGATGGGGTATCTGGACGCTTTTAGTAAAACCACTGCTCTTCAGTGAAAGCAGCTCGCTGAGGTGGTTTGACCACCTAAATCAGGATGCATCCCAGATACTTAATCCTGAATCCTAAGCATACCCAGGACATGCTGGGGAAGGCTTATGTATTGTACCATCTTGCAGCACCTGGGGACACCTTTGGAGGACATGACTCATAGCTACCTGGATGCAAGACTCTTTTTCCAACAACAGCACATAATCTTACTGTTATTTTTTACGTATTTCTCAAGTACAAGGACATGTGCGGGTGTGTTTCATCATGATGTGTATGTTTTGTCTCAGTACGAGACGTTTTTCATTTAGTAAAAGCAAATGTGTGCGTGGTATCACAAGTACACTAGTACATTATGTGTGTTCATTGTGTACTACTACTACGGTTTAAGTGATATGTGTGGAACGATGAGTTTCCATCGCTACCTTTTTAGAATTAAAGTTAAGATTACGGTCAGGCGTATTAGAGAGAGGGAGAGGTTTAGAGTTTGGGGAATGAATGCAGTACATTAAAGTCCTGATATGATCAAAAGCACTGTGCACTCTGTGTTTTTGTGTGGTCTGTCTAATACTGTCTGTTTTGGCATGGATTTTGTTTCTGTGGGCAGCGTGCCTTATTTGCATGGTGCTTCACAAGCTTAATATAGACCTCTCGAGTGTGCACATGTTGTTTTTGTAAGAGTATTGTCGAGTCTCACCGCATCCGATCTTGATGTGTGTGTGCACTGTTTACATGCATGAGGCAGAGGGAGCTTGTTTCAGCACAAAGCTCTGTAAGCCTTAACCAAAGAGAGCTTGTGTGGCTGCTGCAGTGAAGTGCTTTGTCAGTCAAGGTCCGCCAAGCTACTCTTGGCAGTCGGCCATGTTCTTCAAGTGTTGCTGCTGCCTTTGCCATGTTGTCTCCTGCCCTGCTGTATCCTGCCTGAGGGAGATTCTCCTCCTCCCCAGTCCTCCTCTTCTTTATTTCTACCTCTGACTGACAGACTCGCCAGGCTGCACATTTTCACACAATCACTATTGATACAGATACAGGTTATAGTTATACAATACAAACATTAAATTATGTCATTGGCGGAGTTAAACCGCTCACAGCGAGCCAAAGAAGCTAACATTTTCTGGTGAAGTAATCTCAGATCTCTGTCCAGGGAGAAATGCGTGCGGGAAGGTAGGTTGCAAACATGAGGCCTTAGGTTACCATTAAAAAAATACAATCCAAACTATGTTAGCTTGTTGGCCTGTAACTACTACGTCTTTCAAGATAAAAAACGAGTGGTAAAAGAGGTCAGTGTCATTCACATATTCATTTCACTAACTGACTGTTGTTCTTTGTCTCCGCCTGCTGTGGTTTTGAGGTTAACTCAACAAGTTAACTCTCAGTCTGACTTAACACATTTAAATGAAATTGAGTTCCAATAAACAGACAATAGCTAATACTACTTCCAGTATTACTACTCTTCGACTACTACCACTATTGACATTAGATAATAATTCAGAGGTCATGGGGTTTGTACTCACTTTTCGACTTCCCATATTCTACTACTATTGCAATACTATTGTGGTGAATTTCATCTACTATCTCTCCTCATTTTAAATCAAATTCAGTTGGTCAAGTTGGACAGGAAACACAGAAAAGAAAAACATCAAAACTTTTGATCCGCCTTTGATCTGCTGAAACACTTGACGAGGAGAGGCTCCTCGGAGGGCTTTCAAAGGTTATAGGAAGCACGGTTGGAGACCTGGGCTCATCCTGTGTGATCTGTTTGGAGAGTCATCTGAGGTAAACCATTTGTTCTGGGTGGGGATGTTGATTTGAACTAAATTAAGGGCTGGAAACCCAATAGTGGTGCCTCGAGTAGGAAGAAACACCCCGAGGCGTCTGACTAGTGCAATTTGGCACTGAATACAAGGCTTGGTGTCATTAAAGCAAGACTATTAGTTTAGATCATGTATTTCTGAACTGCTCTGCACAACATCAATCTGAAGAGCATTGTTAAAGTGGAAATTATCCCTTCCAGACTTTGGATTGATATCAGTACATAGTGGGTGAAGGAGTTTGCTGCACAGTTAGTCTCTGTTAATGTGTCTTTTTACAGATGAATAGATGCATTGTATGATGCGTCGATATGCCACAGAAATTTAATTTGTTACACTATTGGAAGAAGTACAATTCAGCAACCATGATTGCAGGCCATTTATCAAGAATTGAAAGAACAGTTAATGTGTGATAGGTTTATCGGTAAATACAAAGTGAAAAAGAATTAAAGACGGAATAAGAATTCAAACTAAGGAACCTAAATGAGCAGGTCACGCAAAATTGAACAAGAGAAAATAGTATATAATGCCACATAGCCAGAAAAAAGAAGATATGTAAAAGTCTTTGAAGGGAAATGCAGAGTACTGTCAGCATGTATAATCACTTTGTTACCAAAGACTATCCTGCAACTTTATCATTTTCTGTTCGGAGTGAGTGAAAAAGAAAATAAGAAGTCAATAAAAGAGTTAATACTGTGCCAATCTAATTTAGGAAGAAGTTTTCTCATTTGTTCTTTGAATGTGAAAGTGGAAATTCAAACACCGTCACTTTCCACAAAAACAAAATTAAACAAATAAGTTATGGAGAGGGAGTCTGAGGGCACGGTGGCATTTTTTGCAGCTGAGGAGTCGGAGCATGAGTCAACAAGAACAATTAAGACTACAGAGCAACAAAACAAACCAGCAAACACTGTTTGGAAGTTTGTGGCGTGGAGCTGAAAGATACAGAATACAGGAAACATGCCACCTCTCCAAGTAATAATCAAGCAACTAACCCCTCAGTGGTTTGCTTTGTAGTCAGTTTCTAGGTTTAATTACCCATAATGCTTTAGTGCCCTTTCCATTACTTTTTTCTTTTAAGATGAGAATGTGTGAGGTGTGTTTTGCTGAAAATCGCCAGGAGTCAGGAAATTTAGTCTACCTGAGATGTTGATGTGGCCTTATGTTGAGCACTTTGTCAGCTCTTGTTTTAAAATGAATCCCAGTAAATGTGGTTGTCTTTAATGAGGGGGACACCTTCTTTCCTGGAGCAGGAAAAGGATTGTTATTTTATCCTAACCAAGACAAATGTCTAAGCTGTCACCGCATACACCTTATCAAATGCATTATAATGCACAGAGATGGTAGTCACAGTAAACCAAACACCATACAATATCAGTATGACATTTATCTTAGTGAACCAATACCCTAACCAAAATATTGTTTTATTTTAGTGGATAGAAAAAAGATACATTAGGATTATTTACAACAAAAGTTAAAATCCTATTCAGTCAGTTGGTTAATACAAGTTGCTATTCCAGACCAGCTGAGCAGCACTCATGTAGGTTCCTTACTTGTTACACAATTTGGAAATTTCTGGCTCCAATTTGGCAACCATGATGATGGAAACCCTACTCCAGTCATCCACAACTCCCTTACCTATGTGTGATGTCACATATATGATATCATTGTTTTTTCACAGTTTATGGCAGTGGTTCCCAACCTTTTTGGCACATCACCCATGAAAGCAAAGCAATGTGACCCCTTGACACAGTTTGCATATTGCAAACATCTTGACCATTTGGTGATGTTCCTCTCTTGGATTGCTTCAAAGGCCTAAAAAGGCAAAACTGTTTAAAACATTTCATAGTAAAACATGTAATCAGTATTAAAAGGTAAGAACATTTGTGTTGCAGAAATGTGTGTTTTGATATTATGTATCGCGCGCGTGTGTGAGAGTGAGTATGAGCGTGCATGTGTGTGCATCTCCGTGTCTGTCTGTCTGCCTGTCCACAGCTAATCTTGCAAACTACTGGACCCACCAGCCTAATATATTTTGTGCTTTGTATAGGACCTCTCGTGGTTGCAGTGATTCACACTTTTTGAAAACAGTTTTTATTGATAACATATTGTATTGACTGTTTGATACCGTCAGTGACTGGCTACAAATTACGAATTGTTCCTCTCTTGATTTGAACTCCTAGGTAAGACAATTGTATGTATGTACTCTATGTATGTATGTATGAAGCTCAGCAAATGACAAATTGAACCGAGCACTGACTACAATGGAACACCTCATCTTATGTCACATTCAATAGTATGTAAGTAGTAAGAGATAGCTGAGATTAATCTGTGAGGGTTAAGTGATGGGTCTAATAACCTCTGTGGAGTATTGACTTTAATGTGAGAAAATAAAGCAGGAGTTCCATTTTGGTTGAACTTTTTCTTCAACTTGGCCATAGCTGCTGCTTGCAGTTTTTGTGAACTACAGCTGGTAACCACCCTTAGATGTATTTACCTTTTGATTTGCTATTCACATGGATTTTCTATTCCTCTTTGCTGGTCATCCCTTTGCTATAGCCCATACAAATATTCAGAGAAAGAGAGACTATAAATGTAATATTCAAGAAAGAGACTATTTTCAGAGAGGAAATGTTAGTGTGCCTCTGCAAATCAGCACGTATTCAGCCGCCACATTGTTGGATGAATATGCCAGCCTGCATCACTTCAATTGACTGAATGCCTGTCGCAAAGAAATTGAACTCTCTGGTCCCGCCCTCCTTGGTAAACCACAACTTTTAGGCAGGAAAACGGACAGCAGGAAAAAACTCATCAAACTGCTCCTAACATCTTTGGAAACTGTTACTCAGACAATGATATTAGACTAATCCGAATTCACCGCCATCCAGCACATAACCATACAGCTTAGCAGACAGCGTCAGCACTCATTCTGTGAAGACACGACTGCGTCAGGTTAAAATCATCTGTTGTGACACTAACCATACTTGGCATTAAGATTTCAGTGAAACTGGTGTCACTACCACAAGGTCCAGCCACAAGAGGCTAGCCCGACTGGCATGAGCTTAATCGCTACCATATGTGTGTAATCACAAAACGTGTATACTGCACTCTGGTTTCATGAGCACATGGTTATGGCAGCGATGATGATATAACATGCTGAAAGAAATGCACCTCATTTGGTTTTTGTGTCAGTTTGTGCTCATCTGGTTAAAAGTTCAAGTGGTAATCCACAAGATCCTTATTTTGTCATTCTGGCAGCAACTTTGGTGCGAAGCGTTCATTGCTGTGGTGTTCCTGCACTGCACTCCCCAGAGTTCACTTGTCAATCAATGCAACTTGTGCTGTGATGTCTTTTCCTTGGATTTTCCCTTGATGCCAAGGTGGTTGTGGCTATATGTCTTTGGACTGCAGGTCTTTTATTTTATGTATTCTTATTTTTATTCAAAAGAAAAGAAACTGCTGCCAAAGACATGAACTGCAACGCTTACTAGGCGTCACAAGTTATTTCTCCACTAAATATCTACCAGACACTAGTCATGGGGCAACAAATCAAACATGTTTTAATGACTTTTGCTGAATCACTATATTGTCATATCAACTAGAGTAGCCAAATGGAAATTTTTTTGGAAGAAATTGTTACAGGTTAGGCCACTCCGATAAAAGATCCTTTAGTATCCCAAAGGTATTCAATGTTCAGAACACAGAGCAACAAATGCTGACTAAGGTTAGATTGACAATAAGGCGGAATTACCATTGTTTCATTTCACTGAAATCGTGTTCCTGTTCACCTTTTTCTGTTTAGCACGGTTTGTCATTTTATCCCAACCAGTAAGTACCAATGTGTCCATCCGCCCATGTCATTTCAAATAACATCGAAGTTGTGATGACCATACTGCTCCTCACGAACATGCAGATGACAACATTTTTGTCATGTGGTCACATCGATACGTAGTATAAAATAGAAGTTTAAATACATGTATAAATTCATATGTCTGGAACCAGGCTAGACTGAAAGCTGACTCGAAACTGATAAAGCATTACTCAAAGTTTAAAGTTCTTTGGTAGAGTCATTGATACTGATCTGTAACCAGGTAGCCCTAATTGCTGACAAATGTCACATGTCTGAAAGATGAATGGGCATAACGTTTTCGTTCAGGAAACTATTATCACTATCAAAGTCTATCCATCTTCCTTAATGAAAGTCAAACCAAGATGATTTACATGGTGACACTCCGCAAACCCTTCAGGCAAAGAAAACTAAAAGATCAGACTGTCACCATTTCTCATGTTTCATCAAGACCGCTGAGTCAAGATGGATCTTTTGTTTTTCTACTTGCATGCTGTAACAGTTCCTCAGTGTAGGGAAACACAGAAATCTTGTTGCATCCTGACTGGGAAAGAAACTTCCCGTTGGATTCGTTGGGTCCATTTCGAGGTGGTCCCAGATCGTGGTTGGAGTCCCCTCTCTCAGCCATTGCCTCTCCTTGTTGTTCAGTTCAGACGTTTCTGTTTT
This sequence comes from Anarhichas minor, assembly GCF_050575085.1. NCBI lineage: Eukaryota > Metazoa > Chordata > Actinopteri > Perciformes > Anarhichadidae > Anarhichas > Anarhichas minor. Next base: position 10,794,093 of record NW_027466456.1, read on the forward strand.
GTATCAGCTTGGTTTTCCATATACCTGTTTTTGCGCAGCTGTGTTGCCTTCTGTGGAGCCTGGTACACTGTGGGCTCTGTGCTAATGTGCTTCAGAGAACTGTGATCAACTCCAATTATGCTTGTGTACAACCCCCACACAAACACACGGAGACACACACGGTGGCGTTAGCGACGGTGGGCGCAATGGAGGGTGTATGTGAGTAAGTAGGACCTTAGTTATCCTTCAGTTAATAAGAACTTCAAAATCAGACAAAGTTTGATTTTAAATTATGATGAGTGAATGGCAACTTTTGGCGACATTTGTCAATCAGTAACCATAGCAGTGTGGGATAACAAAACATTAATTAGTGTTACAAGGATTTGATTTCACAAACAAAGGGCATGAGCTGTGTTCCTGTAAGATCTTGAATCAGGCGTGAGTGGAGGGAAATGTCAGCAGGAGCAGCTTCCTGTACAGGAAAACCTATTACAAAATATTCTATCATACTCATTCAGTTCAAGGATTTTTTTTTTGTTTCAGAGGAAACAGCTGTGTTTAAATTGCTGACTCTTATCTCTTAAGGTCATATATTTCAAGTTAAACAAGGTTTCCACCCACAGTAGCTTCAGACTTTATGAATACCCAACCTATCTCTTGTCTAGGAAGCAGAAAGCAATGTTGATGTTGTCTGCCCCTAATTTAGAATTCAACTTGCGAAGAAACCAAGGCCTCATGATATTTCTGGGCATTGCAATCATTAAGGGGAGGCTCTTCTCTCTTCTAGAGACCCTTGAACTCAGCTTGCTGAGCAAAGCCTGCAGTGACAGCCGTTTATTTAGATTTCCCTCCTTAAAAGATAAAGGACAGGAAAAACTCCCAAATTCTTACACATACGGAACCTCAACAATGTTTCCATGAGAACCATGAGCCTCTCTGATAACTCCCACCCAGAACAGTAGCCCTTTTCCTTTTCCTGTCCCACCTTTTTTGACTTAATTTTGGCCTCCTCAGATACTTTCTTCATGACTGCTAATGTCCGTCAGATTGAGTGGTGACACTCTTTCTTTGTCTCATTGGCACTCCAAAAAAGCACCAAGTTCAAATCTGTCTAAACACTTTAATTAAGACAGGAATAATGTCTCCAAATGTCTCCAAAAAACAGCTATGTTAGTTCCCCATGTCTACTACAGCTATGTTAGTTCCCCATGTCTACTACACCTATCCACCTGTACAAGAAAACATGAAAAACATATAAGAGGAAACAAAACTCCATTAGAGCTCAGCTCACAATTAGTAACAGGAACCATCAAAATTTGTAACAGTGATAACCAATGCTTCACATTTTCCCTGGTGGCCTTCTCGGATCGGGGTCTGCATTCAGAGTCAATTTAATCCAATCAAAATAAACTTTTGAAAGTGTTCTGACTACTACAGAACCTGCAACATTTTAGCTATGACTGCTCCAGTCATTCCGATGAGGGTTTAATTGTCTCAAACCAACCACCACCCAAGTGCAGTATACACATTGTTTAATTTCTGGGCTTATCCGCATGTTTACATTTCAAACCACTGGAAAAGTCACACAAATTGTCATGTACACACAAACCACATTTGAGAAGACATGAAATTCATATCAACACTTTCTCCATTACAGAACTTAGTACGGAGAAATTAAGCTCAACACTGTGAAATTGGCTGAACCTCGGGGGGAAAAAAGTACACATCTGCAGTATGAAACTGTATGACACGAAATAACAAAAGTTCTTTAGGCTTCAAAATGCCACCAAACCATAAAACAAAGCACTTGTCATTAAAACAAATGGCCTGCTCAGATATAGTCTATAAAATGCTGAATAGTAATTTTATTGGACACTCAGTCAGAATACAACCTGTGGGTTTGTGTCGTAATGCTATTACTCGTCCAGTTGCTTCATGTGGAAATGGTTGCAGGCATTGGAATAACGAACAGAACTATTCAAGATAGAATCTGCCTAAGAGATGAGATATTTTAATGGGATAAGAGGGAGGGGTGCAGCTCCAACTAACCTGCCTGCGGTGATTTTTGACTCCATGAGATAAGCCAAGGAGACATAATGTTTTCCACCCCTCCCTTTGAATGCAGAATAATGGCCAATATTCACTTGGAGGCCGTACTAATTCTGCGGCTTGACACTGAATATTGGAAAAACAATGAAATGGAGGGTTTGCAAATCACATGGTAATGGCCATTATTTGATCTAAGTTGCAGATGTCGTCAAAGTTGTCACGACCCACACATCAAGAGGAGCAGATCAAAATAAAAGAGCAAGGAAGCAAATATTACCGTAAAATAAACCGTAACAAAATATTTGGTTTATGGCTCAACATGGCAGACTGCAACTGCATATGTTTGTTAATTGCAACAAATGTGTTTTAAGGAGAAATTAAAATCTCACACGTTCAAGAGCTATTGAAACACAACATGCCTTGATATGTGCATGTCATTTTTGTGGACACAAAAGAACCACAAGTCTTTTTTATCATGAGGATGACATCATTAACATGTAACTGCAATAGAAGCATCTACTCTACAAACTGTTGTACAATATCAAAACGTCCAATTAGGGACATTGTTTTCACCCTGTACAAAGGAGAGAGTTTAAAAGGGGGGTTGGAGGGGGGTCTCGGTCGTCTGGTGAATTAGCTGGAAATTCCTGTTGCTTTCTTTGGCGGAGGACCACTTCCTCTAGCAGTGTGTGTGCTGTGTCCCAGGTGTGCTGTTCTCGACCTCAGAGCTCCGTATTAAAACACATGCGGCAGACCGCACTGGGCAACAGTCACCAGCCACTTAAAACTCCACTCAGACTCATTGCTTTTTGGTTTTTCACTCTGATTGTGTTCAGAGGGAGTATCTCACATCAGACAGCTGGTGTTGTTGTTAACAGTGAACTGTATGGATTTCTTTAAGCATCTCATACAACTGAATTAATCTCCGGAAAAAGTAAACTTAAGTGTGCTCTTGATCTATCTTGTCAACTTGCATAATTTACTTCTCTGGTTTAGATTTGTATCTTGGTTATTTTACAGTACCTCTGTGTCACCTGTTGCAATATTATTCATGAATATTAATTTGGCCGTTGTGATTCTGGCCCCTGCACCACTCATTATTGGTTGCTTTAAATGAGCGGTGAGCTCTGAATCGATGCATGCTCCAGTTTTTCCAATTCTGTGTGTGGCTAAGCTTTGGCTTTAGTTCATGCTGTAAGAGGAAAGGAAGCGAAACCAAAAACATGTACAGTATTTATGTGTGGGCAGTATTGTAGTAGTGGAAGTCATATCATTAGGCCTCAGCAATTAGATACATAAATACAAACTCCATGTATGTTTTTAATGCTTATTATGCAACCCAAATAAATTGAAGGTCTGATCAGAGTTTCCCTTTTGGAAGATGTGCTTTGGCTCTAAACGTTTGTCGGAGACTTAAAAAATGTCGCAAATGGGCACTCCCCTTCTTATCTCAAATCCAGATTTCAGTTTTCCATAGGAGAAGTTAATTGGCATTAACCCCGGTCACTTAAAATCAATTTGCCCCTCCTGCTGATGTAATGTTCTCCACTGAGAATGAGCCAAAAGTGGCGGTCTGACAAAGGAAGTAATTTCTATACTGTAGATCTCACACATCATTGAGTACAAAAAAGACAAACTAATATGTATTGTATCTTTAGTCGGTGAACCAAATTTGAACATCTATTTTACATTTATCTTTTATATTTATGTTATTTTATCTTTATCTGTTTTGGTCGACTAAAAATGTCTTATTCAGCATTTGGTTGAACACTCTCTCGTGTCATTGATTTGATTGCATTTGATTGCCTCCTCCAAATGTGTAAAACTTTGGTAAAGGTCACAAAATCATTTAAAAAAGAGTGGTGGTAATACTAGCAGGTTAGCTTTATTTTCTGTGCGTGGATGGCTCATATGCTTTGCATGTGGCCATTTTCCATGTACTGTATGTGGCAGCTTGTTTAAGGGTACAATATGAAAATACTTATCAAGAAATACTTTTTCAGTGTTGTCATTGCCACTGTTCAATGCAAGTATGAAAAAATACATCTAAACTGATCATTCAAATGAGGATTGTGTACGATTATTTAGAAGCATTGATGAAGGAACACAAAGCGCCATCCCAACCCAAACAGCACGCCTCTGTTTATGGTTACCGTTCCTGCCGTCCACTGAGTAACTAATGACTCACCGATGTGGCTCAAGATGCGACGTACTTCAAGAGCAAACATAAACCTATGAGATAATCAAACCTCAGGCTCACCATGGAACCAATGGAGGTGTGGCTTCGGGCAGACCTACTTTGTTTTGGAATCCCAAATTGTTATTTGTCTCATCTCTGCTTGGCTGTTGTCAACTGCCAAAACATGGCAGACGTCCATAATGTAAAACACAGCAAGGCTCTCCCCTTGGCGACGATTTCAGGAAATTCCCATTGAAGCTTTAGTTCCTGTCACTTTTTGTTGATGCGATGGGTAGAGGAGAAATGGCCTGCTGCCTGGGTACCACAAGCAAGCAGAGTTCCAGCTTTTGAAGTGCTTTGGTTTTTGCATTAGGCCGTAGAAATAAAGTGAAGCTGGGGCTGCTTAAAGTTCTTATCTTGGGGTATAAGTTCTGCTGTTGGGCCTGCCCACAGGAAGGGAATGGTGACACAAATTCCCTGCTCATACTCCCATGACGACAGTTTCTGTGCTTGACATTAGGTGAACACTGCCCATTTCCTTCCCCACAAAACTGGAAGAAAGGTTGAAGTGCTATTTTTACTTTAAGCCTGAGTGTAGCTTTGCACTAAAAGGGCTTCATCTTCCAGTGACCCATAGTCACTAAAAAAGGAAGTGTGTGCGTGGTTTAGGAACACTTTATAACAGCTTATTCAGTGGTATGCATGATGACAAACCAAGCCCTCAAACTGTGATGGCATTCCGCATTTGATGACACTGTGATGGCCACAGTCTTACGGTGTAATCAGCCATCTTCTTGGCTGCGCTATACAGTATAAGCACCTGCTATACTATTAGCAAAGTACTTATTTAAAAAGCTGTCAAATTAGAAATCACTGTCCTGCAAGTATTTGACTACAGCAAAGCTACAGTTGAACTCTACTTTATAAAGCTTAAAAGTTAGATGAAAAGTTGCAGGTCCTGTGCAGCATTTATGCTCTAATTAATCAATTTAGGCAGGCAAAGCTCAGTGTTGTAACACATTTTAATGTCTCAGCTTTGATTTAAAACATGAAACAATTAAAAGAATACAACAGGTGAGTGATGGGACTGTAACATACTTGCCAGGTCAGATGCAAGAAAGTCAATTTTCAGCAGGGGTTCCAATCTGTTTTGCTATCACATCAACTCAACTCTTTTATTTCTACATTTAGACAAATGAATGGAAATACTGTCATCTAATAAAATAATAATAATGTCGCTAATAAAATCACCCTCGGTGATGACGTGCATGTTTTGCGGTCATTCTGACCTGATTGACTTTCAAAGGTGCACTCAAAGAAATGTATTCACACGTTGATTTTAAAGCAAGTAATACAATTGATTAATCATTCAATAAAAAAGTATTTTCCTTCAACGACCAGATCTATAATTCACAACATTTATTACCAAAATTGAATGTAGGTGAGAAATTATGTCCCAAGATAGACTAAACGTAAAAGAGTAAACTTGTTGTGCTGATATATATATATATATATATACTGTATATGCCAATGCACATGTTATCTGCCAACTATGACAAGATGTTAAAAGTGGTGTTCTTTGCACACGAGTATATTTAAAAATACATTTGTGCAAACACAACTGAAAACACACTTTCTAAACTGGCAACTATTACGCATCGAGTAGTTTGGTCTAGGAAGTAATGCGGTGTTGTCATAATACAAAATTGCATCAGCTTACTAATAACACTGCATGGTGTAAACATCAGCGACAGCTGATATATACAGTGTCTAAACAAATTATTATGAAATATAGGTAAGTTCTTTCACAAGGCAACTGATTTACCCAAAATAAAGCTTCCCCATCAGGCTTAACAAGTCAGATGAGAGAAGGTGACATCAGATGGAACAACGTGTAATGTCCCTTTTATTGCAGGATAATTTGCCAAAGAAAAAACATGTGGACAATATTCTCTGTATGCACAAAATATTCAATGGAACTGTGCTCCTGCTAAAAGACAGTGCTAAAGGCTTTAGGATTTTGTGGCCAAGACCGACTTACACTTGGCCTCAATGGGGTACTGCAAAAATGTCAGACTACGGTATGGCCTTGCCCAAGCGATTCTCAACAAGGCAGGGAAACTGCTGACCACAACGAGGGAAATAGTCATTCAGTGGAAGGAAACACATCTCCGTAATCTGATTTATACACTCTCTGTATTTTGGATAAAGGTCAATGAGGTAATAATGAACTCTGCAGTGGCGGGTAACAGGGCTAAATGTAATTTACCTGAAATGCTGAAGGCTTTATTGGTGTGTGACCTACAGCGTATACACTAGGGTTATCAGCCATCTGTAAATCAGTTGGGATGATGGTCATGGTACACCAGAAGACTGTGGACCACTCCTTTTGTGGGTATTATCCCAATATAACAAATCAAAAATGGGCCTCGGGGGGCTTCCCAATCTTCACAGCAAATATAATCCACTGTTGTCAGACACTCAACTTGGATGAGGAACAGCTCCCAGGCTTTGATCCTGTCCCTCATCATTTTTTCACTCATACTCCTCTCTGCAACCTCTAGCACTTGCTACTACAGAATGAAGGAAGATCTGCAGGAGCAGAACACTGAATGACCCGACTCTCCTCAGGAAGAACAGTCTGCTCTCCCCATTCCTGAAGAGGTCTTCAGTGTTGTGATTCAAGTCCAGTTTGGACCCCAAGGTACTTGTATGAGTCCACCCTCTATTCTCTTCCTCTCCCAGGATGAAAACCAGGACAGGGGGGCCTCCTGTTCCTCTGGTAGTCCACCACAAGCTCATTGTTTTTGCTGATATTGACTTTCAGTTGATTGTCGTTGCAGCATGTGATTAAGCTCTCTGTCAGTCCTCTGTAAAAACATTATGTGTCAATATAGTGACAACTTTCACCGAAATTTCACCAGAAAAATACACTTGGTAGCTTTCGTTAAATTCCTTCAAAGTCTTTCCTACATGATATGAGTCTGGACAGACGTGGATGTAAATTTCAACGTGACTGGTTGGCGGAGGCACACCAGCCCGAGGCGGTAATTCTAGTTTCAGTCTGTGTTATTGTTTCCATCCTTGTGTCCTCCTTGTGTGCTAGATTTGACGTCATATCTAACAGTATGATTCCAGAATAGAAGAACACTGGATTGCTAAAACACAAAAAAATAAGATAATGGTTGATATTAATAATCAGCTTTGTGTCGATGTGTGTACCTTGGTGTATTTAAAGTCGAACCGTGTAGAAAAAGAAGAAACATTCTCAGTCATCTGCTGATGAATAAGCTTAGTAGAAATTGACTGACAGTAAAACAAATGTGCAACAACAATCTTCAACTCTTTGATCTCTTAATGTTGAAGCCTTTCACGTAAATGCAATAGTGTGATTGAGTACTTTGACATAAAAAAGGCTCAATAATGACTTCCATACCCTACGTTTTTGCTCAGTGTGACCAGTGGGGAGCCCACACTATAAACAAATGATTCAACAGGGTTTTTTCAAAGGAAACCAATAAGTAATTTAGAATTCTACAGCACAGATTTATAGTATAGAGTTCTTTGAAGACAGATTGTATACCGTACTACCGAAGAGGCTCTCCAAACATCACTCTGAATTGCAATCTGAAGAAAACTTGTTCCAGTTTCCTTGATTTTCTCTTCAATTTTTTAGAGTGTATTGACCAGCGCTCTCAAGTACCAAGAGTTCAGAGTAAATTACAGGCCTGATAAATAAAGAGGGAAAGTCTGGCAGGGGTCTTTTCTCACTAGATTAAGGTAACGAGACCTCCTGGCTCTGGACTAGCAAGCCCTTTTAGATTGAAGGATGATTAAGAGCAAAACTGCACTCTCATAATAATTAGTTAAAAGATCCATCCTGAGTTGGCAGCAGGCCCGGTATTGTTTTCACCCGTGGTGCTCTTTGATGTCTTTGCAAGTGTGAGACACTTCTTCAGGCTTGTTCAAAAGACTGACCTTATTTTTGTTTCGCTACTGACTCTGCACTTCTCAGGCAATTGGTGTTCAACGGAGCAGAGGAGTGTAGGGAGCTCTCACTGAACAACATGTACACTGCTAGGGCTGCTCGGTGGGGAAAGGGACCACCATGAGTGAAGTCGCTTGAAACCAACACATATGCTACTATGAGAATATCCTAGTGAGGGCTTGACTCTAAAGCACTGCAAAAAACATTAAGATAAAAGTCTTGACATTTTTATAATGTCGGTGTCAGACAGAAATCTTAAATTTCCAATACCGTTATTTTTCAATAAATGTTTTTAAAATAATTGAGCAATGCAATCATTGACGTTGGCATTGTGTTTTTATACATGGTCAGATAATTGTACGTGTCTGTGTATTATAAATATTTGACCAAAATCAAGCTCAAATGTAGTTGCAGGGGTTTTTGACCTGCGAATGCCACTCAGCCGCTTATCTCTGACATGTTTTAGATATTTCCATGGGTTATAATCCCTTTCACTGCTATTTTGTGGTTAAACAAACCTACAACAGCTGTAAAACCAGGAGGAAAAGAAGCAACTATATTGAAATTGAAAAGGCAGTGGACAATTAGCTGCACGATGCACTGGACAATCAATGGTCTAACTGATTTTTGACATGACACAAGGGAACTTCATTCTTCGAAGGTTGACAGCATACAAGACCTTCAATGACTTTAGCCCAAAAGTAAAAACGTTATGAATTTGTCTAAAGATTTAATAGCTGACGCAAAATGGTAACTGCTTATCCACCAGGACTCTGATGAATGATTTGCTTGATGACAGTATGACACTCTTTCATTTTTATTTGTATTGTCCAACCAAAAGTTCAGTTTTGGATGAGAACAATAACCTGTTTGAACTTGCTAACAATGGCAGGAAACAAATATGACATGACCTGCTTAGCAAAATGGAGTAGCAGTGGATTAAAGGCAATTAAACAGCAATGTGGTATGTTCAGTAGGTCACATGTCTCTCCCTTTTCTATTGCATTATCCCAACTTTTATTGGCATTATAAGTCAAGAAGCCTGGCAGAGGTATTTTAAATACATGAGCAAAGTCTGCTGAGCAGCTGGCATGCTCTCATTTGTTGGCCTAAACACCGAAGTTGGTGGCTCAGTAAGTAGCTCTATCTTCCTTTTAAAGAGTGTTTGTAAGTAATATCATTAGACTAAACGACAGCAGGTAATTACGTAGGTACAATGTGGCTAATTGGTCTAATTACCTGATTGGAAAAACGATTGTCTCAAAGGGACGTGTCAGTCTCTAGCTTAGGGACGAGACGCAGCTGTCGGCGACTGTAGCTGTGATAAGAGACAGGCCTAATTACTGACTAATTCACACAAATTAGTGTCTAATGCACAATAAATAAATGTTTTCAGCAGCTGATGCGGAAGGGGAGGGCGTCATTTGCCTATTTTTTACACTCAGATTTGGATATCTTTGGCTCACTTTCTTCTCAGTCCACTCTGTTACAGCTTATCATTACTAAAAATATGAATTGTTATAAAAAAACAATAACCACACGTTGTGCATGGAAAATACATTTTTGGTTTTAAAATGTAACAGATTGTTTAACGTATATTACAAAAATGTCTGATATCTTCAAACTCCAGTACTACCGAATCTAGCGCGTGCTTTCACCTTTCTTTTATCAGCAGCTGTTACACCTGCGGCCCAAAGCACTTTTCTGATCACTTTCTTTTTACCCAACAAAAGAAACAGTGAAACTGTGTGCCATTCTCTGTCATGAGCTTGTAAGCTTGCCTTTGGCTAAGTGAGAGCAATGCATTTAAATGTAGAGTTGGGGGTACGGGCCTGCCTTTAATTCCTTTAAGGATGTGACCTCAGACACCAAAACATCGGAGGCATGTTGAGCCACTTACCACTAGGGAACTTCAATAATACCGGACTGTTAGTGGCGAGCACATTATTAGTGCTGATAGGAAAATGAGTGCTGATTCGCTGAGATTTCTCCATGGACCTGTGCAATGGTGACTCATTCGAAACTGACTGCCTCTGTTTGTGTGATCTGTGTGTGTGTTTGTGTGCCAGGTTGGTGTGTGTTCAATTCTTTTGTGTTTAGTTACCAGAAGTACAAAGGGAACATGCAGACGGGTCAGTCCGTCATGCTTGTCTGCGTCGTGTGTGTGATCCAAGAACCTCATCAGGCCAAAGAGTCTTAGAATATCTTTGGGATCTGCAGGCATTACAGGGCACAGTAATTTGTTCCATACAACCTTCGAAGTCGGAAATTTCTCGTCAGGCTTCCAATCTGCCTTCATTTAATTCTCAGGTAGAGCTCCCTGTGGCTGCTATCCATTTGAATGCAAACAGGTCTGATAGGTCTGTGTGTGTGTGTGTGTGTGTGTGTGTTAGTTTGATTAATTAAGCAATTCAAGACACACTTGGGGATTATTACCAGCCGCGACAATGACGCTGGTATTGTTTTCACCTTGTGAGTCTGTGTGTGAGTCACTGTGGTGAAAAGGGGTCCCGGAGACAGATTACAAAAGTGAGTTGGTTTGAACTGATGACTTAATTATCAGGTTTCCACAAAGCATAGTCTTTTAGCTTTGGCTCGATGTTAGCATTGTACGCATCATCATTTTTACTTGGTGATTTTATCTTTCTTTCTAAACTTCTCCTCGGTAATAATGTCTCTTGTTATGTTTTGTGTAAAAAGGCTTGTACCTTTGAATTTGTTTGATGCAGGATCATCTTTTGTACTGATGATTACACCCGGACAATTAAATGTCCACACAACCTGTGGAAGAACTTCACAAGCCTGCCACCCAACATTGTTCATCAGCCATCATAGTAAAATCAAATCTGTCAGCTTACACAACTTACATTCTGTTTGTACAGTTAGCCGCAACAGTTCAACCAGTGTGATTACATATATGTCATTGAACCCTGAGATAGATTTGAAATATATTAGACTAATATGACACATAATGTGAAATCTATTTCCTTCAGATATGGAATTAACATATTTCTCTGTGTGTATTTCATTCATTTTCAGGTAACAGGTCTATTTTAAGGCTCAGTCATAATCACACCCAGGCTTTTCTTGCTTTACCTCTCTGACATTCAGCTCTTTATCATGAGAAAATATTACCCAACTCATGTGGCAGAAATAATGAAAAAAGAAACTAAATTATGCCAAATGTGTACTTTAGATATGGATACTAACAGGTGATGACATATCGTGGTGATGTCTTGATATCGGGTTCCTGCTGTGGCAAGATGTAGGATTCAACCTCAAGGGTTGGCAGTATGTAGGTTATATTTGCTTTCTGTGGTCATGAATAGGTCCTTTTATTTAGGGTCTGCAAGGCAGTCTTCTGCTCGTACTCCAAATGTAACTATTTCTCTTGTCCATGTCTTTGGTAAGTTTAGTATATTGTGTATACGGAGAGGGCCTTCATGGCTTTTAATGTTATTTTATAATAACATTTCTTTAAAACAATCAACACTTGAAATGATGAAGGCACTTGCAAATGACAAGGGAGTACAAAATGTAAACCATACTTCTTATTGTGGTGTTTGTTTTTACCTCTTTACTTAAGATTTCATAAAACTTGTTTTTTTGTTCTCTAAAAGATTTGATCATTAAGAGTAGGCCTGGATATCTGTCTTTAGTTACACAACTGCTGAAACAGCATCTTAGAAAGTATTCTCATTCTTAAAGCACTGGGGGATTCCCTCGCCTCACTACACATTTCCACCAGCCCCCAAAAATATACAACAACTGCTCTTTGCTCATTATGCGCTTGACAAGGGGTGCCTCCTTGTTGGATTTTCCATTTCTGGTGCCCGAAAACAACCCCTCCTTGCAACTCCTTCAATACTTTGAAGGAATGAGAGAGTGTAGCTCCAGATCTGGTGGCATTTGAGAGGCTTCCACTGCTCTGTGTTTACATGTTCCAGTGGCACTTACTTCAGATAGGCTGGGGAGAAAAAATTAAATAAAACACACATACACACACACACACACACACACATTGCATGTTAGTATTCTTTCCAAGCACCTTCGTGCAATGTTTGGCCCTTACCTGCCATTTGTTTATTATTGAGTCAGCAGTTTAGTTCATTTAACAGGGGATTCCATTTTTCCCCCTGCAAATGGTTTCTGTTTTACTGTGCTTGCTCTTTGTAAAGTTGTTCAGTAATTCAGTCCAGCAAGGGGTTGCCCATGATTTGCATGCAAGGAATTGAAATTTGCATGGAAAGCAAATTGCCCAGAACTGAAGCCACTGAGTGTTTTCCTTTATAGTCGGCAGAAAATGCTCAATATACAGTGTTTGAGCAAACTCTCTGACCCTCCTGTGATGCTGTACAGGTCCACATAAAGATTTCCTGTCATAACGCTGTGTAGCAAAATCAAACAGGCCGGTGAGTAACACATACAATACCTTGCTATTCACATTATACGCTTTGTAACATGAGTCTGAATGCGCATGGTGGAGTCATAGGATTTTCTATATATCCTTGTCAGCAGTGAATAATACGTATGAAATGGCTATCGAAGTTGGCAGGCCTTGATAGATCTTTCAGCAGGACTCGACTGGAGGTGCTACGTGCAGTAGAGCCTGGTGGCTTTTAGACTCTGGGTTGCCATGTTGGTTTTATCAGTTTGCTTCCTGCCAGCTGTGGAGGCCTCTTTGTCTCCATCCCTGTCTTTAATGGGCAACAGTGGCATTGAGGAAATAATGATTCATGCTTTTAATTGACGTCTTTTATGGAGGACTTCAGAAATGCATGCTTCTTTATTGGTTCACACGGAAGTAGTTGTATCCTGCTGCTGCCTGTGTGGTGAAATGTGTCAGTGTGTATGTGATCTGAATTGTCTACATACATACTATACATTTTGTGGACATACAGAGGATATGGTCACTTTCAGGCTTGGGCATAAGTGTGAGATATTTTAACCAATAAGGAATGGGCATTAGTTATAAGTTCCCTGTGATAAGTAGCCACATCAAAGCACATTCCCCTTGGTGTGAAGTCTGTAGTGTTTGTTAATTGATACCAGTACTTTTTTTTTTCTTAATAACCCATCTGAGATGAGAAGCAGCCTTAACGGAATCCCCCGTCGGCTTCCAAGGGAAATAATTTGTTGGGACGAAATCTGTTTTTGATATGGGAAGACAAATAATCAGGTCATTAAGGGTAACCATAAAGTGTGTCGGAAATTTAAGCAAAACACATGGAAAAAGCTGATTGTTGTGAGACGGGAGAAGACTGTGTGGCAAAGAAGCTCTTAAAGCAAACGAAGCTTCTGAAGAAAGGCATGATAATATAAAAAATGTATTTGCAAGCCGAAATAAAATAATAAAATAGATTTTCAAGCATAGTTTCTATTGTAAGTACGTTCATATTTTTGATTCAGAATTGGCAGAGTATGAAATATGAAAGTGTATTTTTTGAGGAGCAAAATTACACAGTAAGTGTTATATCCATACTGCTTAAATTGAAATGCATCTACTTTAATGGTTTTTCTTCTCAACCACTTGTAATTCCTCTGGCTATTATTGGACCTTTTGTTTTTTTAACCAAGTGATAAACAGACATGTGACAGATGTTTGGTTTCTCCAGCCCCTTTGATACGTGTATCTTTAGGATTACAGCATGGCAGGTCATGATAAAGCCAATGAATAAGTTGATCCACCCTCACACTCATTATCCGACCAACCGTAGCACAGAGTCGGAAGGTCCTGGGCGTGAACAGACTGGAGTCGAGGACAAAGCTTTCAGAGCCACGTGGTTGTTATCTGCCTGCTCCGCTTCCTTGAGACCTGTGGGGCCTTTTGTTGTGTAGCTTTCAACGCCAATAATTTACTTAAAGGGATGTGTTTACCGAGAATTAGGACATGTCTTGTGATGACGCACACAGGTGCCATTTAATTGGATTTGTTGCAGCCAATTTGTTTCTTTTTCTGTTTATATGTTTCTAATAGCCTAAATCAGCAGTGGTTCCCATCCCTGAAGCACTGGATTTAGTAAATGGAAATAAGATTTTCTTTAAGTGAAATATCCACCATCAGGAAAAAGTTCCCATCTGCTAATACAAAATGATACTTGCAACATACAGTGACTGTATTGCTTTACCAAATTCTTGCAGTCAGAGCCACTATATTTTAGAGGAACCACACTCATACATTTCAAGGAAAGCATTTTCCAAAATGGTTATGTAAGCATTTTGGAAATTATCTTTGCAATATCTTTCAATAATAATATGGATCCACTGTTAAAAAAACAACATAGGCAGATGATCAGGATATGATAGCATCGGGCATCTGCTAACTGAGTTACTGAATGGAACTTATTACCGTTTAAGAAACAGTGTTCCAGCGATTAACTGCAACAGGTAGTTACAGCCAAGCAAGCCGATTTTTGACATTAACATGCACAGACTGTGCACTATAGACACACACAGGAAAAATGTGAAAAAGACTTGACTTTTCTGCTTAGAGATCATTCATTATATTGTAATGATAGAAGGAAAAGACAGCTCGTAATTTTAAAGGCAATGTGTCAGATTCATAGGGCAACTATAGGGAAATCAGAGTAGGGAGTAGGAACAGATGGGTTTTCCACTCCATTGGCATTTATTACTGAGTTGCCCTTGAGCAAGGCATTGTAAACTGCTTTAGTACTTAGTGGCTGACGATATGCAGCCCACATCCACATGTGCATGCTTCTTGATTCCACACCATCACAGCCTCTTTCACAGACCACTGGTATGGACTTGCCAGGATAAATAAGGCTTTAGTGCACATTTATTGTGTTATCTAGATGGTGGACTGCCACTGATATGTATTGCTCCAAATTCATTACAGGATTTCCAAAGGGGACTTCAAATACATCCCCTGATCCCAGAAATACCTACTAAATCTCTGGAATCATCTAGTTTAATGGTATGCAAACCATTATATTATTCCTTGTGGAGAGGATTTTAACTTTATTAAACTGATAAAAGTCAGACACCATTTTATAATGGAGACTTTAAGCCTGCTTCATTTTTTTCCAGCAGTAAAAGAGGCAAGCACACATCAAGCTGTAAAGATTCATTTACTAACACATTTGAATGTTATCAAGGTCAATTTCCTCTCAAGAAATGGTTCCCCCCCGTTGTGACATTTGCCACTTTCCAAATCAAAACCGCTGTACCATTTCTGGTCATGGTTTTAACAGTGAGCCGCTTGTTGTGTTAATGCATATGAGGCGACTGTTTATGGCGGTGTTTCCCAGTGAGCCTGTAGTACTGCCGTAGCACTTGTTTTGTTTTTGTTCTGGATTTTGGAAAGAATGTGTTTCCAACATAGGTGAACCATGCCAAAGACGCCTTGATGATGCCGCGTCCTACACAACCACTCCCAGATGCTTAGAGTTTTACGAATACACTTTCCTCATTATTTGGGGCTTAACTTGCTTGGCATGGTGCATGCCATGTTCACCAAAGCACAGGAATGAGTAGATTTCTATTATAAAATGTGGGAAAGTCAAAACCTTCAGATATGGGCTCTACTTCAAAGTTTGTGAGCAGAACAATGTCATGGTGGAGCGTAAGTGAAATGAGTTATGCAAGTGAAGGAAAAGAAAAACAGATGCACATCAGGAGCACTATGTTTTAATAATAATCATTTATTTTATTTTCAGTGTTCCCACTTTCAGTGTCGCAGTTGTGAAGTTAGTCATGGTACTCCTACAAAGAAAAGAGTATTTGTAGCTTTGGACAAGATTTTGGGTGGATTTAGTCACCTTCAATTATTTGTATATGTAAATTAGAGCAATTCATTTTTTGGAAGTTTGAGGACTTATTCGTAATTATTCATTTAATAATTTCAGATTTTCAGATTTTGAGGCTGGCTAATATACCCCACAATGCCTTCCTTTCCCAGGCATGTAATAACATCTACAGTTTAATTAATACAAAGGCCAACAGATGAGAAATGCTAATTTCTTTTAAAGCTCACCCCACCCTCCCCCTTTGTAAACGAAATAGCTTAAACCCACAACTGTACACTGAACACCGTTTCTTCCACAATTAAGACAGCCACAAGCTGCACCTCGGTCAGTGCTCATTCAATGACGTAACTCTTTAGCGCATGAATCTGCTGGTCCCTCCTCAGCCAAATGGGATATCCAAGCCCAATACCTGTGGGTTTTGGGGTAAAAGGAGAAGTGTTTCTTTGCATGCAGCATTAATTTGGACTGTTTAAAACACACTGCAGTAATTTGACTGCTCAAAATAGATTTCCAGTGTGGAATAACTGTGGGAAATGGAATTGTGTTTTGTTATAAATTCAATAGCTTTAAATTGTTTTGTTATTTCCCATAATTCTGTGCTTGCTTTTTGCAATTTTATGTATATATATATATATATATATATATATATATATATATATATATATATATATATCTAGTGGAGTGATGTCAACCTGAGGAGAAAGTTAAGTCGCTCTCTCTCTCTTTTTGTTTTTATCGAAACTTCTGTGCTCTGCTGACATTGCCGGGCCGGACGTGCATGCCTTCTAGTTTTGTGCATGTGAGCGTGCCCCACTGGCTAGTTCACGGCCGCTGCCCTGCAATTAATCCACACAGTGTTACAGCTAATAACGCTGTCGTGACCAACAGCGTTGTTGTGGAAGCCGAGCCCCCACCCTCCGTTTACCCCTCAACTCAACTCTGTCAGCACCGTTGCCATTGTTTGCACTGGTAAGGCTGTTAGCACTGTTAGCCAAGAGCCGCCGGCTCAGCCATCGCCATGTTTAGAGCCGGTGAGAGTTAATATAAATGCTCTAAATTTTGAAAGAAAAAAAAGATACATTTTAGATTTATTAAAATAAAGTAATTGTATGCGTGCTGCAGTATAACAGCTGGAGATTTAAAATGTTCTTATTTTACATCACATGTACTGTATCGCTTTTGCCAGCAATTCCCTAGCTCTTTACCAGTGGCATAAGGTAGTCACGACGTGACCCATTGATCTGCACTGCCTGCACTCGATATTTACGCCCCTGTTCTTTACTGTCATTGTCATCCTGGAGCCGCAGTTACTTCAGAAAAGATTAAATTCCTATGACAATATGCTAGATTATGTCATATCTTCTGTGTTTTGCCACGGCATTTCCTAGAAATCACTTGTCACAACAGCTTGAAAGGTACCATGATCTATAACCTTTGACTCTCTGAAGAACAGCTTTTGTCACACAGCAGTTAGATAAAGCACAAAGTTATTCTTTGCTTTATTTCAAGCCAATGAAAAACATAACCATATTTTCATATGAATGTTAAGATTTATCAAAATGTATGTGAAGTAAAATGGAAAAAAAAAATACAACATGTTTTATTGTGTTAGCAAAATAAAAATAGAAAGCTCTTCAGTTTCTGCCATTTAGAAGCTATATCTTTGTCATCAGCTGGTCTAGTTGGAGTCGTTCAGCTCAAGCAGTCTCCATCGTGGCCCAGATCATGACGTTGTTTAATCTCACCCCCACACACAGCGGCACAGTGTCTCCTGACATGTACTCTAAGATTTTCAAAACAAACAGGTGATTAGCATCGAAGGGGAAACAAATGGCGGACCCGATTCGGAACCAGCGCCGGTGCCTTGTGGGGAAGATTACTGGCAGGTGGGGCAAATTGGCAAACAATGGCCCAGTCTAGGGTTTGAAGGGCAGATGATTGCTGACAGATGGAAGCCTCCGAGTCCAAGAAGAAAGCAATCAAGCGGGAGAGGAGAACAGGAATGTGGGGGGTCGACGAGAGGAGGGCAGCGCCATTGCTACCAGGCGGATGAAAGTCCAGCATGATGTCAGCCTGACTCAGCGTACACATCCACACTTACCGTGGCCTTAAGCCAGGCTGATGTAATGCCCCCCCACCCTAACATGGGGCAGGGTTATGTTTCGCTGTAGGGGGTGGAAGGGTCACAAGGAGCAACTGAACTAGATAAGTGTAGACGGGCGCCATTAGAAGCTACCCAGCTTAAAGACTAAGCATGCTATCAGGTGAAGCCATCTTTTAGAGCTTCCTTCTGGCCACGTGCTTCAACATGTGTCTCTTTACTTGCTGTTTTTATTTACTTTGATCATTTTTGTTTATAATTTATATAGTTTTTGCTACTGATTAGCAGTCAGCTTACGAAAAGGACCGCTTCAATAATGGTACTTTATGTCTCCATATGACATTAGAATCATGTCATCTCCAGAGGGGAACTATAGGGGCCATAGTAACATTCCAAAGGCTAGATGGCAGCACAATGAGGCTTTTTTTATACCATATTGTTTCAGAAATAATAAAATGATAATACAAAGACATAGTGATCTGACTCCGGGCTGAAGAAACTGATAATAGCGGCAGACCAAATCTTCTGATCCGTGTGGAGTGGACTGTAAAGTTCCTGAAATGAATACATGAAAAACACAAATTCCATATTGCCATTATGAAATTTGACTGGCTCGTGTTTGATTAAGTTATATCGTTGTACCCTCATCCTCTCACATAGTACTGAAACCAACTGTTATCTCAATGAACCAACATATGCACAGCAGCATAGAATTTACCCTTTTGCCAGTTTTCTTTGTATTCGGTGAGAATTTGCACTACATTTAGATGGAAACCTGGATGATCACCCAGTGACCAAAACATCAATTCAAAAATGTACCTCCAGTCTAAAGTAAGACTTGTTTATTAATCCCAATTCTGGCATCAGAAAAGAACAACTCCACTCACTACATACGTACGTATGATGCCCAGTCAACAATGACGGAATCAAGCAGCTTCTGGGAAATACAACATAGAGGGAAATGCAATTACAGATTGAGATGCAGCTATTATTAAACATTTCCAAGGGAGTGGCGGTACACCTGGAATGCCTCCGGAGTGGAAGTAACACTGAGAGCCTCATCAGCATGGCACCATAATGATTTTAACACTGGGCTTTATTCCGGCTGTTACCATAACAGAGTCTGGATCCATACAGCTGGCAATTACTTTAGAGACAGACCAGAATAGATAGAGTGAGACAGGCAGAGGGAGAGTGAGACAGGCCGATAGATGGGGAAAGACAAGGGAGAGAGAGAGACACACACATACGCACACACAGGGAGTCCAGCTAACTTGAGATATGGATTACTGCCAAGGGTGGAAACAGTAATAAGTGTTCCCTATTCAAGAAGAAGTTTCTTTAACTTGTGGACACTAATATTAAAGTAAAATGTTGTTTATGTCATTTAAACACTTGCAGAGTTACAGTTTAACCCAAGAGAGCATCATTATTTGACTATTTTATAAAATAAACTAGACAACCTCTGTTTTATTTTTAAGTTATTGTTTCTTGCTCCAGCTATCCGACCAGCTCAATGGCATCACCTCCGTGTCAAATTGTTTTGACGCGACAACACTATTCAATTCCATCTCTGTCATGGATGTGGAGCAATAACAATTTAATTAATAATCATACCGTACCACGTAAAAGTCAACAACAACACTGACAACACACTGAAAAATTGTATATTTACACAAGGAACTACTTGATTAAAGAAAGAAAAATAAGCAATTATTTATTCATTCATTTAATCATATTGCACCATTCTGCTTAGATTAATTAACTAATTTCATACAGATATTCCAGCATAAACATCTGCTGTGATTTTCAGCTCTTCTCAAGCAGACAAACATTGACCGGTGCCCAAATTAACAGGCTGCTCATTTTCCCACGATTCCACTCTGGTCCTTCACGTAGTTAGAAATTCCAACATAATGACCTCATTAAGAGATCAACAACACAAATGTAGTGTAATATTACAGGTTTCTACACAAAAATAGTGAGATATAGTGAAGTATAACTGACTAACCATTTCCTTTGGTGCCACCGTCACTTTCATTTATCAAAAAACAGAAGATGTCCAACAGCAATCATTTAGTTACTAATATCAGTTCTTCACTGGTTCCACCAACCGAGGAGGTTTGCACTTTGCAAAATGTTTCTTTTTCTTTGCACAAAAATGTGACCATTTTCCAAACTGTCTCGCACAGGAGTCGCTGGCTCTTCTGTTCTGTAGCTGAGCAACATGCAAACACACAAAGCTTCATTTGTAAAGCAGACGGTTATATGATACGCTTCCACTTTAGTCATGGTCTGGGTTCCTGGTTTTCTTATCCATGGCAGCAGGGCAAAAATGGAAAGTATGAATTCAATTTATTTTATTTTTCAGCTTTTCTGTATCCCAAAGTAACTTTCCAGTCATTGTGCCACTATTTACTGTATTTTTAGCAATTGAAAAAAGTACTACTTTTTAAAATTAAATATTCTGCTTTCTCAGACTACATTTTTTTTGCATTTGGATATGATGAAGAATTTTTTCAACCCTGTTCAGTTTGTTTTAGCCTGAGGCAACATTTGGAATATGAATGGAATATGAAAGTGTTTAATCACTGGTTTAAATGAATGCACTATATGATTTTATTTTATATGCATGTGTGAATAACTTTCCCCTTTTTTAAACTCATTCCTAAATGTCCTGTTCTGCACAATAATCAGCTGTCAATCAAACATGTGCAAGCAAATCAAGTTATTTTTCCAAGCAAGGACAATGTAAAAAAACAATTGCCCCTACATGCCTCCAAAAGCAAGGGCAGCTTTATTCTACTATTGAACTCATTGCAAGCAAAATAACATGTAAATATCATGATTAAGATGTTACACATCATTGTTACAGTACATCCAGTATATGTTAGGGTGTTTTTAGGTTGTGCATATTATCCAACAGACCGTGTACTTGCGGTGCCCATTGATCTTTTGGGAAAAGGAAACATTACCTCAGCCATTCACCAAAATAAATACAGACTCAGACTCAGTTGCTTGCATTTGATTTTTAACTGAAAAGGTGAAAAAAAGAGAGAGAGAGCGAGAGATTGTGGTTGACAAAAAATGTGGAAGGGGGCTCAGATGAACTAATATTTCAGTAAATGTAAAATCAGCTGGGTTTATTTTAAAGCAGCCCTCTATTTTTATAGTAATTTGTGCTGCTCATTTCATAATGTTAGTCTTGGACCTGGCTTGGTGAGAGTGCAGAGCCGCATTAGATTAGCCATCTGCACAGTGTAAACACAGGCCTATCCTGCTAAGAAAAGAAGTGCGGGGATGAGATGATGTTAGCACTATCGTGTTAAAGTCACATGTAGGATCAGTGGCATTACTTAGGCTTTATATTCACACATCATATTGAGCCATATAAATGAGAGAGACAATTGACTAAGGCAGAGTCAATCCCCTGCATGACTACGATTGACTATAATTAAATCATGTGTGCATACCTACGTACAGCCCCGGCTTGGCCACATCAAAACAGTGTGAACCTTCCCTGCTCAGAGAGAAGCTGAACCTGATGAGCACATGGCAAGGGCGTTGTCCATTAAAGAAAACCCCTGAGTTTTCTCAGAGCTTTCTGGGTTTGTAGAGCTGCTTTTTAGGTGGTCCTGCGGAAAGTCAGGCACCAGAGGGCTCAGGGTCTGTACAGTGTTGAACTTTTTTTCCCCAGTGTAAAGGCTAAATGTTGTTTTTCTCTCCCTTCTCTCCCTCTCTATTCAACCCGTTTTCCCTTGCAGTTGCCTTAATGAGACATCAAAGACGAAGGAGCCACAGCTGTGATTTGGTGAAATCATTGGGCTGGAGCTGCTGGTGTGTGCCACTGTTGGGTGAAACATGCACGTTACTGTTGAGTTAGCGGGTATGGTAAAATGAAAAAAGAGGTCCTCAAGGTTTATTTGCAACACTGTCTTCGGCTGTGATGTAATCCAAAGCGGGAGTCGTTTAAGATTCATTTCACACTCAGATGACGGCTGAGCATGTTGTATGGAGGCCACAGGTTTTAGAATCAAACATGAAATTAGGATGCAAATGCACAGAAACGCGTGACTGGCGACAGGCCAGGGTAACCGTGACCTCAAAGTATATTACAGATTACATTTTTTCCATTTGCATTGTGGAAGGAACCTTGAGCATGACAACGACTACCTATGGATAAGAGCATCAGAGGTCCTGAGTAAACAATGGGAATATACAACAAGATAAAGCAGTTGTCATTAAATGTAGCAGAAACTGCATTACAGTCTCCTCATACTCTCTTATGTAATGTGAGATGGAGGAGCAGCCCCAGAAAATCTCTTCATTTCCTCTTTTCTTCGTCTCACACTTGGGGAACTTTGAAGTCCATCTTGCTGACCCAACGTCCTTTCCAGCCAGGAAAGGGAGGGTTTTCATTGTTCCTCAGATCATATGTAAAGTTCAATGTCTGAGACTGAGATTGTTTTTTTTATTTTGTTTTTTATTCTGACCCATAGTTTACACTTTAATAAGAAAACACCAATAGCTGATTTATACTGTTAAGAAATGGCAAATTGGTTTATGTATTCATACTTCACACAGAACGGTTTGGATGGATGATGATATGGATAGTAAAATGTTGCAGATAGCATCTGGAGGGATCATGTCAAATTACATTATGTTTCAATTTCTAATTTCATTGTTCAGTGAAAACGTTTCTTCAAAGATAAATGGTTTTCACAACACTGTAACTGTTTTCAAATTTGGGGCACATATTATTTTAACATGTATTCATTATCAGTTTGGCAACGTCCCAATTCAGGACTGGAACTTTAAGTCCCATCCCAGTTTCACTCTAATCCCGTAAATAGCATCATACACTTTTAAATGTTTGACTTCATGAGTTATCAAGGAGTACCTGAATGCAGCATTTGTTATTGTTTCTGTGAGGCTAGACCACTTCGTTTTTGGGATGAGGCGCAGATTCTGCCTGGTGCAGTCAATGGTGCTTTCAGACAACTGATTCAAGTTCATCGCTGTCAGAATTATTTACGACCAACTGACACAGAGAGAGACTTTCACCAAGGGGCCGGAAATAATAACCTTTGGCTGCCTTCAAGCACAGCATGTGAAGTCATTAACTAAAGTTCATGTCACAGGGACAAAGAGCCTAATAAGAGCAGGACACAGGACTGTGTTAAAAAGCATTTAGCGTTGGCATTAATTACGGTAATGTATCTAAAAATCAAGTCAAGTTTAGTGGGAATTAATCTTACATAAACATAAAAACAAATAAACATTGTTTTATGGGGAGATATTCATAAAAATATATGTATTGGGTGAATAAATTGGAAAGCCAGAAGATTGCCAGAAGATTGCACTGAAGAGTGGACTACATATGCTCTCCCTTCTCCTAATATGATTACAGATGAATTAGATTATTTGATCTTGCGTCCTAAACACATTCCAGACATCGTTACAGATTTGCCATGTCATGTTTCTCCTTGACTGCACTTTCCCCCCAAAACAGGTTAAGTCATTTTATTTGTTTGTTTCAATGGATCATCTTAATGCTGTATTACTAAACTGCAGGAGCAAGCCACTATTTCCTAGCCAGGCACTCATTTGCTTTCACTCCTTCCATCCGCTCTCTGTGAGCTCATTTCATGTTTGCTAAATAGAAATGTTCTTCTTTGTAAGTAGCCTTTGAATATTTCCAGTGTGGGAATTGTTGAAACGACCCCACCGGTGATCACTTGATACCACAATGAGAGGACATCCAATCACGGGTTGGCTTGGTGACACAAACAGAGGAGATGCTTTGGGATGCACGGTAGAAACTCTGGTTAGCAACACTGATAAGCAGTTGTCTTGGTTGGGTTTTGTGTACTGTTTGTATATTTGTGCTGTGATGATACCAAGGGAGGAAACTGAGTAATTATCACTGCAATAATATTACTTTTTGCTCCACAATTAATCTTACATATAGTGGCTGATAGTAAATTACAGCACAGTATTTGTTTAAAAGATTATACAGCAGATGATCTAAGTCTTTGGTTTACAGAATGATTTACTAATGATCAGTTTAACAGACTGAATCCTTTAGTTATTTGCTTTGGGGTTGTCCCGTATAGCCAGACCTATCTCCACAACGCTGTGTCAGCACTAAAGATAGGTCTGGCGCCACACAATATCATTCCGGGATAGGAGAAAAAACGCTCTGGCTTGTTTGTATTTCTTTAAACAATCACAAACATCTTGGGTAGCGCTAAACACAGGATGCAACGACTGTGCCCTTTTAAAATAGATAGCCAAGATAGTGGAAGGAGAATGCTACTTAAAATGCATTGTGTAAAATACACCAATGGATGTAGGCTTACACAGGCTACGGTGAGTCAGTCTACTTGGGGGTAATGTCACACTGCAGTCGCCCACCTAATTAGCTATTAGATTAAACAAGCTCTTAAAGCACTGGACAAAAATAAATGCATACTACTATTGCAATATTATCGAAAAACACAATTTATTGAGCTTTAACTGTTAACTTCATAAGACACTGCATGGTTTAGCTGCCCCACCCCTTAAACCTTTTATTTCTAACAGCTCATGGTAAAGAAAGACAAAAGAGATGGTGATTGAGGGTAGACTAAAAAAAACAACAACACTTGACTTGAGTTTCTTAAACTTGCTGGCTCACTATCTGGCTCACGAGTTTGTGGAGCTTCTCAACTCGCAAAACTGCCAATATTCTCCACAGTTGATTTCGCACCTCTAAAATTCTCAGAAGTGAATTAAATGATGAAATAGCATAAGAAAATTATAGAAAACTTGTTTTGCCTTGGTTGTTGTTACCAGCGCTTTGCATTGTGCAACAGTCGATTTTTTTCAGAGTCAGTACGACATCCAGGTGTTTTGCAGATTTGGCTTTTGTGTTTACATACTGCATACTACATGCTACATTGATAGCCAAATCATTACATAATGCTAGTATAGTATATTACTATACAAGTATATTTAAAATCCGGAATGGATTCATATTTAAATATAGCAATAAAGGAAAAATGTCTATAGCTTTCAAGGTGACAGTTGTTTTATCACCAAATGCATCACATTACAAATATATATTTCCAATGTCAGTGTCTAATAATTTGATCCATTCCAAAGAGGCCCATAATGCACAAATGGCTTATTTCTATCTTTCAGTGACTTCCCTTTAATGTTTTTTCCCTACATTTCCCCACCATTATATTTGCCTAATGTGGGCTAAATGATTTATCCCCTCCTGAGGGATTTACAGTTGATCACAACCCATTGACGACTCTCTTTTTCCCTGCTGTGTCTTACCGAATCAAAGTGAAAGTCCTCAGTGGGAGCGAAGAAAAAGAGGGCAATAAGAAATGAAAAGAGAAAAGGATGGAAGGATGGTGTCATATAGCCATGGGGATCTGTGGAGATGCTTTCTTCCACCGTAGAAGCTGAATGATGACCTCAGCTGGTTGTTTTCATCACCTAATTACGGCTATTAACTTCAGATTAATCATCATCCCTTTCACTGAGAGGAAGACCATATTGGGTGAAGATTAGCAGAGTGGCCTCTTATCGTTGGGTGAAATTGTACTTCAGTAGTTTGTAGCGATGGTTGTCTCTCAAGTTCATAATATCTTTGCATTGTATGTATTATTATATTCATTTAGTTCAGACCTAATTCGAACCTCTCCTGACCTGCTGAGAGACTTCTTTCCGTAAGCTCCTGCATGTATCTAGCCAAGTAGGCTGTGTATTTTCCATGAAGGGTGTTTGCCTTCACCTAGGTGGCCCAGATATCATTCAGATTAAAAAAAAAAGCATTTGTAGTTTGGCGGGAGACAAGGAAAGATGGGGAAATAAGGGAATCTCTTACCATCATGTGGCTGTTGTTGCAAGATCTGAGTCACTGCTTCCGCATGGAGTAAAGTAGTTGAGTTAGAACAAAAGATCAGTGCTGTAAGCCTGGCTATGATGTAGATGGGTATTATAGATAACAGCAAACGGAATGAAATGGAACTCTTCTTATACTTACCATCTAAAACATGGTGACAAAGTCATGTGACGGACAGATGCACACTTAAGGGAACTTTCTCTTTGCTAAGAGAAGTGAATAGTAACGGAGCTCTGGTGAAATGGAGCATGCAGAATTATCCATTAAAAAGCTTTACTTAACATACATTTTCATACTTGTTATCTTTGGTAATTATTGTAAAACTCTCAGGTTTAGTTGACCACTTAACCCTCATAGCCTCACGCAACCCCATATCCAAATCTGACATCTGACATTGCATGAGAGCGCTGAGCCCCTTTCAAGTCTATTCCTTTCTTAAACACCTGTCAACTGTATTATATTATGTCTGAACAGATGTATGTTTCATCAAAAACTGGGATATTTTTCTCAAAACTTATGGTGCTTTCACTAATCACTGTGCAGGACAAATGATCTGATGATGTGAGAGATGTCGCTGCCAACCCACGCAAAACCTAAGGTGTGTACACTGGGATCTGTTACGCACCACCCGTGAACCCCAGATGCACAAACACAGAAACAGTAACATGATCCGCCATCTTTTCCCCACTAGGCAGATTTATGTACATAAATCATTTCCTACGCTGTGTTTTGGAGGATTTATAGCAATAATAGCCCATCTCTGCCATTCCCATCCTGTTCCCTCCCTGGGAAAAAACCTCACAGGTCTTAACTTTTGGTCACATCGGGTTTCCAGTTGCAACGTTACGTTTTCCTAACCTCACGGCCCCAAAACCTATTCATGTGTTTCCATGGAGTTACCTGCCCAATCTAATCTCTGAGAGCTTTGAAACAGTGGCAGGCCGGTGCTAACAATGTTTTGGAACCTGTCCACATGACCCCTTTCTGCTGTTTGATCATGTTGGTTTTACTGGGAGGGTCTGCTGGTAAAACATGGAGACTGCTTGTATAATAATATCGCCACTGTCACGTTTAATAGATTTCTTGATTGTGTGTGTCATTCGAGGCTGAGAAATGTATTATTGTTTTATCTATAACAGAGGTACTTTTTGCTACTTAGACAGATTCCATGTCTGACGTGTGTTACGTTTTTTTTAAAGAACTAGGACGTGTTTGTTTTTTATTTTGATATGCAGCCAGGCTGATACGTGTCAGCATCATGCTCGGAGTTGATTAGTCCATTATATACATCACACATACTGCCGTTAAAGGCAGGGTTGGTAATCTTCTTTAAAAACATTTATGATATTTTTGTTGAAATTCTCATTAAATCCTGACTGTAATCAATGAATCGAATGTTCTGACAAAAAAAAAGAAACAAAAAAACTTAATCTGTGGCTGTAGCAGGACTGTAATAATAACCGTCCAATCATTTATTTTGGCCTGAATGTAATCAGTAGACTGGCTACCTACCTGCCTGCCTACCCGCCTGCCTGCACGCTAACTGCCCCCTGACTCTTCCACAACCTGCTAGCTTAACAACTGTTTCAGAGTCTGCACTATAGTGCAGCTTTGCAAAAGCAGCCCACTCTCTAAATAAAATCACCTGAAACTTGAAAGTTGTAAATAATCAAATGGGAAAGTATATAAAACCAAGAGTAGCTGTTCAGTAAATTTGCCAGAGACGAACCAGACACCTTGATTTGATGAACCTATTATTGTGACGCACAGTTTAGCCGATGACGGTCATCTGCTGGGGGATTAGTCAGACATGTTGTATATTCCCACTGGTTTAAGACGTCAAACTCAAATTTACTCCTTGACAGTAAAACTTTCCCGAAGACAGTGAACAGTTAGTGTCTGTGTAACCCATAAAGCTGTTTAGACTCTCCATCAACAATGTACTACTCTGTCAAATCTCAATGACTTGTTAACCATCCACAAAGCATCACTCTGTATTTCAATTTCCAAACGCCACAGAACACCAACTGTTTATTTCCAGTATACTCAGCTCACCAAGCTGGAAATCTATTCAAGATATACTTTAAGTTGAGAACAAACTGTACGTACACATTCTCCCATGCCAGTTATATTTCATTGTAGCCTTGTAGCTGTGATTCACTTCAATTCATATCATTACAACTTTGTACAAGAAAGCAGATAGAGTCAAAGCCACAGTTTAGTACAGTTCAGTCTTGAGAGATAATATGGTCTGTTTGGTTGACCTCCAGAGCATTGTCAGCTGACCAGTGGCAGTCAGGATAGATTTGATGTCCAAAGTCTTCTCACCTACCTCCGCCCATTCACATCTTTGGCATTTAGCTGATGCTCTAATCCAATAAGTCTCCAAATGAATAGGTTGCTTGGACATTTGAAGTGGACACGTGGCTGTTTATGGACTCGTTGACATTAGTGGAGAGCAAATGTGAACTCCTCGGCACTCGCCCCGCTGCCTGACGCAGGGGAAGGCGGAGTAGTCTGAGCGATAGACGCGGTGGGTAGTAATGGGGGATAACATCATCCTGAAGCGGAGGAGCCCATCAGGGTTCACTCCTTTTTATGGCCATCATAAATGGATACTGCATACTCATTTCCCATGAAGTACCTGCATAACTGGTCTCGTGGAGCTGTGCAATTTTAATGTCAGCTGGTATTTTTTTTCTTATTATTCCTCTGGAAGGTCTTTGCTGAGCATCCCATCAAATTAATTCATCACCAGAGTTTAAGTATTAAGTTCTTGGGAACCTCCCAGGTAAGGTGAAGAAAACTGTTCATGTCCATTTTACTCAGCTGGATTGTTGAAACCAGTGTGGTCATTTGTGTCATTTGGTGACAGACCAAGTTCCAATACCTTTCCCTGCTCATGAGATTATCGCCTGTATCTGTTTTTATAATGACAAGGCTGCAGCAGAAGATGAAACATTGACGTTTGCTAGGCCAAACAGGCCAGAGAGCATCTTCTCCTACATGTATCTGCTTCCTGTGACTACCACCGTTTTTTTTTTAACTCCAGGATGTAGAAAGTAGAGATTTAACGGTTACAAAGGATGTGAATGGATGCTAGTTATGTGAGTCAGAAGAAATTTAAAACAAAGCACATTTTCTTTATGGTGTTTATATCAGAGTCTGGCATTCCTTAACAAAACATGTATTCACAACAAATGTGTTGTGTGGATAAGATTCTAATACAACTGATGGTCTCGCTGAGTGTTGCTGCGCTTTTGTTGAAGAATACAGTTCACTTCAAAAATGCTTCATAATACTTCTAAATCTAAAAATTCCCAAGTGGTAGTAACTGTGTTTGTGCTGTCAGAGTTGCAGATGACGATGTGAGCAGGATTTTTTCCTTTGACATTTTGAGTTATGGTACTAGCTGTTTTAAATGTCATCAAGGCCTTTTTAAAGACAATCCATTAAACTAAACTAGCAAAGGAAAAATTTGTTTTTAGCTTCCATGGCCTTTGCTCACATGGCCAAAAGCTGCTTCTCCGCAGCGAAGCAGATTAGACACTGCTGTGCCCTTTTGAAGTGAGGAGCCATCACCAAAGTAGTTGGAGAGATATTTTTGGTTCAGCCACTCAATGACATCATCGAGGAGTGCATCATCGTGAGCAGGAGGGAGGGAGAGCAATTGGCCAGAGCAATTAACCTTTAAAAGGCTGCCTATCTGAAATGAGCGAGGATGAATAACAGTTGAGTCCCAGTATAAATCCAAGGCATTGCCATCCAGAGATCCCCCCCCCTCCCCTCCCTAGTGACTGCTGATGTAAATGGCTGCAAGGGAACCATTGAGAAAAACTTCCTACTAAAAAGTGTCAGTTAAAACTATTACATTGTGCACCAATTTGTAAGAGAGTTTGGCAGAAGATTCAGAAAAGGGTCTGATCCAAGAGACAGCGGGATGACAAATGGTTCAGTGGGATGCCGTCACGGTGACGTCTGAGAGGGCTGCTGGTGTGAGTACAGATCTTGTGGGTGGGTGTTTTTTGTATGATAAGGGTCGCTGTGCATTGTGGATCATTGTTGTCCAGGCATTAGCCTCCCACCACCACATCAGCTGTTGCCACCCACCTGCTTCATTAACGATGGACAAAGGAGGATGCATGTGAATGTGTGATGACGATAGGGAAGGAAGGACCTATTTTGTTAATGTAAATTACAAAGTTATCAAGGGATGTATGCATTTTTTGGGGTTATTAACATTAAACTGTTGAGTTTTTTCCCTTGTTTCTCTACATTTTGTACGACTGGAAGCTGAGTTTTGAGTTGTGCCCACCACAAGAGGACCTCATTGGCTGACACCTGGGCAAAACGACAACTTCTTAAAGCAGCAAACATTAGAACTTTTGACATCTACTACTTCAGGAAAAATATATTCATATTTTGGTGAAAATCGTAAAAACCAAAGATGAAGAGCCTTGCAGTGGACGTGTATATGAAATTGAAAGAAATTTCAGATGTGGAAATATGCTGGTAACATTTTGTTTTTCTAATATGTTTCTGCTATTACCTACTTTTTGAGTTTACGGTCATACAGTATTGATTGTTAAAATAGATGAGCAATTTCACCCTATACAAGAATCAATGCTGCAAATTTCAAGCATGTATACTACTGTAGAGTCCCAGACTACTGCTCCCTATTTTCCATAACAGAGCGACCAGAAATGATTACTGCAGGCCAATCACATGGCTGAGGATGTGTGAAGGAAAGAACAATAACTCCAATTATCCTTGCTAATTGTTTTTGCATGCGTTGGCATCCATCTAGTCAAACTATTGTTCCTATTTGTGGGCAGGCTGGCTGCAGAACAACCCAAAGTTTATTTATAACTCTGACTAAATGCAAATGACCCCCATACTAAAGAGCCTCAGTTTAACTGTGACTTTCCCCCACACCTTCACAAAGTAGCACATGAAACATCCCTGCTGAAAATTCACACACATTTGTAGCTTCAAAAGTTTTACGGTGTGTTGACTGAAACACAGGAGCGTGTCCTCAGATGTCATGCTGGACTGTATTTCACCCTGTACGGGCATAAACGGTTTTCCTAGAGCAAGTGTAATGCTTTACAGTTGTCCTGCTGCTGCCAAGTTTCTGGTTTGGTTTAATGATTTTTGGATGGTGAGACTGCGTTTTTTGGAAGGTGCAGAGGTGTGAATTACTGATTGAAACATCCATTTGCTTCCATCGGATGATGGCAATGCTCAAAGCTGATGGAGACGGGCATAAATATCTTGATGTAATGGGTCGCTCATAAACGCCATGAACATTAAGTATGATGATTTATTGTTTTTTAATTGAAGACCAGTGCAGTGCTCGTTCAAGATGTGCCTGTTCGGAATGGAGCGATTGCTTGCTGCTTGCAGCTTTCTCAAGTTCATTCCAGACACTGCACTTCCTTAGCGAGCTTTACCCCGCATGCCCTTCGCCGGTGTATTGTAATTGTAATGTATTGAGAAGGGGTCCCTTCTCAACATTACACATTGTGAACATAACACACTTATAATAAATATGTCCTGTAGAAGAGCTTGCACTCAACACTAGACTTCCTTAGGTCCTCAGCTATACGCCCGCCAAGCGGGAAGTTGATCGGATGGTCGGGTGTCGAGCAAATCAAACGACGGACATACATATAGACATGTACTGTGCATACAGAAGCTCCTTCTATTTTAGTTCGATTTCTCTGTTTCATGAAAGGAGCTGGCTGCAGAAATGAAACAATGAAAAGCCTTCTTTTTGCCATCTTTCACAGCTCTAAACATGTGTACATGCTCATGTGCTACGTGAGTGTGTGCATGGGTGTTTTTATTTTGTGGCTTGTATGTGTGTGTCTGATTTGTTTTTGAGTAATCCAGACCAGATTTTCTTTTTCTTAATCAACTTTAAGCGCTTCTCATCAAACCTGTTTTCAGAATTGTCAGCTCAGCCAAAAGAGATGCAGGATAACGCACGTACCGCAATCTTATCAAAAACAACACTGAAATACCCTAATCTCTTCTGCAGTGTTAAAGCAACAGTTATCGAAACTGTTTGATTCCCTGCCAGTTAGTATGAAATCATGGCTGAAGCAGGTGTATCCCCACAGATAGAGAATATAAGATGAAGATAGCAGTAAGGTCAAAAGGCCACATACACACACACACACACACACACACTCACACACACACACACACACACACACACACACACACACACACACACACACACGCTGGATATTAACTTATGCATGATGATGTTGTCGCAAATAGTGTCATGAAATATTGATAAAAGTCTCAGGAAGTCAGTGCTGAGTAAATATGAATATGTTCACAAGGCTATATGTCACAAGAACTACACAGACTTTAGGTAAAACTTCAGTAACTCACATTAGTGGATGATTTTGAGGGGGTCATGTTTTGTTGAAGTCTGCTTCAAACAGATGTAAACCATTAGGGCACTGATACACTGATTACTCCACTGTACCCAAACACACACACACACACACACACACACACACACACACACACACACACACTCTCTCTCTCTCTCTCTCTCTCTCTCTCTCTCTCTCTCTCTCTCTCTCTCTCTCTCTCTCTCTCTCAAACACACACACACACACACACACTCTCTCTCTCTCTCTCTCTCTCTCTCTCTCTCTCTCTCTCTCTCTCTCTCTCAAACACACACACACACACACACACACCTCTTATTTCTTTAAAACAGAGTTGTGAAACCACTTTGTCAGGGACAGAAGACTTCTAGACCTAGTTTTGTAATTAATTAACTGAATGTGACAGCTCGGACTACAAACAGTCTGAACGAACTACTACGTTGTGTCAAAAATGTAATGATGTATTTAACCAAAACATTTATAGAAACAAGTCAATGATAAAAAAGCAGTAAATGGAGTGATGTAGGGTTTACCAGAGCAACTGGAGCAGAGGCATGAAGATGTTAGATGCTGAAAGAAAAGACAAAACCAATCACACAAACCCAGGAGACCATTGTGGAGCAGAGAGAAGCAGACTGAACTGAACAGCTTATATGCTCACAATCTCATCAGCCCATGAACTGCTTCTCTTTCGTTTTAGCCATCCTGAACCGTCATCAGTCGAATTTTACAGCTCTGTGGCAACTTTTGTTAGTTAGGATTTTGTATTTGCATTTATATGCAATGTCCAAATAATAATAAGGGTGCCAAGTAACCTTTGCCAGCGCAGCAGTGTTTTTTTAATGTGTTTTTTTGTGTTTTATTCAGTCGTGTGTGTGTGTGTGTGTGTGTGTGTGTGTGGACCTCTCCTGCAAGGAGCCGGTGCAGACAGCTGCACTGATTAAAATGAGAGTGTACTGTTGTGTGAGACGTCTCATAGGCTTGCGGACTAGACGGGGGGGCATTTGTGGTTTGTATTAGTTAAACTAAGCATTACAGCTGTGGTCTGCACTCTACTGAATTCACTTTTCTAGTTCTGTATTGTGTGGATGATCAAACAGCGGACTTCACTGCTCAGACACTAAATGCACTCGAGCCATTTCTACTGAGAGAATGTGTTTTATTTATTATGATCGTTTTTTTGTTACTGTATTTATTGATATTCTGATTTTAATAATACAGGTTATCAAAAGCAATACCATATGGAAATTACAATATACAATTAAAATGTGTTTCTTGCTGAAAGACAACACTTCTCCTCTTCCTGCGTATAATATTACACATTAACAGATGAAATAACCTGACCATGAAGACAAAATAATCTTTCTAATGGACAAACATTCTAATCCAAATGCGTATGCTTATGCCAGAGGTGACCATTGACATGGGGCCTCATTTAAGCAGTCAGCATCAGTTATGGAAATGAAACCTTTTAATTTCACAAATGAAAGGAAACTTAATTTTCTTCTCCTCCTCCTCAAGCATTTTGTTTAATGTACCAGATGGCTGATATTTACAGCATAAGGACAACTCTGATAGCCTCAGGTAAATTGTCAGTCTCGGAAAAGTATATGGAATTGACCTTTAATCATCTCTAAGTGGTTGTCTAAACTTTCCGGGTTTCATTGTATTTACCCATATGATGATCCCCAGCCATCTGGCAACAGATTGGACAAAATCAAACCATATTCTGCAGTGCCAAACAGTGTTTACCCAAAGTTTCACAGTGGCATCTTTTTGGAAAGCCTTGTTTGTCAAACCAAACTCATTAAAAGCAACATTTTTAACACTTACCATGATTGAGGTCTACCCTGTCTTACTTCATCATTTGTCATTCGATGAGTTTATATGAGTACATACAAGTACATACAGTAACAAAGTCTACAAAAAAAAAATACAACTTTTTTTCCAGTTAACAATGAGCTTCCTTTCCTAGAATAGAATTATATCAGAAGTGTATTTCTTTAGATTGGAACGAGTGTCTGCTTTCTTAAAACAATGCACGGACAGCATGCCAGATATAGCAACTGATAAAATATTTGTCATGTCAAGTCTTTTAGTAGTTTTAGATCCAAACCATTGTCTGAGCACCTGACCTCAAAGGAGGAATAGGCACAAACGTTTTTAAGGGCTCTAACCTTAAGTGGTTTCCCATGAAAATTGAATCATAACTTTGGTCTTTGAGTTCTACAACTATTACTTTCTTGGTCTTTGATAAGAAGGGTTTGATGTGGCTCCCTTTGAACACTTGAGAAGACTGGATGTCATTCTGGTCTAAAAACGATCAGGGGTTTTGTCACCTACATGATGTGTTGCACAAGCAGAAGGATGTGTGTGTCCTGAGTAGCTCGGCTGCTGGTGATCAAGGTTGAAATCGCTCAGATCTTTGAGGATGATTGCGGCAAAAGATGAAGAGAGAGTAAAAGAGGTGCACAGGGACAAAGCTAGCAAGAGTACACCAGTGACCCTTGGCTGAGCTCTCCTACCAACAACTTGCACCAGCGGAAATGGGGGAGGGTTGGGGAGCACTCACAAAAACTGCAGTAACACTAAAGACGGGAAGAGAGTGAAAGAGAGCGAGAAGCCACAGGCAGGGGAAAATAGAAACAGAGGTGAGGGCGGGAAACAGATAGAAAACGAGACAAAGTGAGCAAGGGCGATTAGAGGTTCAGGTTTACCAAAACATGACTTAAGCAATTAACTGTGAACAGCCCCGTCAAGGTCATCGGCAAAGGGCTGAAGAGCGGTTCCTGAAGGCAAAGCCACTGCAAATGAGTTTAATCCACTGCATCCCATTGGCTTATTGTATGTTTCAGGCGCCACTTTTGCCTTTTTAAAAATGGTAAAATCTTTGGCGGCAGCCCTGTGAAAGTAAAGTGAAAGAGGAAGTATGGAAAGTTTTAGATCATGGCCCAATGTCTTTCCTCTCATTGGCAGAATGAATGCATTTTCCTTCAGTCCCGAAGAACTGTTAGTCCAGACCAGCAGCAATAATCTAAGAGTTCTACGTGGGTCTGATTCCATGCCCAGCTTTAAAACGCCTTACATTTGTTAAATTCATTCATTCTTTATCAAAGAATGAATCAAACAAATGTACTTCAATGAGTACACAATACAAGAAAAACTATATCGCCACAAATTAGGATAGATGCTTTTTTACTATAAGAGATTCACAAAACCCTCCATCCTTCTGAGATGTCAACATGTGTTGCGTCCATCCACAAACACGTTTGAAAGGACTCGTCAGCGCACAAGAGGCACACCATTTTATTTCCCAAAGTTGAATGTCTGTCTTGAAGTGTGTCACTGATGGCTTTTTTTTAAAGATGAAGTCTTCAGTTGCTTTCATCTGACATTGAAGGAGGCAGTGGTTTTAAAATGTAGCACAGAGCAATATTAGCTGTTTTCTTAAGGGTGCGCTACAGAAACTATCCCAAGTACCAGACGACTACTGCCAGCCTCCTTTCAAGCCTCTGGGGCAAATTGATTTGAAATTGGTGGGCTGATGCATCATTTCTTCGTCATAACAATATGAGAGGCTGTTCCTTGTTCCCAATGCCTCTTCATGTTGGGGGCCATTTCGATACCCCCCCCCCCCCCCCCCCCCACCCCCCTGTGTTGCCTTGAAAGGGGTTCCCCAGCAAGATATTTGTGTAACAACAACAACGTCCTCAGCATGTACTGTGTTTTTATTGCATGGTTCTATGCCATTAATGTGACATTGTGAGACCAGAACCTGTGGCAGCAGTCATCTTACCATCACCCTCACAGAGCTGTAGACGGGGTGGACACAGATTCCTTTTGTGACTGTGTTGATTTAAGTCATCCAGATAAAGCATTGCCTTTGGCTGTCAGAGGTAATGATGTAGTTACAATTGCAATAATGGTTCTGTACATTGTTTGCCATAGTTTGGCCATCATTCAAAATCTTCTAAAGATATTTTCAAACAAAAGATCTGGGTGTACCATTATACGGAAGGTTTTGACAGAGATAATAAACCTGGACGTTTATATGTCATCAGAAATTACTTGAACTGTAGTTATATTAATAACCCTCCTTCTTTGTATTCCTACCAACAGGTTGTCGTGCTTCTGCAGTAGTGCAGCTGCTCTCCATTTTCATAGGATGGTTAAGTAAATTATTTAACACATCGTTAAAGCACTCCAACATTCCAACCTACAACCCTACTCTCACAACTTACATCTTTCCACGTTAAACCTACTTTTAATGTCGTCAGAACACTTAATCGTTTCCTTGTTGCTAAAAATATACAAATAGGCTTGGCTCACATTTAAGTTGACATCGTAAAACTAAGGTGTGTTAAATACTTGGTCGTAAATGATACGCCTCAATCACAGTGAGATTCTTTTGTAATTTGAGTAACAGATCTTTAAAAATACGCTCTAAAGGTTTAAGAGAAACTCTTTTGTAGATTGGATAGCAGTTTCATAACACAGCAGCTCAGTTTTACTACATGCATACAAATACTACAAATGTAAACAAACATTTGACAGCATAGAAATACACCTGTATGAAAAATGAAGACATACATTTTCGAAGTCAAAACAGTAAACCACCATGTAAACAAGATAACTGGCAACCGAGGGTGTTACCGATAGGGATGTGAAGTCAGATCTGTCCAAGGGGTTTTATAGACTGAAGGTCAAAAATGAAGAAGGAATACCTCAGCTTTGCCAGTGAATTCATTTTAGGATTTGTGTAAATCACCACATGTTGACTAGCCTTCACTTTGCTATGCCAGATCCGGTCCGTCAACAATTTGTGTTTTGACTGCTTATTTTTCAAGGGAAGTGAAGGAGCCTTATAACAGGTTCATTTGTACAATAAACAAAAGGTTCAAGACTGAAAAGAGAGAGCGAGAGGGAGAAAAGAGAAAAAAAGGCCTTTGAATCAGTGATCGATGAGATGGCTTTATTTGACTTCAAAGACTTGTAGAGCTGTTCAGGCCGAGTTTTTGGCTCTCTCTATTCTTTTTCAGTGGTTGAAGCGATGCCCGTGATGTGCCTCAGTCCTCGCTGAAAGCCTACCCCTGCTGTTGCAAACAAAACGATCAAAACAATGCTACTTTCTCTCAGTCTGGTGCAAAATGTCAATGGATATTTTTCCCCATTTTCCCCCTTTTTCCTTCCTTTTTGGCATTCATTTTTATTGGTGGCCTTGTTTTGTACCCAGGGCCCAATGGTCCCAAAGTAAAAGAAGCTGGGATTCTTTCCCCCGTTTCTTTTTGTGAAGAGGTGCGTGCTGGGAATATCTATGGCTGCTCATATCATAGGTCATGCAAACCCTGCCTTTCGACTTTGTGGTTTTGGCATTTTTCTTTGTGCTGGGTCTGATTGATGTGGAACATTGTGACTCAATCATGCAACAACTAATTTAATCAAGGAGGCCAACCTAGTTTTCATGTGCAAATGTTCACTCTCTTTAGGCATGTGAAAAAGGTGCAAGAAAAGGTTCCACCTCCAATTATGGACGACAAAACATAACTGTTATGGAGCAGACAGATGAGTGCCTTAGGTTGTTAGTTAAATACACTAACAGCAGTGTAATGTTACTTCTATACTCTCTCAGCCCTCAGCCTGGCAAGTTTCAGAAATGCCCAGCATTGCAACACGTGACAGAGAGGAGGCAGTTGTAGAGGAAGGGTCATCAGTGAGAGCTACAATAGACGTACACATAGACGTCATCCCCTAGTCTAGCGTTATGCGTGTACCTACCTTTGCCTCAACATGCCTTTGTGTTGGTCAAGGCTGAAGAAATATACTCAACCCACTGTGTTCACTGTTGTCTATCATTATTATGGAAATGCCCATGTTCGACTCCCTGTTGACAGTTTCATACATACTAAGATGCCTCTATACATGCAGACAGGTATACAAATACAACGCTTAATTATGTATTTATTAAATGATTAATTCATGTAAGAATCCAAATCACTTAAATGCATTTCCACACAGATTTTCGATCCCTGAGCATTTAATGATTGGGGTTTGTTTTGGACTACAAGAGGACACTGTACACTTATTTATGATTCAATTTTTAACTTTTGTTTAATATTAGATATCTACAAATACCCAATTTGTTACACAAAAAAAACCTGTTAATGTCAATAACTAAAGACGATGAGTCTTCGCTATATTTTTGAGGCAATAACATCCCGAATGTGTATGATTTCTTACGCACTGTGCCCGGATCCAATCAACCTCTCCACTAATAGATAGACCTGTCCTCTTCTCACGTGACAAGTCCGCTTCACGTATTGCAAAGAGACTTCTAAAAAAGACTTGCTTAAATTCCTCATAACTTTGCATTGTTTACTGTAATACAACTACCAACATGTGCATGTGAACACAAAAACCCCACTTCCTGTGAACTGTTTTCCTCTGATTACTCACCTCAGAGGATGCGTGTTATTTTTTTTTCATGTTGGATGATTCACCTTCTTTACAAGCTATTCTCCAAGCAGCCCTCATTGGAGTAATGCATTCAGTTGACGATAAAGGGACATGATGCAATTGGAATACAGTTTTGTAGTCAGTGCATCAGCAGGCCCCAGTGATTTATAATGTCACATAGTTTGATGGTTTTAGAGCGTGAGTGGGCTCTCACATTGAAATTGTCACACTCTTTTGGATATGTTTTTCTTCAGATGAGGAAATCTAGGGTGCTTTTGGATGGATTCACGGCAAAAGACTTTACAGGAGGGAATGCTAATTTCTTTGGCAACCTGAACCCGCAGGCAGCAGCGCTAAGCGCCATCCAATAAGTATGTGACTCAAAGCATATAGCCTGCCTCCAAAATACAAAGCATTTTATGAATATATGTATAGTAATTATTGCAACCGAAGCACAGGTCCAATGCGAGGCCAAGATTTTACCCCTTTGAGCACTTTGGAGCAAACATGTCAAGAATTGTCGTCCCCTGGGAGTATTTTTTTTTTTTATTTCTTCCTGTTTCATAAGCTCAGCCATATCCAGGTATATGGATGAAAGAAGCATTGATTTTATGAAGCCTGACAATCACCTGGGTATGACTGGCATGGGAAAGGTTTGACGATAACAAGAGTGGAAATGCTGGTCTTTTTGTGTAGCCTATCGATACCCCCCACAGGCTGCAGCAGAGCAGAGAAGCTGTGGGCAGCAGTCACAATCCATCGGATAACTACAAACTTACTGCTAGGTGTGGAGAGCCTCTGCCAGAACCACTGGGAGTAACCTGCCATTAAATAGTACAGGGAGAGCTAGGGTTGATGCTGTTGTCATCAAAAGTTAAAGCAGTATAACTGCAACAAATGCTCCAGTAATGCTCGTCCATGGACAATTACATGTGGTCTATAAAGGTTGAAATTTACAGGGCTGTTTTTCAAATCAAGGTTGTGGCAAAAGTTAGCTTCACAAATGGAAAAAGGAACCAGATCTAAAATAAGAATGTGGCCTGTAATTTATTTTATTTTATTTTTTTGAAGTCGATCAAAACAAATGGATGCTGATGGGCGGAATGTATGAGGTACAGGTCTGCTCTAGCATTTGACTATTGCTTTGACTCAAATATCTCCTGCTATGGATACAGTGTGGGACAACTAAGTGCATGTGGCATAGCATTACAGTTTGGTGGATCGTGGCTGAATATTATTGAGAAACATTTAAACCCAAATCAGTAGTAGAATTCGATCAGCCGGGTGTTGTTTCCATGAGTTAGTTTTGGAGTTAGGTCATGTTGACACAAGACTCAGTTCATAAAATTGTACAGTCTGCCATGCTGTTATCCGGTGTACAATAACACAGCTTAAGAAAAAGTGCCGTGATTTGACCAACGAAATGCGAGTAAACTCGGGGGGCTTCTCGACGGATGATTGAAATGATCTACTATTAGGGTGCAGCCTTCGCTATTAGAAGTTTGTGTGAATAAGACATTGCGGACAATGACACATCAAGGCTATGGACAGGAAACCCATTATGGGCACAGCACACTTTAACAGGGACTCGTTTCCTGCCTTATTATCATCTGCACAGATGTGACACAGAGGGTAGAGTGGAGTGGAGTAGAATAGTGCTTTCCCATACATCAGGTTTATAGAGTGAGGCGGGGAGCCATCCGGAGGTATGATTCAGGATCAGAGTTTGTCATACCATCATTGGGTTAGGTCAGGGTGCAGTACAGGGCACCACAGGACGAGTTTGTTAGTGGTGGCAATGACCCCAGCACCACCAACTCACAGCTGTTGTCATCTGCTCCCCTGTCTTCCGGGTTGAAGTCTGGGATGCCGCAGTGTGATGCTCATCGACAAGACAGATTTAGCATGTGGGGTGAAGCTGTGCTGCCCTGATTGTGTGTATTTTAAATGGTGATTTATAGTTTTTCATATCTTATGTAAAGCACTGTGGAATAGAAAGATGCTATACAGAAAAACCTACCAAGCATTAGTGCGGTTCTTCCACCATCCAAAGATAAGCTTACCGTCAAGGTCGTTAATATCCGAAGGCAATTTCTTGGCAACCTTTTCATGCACAATGAATAAAAAAAGAATTTACAATAAACACTGTAGGAGCGTGTTTGTAACCTTGTTTTGTTTTGTTTAAGTTAACTGTACTATTTACAGTGTGGTATTATATTATATGTGGTAGTGTGTATTGTACGGACCTCTGAATCCCGTTCTGTGTTGTGTAACATAACTTTTGTGTTTGTTGCTGCTGTAATAGTGTTGTTCCACGTTGTTTATTAAATCTGCCAATAAAGTCGGTAAACTGTACTTAAAGATCCAGAGCTGTGACCTGAGTTCGGCAGTCGGGCTTCTGTGTGATAAAGTTACAGTTACTGTACTTTGCGGCTGCCATGAGGATTGCCAGATCCCAACATACCTGTCGGAGAAAGAGTACAAAGAGCAAGTTTGTCCTCTGTGTGGGTGGCGCCACGATGCTGTTGATGATAAGTGGTCTATTTATCTGATGGTAAGAGTTCTCGGTTGCATTTTTCCAACCTCTCTCTCTAATCTGCTATTATAATAAACAAGTAAAGACACGTCTGACGGATTTCATGTTTAAACATGAAACAAAACTAGTGATACAAGCCCTTATCTCAGTGATA
This sequence comes from Anarhichas minor, assembly GCF_050575085.1. Classification (NCBI taxonomy): domain Eukaryota; kingdom Metazoa; phylum Chordata; class Actinopteri; order Perciformes; family Anarhichadidae; genus Anarhichas; species Anarhichas minor. The sequence goes on from NW_027466456.1 coordinate 10,835,611, forward strand.
CATATTTGCTCAATAAATAATTGTCTGTGTAATCAAAATGAGATCCCACAGAGTACAGTGTGTATCGTACTGTTCTCCGGTTCTTTTTAATGGCTTTTGTGTGATGTGGAAGATAACAATTTATTCATTTACACAGTAAAGACATTGCAAAGGTAAATCTGTGTTTTTATTGTGATCTAAATTGTAATAGTGAAGTATCACAATACCATATTGAGTCCTTGGGAGTCAGCGGAGAACCCTTTCCCAGCCTAGTTAGGACATCTGCCAGCAGAGGGATTGTCCAGTAGCAGGTTCTGTCCAGAACCCAGGCCTCTATGCAGAACCAAGTGACTCCCCTGAATTTACTGTAGAGCTTGTGTTTGAGCTTGAGTTTCCAGAACGTTAGTGGAAAATGAGGCCTTTATCATGAAAAGGAGACCACACAAGAGCCGCATAGGTGTTAAACTTTCCCACTAAAAGTTTATTGAGTTATTTTGGTTGCAACATCGCAATACCCAGCCCAGTATGGGCCGCCCCAAAAATAGAAACCAGTGTAGTAGTTTTAACATGGGATCTCACAATAAAACCAAAAGTGCTGGGCAGGTAAATGCTAGCAGGGAATCCTCAGGATGTTTCACTGTGGGAAGGGATTTCCCATAGTTCAGGAAGTACAGAAGCTGACGAATTGCAGGCCGGCCCGTCTGTCTTTTAGCTGCTGTATTTCTCTTGCCCTCCTAAGCTATAGTGGGCCACTGAGACTTCCCAGTCAACAACTTTGAGCCAGGTTCAAGTGACATAATTCCTCTGTCTCTTTTCATGTTGGATCATTAGTTGTTCAGTCAAACCTTTGCCTGGCGATTTACTAGGGGTCCTAGAGAGGCTGAAAAGCAAATGGGACCTGTGATAAATCTAGACATGGACACTGGGGTGCTGTACAGACATAGTGAAGAATGGTTGGCCTTTTCATTCTCAACTTGGGGCGCTCAGGTGGGGATTTATGTTTGGCTAAGAGCTAGCAGGCTAATTTGATGCTGCTAATGGTGGGATAGCATGTGGGAATCACCCATCGTCTCTGGACGGCAGTCATGGTAATACACTGCTATTATTAGACAGTGAACCCTTGATGAGTGTGATCCTATATAACTACATCCGACAGACTGACATCATAGCATAGCCAATGATGTCACTTATCACACAAGGGGATTTCACAAGGGCGTCGGTGTCATCCCCTTACCAAGATGGAAATCCCTAGTCATCTTAAGGTTGTTGGCTTCTTATCCTACTTTCTGTAATAGGATAAGGAAAGATGATGAACCCAAAGGATATACAGGGTAAGGATACAGAACAGTTCCTAAAACACAACTCCATCACACAAACACATCTAACATTGCACAATTATGTACTGCTGATGCCAAAATTACTGTTTACTTTCCCAGGGCAGTAATGGAAAAGTCGTTGTTCTTTGGCAGTTAAGGTGGAAAGCTGGACAGATGTTGTCTTCATGATAAACATAGAGGCCCCAGGTTAATGAGAACGGGGGGTTGGAATTGTTGAGTTGGTACGGGCGGCCGAGTGCCAGTATGGGGTTTCTACACCTGAAGGAAACTGTGAAATACCGATGGAAGAGAGGAGAGCCTGTTTAAAGGATTCAGATGTTACAGTTGAAAATTAATTTAATTCACTCAATCAAGAAGAAGCTCTCCTCCTGCATAGCACATGGGGGTGTCAATTAATCAATTTTGATTTTCACTTTGCAACCCTAAAGTTGGACCAAAGATGCATGCACATCCGCCACTCATTCATAAAAAAATTGTATGAAATTATGAACAGTTTGGTTCTCACAGGATGATCATTTTAAAAGGATCTGATGTCTGAGTCGACTGGATTTTTCAAGGCTGATGTAGATCCTGGCTGGAAAATAAATAAATAAATTCATATTTGTGGTACCATAATACTTTCTGTGACAACATAGATCGTATTTTATCCTAAAATCAAGTAGTAGTCAAGTGTAGCAGGAGGTACCAGATTTCCATCACACTGTACCGTCCGTATACAGCATGTTAATAATGGCAAACTTCAACAGTTCTTGTTAAGATCTATATAAAGCTCTCTATAAAATGTTGAGGGAGCGTGGGAGAGAATGATGCAAGTAACTCATCCTGAGTATACAAATGTATTAATGAACACGCCTGTTGGTATTTGGAAACCAAAAATCGTAGAGCACTCATCCAGGAAAGGTAATTAAAGATCATAACCGTGTGCAAAAAAAACACAACATATTCCAAGAGCTTTGTTAAAAAGTCCTGCGCATAAAACAATTGCCTGTGCAACAGAGGGGAAGGGGTGCTTTTGCCCTGGACGCCAGCCCAGACTCTTGTGAAAAGACTTTGACGCAACTACATTATGGGCCAAAGTAGGGGTTTACATTCAAGACCTTTAGGATGAAACACCCTAAAACACAAATGTTGCGATGTATGTTGCAATTCTGGGCCTATTTTGTAGGTGTTTTGCTTTGAGGTAATCTTGTGGAAGGACAATCAGTTAAGTGGTAAATTACTGGGTTTAACATCTGATGGTTGGCTGTAAGGGTATATGTTATCTATTTTAATCAAAGTTTGTGTCTACATGTCAAAATTCCTTGCTTTAAGAATATTTTTAAATCAAATGTGAGCGTTTGACATGTATGTAATGTCCCAACAGAACAGTCCACTACTTCCTTTCTTTGATGAAGTCATTGTTTGGGGTTTCAGTGAATGTTTATCTCTCGTGTTCCCTGGTCTGTCCTTCTATCAGTCACAATTTCCTCAAATATGACTCAGCTGTGAGGTGAAGGGAGAAGTTAAGATAAGCTTCCTGTCTCTGTTCTTCGAGTCCATTACGGGAACTGGTGTGAGGGAGAGTTTTGAGAACCATTGTGATTTGTTCCTACTAATGTCAGAGACCATTTTAGGCAGATAGCACAAAGGACACTGTTTTAAAACAAGGAGCCAAAGTCCACCCACAAAGAGATATAGGTAGAGGTAAAAATGGCAGATGGCTGACTTCATATTAAATTATAAGTGTATATCAGAGCTCTATAGCTCAGGGCTTATGTGAGTGTAACATTTGATGTTTACGTACCTCTAAATTAGACATAATCCTCCAGAAAAATAAATAGCAAACAACACCTTTGGACTGCTTTTAGACATTGATAGAATTTACTACAGTTTTACTTACAACATCAATTATTTGATCACCTTAAATAGACAAAGCTTTGATCGTTTGGGTGTATTCATATACATTTTGGAATCCTTACTTTTCACAAGTTATGGCAATGTTTTGACAACATTGCTCGTCAAGCCTAATTTTAGCTGTTGACTAAGTCAGTCCTGAATAACTTTGAATAACAATGGTGATTTCAGAAGTGGTCTGTCTGTGTCTCAACAGGAAGCACCATTCTTTAATTACAGATCAGTTCCTCATGTCCCCTGTTTAAACTTCTTTGATAAGAGGTCACAACAGTACCCACCATCTAAACCAAGATCAGAGAATCTCTCAAAAGGTAACCAAGTAATGCAGGTTTTCAATTTGCTCGGTCTCGCCAAAGGGAAATCATTCCCTCACCCGACCGCTTTGAAATCTATTTCAATCTATCAAACTGAGGGTCCAAAGGAAACACGTTTAATCTTTTGATTCAAGTGCCCCTCACTGAGTACAGAATTCTCTTTAAAGTATGAGTTGGCAGCATGACTCCTGAAGATCAAACTGTTGCTGTGGTTAAAATAGTGACATCATCAATTTAAAATTGTTTAAATAGATTTTGGGAAGACAGGAATATGGGAAAAAACTCAAGGTTGGCTGCTTTGGTTTCCAATTACCGTGACCTTTTTCAATCACTGACGTCTCAGAAGATGAATCAATAATATATTCTGCTTTTGGATCAACCTCCACCCAAGATATAATTCACTTACCGTGTTGTTGTTTTGTTACTTTTGTTGTCATCCGGTTTGGCCTTAAGGGCAAACGTCAAGCTGAGGAGTAATAGAGTGTGTAGGAGTGTGTCCATTCTGGCAGTGGCCCTCAGAGCTCAGACATCCAGCACAATGTCAGCGCAGCAGGGTGAAAGTCAAGCAGGTTCTGGAGAGGGTTACACATTTGGGCAAGCACACACACACACACACACACACACACACACACACACAGAGCAGCCATCCATTACCCCAGTCCTATTATTCAACCTTGCCTCCCTCCTTTTCTCCCATTTCTCACGCTTCTTCTGTGTACTGTGGTGCAGTTCCCGATTTTATGGGGACAGGACCAGAATGGAGACGGAGAATTACATCACCTCTTATTGTTAATCAGACATTACATAAACAGCAGCTGCCACACATAAAAACAAAGCACTGAAAATGTAAATCCAGTTGATAAAGGTTTAGATGTACACTTGCCCCCACTGTTGTTCAAATCCACTGAATGAATTCTGTACAGACACGTGTCCAATGCTATTATTGTTGTATTTTTCAGACATAGCGTCATGTGAAGTTCTAGTAATGGCAATGTTAGTCGGTAAGTCCACCCCTTTTGGTCCAGACTAAAATATCGTAAGGTTTAGGAAAAGAGTGTTGCTGACGTTAACTTTACTTTCTAGGGACTTATTTCACTACAGAGTGATTAACGACACACGTCACTAGCGAGTATCAATCGAGTCACGCGGCGAGACGGCTAACAACTCAGGTGTAAAGGTATAAACCGTTACTTTTAGTTTTGTACCTGACACGAAAACCTTTTTCCTGGAAGAAAAGTTTGTTTTATGACTTTGGTGATACCTGATTCTACTTTTGCACCATTATCAATATTATTTTAACAATAGCGAAAAAGTACATATATATACAGTACATTGTATTCAACAATACAATTATAATTTTTAAAGGAGATCTTACTCCTCATCATAATTCTAATATTTTTGTGTAAGTTCTGAATGTTTTCTCATTGTTTTGTATTCTGAAACTCTTTAGGAAAAAGCGAGGTCTCGCAAAATACAGCATACTTTTTACTCTATGTCCGGTCATTTTTCATTTGATACTTGTTGACTGTTACATAAGTAAAATTGTTATGTCCTTTCTGTTCTGTATTTCAGTATTCCATGTTGATTCATTGATTCAAATCAACATGGAATACTGAAATACAGAACAGAAAGGACATAAAAAGGTTACTTATGTAACAGTCAACAAGTATCAAATGAAAAATGACCGGACATAGAGTAAAAATGATGCTGTATTTTGCAGGTCTCGCTTTTTCCCAGGAAGAGAAAAGCCGGCTGTATTTTGAACTACTGCATTACTCACAACCCCCACTGACATAATTGGCCATAGCCGGAGCAGAGAACGACATGCCCCTCTCCAGGCCATGGCCAATCTCCTGCACAGATCAATCAAGGCAGTTCAACACTGGCCCTTTCAGCACCAGGCCACCCCTGGACTGATGAATGACCTTGGCTACAGTATACCCCTGCGCGCACACACACACACACACACATGCCTACTACCTGTAGCTGCCCACCCACCTTAAATGAGTCCAGAAATATATCTCATCTGTTGCTGATGCTAAACATAATGCAAGTCCATTTGGTAGGTTCTTTTATCCAAAGAATTTATGAGCAACCCTGGTGTGAATTGAACCCTTTAACCCCAAGAGATTAAGTAATGGAAAATCTTAACTCTAGTGGCATACACAAAGATTAGAATAATCCATCCAGCACTAGTCAGTACAGCAGCATCACTCAACATCCTCTGATAAGATTAAAAAAAATCATTTTTCAGGAATTACCTGACTCATACTCCCTCTGCCTTTTTAACCATTCAACAAATTGCTCTCATCCTCTCCATGCCTATTTAACGCTGATTCAGCAGAGCAGGAGCCAGGATTTTAGAAATTCTAAGGTCACCATTTAGAAACGTTTGACCATAAAAGTATTTCATATTTCATGTATTTCTACGGATTTTATTCCCAAACTGGAAAGTCCAAATGCTGGAAATGCTGCAGCACCTGCATCTTTCACTCCACAATAACCTTGAAGTTTAAAAATGAAAAAGAATATATTTTTACTGTTACCATGGTATGAATTATAACAGGCTGTTAAAGGAGTTTTGGAGTAAAAGGAGTTTTACTAGCTAACAAAATATTCTGCTTCAATTCATATTTGTTGGCGTTAAGCCTTTCAAAAACAACATGTTTATTGTGGTAAAAACAGTTTGCTCTCCCGCTTGCTGGCGCACTCAAAGGGAGGCACGCAATGACGACTTCTATATTTTTCCAAAGAATGTTGATTTAACAAAAGAGAGACTAACTCGTAAAATCCAATGAATGGCTCTATTCAAATTGAGGATTTTTTTCGAGCATTTGTTTTTATTAGGGTCGGGTCGTCATAAGATAAGTGACGTTCAAAGATTCATTCCAAAACCTAAATAGTAACTGTGAATGTAAGAACAAAAACTCAGTACCGCCCAAGTTGGGTGGTAGACTGGTGCTTCAAGATGTCTATATCTGAGTTTTGAAGCATATGCGTTGGTTTTTTTTAAAACAGCTTTTTGAATGAAAATTTTCAGCACCAAGGACAGTGCCAACGCTATTTTTACTTCTACTGTGGTATGGTTTGTAACAGGCTGGTAATGGAGCTTCAAATACGTGTAATGGGTTTGTGTGTGTATAAAACATTTTAATAAAGTTTGCATTTGTTGGAACTTCTTCGTGCTTCGTGTGTGGCTTATATAGGAGCCGGTTTAGTGGTTGTGTTGTTTAAATGATGCTGACCGACATTGCTGTAGAGCCACCGCTTCAGTGCTGTTTATTATTTCCACTTAAGATTTAACTATAGGAAATGTACATCTGTCAGTTGTTTTGTAACACAAATTATCAAGTGCATGCATGTAACTGACACATGCATGCAAATATCCAGGGCAGGCCCCCCTGCTGAAAACGCATTCCCCCGCTTCTGCAACAGGGTGAAATAAATCCATGCATTACAAAATTGATCCAATCCAGTGTTATTTTTAGGATTCAACTTATCCACTGAAATCTGTCATGATCAGGGTATTGGGATTTGTAATAAGAGACCTACGTGAAACTACACTATCTATTTTACCCAGCTAGGTCAGGTTCAGGTGTTTTCATTTGTCTCCACTGACCCTTTCCTTTTGTTGTCAGGGTCTTCCCGCTGTAAGCGTTTAATCAATGGTGATCAACACTACATTTCTCATAAAGGGTCATTTACGTACAAGGAAGCCTTTTATTAGTTGTCCACCCACATTCTCCCCACATCTGCACTTAATTGGCACCTGAACATCTCAGCCCTCAGACTTCCATGTTGGTGCAACAGTTTGATAGTTATTGGCACAAAAAGTCATTGAAGATTGATTGGTAAGGAGGCGTTTGTATATATATATATATTTTCCCTCACTGCACTGTGCTTCTGGTAATCTCATACCAGTGTTATTCTTTTCCCTCAATTTTCTTGACAAGTGACACATGAAGTGGAAAAGGCAGGAGCTGAATCATCTGAAGGTTTCTTGGTTCACGTTCAATTCACAGAGGTTTTCACATTAATCACCACAGATGATAGAACTTGAGAGTTGGCAGCTGGAAGTGGATATTTTTAATCGGTAAAAGCTTAACATAAATAAGAAACATGTTTCATGTTTTCATGATAGTCATTCAGTATCACCAGTAAGTCTCTTTTCACTCCTAGAATAAATACTGTCCATGCTCTAGCTAGACTATAACTGGATCAATCCCATTTGGCAACAGGGTGGCTGATTTTATTAAGTCTTAGGTCCAACTATGCTAGTTTTAGTAGCTGTGAAATTAAATTTTGTGTATCATTAACTGTATCAAAATCATTTATTAGCTGAAGTATCATGGTATGTATTAAACAGGTATTGTTCAACACAATAATACATCCATCCATTAGCTATTGATCTTATTATTTGCCTGAACTAAGGCGCTTTTGCATTGCGGCATTTTGTAACAACATTATTTTGCTTAGCGTTGCCAGCTTTATCATCCTTTACTTGCCACAAAAACAGTTTTTAGTTTTATAAAAAGTCGTTTTTAAGTTTCATTTAGATTCCCAATATGTGATCTGTTTATCCAAATAACGCCCATTTCAAAATGAATGTTTTTGTGAGTTGTGAGGAGCTGCTGAATGTGTGAGACGGGTCATTTTTTACAACGCTACTAGCACTGAACCAGAAGAACCGGGAAGGAAAAAATGGGCAGGGCAGCATAAAGCGAATACCTGCTTATTCTTTCAATCATACATTAAGTGCAATTATTTTTCAGTTGGTTCAGAGTAAAATTATACAAATATAAAAATGGAAGCAATCAAAGTCCAAATTCCTACTATATATCTATGTAAACTCTTTTTTAATCATTTAATGATACCAACTTATTTGCCAGCAACTGACAATTTCCTTACACATACGTATGTAGTTTAGAGGGATTAATGCAGACAAAACAATATATACCATATAAAAGCCCCAAAAGTGGTTATAGTCTCCAAAATGTTTTTTTTATTGATGTTGAATCGAGTATTTGTTAAGAAGTGAGCTTCATGAGGTGAATTAAACTATCTCTCCATCACTTCCCAGTCATTGCTCATCTCTCATTGACTCTTTCTTTATCATCATCTGCTCTCTGGCTCCATGTTTTTTCTGTCTCTTTCATTCTCCTTTTCCCTTTTTCACTGTTTGCTGTGAACTGACTTTCCCATGCGCTGCAGGCGTGGTTATACCCAAATCCAAGAGGGAATTACTGAGAAAACATCTCTGGTTACCATCATCTTTGTGGCTATGCTCCTTCTCGATTTTTGCAACTGATCTGTTTGAAGTCATGGATGAAATATTACAATACTCTCGCTCTGACCTAAAAACAGGTTGGTGAGCGCTATTCAGTGGCAATTAGAAGCTTTACACAAGTATTGAATGCAAGTGCTGAGCTGCTTCTTATTTTTGTGCTAAAAAAACTTAAAACCTTTCTAAGTGTATGTAAAAGCTCTTCCAAGGAGCTACTCTGGTGCAAAATTCGCTTTTTTCTTAAAGAAATAAGTCTAGTACAAACATTGGTGTTTCTTTAAGGTTAAAATAATATCTTATTCGAGGCTATTGGATGATTAAATGCAACCATCTGAGTTGCAACTTTAAACTTAATTTAGTATTGGTTTCTTCAACACTATGACCACAATCGTTCTCTGACCTTAATCATGTGGTTATTATTTTAAACTTGATGATGAAGGTCATTTCAACCCAAAATATGATGTTTATCCCCTTAACCAAGCACTTATTTTAACCCAGAACTTTTTACCTTTATGCAAAACATGTGTTTAAGCTGACAGACTGATTCTGGATGATTTGAATTAGTAACAATTTATGTCCTAGTTTCCCCATGAACCAATATAAAGACAGTCACTTAGGTCGTTAGAGTTGTGCTCTTTTCTAACAGTGGTTGAGAGAGAAAGCCGCCTTAAATGGAAGATAAACCAGCTTTCTCTGTGTGAACCACAGGGATATTCCAACAGAGCTGCTCTCTGTGATATTGCTAAGAGAAAAAAGGGATTATCCCAGAAAGTGCCAATTAATTGCCAAAATATTAAACTGCATTGATGTTCAGAATATAAAGCTAAGCTCATCACAGGCCAGAATGAATAATTGATCCTTTGAATAACATGTTAGCAAGCAACCGCACGTTAAACACACCCACACAGGACTTACTTTTCTCCCACTGCCTAATAGGCGTTTCTCCTCCTCCTTCCTTTGCCATCTTCGCTTTTTCTCTTTTCCAATCTTACAAACACATACACTCGGAGACAATCTCGACAATTACAGACGTCTGCTCATTTTGCCATGGGAACTTTTGGCAGTTTACGGGCAAGATACCGCACTTTGGAAGAAACAATTTAGGTCATGAAAGAGCAGATCGTAAAACGCTCCCCCACGTAGTGTAGACATAGCAAGGCCCATACCTTGAGGTAAATGGTCAGGTCATATCTTTTTCCGTTTATGAATATTGCTCTTCAGCAACAGCAATGGCATGATTTTGTATCATTGAGTGCGAGGTAGACTTGGCAAAAGGAAAAAAAGAGATCATTACTGAACATTATGTATAATTCTTTCTCGTGATGGCTTTCCTCTTCCATTGATAGAGCAAACATCATCTGAGCTAAAAAAAATAAATAAATAAATAAACTAGGGGAATCAATGATAATTGCTTCTCAGAGGCTGAATGTTGGATTTGAACATCTAACACCACCAGAGGGCCCTCTTCTGGGGCATTTAAAAGAGATAGTTCCAACATCTCACTTTGCTTTTACCCAAATGTGTTCCCTCATCTTCCTTAAATATATATTATTTTTGTCAACTCAGGGTTGAGGTATAACTCAGCATTACTCACTACATCCTCACACAGTATAGGTGCAGCGGTAGTGTAAAATGTCCACTGTCAAAGATGACAAAGAGGAGATACATTCTGACTATAGGGTTTCTGGTTTATATCCCTGACAATTTTAATTACATTTTAATTTTAAATTTAAAAAAAAGTTATACTACAGTTAATACTTAACTAGGACTAAACACCTACGACATCACTTGAAGCAACCAACAGACTGTGAAAACATTTGTTAACATCTGTCAAAAAAAGCGATGACATCTGTGCCATTTTTCTGTCTTATTTTAAAGTTTTCCATCAAAAGAAAAAAGAATGAGAGCCAAGGCGAATGACAAAAAACAACAATCTCCATCATGTTCAAGCCATCATGCCCCGCTGGCCCTGTTTGATGTCTCTTTTAAACAAAGGGACTGAAACCCCCCACAGAACAGAACAAAGGCACACAACACTTTCCATATAAATGTGGAATGGAAAGAACATTAAAACTAAGAGTGAGCAGATGTACCCCGGCACAGAGATGACACCATGTCGTTCATCTTTGAAAAAACCACATGTGTCTGATGTTGGGGACATGTAAAAAAGTCTATCGTCATTTGAGGAGCAGAGAGGAAAGACTGTGGTGCTGAAGCTGTTGGGTGGGTGGTAATATATATATATATATATATATATATATATATATATATATATATATATATATCTTTTTTTTCTTTCTGCTGGTACGTTGTCAGCAGTGCCACTCCTGCCACCTTCTGGACCTCAGTGGGACGGATGGATTGGGTCAGAAAAGGAGGATGAAGTCTATGCGAATTCAATAGTCATATTATGGTCATGTAAATATTTTTGCACAACAATATGAGGAAAATAAATCAACCTCTACATTGTTTTAAACCATTTGTCATGATGATCACCGAATACATACTTTAAGAAAGAAGTCTGAACTCAACAGAAAGATCCATCCCCTTTTATGTGGAGCTAAAAACAAGTAATTAAATAAAACAAATGGAATACTAAGCCCCCAAGTGTATTTTTAAGCATGAATGTACCAATAAATGTAGACATCAAGATCATTTACGTCACTGTTCACGCTTGCCAAAGATAATTGAGATAAAATCATATACTGTAGGCTAAAGTACTTCCTCCAGCTATCAAAAAAGGTTGGGTCCTACAGGACAAGAGATTCCCAATATCATTAAGACTAATCTGGAAAATGATGGTTAAATAAAATGATATAGAAATGAAACAGTAAGTAGAAAAGCATCAGAGGGATTTATGACTTACAGTTCCGAGGCCTACACATCCTGGGTTCTGGCTGACCCATATTCCAGAGCCAGGAAACTTGTCCTCACCGCCACCACCTCCACAGGCAGCCCGGTCCAACACAGGTTAGCCGTAAATGACCTACTTATCGTGATCCAATGCGACCCTGTGCTAATTCCCTGGTGAAAGCCACCCAGTCAGTGCAGCGATGCCTCAAAACCTCAAGGTTTATATGAACAAGCTCCACTCTGAATGGGAACCCAGGAACTAGGCCGGTAATAACAGACCTCAAGAAAAAAGGTTTTGACCAAAGAAAGAGCGGCGAAGAGAGACTCACCCCATTCACCCTCTCGTTTTCTCTCCCAGCAGGTTTTGGGAGAATGTCGAACATGCTTCCTGTAAAGCGATGTAGTATTTGATACAGCCTCCGTTTTTCGATGACTGGGGTCATGTAGCCTGCTGTCTATTTATCCTAGAAGTCATTTACTACATTACGCCTGCTTTTGGGGCCAGGAGAGGAAGAGAAGAACGAAATCTAAGATGCAGGAACTAAATTGATAGCAAATGTATAGTCTCCAACTTGCCCCTTGGCCCTAATGCATTTTTAAAGGGCTCGGCTCACCGTGCTCCAAGATGCGGGGACGGCTTGCCTCTGAAATAATATTTCAACAGTGGTTACAGACGCAAAACCGGCGCCATCTCTCAGCTTGGGTTGTTCCCACCAAAGTGCAGCATAAGGGATTTTCATTTTATTTCTGGGAAGATGTTATGCTTTGCTGTGTATAGTGGTGGTGGTGGCCTTAAGGTTAAGAGAAGCAGGCTCAGGACCAAAAGGTTGCAGGTTTTAATTCCCAGGCCCAATGATCTCTGTCCTCCTTCCACAGCTATACCACTGAGGTGCCTTTGAGCCAAGCATTTAACTGTATGTGGAGCTGTGCACTGGCTTCAGCAGGAGACTGTGGTTGTATTGGGCCGCTCCCAGGTTGGATGAATGTAAGTGTGTGAATGTGAAGCAGGGCGTTGCTGGAAAAAAAAGAGCATGTGTGCTCAAATCCCCAAGAAAGGTTAAAAACAGACACCAGCACAGAGGCTACCAGGCCGCCCACACAAGCTACTAAAGTTGTATAAACAAATTGAAAAACACACCTAATGCTAACGAGAGATCATTTGCCCTGATGGGGTTATTCTGGTCAGCGATTGTGCAGAAAAGTTTGAGATGAAAGCCTCAGGGATGTTTACATGGAGGCTGAATCGCCGTTCTACTGCAGCTAAACTCTCTAAAAGATCACTTTGACCATCTCATTTTCATTTAAATGGCTCAGTGGAGTCCCATTTGCTTGCTGCTTTCCTACAGCCCAACAGGCTCAATAAAAGCAAATGAGCTGATGAAAACAGGCAAAACCTAGTTGTTGTCTTATACAAACAGCATATGGTTTGCTCAGTGTGGCTGCACATGGCAGCACTCCTTCAACTTCATTTGTTCCTCTGTATCGAGTTGTCCTCTTACCATCTGGACAATTATGAATTTTCCCTCTCTCCAAGTTTCTTTTGTCAAGACTTTACTATTGCCTTCATTGGTAAGCATATGCACAGGAGGCGTATGCTGTTAGTTCAGAATGAAAACATTGAATGCTTATACATTTATGCTGGCAATAAATGTGTAATTTACAAAGTATTTTTCGATGCATTAGTACTCAATCATTTTATTTGAGAATCTTCTTTGGAGCTTTGCACTCATTACTGTGGATGGGGGACATAAAATCGACATAACATATGTCATGAGACACAAGCTTCAGATATTTTTAACATGTTTTTCCGAATTCAAATTCAATTTTTAACCTTCTACGTGTCTTTAAAAAGGGCGGTTGCCAACAAGTAGCTAAATGAGACCACACAATGTCATCACGCCGACTAGTCGTGTAGTTCTTACATTTTGGTTTCTGTACGGATTAAACAAAAGAGATATAACAAGTTAATTAGTGAGATGTAAAGATGCTGGTAGGTGGATTTGTTACTTTTGGACAAAGCAAGGCTCGCTGTTTCCACCTGTTTTCAATGTGTATGCTAAGCTAAGCCAACTATCTTCTTAAAATGTTGAACTATTCCTTAAAAGAGGCTTGAGTGCCTGTAGATGGCACTATTCATACTCAGCTGAGATGGAGCCGAGTGTTGCTTTTTGAGATCCTCACCTAAACAAACAATTTCCTGCGAGGACTTTTCTTCACAGGAAATTGACCAGACACTGAGAACATCAGACATCACGTATTCCCAATTCCCAGAATTTGTATTGACTTCTCGATTGTCTCAGTTGTCAGTAGCAGCTGAATGTTAATGTTTCTTTGAAACATTTGATGAATCTGCCCTCTGGATATAAAAAAAAAGATATAGAAGTGGGGGGGGGGGGGGGGACATGTCCTGTCATAATGCGGGGCTTTGATCAGCAGCCATGCATGTAGGTGTTCGGGATGTTGCAGATGTTTCAAAAGATATCCCCTTCCCCAAGGCAAAGTGAAATTAATGGTGCTATTATAAACATCTGTCACACAGCCCAGATCGGCCAAAACAAGTGCTTCCAAAGATCCTAGTTTTGTAATGTTTGTAATGCTATGTGGCTCTTAGTGCAGTTCCATGTCTTAGCGGGGAGTGAAAGCCTACTGACAGCATGGAGGTAGTGGGATGGAAGCAATAATGCATACATCGATAACTCATGATGGTTTGCTGCACCTGCCTGTGGGCCATGGTGCCTCAGTGCATAGACACATGCCTGAGCAGTCTGATAACCGTGTGTACACTGTAGGTGCAATGAATGGCCCTTTGAATTAACGTAAAAGGTTGTTTATGAAATTTGTGAATCTTAAAATGATTGTGTTTTTGATACGTTTCTGCGTGTGTCTGTGTTAGTATGTGAACGTGGATTGGATCTCCCTATGAGTACGTGATCGACTTCCCCCACAAACATTTACAGTTTGACACATGTGCCTCTGCAATTAAGAAGTTGAGCCAAAGAGTATTGTTACCCAGCAGCTTCTGTCTATTCGTGATTATTTGGCAAATTAAACAAGTGTCAGGAAGTTTAGTAACACTCCTATAAATCTGTCTGTCTTTCACCTTTGCACATTATCAGTAGAGATGATGGCAGCTTGAATGGATTCAGCTCAGTCCCTGACCACTCACACACCATGACCACTAGATGGAGTAAAGATAGATACTCCAAGTCTACAGTAGATGTAGGCTTGTATGTCATTATTATGGGGTTTTATCAGATACAATTATTCTTTTAGATTACATAATAAAGGTACATTTACATAAATAAATGTAAATATTACTATAATATTTTTTTTTTCCATCCCCTTCCTGCTTTTCACCGTTTTTCTCAGTGGATTTTCTAATTGAATTTCCTTTTTTTTTGTCTATTCATGAAGAATATGTATGTAAAAAAAAGCATGTTAAAAAGGAGGGACTCAAATATAAGTACCTGATGCAAAGCAGTTGCATGTCAAGCAACATTTTAATGGTTTATACAAGATAGTGAACTTTCTTGTTACTGTGCTTCACACCTAAATACAGACTCTCACCAGAAATATTAAGTATTAACATGTTATTCCACAGAATATGTGGCATGTGTGCCATTGAATGACTATAATAGTCATATTGTAAATTGATTATTAAACTAAATGTTTGCTTAGGATACAAACATCGCACTTTGGATTTTGTGTTTGACACTTGAAACATACGGATTAAATATTTTCTTTTTGTTGATGTATATTTGCCTCAGCCACATTTCCTTTTCATCTTTAATACTCAGAAAGGTGTTTGAGATCACTGTCCTTCATCTCACATTCAAGGTATTTTGCTGCCCTCTACAGGAAAAACTGAATTCTAGAGACAGAGATACAAATATATATTTTACTACAATAAAAACACTTATGGGGAGGACCAAAGACGACAGACTGAAGCAATAGTACATAGGAAATAAACAAAGCTGTATCAAAAAATCTGTTAATGATTTTTAAATGATACGCACAATATTTTTGGAATGAACTTTTGAAATGACCAGATGGTTTTCAACAAGGTGTGGGTGGTTAAATGATAACCTTTCTTTGACAATAATCACATTAGTAGCACCCACACAGTCTCACAGGTACGTCCAGGAGTTTCATTGTACATAAAGTCATCCTAGAAAAAGAACATAAACATTTAGGCAATTATAAACTAAGAGAAGACCAGTTAGCCAGTAGTTCAACTGCTGCTGACACGTCAGCCAGCACTGATAAAAAAAATACGCCGCTGAGTATTGGTGGTCGTTATCCTTGGCCATTCGTATCTTGTCAAATCAGGTTTGTGATTCACATTTGACCCCTTTAAAATATTTTTTTGGGTACAAAAAAGAAAAAAAAGGCATTAAAGCAGGAAAATGTATAAAAGAGCAACAACTACAGGACAGCATCCAGAAACGTATTACTAAAGACATGTATGATGAGTGTACCATGTGTCACTTAAAGATTCCTCTGCACGCAGCAAAGAAACACGACAACAGAACATGTTCCCTGGCTTCGTACATGTTTTACAAAATTCTTCAGAGCATCCCAAAAACCTTTTTTTCACTGACATGATGGCATAAAACATACAGTACGCTCTACGGTATTTTTGGACTAATTAATCATTTAAATCCTTGATGAAGTGGAAGATGAGGCGCCTTATTCACGCAGTTTGACGGAGAATAAACCCGTTGGACCTCCGGACACTGTACAGTCTCAGTCACTGTCTGAGGAGTCGCTAGAGCCGGAAGAAGCAGAAGAGGATTCTTGTTTCTTCTTCTTCTGACTCTTCTTCTGATGCTTCCCATGTTCCTTTTTGGTCTTTTTGCTTTTCTTCTTCCGGCTTTTCACTTTCTTTTTCTTCCCACTCTCCTCCTCGTCAGATGAGGAGCAGGAACTGCTGCGTTTCTTTTTTTTCTTTGTAGTCTCATCACTCGACGAGTTAGATCTGGAGAATAGAATTTAAAAAAAACATTAATATCACTTGAAAAAAAAAAGGTCACAAATACGTAAATTGGCCAATAAAAGGCAAACACATCTCAACATCAGCTTCAAAGTCTGATCATCTGGTCTGGGACATTAACCAACAAGGCATAGACGTATAAAACAGTGATGTGTGGATTGAAGAACAAGGTAGGAAAAACAGTTACCTCTTTCTTGACTTTCTGTCACTGCTCTTCTTCTGTTTGTGTCTCCCTTTCCTACCATCATTTTCATCATTATGGGAACCTGCACAGATTTGAAGACAGAACAGTCAAGGCACTTTTACTGGAATAATAGCTGCTCATGACACAAAAATTAAAGTAACATCTTTAAAATCTGAAAAAGTATGTCTAATAGTAGCAACATTGAGATTTCAACCCCTTCCTCTTCTGGGACTACTGCTGCATCAAAATCACATTTTACTCATTAATAATCTCCAGCTTGTCTTTTATTATATCACAGAGTGCTTTTAAAAACAAACAAACACAAGAGGGTCATCATTGTACCTCTACTTCGCCCCAGCTTCTCAATGACTTTAGCTGCAGGTACATCGTCTTCGTCACTTTCCTCACTGCTGGTGCTGCTTACATCCAGAACAATGTCTTTCTGGGGGTCAACTCGGACAAAGTTCCGGCACTCAAAGGTCAAGTGGCCCGCTGGGGGAAAAAAAAAATCCAAAAAGGTCCAAGAGAGCATGGATGAACGACCAGAAACACTTTTATCGTCTACATTCAAGTATCATAACCCGTCCAGCTGCAGAGTCCAACCGACCAAACAGACCCAAGACTAACAACACATACACATTGAAACATCCTCCTTTAGTTAGCGATGGAACTAGTGTGCCAAAGCTTTACTTACGATATCCACATTTCTTGCACCCAGCCCTGATGTTGTCCTTATTAGGACCTGTGAGACGATAAGAAACAAACGTGTGTTTAGTGTTTGAAGTAACGTTATTTAAGAGCTCGTATACATGCACACATTAAAAAGACCATTAGGTCATTGTGTAGTTACATTAGCTAACTTACACGGAGCTAAATACCCGGTTCTGTATGTTGGGCTCTACAGACCATGTCTGGAGGTTTTGCGCAATACTTGTAAGTGCAACAACCAACAACAGATTCAAGCTTTCCACAATGAGTAGCTACATTTCTTTCTGTTTTTACGTCGCAAACGGCTAACTCACTGCTTATTAATTGCTGTGTCGTTAGCTATATTAACGCACTATATGTAGACATGTATGAAGACATGAACACAGGGACGTTACAGTCTCTTTTCCATGTGGAATAGTGTATTGTGTGGGGTCAAAGATAACTTTACCGTTTAAAGGTAACTATTAAACGGTTGTTTGGGTCTGTGACGTACGTTGAGTGAACGCGTGAGGCTAACGTGAAGGTTAGCGCCACTTTGTTGAACCATAACATTACTCTGTGTGCCATTACACATCCAGAGTGAACTACATTAATCATAAATCACATAAAATGTCATACCGACCTGGGGCAGCCATTAAGCTCTCCACGATGAAGCCGTAAAGGTGATCGTTATTAGAGCGCGAATCAACCAGGATTTCCACGAGTCTTCACTCAAAATAACGTCGGCCGGAAACATTTGTTGAAGAAACTACTGGTTCCGTCTTCTTCTTTTCTCCGTTCATTTGGCGGCTTGCAAACTAAATTCTTGTCGCATTGTCGCCACCAGCTGGACTGGAGTGTGGAGTGCAATGGTTTGCACTGGTTTGAAGGATCTGCTCCTACTAGCAGTCTCGCAAGACCAAGCTTCAATAAAGCCAGCAGCGTTAAAGAGCTGAAAAACATCGCAAAACAATTAGATCAAACAAACTAAGCCTGAAACACACTGTTTTGAATCGCTGAGGAACAGTAGATGTAAAGAGACACAATTCTCTATTCTCTCTTATGTTCATACTTGTATGAATTATGAATAGGCTACTATCTGAAAAGTGTAAGGGGCTTTAGCTGTTACTTGTTGGTGTATGTTCAATGTTCATATGTTTATTTGTTGGTATCAAGGCTTAGCCTGCAGTAAGGTGGACAATCGTCAAATCAAATGTTAAATCAAATTAGAAAATTCCAATGCAATATATAAACGATGTAGGCCATTTGTGCAAGCATTGTTTAAGACACAATTAAAAATGCAATTTTGTAATCATTTTGAAAATGAAAATGACAGCATTTGATATCAAACTCTGCGTCAAGTTATTCCATCTCAATAAAATGCTAAGAATTTTTCAGAAACAATATTGTGCTTAATTGGCTTCCCAGTAAAGCCAGTTGTGGTTTTTGTCGGGGGGGGGGGGGGGGGGGGAGGGGGGGTAACTGAAGGCAGGCAGAGTCAGACTGGCAGATGGAAAACATCGACAGATGCGGTGCCCTCAGACATGCCCTCATCATGTGACTGTGACTGTGACACACACAAACGAACACACAAACAAACAAACACACACACAAACTTGATCTGTTTGATGCCATCTGCCTCAGTGACCGTTCAGCCTAATACTGTAAATCACTTGATTTATGATTAAAAACACTGACATATTAGCAGTCAGTGTTACCTAATCAGATGATGCCTCACAATAGGCTCACAGCTCTGAAGTTCCTCTCAGCCAGAGGACTTTGATCCACCACACCTAACATTGTTTTGTCTTGTAGCCACCTCACATGCTTAAAAAGACATGCCATTACTCCAATTTGTGAGAAATGCTCTATTTCCAGCCACTGACCAGATGTACCAACATTTTCTGTCATGTTTCATGATCATCGCAGAACATTTAGCTTATTTTGTAGCAGAGGTGTTGTTATTGCATCAAAAAAATTGAGGCACGATATAAATTAGAACGTTTGTCAACAGTAAACACCTTTGTTTCATCATCACTCTTTATGATTGATATTTCCTCTAAATGATGAAATTGCTGACAATCATTGCTTGCACAGCAATATATTTAGTTTCTTTTTTTTGTCAAAATATGACAATTGTAATGTTTCCCTTGTATATTTTCTTTCAGTAGAGTATACTTTCTCATCTGAAAATGTAGCATTACTTTAGCAGTATCCAGCTGGAGCAAAGCCTCTCCCCACGCTTTAAAAGGAACACTTCCTCATATCTTTCTGTTAAGAAACATAGACTATTTATCAACGCTAAAATACAGTTCAAAGGATAGCGCTTTATCTCTGCCAGTTTATTGCCGCAGGTGAGAGATTAAAACAAAGATTATTTGTGAGAAAGCTGTGCAGCTGTTTGACACCAGTTACACATAGGTGACTTCTGCTCTGTAGAGAAACTTTAAATTCACTTTTCAACCACTGGAGGGTGCAAAGAGCAAGCGAGTCCTTTGAGAGACAATTCATTTAATGGAATAGGCTGTAACTCCGGTGGCAGTACAGATAATAAAGACAAAAATGACACAATATCACATCTGCTTCCAGGAATGTAAGTTTCAAGCCCAGAAAACTGCATAACACACACTCACCAGTTAATAACTTACGTAAATCATTGTTCTGGATACACCAACACAGGGAAGAAATGCATGCCAACAGTCTTATTTACTCTATATATCATTTTACATTCATTTTAATACAGTTTGACACAGAAATTGAAATGTCAGATGTGTTTTTACTAGTTTTATTCTCATGACGTACAATCATTCCACTTAAAACAATGCTTGAACTCATTCATCTTCTAAGCTTTATTGCATTTAATGTCTTTAAGTCACAGATTGTGTAAACCAAGGGTATACCCAAAAAACAAGCCTAACAGTTGAGAGATATTATTGAGAGGTACAAGGAGCAAAGCCAATCCCTCTTTTTACTTTGTTAACTCCATCTCTGATTAAAAGCAGTCAAGCTTATTTTTAACTACTCGTGTTTAAAGTGCTTCTACCGGCTCTTACCTGGTACTCATTATTTATTACTTGTCAGTTTATTGTAATTGGAGCACTTTTTTGATTTCTGTAGAAATTCTGACTCAATTCTTTCAGTGAGCTGGCTAGAAGATGTTTCTTTTTCAACACGTTTTGATCTCTCTGATTGATAGATAGATAGATAGATAGATAGATAGATAGATAGATAGATAGATAGATATATACTTTATTCATCCCCAGGGGGAAATTTGTCTGTAGCAGCAGCAAACGAAGCAAACGAAGTTACACAGTAAAATAAAATCCACTGAGCTGCAGCTGTTCTCTAGCAGGTTTACTGAGCAATGAAGATTACCAAGGTGAATAAGCTCAGTTGAAAGTGAGGTAAGCAAAGTTAACCGGCTAACCTGCTTTTCTTGCTTTGTGATCCAAGCCCCGGGCATATATTCTGAATTATTGTCAACAAGAAAACACACAAATTCATGATTTTGTATCTGTATTTCATACCTTTTGACTGTGTAGATGAATATGTCTCAAATGTATATGGTCAGCGAGAATAGACTGGGCCTTTAAGGAGGGCCTTATAGTAGGGACTTATGGTAGCTGCTGACAAGCTGGTTCACTTGTCTACATTTTTGTGCATATCATAAAAAGCTCTATTAAATAGATAAGACTGTGGTAAAACATTCCTCAGTTGCTATGTTGCTGCTATTTTTTTTTTTCATCCTGACCCTCACTCCTACAATATCTGTCCTCCATTTTGCCCTCCGTTAAAGTTTAACTTGATTTTTCGTTTAAGCAAAGGAAGGAGAGTTGTATTTGTGTAAATGTAATGCCAGTGAATCTCCAGAAAAAAATGAATTACTCTGTATTTGACATGCTAGAACATCTTTTATCGTGTACCTAAAAGTTTGCTTTACACCCTCTAAACATCATTAATGGCAAAATTCGCACTGCATTCAATGTGTTGGACGGGACTCCCCGGCTCAGCCGTGGCCATGTTGAGAGCTGTGCGAAAAATAAATGCTCTGAATTTCGTATTTAGCACCTTTAATGTTGACTCTTCCTCTTTGTCTCTGCAGCCTTTGTGAGTCACTAAACAACTGAAAGAGGATTTTTATTGTTGTTGCCATAGTGCAACAAACAAAATACAACTTTTACAAACTTGATTGATCGGGAAAACTGTCAAAATGAGATACGTCCATCTAGTTTCTGGGAATTATTCTTGACTGATGTTGGATTTGAAAGCGGTGCCTGCAAAACATTTCCAGTTACTAGTTAAATTGTTGGAGAAGCCTGACAGACGGAAATGCTTCCTCAGGGACTAGAAGCCCTTGCTCTTAACTACTGAGAAAAATAAAGAAAGAAACATTCCTTTATTAGTCCCACAGTGGCAAAATTATTCTCTGCATTTGACCCATCCCTGTATATATAGGGAGCAGTGGGATGCCAATTACAGGCACCCAGGGAGCAGTTAGGGGTACAGTGTCTTGCTCAGGGACACGGTGCAGCCGAGGATCGAACCAGTGACCTTTCAGTTGGCGGACAACCCTCTCTACCCAGTAAGCCACGGTCACCCCAATGAGAGATGAGATGTTGTTGAACAAGAAACCCAAAATAAAAATGTTAAAAAATTCAACCAACAAAATTACAGTAATATGAAAAAGTACAGAAGGATCATGATGAAGGTGGTTTTGTATTCCTTGATTGAATTCATGAAATTCTCCAAACGAGATGAATCTTAGCCATTACACACCACGATCAACTCATAGCAAAATGGTTTTGGTAATGTGTATATGAGCAAAGTTAAACAAAAGATTGAAACAATCTGTACTCCACTGAGACACTCCACAGTCAATATAATGTAAAATATGTTTCCTTGTTTGCCAGCGTTTGCTCACTTTCAGATTCATTATTCACATGTTCGTGCCACAAACACAGGTCAAAGACACAGTTCAAACAGCGGTCTCAAACAAAATACTCTGGTGGCGCCTTGAACTTGTTTCCCAGCCTGAATGTCACCAAGTTGCATGTTACCCCAACAAGCATCTGGAGAATTAGCCTTGAGGGCAGCAGGATGTTTAGGCATGAGGGACTTTTTCCGACAGAAAAAAGCCAAATGTTTTTGAGCAAAACCTTTTGTACTCACTCATCTACTGTAGATCAGTAAACATGTTTGAATCCGAAAAAAAAGCCCCCATGTATAGGATTGACAAAACAAGACTAAAAGTCTCTTTAAAGGGCTGATCACACCGAAAGGTGTTGCTACAGGCACCATCGCTACAAAAACACCTTAGCAAAGCACATACAGCAACACAGCACACTGCGCCTGTGGAGCGGGGTTATGTGCGCAAACGGGACATTAAATGGGATTAATGGGATTAACGGGATTAACGGTAAAAATGTGGTCTCTCTCTCTCTCTCTCTCAAAGACAGCAGCCAACATAAAACTATCACAAGCATGAGATTCCCCCTTCCCTCCCACGTAGCTCTCTGACAGTTCAACAGCTAAATAGCTCGCTAGCCCTACCACATCTTCCGGCGTCAAAACAGTATGGAAGTGGTTAAGTAAACTGATTTGATTGGCTTCCTGGGCCAAGTGTGTAATTGATAAAAAAGCAAAACAATGACACTTCAATGAAGATATGCCACGTACCAGCCTCTTTCAAGACCTCCAATATGATCCCCGTCCCCAAAAAACCAAGGATTACAGGACTAAATGACGACACGCTCTGACCTCTATGGTTATGAAGTCTTTTGAGTGCCTTGTCCTGTCCCACTTCAAAACCCTCACCGACCCACTCCCGGACCCCGTGCAGTTTGCCAACAGAGCCAACATGCCTGTAGACGACGCAATCAACATGGCCCTCCACTTCATCCTCCAGCATCTGGACTCCTCAGGAACCTACGCCAGGATCCAGTTTGTAGACTTCAGCCCTGCCTTCAACACCATTATCCCGTCTCTGATGCAGGACAAGCTCTGGAGATGGTTGTGGATTTCCAGAAGAACCCTGTGTGACTCCCTGGTTGCCGCTGTGAAGTCCTTCTGCTTCCTAGAGATCTAGAGAAAACATCAGGGGTTCACCAAAGGTATTAGGCCTCATCCTCTGGGGACCTTTCTGGGACCACCAGGTGTGTAATGGGTGATGAGAGCATCAGATAAAGACTGAACAGATAAAAAAACATACAAAAAAAGCAAACATATACAACGCTGGGACATCTATGTTGCCTCTTCACTGAACATTTCTGTTGTAATTTTCTAGCTTACTTATCTGTGTAATTATACATTTCTCTACAGTACATGCAGTTCCCTGGGTGGTCCAGTGTGTTTCTCAGGACATTTCAACCCCATGCCTTATTGGTAATCCATACATGAGTGTGTGACCTGAATGCCTAAATTGTATATGTAAATGTATACCACCACACCAGCTGAATGAAAGAAGCCGTCCATCGCACAGCAGTTCTCCTTACGCTACTAACAGGCTCTGTCTGGTCAGCACCTGGCAGACACTGAAGACGCTGTGGAGGATGTTTTTGGACAGAGGCCTGCCTAGCAAAATAAACCTAAGTCTGACCTCAAGCGCCAGTCGTGGAGTCTCCCGACCTCACCACCTTACACAATGTTCCTCCCATAAGCATGGGCATCATGTCTGGGTGGCCATGTAGGAAAAGGGAAGTCTCTTTGGCATCATTTCAGAAGGGAAAACAAAAGCTGTGAGGAAGAAGAGCAAGACTCTGATTTCATGATGTTTCACCACACTGATTGGGCTCCCTGTTTTATTCAAATTCATCTTATTGGCCTTTGTTTAATTTGACTCAAAATAAAAAATCGTTTTGCACATTGTTCTTCGTTAACTGCAAGGTTATTTTTTGTGTTTCTGCCTGGTCTCGTCCAAGGTCTTGCGAGGTTAGGCAAATAGCAGCTGGAATTGATTTGTTTTGAATGATACGTCTGTATGCTGTCGGAGTGTGCTTGCTCTCCCTCACCTCCTCTGTCCTCCCATCTCGGTTCTTCCCTCCAGGCTCTCACTTTCTCCCTCCTCAAATCTTTCTGTGCATGTTTGATGGCTTCTGTAATGAGGGCTCTTTGATGTGGAGGAGATAAGCAGAGTGCTTAGTTGAGTGGGAGGCGAGTATACACCACGATTGTGTGTGTTGATTAAAACAATTGTTTCTTGAATACAAATGCATCTCACTGGATTTCCTGGTTTTCAGTCAACATTTAGCTCATTAGTGCAAGTTTATTTTCATATGCCTGTCTTTGTAATGTATAACATCTACACATTTGTTTATTTCCCTGCATTCCTTAAACCCCTTCGTCCCACTTTGACTCCTCTGAAACCAATTCAGACATTTCCTGCAGCAAACTACAAAGCCCTAACAAACCTGTGTGAGCTGCTGACTGACATGTGTCCACAAAGGACCAAGAGAGAAAAGCACTTTGATGCGATGCATTGTGGAGGAAAGAAGATGGACAGCGTGGTGAGGGAAATGGGCCTGCTCTCTGATTTGATGGATATTTCTGACGCAAACATGGAAAAAAGGTGAGTGCTGCTGTCAGTGCAGATATATGTGTGTCCAATAAGTGAGTTTATCCCTCCTCCTCTGCCTCTGCCTCAAACAAAAGATGCAAGCCACGGCTACAAAATGGTGGAAGGAAAATAACTTCTGGATACCTTGGAGGTGAGAAACTCATATATAAGAAGCAGAGTGTAATCACTAGGCATTTGGAGTCCCAAGAAAACAGGAGAAGCAGAAGAGGAGCAAGAACAGCAAAGTGGGGAGAACTATAACAGCTTTAAGTCTGATAGCTGAAGAGGTTTTAAGGCTCAGAGGCAAGATGATAGTGTTCATAAGCTTACTTCTCCTCACTGGATGTTGCCGCGCAGGTGAGTCAGAATGTTTTGTTTGTGATGTTGCTAAGAGAGTGAGAAAGCGAGCAAAGGTTAGCAAACCAACAACCATGAGCAAATATTTGATGTGGTCTCTGTGTAGCCATGAAAGCATTTCTTCATGACATAATGTCAAATGCAATATATTCTTCAATGCACACAGTAAAAACTGGGGCTAAAAGCCTGGATATTAGTTTGCTGCAAATTGCTTTTTTCCACATCATAACTTTCATGTCTGAAGTCAGACATAACAAACCATAGACACATCTCACTGAGGCAGGCAGGCATGTTTGCATTCGCACGCACGCACGCACATACACAGATGTGCATGTCTCATTCACATGCAGACTTTTCTTTTATTCTCTCATGCTCACATGTTCTCTGCTTCTTGTTAAGCAAGTATTTTTCATTTACTTTCACACTATTTCACACATCGAACGCATGCACAAAAACACACACACACACAAAAACACACACACAAACACACACATACACACACTGCATATTTCCTTTATGAGTCCAATTAAAAACTAAAAGGGGCAACTCCTCAAAGCTGTCAGATATTTGATGTCGAGGTAGCAATCTCTCGCCTTTGCTGCTGTGAGCCGTCTTGAGTTGGGACATGAGCACCTCTGTACTTCACTTGTAATTGTTCCCCAATTGAGTTGCGTGTCAGCAGTAAAACCTTTTATGACTGGCCGTCCAACTGTTCTGAGATGGGATCTCAATCACCAGCGCTTCACATAAAAAGGGGTTACATCATTTATGATACCTCTTAAAATTGAATTAGATATATTCTTCATCTGTCTTCTGGAGGTCACTCTTCGAGTGTCTGTTGAGAGAAGGGGGGTCTTATTTGTGATGAGGCCAAAATAGATCCCAAGCATCATTACTTTGTTCCACCAGTGCTGTCTCTATTTTTATTCTCTTTAAGTTCTGGCAGTCCATCTGTCTCTTACGTCTTTTTCTTTCCCCACTGGATGTCTGGCTCTCTCCCTTCTTTATGATACCATCTCAAGCATCTACAACTTTTTCCATCAATGTTCTTAGCTCGATCTTCCCCCTCCCCCCCTATCTTTGTCATACCTAAAAAAAAATCCTTTTTAAAGACATCTTTAAAAAGCCAGGGGAAAGGATTGTGTTTGTGTGGTCTGGCACCACCCACACGTATATCCTCGCTCTGACAACCTGAACCTAAACATTTCCCTCCGTGAGTTGTAATCTAGAAGCAACAATCTGGCTAACTACTGTAATTTACAGAATATATAGGTTAAAGGACCCTGCAGAGGGAAGTGAAGCAGAGGGGAGTATAGCGTTGGTAATTTACTTTTTGGAGAGTCTGACTCAGGGTCCAGATGCATTTGTGTAAAAGGTATTTGTGTAACTGTAATACAGTGTATATATCTTTACACTTTAAAAAAGGTCTGCTTTAAGTTCTTTACTTATCAATCTACAGGGCAACCCTTGAAAGGAACTTCTTCACAAGAATTCAGGAATCCCAAAGAACTTGAATGTTCTTCCATTACAGTGTTATCAGCTGCACAAGACCAAGGATGTTGTATTTAAATGGCATCTTAAACCCTATCGTCCAACAGGACAATTAAGGATGTGGAGTAGAACTAGGATTCAGTTTAGGCCATGCGCAGCAACTTTCACCATTTGTTTATGACTCTTTTCTCTTAAGATCTTTACAGCAAAGAAAATAATCGGTAGCACAAGGGTAGTCTCCTTCCAGTACAATATTCACCATTTGAAAATACGTCTACTTCTATGAAGCAATAGATGTCAAAGATTTAAAACAAACAATATACTGCTGTAGCAACAGTTCGTATAAATCTTCATAACAGATTATGATTATTCCTTACCAGGCTGGATTCTATATGTTTTGGAGATTTATGAACAGGGGCTTTTTTTTAGTCGGATACAACAGGAAATCAGATTGAACACTCCAAATGATGAAGAAAAGCCACCCTGGACGGTTTTCTCTACAATGTCAGCTCAATAGTGTCCACAAGTCACCATCTGCTGCACTATAAATATCCGTCTTCATACACTTGCTCTCCATCAGAGGGCCGGGACATTTTGAATGCATATAGATCAAGTTAGAAATATTATGTATAATCTCTGTGTATAAGATCAGTGGTATGGCTTTAATTTTAGAGACTGAATGTTGGGAATCATATATTGATTCTACTACTGAAATATATATATATATAAAGTATACATTGGGATTTTAATTCTTAAACAGTTATTGTGCTTTCTAAATTCCCAGGAGTTCACTGTCTTCTCTTGAGGATTCAAGCTCGCCATATAATCAGCAAACAAAAGCTACTAAGCACCTTTCGGTGAATGGATGATCCACTCTGAGACCTAAAACAGCCACCAGGTGTTTACACTTGTCTTGCAGGAAACTAATTGGACTTTCCCAACATAAGATTGACTTTCTTTCAAGGGCAAACCCATAACAAATGGACAGACAGACATTCCTCCACAAGAGTTCCTGCTCTTGCACTTTGCCGCTGTTATTTCCAGTTCATGTGGTGTGGGCCGCATCATGTGAGGCCTCTTTACCCAGATTACTGCTATGATTTTATTGCAGTCTTGATTAGGCACATGTGACTAACTGCAAACCCCTGTTGGCAACGGGTCAGCGGTTGGTAAAAATACAGAGGTCTTCCAGAGCTCTGAATTGTAACGAGATTCAGCCTTGCAGGTTCAAGGGGCGAGACCGGTTCCTCGGGAATTTGATTCCTCTGGCCGTGTGGAACACAGTTGGCCCAACTCACTTCATTTCACACATTAACTGTTATGTTTGCGTGGAAGAGAGACATTTTCATTCTGCAGGCGGTCTCCACTACCTCACTGAAGAAAAATGCTAACCCCGCTTCACTTCCCACAGAAAAACAAGCCAAGACAACTTGGTGAGAGAGGGAACATATTGGGGTCTTTCAAATGCAAAAAATTCAGAGGGGGGAAATGGAAATTTGACCATTTTCCTGACATGAAGAGCAGAGCATAACAAGACTTAATCATGATATTTCAAGAATAGCTTGCACCTCGTTACTTTTCTTCCCTTGGACTGCTTTTCCAGGGGATGGGGGGAAATAAATGGAAAAAGAGTTATGATTTGTATCGTGATGGATGCCAACACAAATTGGGTAGCCATTTTTTTCGCTCTCTGTTAAAGGCTGCTACATAAAAAAGACCCATTATACATTACCACATCAAAGGACCATTCAAATTTCTATCATAAACAGTTCAGAGTAGGGGAGCCAGGGAAAAGAGGGACAGCTAAATTAGAGCAACCTTTTAAGACAACAAAATGGGGGTAATGCATTTTCAGGAATCAAAGTGAGTAGAGGGGCTGTGATGGTAAAGCACTCTTGTGTGGTCCCAGCTTCTCTGTCTCTTCCTCTCTCTCTCTCTCGTCTGGCTCGTCCTCCTTCTCTCACATTTTCCCGTCCCCCTTTTATGGCTCTAAGCCTATGAGCTGGCTTGGGCCCTTCCTTACTATACACCCAGTGGGGCTTTAAAAAGGCAGGGCCAGAGGTCTTAGCAGCCACACTCACTCTCTGCTTGTGCCTCTTTGGGTCTCGGTGTGCTGCGCTGAAAGCCGGCTGTGTCAACCTCTCCAGCCTCCAGGTTGCTCGGATTAGAGATGCAGACGCCACATTGCAGGACCAACAATCTCCTGCTTATCCTTCTGGGCCCCATACTGTTGGCTGTGGGCCGGGCCGCTATGGAGAGCCAAGGTGAGGAGACGACAGACTTATTATTGCTGCCTGCGGTTGGGATATTAGTAGCATTTTGTGGGCAGACAAATGGACGTGCAAGCAGGTAACCTCAACCTGGGAAAGGGTGAGTGTGTGAGGACAGACTTTTGCTTGAGAAATTTAACTGCGTTGCACTGTGTCAGTGTAGGTGCACAAAAGCGTGTGTTACTATATTTTTGTCTATACCTGTTTATGTAAAATGTGGGGTTGGCTGTTTGTCTTTCTGTTGTTTTTTCATCTTTGGCAGGAGGAATTTTCCTGTTTGACCTCCTTCACTGTGACTCTCAGTGGGCATGAATGGACACAAACCAAAGTGTCTTCTTTGCTTTTTTTGAGAAACCTCTTGTAACCCAAGGCTAAATATAATTCAAATTATCAGAAGAAGACAGAGAGAGATGCATGAGTGTGCAGGCACCCACAGAAACACTTGAAGCTTTTATGTACTGGAGCTTTACAATTCCACGCATACATAGACCACGATGCAAAATCTCTGAGATTCCCTCCTATGCATCCACAATCCCCACATACCTATCTCATTCCCCATTTATGTGTGTTTCCACATAGCAGCACTGTATGAACGTGAGAGAGAACCAGCCTATTGGGATGCTCAGGCCAGGGCAACACTGGATGCTGCGCTGAGACTCCGCCCTCGGGAGCACCAGGCCAAGAACCTCATCCTGTTCCTCGGCGACGGTAGGTCATGCTATCATTATGAAATCTATTCCAGCAAACATTCAACACTGACTTGACTGTGATATAAGTTTGAAAAGGCTACTTCCAGCCTCAATGACAAATACAGCTCAATATTCAATGCAAGACAGTGCTAGACAAGTGTGTTCAGTGTTTACTGTGCTCAGAATGGATAGAGGGAAAGCCCTTTGGACAGCAGACTGTGAGTGACTGGTAGTGCAGGTGTGTGTCTATATATGGGAAAGCTGGACAGCTTTAGTCAATTGTTCAAATGCTTAAAATCGATTACGTTTATGTAGACTTGACCAGAAAACGCATGGAGTTGTGTGAGTAATGAATCAAGTAGAAAGGCATTAATCTCATGTTGCCTCTCCTACCTGGTTCCTGACAAAGATTTGTCTCTTAACCAAGAAGTTTCTGATGCCTAAATTTAAAGCTTCTGTGACCACGGGCCACGGCAAGGCCC
Organism: Anarhichas minor; assembly: GCF_050575085.1. Classification (NCBI taxonomy): domain Eukaryota; kingdom Metazoa; phylum Chordata; class Actinopteri; order Perciformes; family Anarhichadidae; genus Anarhichas; species Anarhichas minor. The sequence continues at coordinate 10,865,976 of NW_027466456.1, forward strand.
GGATTGGGTTAAAAATTTTCAGTGCACTGCACCTTTAATACCGGCTCAAACCACTAAAAAGCCTACAGATTCTATATAAGGGTACATGTGGCAGTGAATGACTTACTGAGACCAAGGATTACCCCAAGATTACGACATTTATTATAACAATTAACAGGGTATTAAAATACAGGAAGTCCATCAAATCTAATAAATTAAAAAACCATAAAAGGTATCTAATATACTTGGTGACACAGGTTATAATAAAATAGGGTAACTAAATGAACAAACTACCAACACAAAACCATGCAAAACAAAACCATGCAAAACAAAACCATGAATATAACTAAATTGATAACATAAACAAAACAGCAGTGGCAGTCTCTCCTGCCTGCTCACTGCACAACCCCCATCCTGAAAGCCTCCATGTGGAGGTGTAACCCCCAGCCAATAACAGCGTGCAGGGTGTGCAGCCCATTCAAGTTGACAAATGATCCGCTTTGTCCCGCCGCTTGATGTCTGATACCGAGGCACAAGTCCCCTATTTAGCTCGGTCAGATACCAAGCAGCCGTATTAGACGGATGAGAATAAGTTGTGACATCGCTGTGTTTTCCCTTGCTCCTCTCTCACCTCTGCTGTTTGCAGAGTATAGCTCTGTGTCTGTTTACCGAGGCACACACACACACACACAAACAGAGAGGACAAGATGAAGCTTGCCCTTGGGCTGCATTTCTTTGTACTTTAAAACGTAACTGCTGTGAAATAATTAGAAATTAACATTTTATTTCTCTGGTTCACTGTTTTGTCCTTGTTAATGCTGCTTCTTCTCCTCATTCACTCTATAGCTTGCTCGACCATCGCCGCTGTCTCTCACTTGCTCGCTCATTGGGCTTAATTGAATTATGTGTGTTTACGAACAGCATCCGACAAATGTAAAATATTATACCTTTAAGGTGGCAGGAGCTGGCTGTCACCCTGAGGATCCACTCCTGTCGTGCTACAGTGTAACCTGGCATTTAGGCATTTGTGACTGTACTGTCTACCGAAGGTACAACTACTGCCACAAACTTTCCATCTGGATCGGATTTGATTGGAAGATTCTTCACAATAATTGTCACTGGTGTGGTATATTTACAGCTGGTGAGGCATGACGTTTTTTTTTTTTTTTTAAAGGGGAGCTGTTTAACGGAACAGAGATTTAAGAGTAAAGTTTTCTGTGAACCACTAGAATATCTGCTTTAAATCAGACCTACTTAGTCACATTTCTGGGTGGTCGAGGCTGAGTTTTCTTTGTGCATCTTTCCAGTAATGCCCAGAGCACGTTCTCGGTTTTATGACTATGATGTTGAAGGGAGAGTGCATCACTGTGACATGGGCTTCGTAAAGTATGGTTTTCAAAGTCAGGAGTGAAATACACGAGTGGACCACAGGAAGAGATAAAACAAGTCCCTTAATTGTTTTAGAAAATTAAAAGGCAAATACTGTATGTTTCATGTAATATATGCCAGATTGTGACATAGCAACTATACAGTATGTTCGACCAATAATGGTCTGAGCCTGCAAGAGTCAGTGTTGGTCTCTGTGCTGAGTTTGTTTGAAAGTGTAGTTCTAGAAAACAACCTTAAATGCCCTTTAGATTAGTGGATTCAGTTGATTCCTTGACATGCTTTCATTTAGTTTGTTTAGAGAATTACTGAATATTTTTTTTCTTCAATCTGAGTCTGAGCTTTTAAAACATACACATTTTAATAAATTTGGTCTGGATTTTAAGAAGTTTTCACAACAGGGCAGTATTCTGGGCACGGTGTCAGTTTCTGTAAGATCTGATTCAATATGTCAGTACACTGAGATAGTGAAGCTAAAAAGATAAATAGATGGACCCTATCAGTGACGTTGCCTGTAAATCATTGTCTCCCAGGGATGGGTGTGTCCACAGTGACGGCAGCTCGAATCCTGCGAGGTCAGATGGACGGCGGGTCAGGGGAGGAGACGATGCTCGCCATGGATACCTTCCCATATGTGGCCCTGTCAAAGGTGACCGCACAACACTGTTGACCTGTAGCTCATCAGGCATTATTCACTAACAAATTATCCAAATGTCGACTACAATACCATTTCTAATATGAAAGAGCCAGTAGGGTTTCTTCATGTAAGTTCAGCTGTGTTTTATGAATGATTTCTCCATTTCTTAGAAAAAAGGGTATTTTATAACTAATTCTGTGTCTATACTGTCACGATGAGTATATTTTTCAGTGCTATGTGAATTGTGTGTGTGTGTGTGTGTCTGTTTGAGTGTGTGTGTGTGTGTGTGTGTGTGTGTGTGTGTGAAGACAAAGCAATTCAGGGGTCACAGAGTGCAAGGCCATAATAAAAATAATCACTTTGGCCTGTTTACATGTCTTAACTAACTGTTAAAGTTTTTTTAAATGCGTATATATAAAAATACATTTATTTTTCCCATTTAAACTTATAATCGGCTAATACAAATCAAATGTTATTAAGGAGACGTTGTCACATCACATGAAAAGCTATAATAAATGACAAATCCTAATCACAACAGGAACATGTACAGGTGTCACTGGTAAATGATGAATGTGTGTATATGTTATTCAGGAGTGTATTTATGTGTCTGTGGTTCCTTGGTAAATCAGTACAGTGTGACACATGGAGAAAGAGGTAGAAAAAAAGAGTGGGTGGTTAAATGGTGTGTGTGTGTGTGTGTGTGTGTGTGTGTGTGTGTGTGTGTGTGTGTGTGTGTGTGTGTGTGTGTGTGTGTGTGTGTGTGTGTGTGTGTGTGTGTGTGTGTGTGTGTCTCCATTTTTTACATACTTTGGTCTTTTAACATGTTGCAACTTGCCTCATATTATCCCGCTCTGACTTAAATCGGTAAACCTATGGTGTTAAGGGATTTAGCTAAAAACAGCACTTAAACTGAAAATGCTGACATTGTGGTAAACAGGTTGGATTCAGCTACACGGACAAGTATAATCCCTGAATTATTGTGACTTAAGTGTAAGTGATAGTGTGACTTAGTCTGAGAATTCAGCATCGTTTGTGTTTCTGTGTTCTAACTTATATTAAAAAAATGAAGATACTACTTCAAATACATGTTTATTTCCTGTCCTTTACTCCACAGACCTATAGCGTGGATAAGCAGGTAGCAGACAGCGCCAGCACGGCTACAGCCTACCACTGTGGGGTGAAGGCCAACGCTAAAACAGTGGGGCTTAGCGCTAACGCAGTGGCCTACGAGTGTAACACCACCTTCGGTAACGAGGTCTTCTCAGTTCTCCGACGTGCTAAAGCTCAAGGTAAAGACACCTTCTGGCTTGGCTAAGTATGGCGGGTGTGCTGTGTACTCAAAAGGTCAACTGGTTTGAATTATATTCTTATCTCAAGCTATGCAATGACTATATCTGCCTTCAAATAATATACGAGGAATAAAGTGATATTTTTTTCTATAGTCTGCATACATCTTTATACTGAAGTATTTCCAAAAAATCCATAAAGTTTTAATTATGCAAAGTTTCTAGAATGCATCAAAGTTGAACTTGAAAGGGTTGTGCCAATAAAGCAATGTCATCCAAAGGCAACCATTTTTAAAAATGTAATTATTAATCATTGGAGCAGCAAGCATTACACAATATATCTAAGAAGCATTGATTTCCATTTTTAATTTCCGTAGAAACAACCTTAGACCGATAAGTCATATGGTTAACTGGAACCTCTTATACCTCTTTTAGTTGGCTTCATTACATAACCAGGAAGGACTGCAGGACTCTGGCTACACGCATTAAGAACTAAACTGTTACACTCTGATTTCAGTGTCTCTCTGCTTTGTCCAGGTAAATCAGTTGGTGTAGTGACCACCACCCGTGTCCAGCATGCCTCCCCGGCCGCTGCTTATGCCCACTCTGTCAGCCGCAGTTGGTACAGTGACGCAGATCTTCCTTCCAGCGCCCGCCGACAGGGCTGCGTCGACATTGCAACCCAACTGGTCACCAATGTTGATATTGATGTATGTTAGAACAACGACGTTTGGTGCATTTATTTTGTTAAGAGTTTAATACTTAATCTATGGAGTATTACTGGATTAAATTCTAGCCGTATAATCAAATAAGTATTTACACATAAGAATTAAGTTAAACACTTGGTAGTTTATTAGATCAACAGTTCTGTGAAAAACACTGCGCTCTATTGTTAGGGCAGTATAGTTTATCAGTACAATGACCATCATAGGCTATTAAATATAATGATCCTATTCTGCCTGGTGTCCCTTTAAGGTGATTCTCGGGGGAGGGAGGATGTACATGACACCAAAAGGAACTCCAGACCCCGAGTACCCTACCTCCAACTCTCGCAAGGGGGACCGCAAAGACAAGAGGAACCTCATTGACGTGTGGCTGAAGGCTAAACCAGTAGGATTTAAATAACATTGCTTTTGGATATTTCCATATATTTTAAGAAACGATTCAAGTGTCTACTGGTTTGATTTTCAGAATAAGAAATCACGCTATGTTTGGCACAGGAAGGAGTTTGATGAGATAAATGTTAAAGCTACTGACCGGCTCATGGGTGGGTATATTAACCTTTTAAGCCCGACCACCTTACAATGTCAAATTATTTCTTCTTTTGATTCTACAGTGCTCACAAAATATGATTTCCTTCTTTTTGTTGGTTCCAGGTCTGTTTGAGCCAAAGGACATGCGATTCGAGGTTTTCCGGAACAGCACACGTGACCCCTCCATTGTGGAGATGACAGAGAAAGCCATACAAATCCTCAGCAAGAATCCGAAAGGATACTTCCTGTTTGTGGAAGATGAGTACTATATCAACAGTCCACTAATGCAAAATCTCATCAAGCTTGTCATGATGAGAGTATTATCAGATTTTAAGAATACAAGGTTGTCAATATAAAACCGGGAATTAATTCTGTAATTTTTTTTAAATTTAAAGGGAAAAACAACATGTAGCATAATCCAACAGGCATTTTCCTTTTAGCTTCTACTAAAATGAGTCCAGTGTAGTACTAGTGGGATGTTTTGAGGCAGGTCTAATTTTCTTGTTTTTGTGGTTTTGTTTTACGAGGGAGAATTGATCATGGCCACCATGATGGCATTGCCAAATTGGCACTGACAGAAGCTGTGATGTTTGACCGAGCCATTCATCGCGCTGCGCAGCTAACGAGGGAATCTGATACTCTCACTGTGGTCACTGCTGACCACTCCCACGTCTTCACTTTTGGCGGTAGCACACCTCGAGGGAATCCCATCTTTGGTATGGTTCAACGCAAACACTTGAACGCAGTCCAGATTGAAATTGGCATGAAAATCATACTGAGAAACATGAGATTGTTGTGGAATATTTCTTATGACTAGTCGGGAGAAGAAAGTTGAGGTTTTCTATCAATATAAAGTAAAACAGAGTTTTGATGAACGATCAAGGTTTGTAAAGTCAATTTATTTGCTTGCAAGCAAAGAGAACAGTCTCACAGACACATTGCAGTGATCTGTATGAGTGCTCTGCATAACAGTCTCAATGCATGGACATTTATACTCAGACAGCTTCCTGTTATCTGCTTTAGCTAACAAGAATACACAAAGAACACAGTTAAAGGCAGGTCATCCTTCGAGCCTTAGTATACTTAATTTAAGACAGTCAGGAAGATGCTTTATCTCCTGTTTGCAAATCCCTTTGTTCACAGTTTTCCTTACAATAATCAGTTTAAACTCACAACAGATGCTTCCTTTGAAGCCACTGTGACATCGTTAAAATGACCATTGCAGAGACAGAATAGACATTCTTTACCCTCACACATCATATCTGCATGCAAAGGTTTACGCCTTTACAACTTCAGATATCGCGTCACAAAGGAAGTCAAAAGTATTTCAAACTGAGGATCTCTGTTAATCAAGGCCTCTCTGTGTCTCTGTCTTACGAAGAAGAAAGAAACAGTGCACAATGATAACAGATAACAAGACACCTGGATACTAAACTAATTAAAGTCATCTACTGAAACTACAGTTTGGTGTCTGCACTTTTAGGACTTACATTCTTTAAACCTTCACATGAGACTATGACATATTTTCCCATTACAAGATTTACAAAGTAAAGTAAATAATTTGTATTCAGATGCAAACCCTACATCAAAAATAGCAGAATTTGAAGCTTCAGTTTTGTATTTGTCTCTTAAAGTACATGCGAGTCTGTATGCTTGTTTTGCCTCTAAAACGATAATGTGACCGATGTATTATTACTCAACTTCTCTGCCATTTTTTGTCATTCAGGCCTTGCACCAAAGAAAGCTGATGACAAAATGCCTTTCACCAGTATCCTGTACGCCAACGGCCCCGGCTATGTCCATGTAAATGGAACCAGAGGGAACATCACAATGGTGGATTACTGTAAGCACAAACTAATGTATTTCAGATGTGGCTGTCGTCTGCGCTGATGTGTGTAGAGAAAGCGTGAACTGATGTGGTTACGGTTGACTCATGCCTGTGTCTTGCTCTGGAAAGCAAAGATGACATATGATGTTCATGCCATTGCTGTCCTCTGTTCTGTTTTCAACATAGGCCTTAACTGTATTTAAAAAAAGCTATTTGTATTTCTTTGTGGAACACTGGACAGCAATGATCCAGTTCCTCCTCCTCTTGTTCTGCACCATTTGCTTTAATCTTTGCATGAGTGTGTATACTTGAAGGTGGAAATACCACTATTCAGGGATGAAATGCCTTTTAAAACCCCCAAAGTTTTTGGAACCAGTAGTTCAAAAATGCACTCTCAACCCATCTGGCATCTTAAGTAAACATGCATTTAAAAGTGAGGGACATAAAACTTTATGTATGAAGCACTGTAAAAGTCAGCATTTATATTCTGCTGAAGACTATGTTAGTTAGTTATTTTGTCCACAATGTGGAATTTAAAAAAAGCCGTCATTTCATCAAAATGATCTAATAATGTTCGGAGTGTTGAAAATAATTAAATTTAATAAGGTAAATTACAGAAGACTTGCAAAACATAATTGCATTGGCAACAGCCAATAAGGTGAAAATAATCGTATAGCTATAGGTACTCTCTAGAGTGGATGATATATGACACAGTCAAAGTGAAGTTAATCTGGACAGACATCATGGTTAATTTACGGTGACATAGTCTATAACAGCATCTGTTTTGTATTAACAGTTGATGATCCCAGCAGAGAGTTGTCTAAAACAGTGTTTGGTTACATTCTACATATAACACGTTTCTCTCCAGACGATGAGGAGTACATGCAGCAGGCTGCCGTCCCATTGGATGCTGAGACGCACGGCGGGGAGGATGTGGCTATCTACGCCAAAGGCCCAATGGCTCACCTCATTCATGGGGTAAAAGAGCAGAACTACGTGGCACATGTCATGGCCTACGCTGCCTGCTTAGAGCCCTACAAGAACTGCCCTCCTCACCCCCACAGCCGCACCTCGAGCGGGTGTGTGAACACAACCCCGAGCCATCTATTTGGCCTGCTTAGCCTCCTCTGGTTACTCAGATGACCACCGAACACACACACACACATCAACACAAACACTTACACAAATACATTGTATGCATACAGCAATACAGACACTTGATGCACTTAACATTTATTGAGTACAAGCACACACAATCACTGTATGCACACAGGCTGGCAAGTCAGGACACAGGGATAGACAAATACAGTACTATATGTGTTAACAGAAATACTCACATACATCGTGATCACCCAGTGTATTCCCAGTGTATTCACATGAGTTGTAACCTCAAGTGAATCCAAAATGCAGGCTTTAACATGCATGTAGTAGCTTTTATTCAAATACAAACATACAAACATGCAGGCATTGCAGGCTAGAACGTAGACAAATATGCAAACGTTCATTTTCACGAAGGTGGCTCTATAAGAAACACTTCATGCAACTTTTGTCATTGCAGAGCCAGCTGCATTTACTTCATAAGGACTATTTCAAGCCTGTACTTGGAACATGACTACTAACTTGCACTAACTATTTCTTTCATTAGTTAGCTTGATTTGTATACTCTTCTTGTTTTCCAACATTAAATACATACTCTGTGAGCACTGTGCTCGCTCAGAGCTAGTTAACACTTGCAAGGAGCTGTAATTTTCTATTTACACGCAGTATTAATGTGAGGCTTTACCCAGAATAACTTGAAACAAGCAAGCAGGCGGAGGGCTCACTGTTCATCTTGTGGACATTTAGACACACAGCTGCTGATGTACATGATCGTCATTATCCGGAAGGAATAAATGACTATATGATGGTAACAGAAACCTGAACTACGAGCCATCGTGCCATGCCAAGCTGCAACACCAACAGACCTTACAAGAACTCATGAAGATGCTGTACCTCTTTCAGGAGTGAAAAATATGTAACTTTTCAGTTTTTTATCAAGTTTGTATCTTGACCTCATTGGTTTCCAAATAGTAAATCTGTTTTCTGCTGGATCACTTGATATGTAATCTATTTGGATTGTACATGAATGTATTTTGTAAGCAAATATTTTTGTCAATGTATTTTTATACTGCTTTGCAAATGTTACTTAAATAAGCATTTCAACTTTTTCTTGGCGAGTCCTTTCTCCAATTCAACAAATTGCTAAAATATAAATATATGAACATGACCATTCTCATGGCATCAACAAAATACAGCAATAAACAGGAGAGTTCAGTGCATTTTTGCATCAATTCATACCCTTCAGTGAAACTTAACTTAATTAACTTTTACCTTCCTGTAATTATGCCACACTATAACAACAGTAGAGAAAATAATCTTATATTTCAGCGACTTTCATGGCTTCGGCCATTTGGAGACACTCGAGGTTATTCTAATATCCCACTTCACAATTGAAGGCGTGCTTTGAAGCTATTGCCCCCACGGCAACCTATATAATAAACAGGTCCCTGTCTGCTGCGGTTCTTTCCAACTACCTATGAAGCTCTATATGAAAACCTTCCAGTCTGACTTCAGATCTTCCTGACCAGGCCTACCAACCAAAACTATTCAGAGGTTACAATATGTCCAAAGCAATGCCGCAGCTGACAAGCATGTGAGATGTGCCTTCTTGTTGCTGGGGCCTGTGGTAGAAAAAACTATTCAATAGTACAGAGTGAGTCCTATTGAAATTGAGAAAAGAAGTTTGTCTTAAAAGTATCTATTCTCTGCACAGAGAAGGTTCAATCGTCATACAGACCGCAATGCGGTCTGAAGGAGGAAGGCACCCAGAGTGTTGGTTGTGTACGACTTATAAAGGCCTTGAGCACATGGTGGGGTAGGAGGAGTTCATCATTAAGACATTTGGACGACCATTCTTTGATTGACCATTGAAAGGTTAAATGGCTGCACCCACATTCAGCTCTTATCTAAGTTGACAATATCATGTCCTTGATTAAGCCCCACACCCACCCACCCACACACACACACACACACACACACACACACAATACTACTCAACTCTGAGTGGACCCTCACTGACCATGTCTGACATTGATTAACTTTGTCAACACAAAAAGAGCCATAACACTGAGTGGTCAGACAATAAAAACAGATAGTTAAGTCATAGTGGAAATTAACCATCACAGGCCTTGCTTGTGGAATCAGCTCCCAGGAACAATTAGGGCCTCAGACTCACTCACTGTTTTAAAATCTAATCTAGAGTAAAAATGGACGATAAAGCAGGTTATGCTTTAGGGCGGGCTACCTTGTGATTGACAGGTGGCTACAACTAATACGGCGACTGTACGCCACTCATCTGCAGTGCAAATATGGTCACTTTAGTTCACTGGTTGCAAAAAGCCAAGATAGTGACGGCCGAAATCTAAGATGGCAATGCCCGAAATGCTGAACTCAAGGCTTCAAAACGGCAGTCCACAAACCAATGGGTGACTGCGTCCACTTCTTATATACAGTCTATCGAATCACATGATCCTCTCTGCCTTCCCTAGTGTCCTGACTCATGTGAGTTTACTTTTTTAATTTGTTTTTTATAAATTTTGTTTACATTTCAACTTAAATATTTTGTTAATGATTTAATTTCATTCTTTATAAATGCATATTTCTTTTTTGTAAATTGATCAGTTTTAATGTGATATATTTGTTTTTACCCTGTGTGTGAAGCATCTGATATTTGATTGTATTTTAAAGTTTGCTATGTAAATTAAATTCCTTATTATTAGTATTATAAACAAATGGTTAATCTGTTAAAAAACAGAGGCCTATATGTTAATATAAGATGTATATTGTAGAATTGCAATGCAATATATCATAATATAGTACCACAGTGGCGGCTGGCCAACAGAGGGCCATTGGGTGTGGCCCCACCTTGAGCGCTCCTCCTTGAGTGACAAAAAAAATTAAATTATAATAATAATACATTTTACAAATTGTCAACATTTGTGTTTGTGAAAAATGGAATGTACCCAGTAATATTTGTAAATTATGATATCTGCGCAAAATATATGCTTTTCCTGCATGTCTCCATGTCTCAGCAGCGCTGGGGCCATGGATACATGGCCCACAAGAGGCGGGTCTATGAAGCAGTTTAACCAATTGCTGATTAAAGATATAAATGTTGTGACATACAATTTAGCCAATCAGCGTCCTCAAATAGATTCAGCTCGGGTCCAAAGTCGCCAAAGCTGCGCGTTCTCGTCAGGAGAAGTCTACATCCGAGCGCGAGCGCCAGCGCGAGCACTACTCCTCCAAGGCCCGTTTGAGAGGAGAACTTTGGCGGAGAGTCTGCAGGCCAAAGAGCTGATCCCAGATCAGCCTGACCTCACAATCAGACAGCAGACTAGCGGGAAAGGGAAGCAGTACATGCGAAGCTTCTCTACTAGCTGTACCAGACAGGTTTGTCTAGCTGGATGCAGTCATGCTAATAACGTATTTAGCTTTTTAAAACAACGGGGACAGATCCAGCACGGACAGTTAGGGAGTGAGGGATGAGGAGGTAAGGAAACATGAGAACACCAGGACAAACATGGAGAACTCTGTCAAGCTACATATTAGGCAAAGTGAACATCTTTTCTTCTACATAGTTGTCCTCAGTCTCATCTGCTTAACAGTGAAAACTCACCATAGCTTAATTTAACATCAGTATTCCTAATTACACTTCATGTTTACTTCTCCTGATCTTTACCTCCTATAACAAGGTCCATAGGGGCATCTCAATAAATAAACATGTTATATTATATTATATTATATTTTATATATACATATGTATGTGTGTGTTTTATATTATACTAAATATTATTATATGATATATATATATATACTGTATATATATATATTATACTGAATTGCCTGTGAGGGTGACAAAAATAAGATGTCCTGACGTGTTTATCAAAGTTTTATTTACTACTTTTTTTCGTGTTGGAATAAATGTTAAATATTTAACTGCAAAGTAGTAATGCGTGTTTGATACCTTCATTTTTTTTTTGCATTAAATCATTCTGGGATGTTTGCTGAAACTGATTGGATGTGGCACAGCCCTACCGAGAACATTTTCCACCAGCCACCACTTTAGTACCATAAAACACTGTAATTATTGTCATCACATGAATATTTATAGTGGCTATAAAACGATTTTGAGTAAAGCTGCTTCAGGTTAACATTCAACATAACGTGTGCCTTTACGTTACACACGTAACGTTAAGGATGTAGACTTAAGTCTACATCCGTAAGTTCCTTACCAGAACTCATAAACGCAACAATAAAAATAGATAACTGAAACATTAGATCACAGTTTAGATCAATGATTATGAAACCTCATGGCCATTTCCTGCCTAACGTTGAAAGGCTCCTCCATGTGCCCTTTGCTCCTTGCCTGCAACTATAAAGGACAAGCACTTCAGCGCTCTTTTTTTATTCACATACAGTCAACGCCATGGCCAGCCAACATAAACTTCTTTTTACTGGATTATTGATTTCTATTTCAATGAACTGGACTTTGTCCATTTCAGGTAAGAACTGTTACATATTGCTACTGTTAGACTAAAATGAGGTATCTGCAGAAACTAAGAATGTTCCCTCTCAGATGTCACGTTAGCCTTATACAACTGGATTTCAAGGATAACACAAAGACATGCTCTGTTCCAGCACACAGTGTAAATAGTTATACGGGCTAAAGAATGATAATAGTTATTTTATTCATTTGTTACAACAATTTTATATATAATAGAGTGTGTCTATAAAAAGCAAAGACTGAGCAAGGTCACATAATCAGCCTTAGTTTTTAATTCTCATTCATCTTAATGGTATCTTGGGATCATGGGAAAACACTTTTATTTCTTATTTTTTCATGACCGTGATGTAAGAATTGATTTTCATACACCTGTTCTTGCAAGTCAGACACAAATAAAATACAAATCACCTGCATGGCCCATATATATATTTAAAATGTAAAAGCACATTTAATTAAGTCACTTGTGATTGTGTTTAACACTATATTGTCTTTTCTTGCTTTTAGAGGAAGAGCTCCATGCCAGCTACTGGAACAACAAAGCGAGACAGGCTCTTCACACTGCCCTGAATGTTCAGCCTAATATTCATCAAGCCAAGAACATCATCCTCTTCCTGGGGGATGGTGAGTCTTTTCCCAGCATTAAAGCTGTTTCTTTCATTTGTAGAGCATTTTTCCTTTCAGAAGCCATTATCACTTGAAAGTGTGAGTCTCGCCATTATTATGGTGTACTTCCCCATGGTAGAGAGAGAATTCAATGCAAACCAAATGCACTATATGACCCCAAAGAGCAAGGAGATGAATGTTGACATCTGATCACCAGTAGTTATTACTGCTTGGAAAGCAAAGCGTAGCGAAATAAACTGAGGCTAAACCACAGTCTACACTGCATGTCTAGCTATTTCCACATGTGTCCTTAACTGATCTGAACACCAACAAAGGTAAATCGCTGCAACAGGTTTAGAAAACGTTCCATGCATAGCTAGCATTTTAGAAACTCGCCTATTAAATTAGATCCAACTCCCCTTTAGTACTTAAATCTCTGAACTGGTAGGATTACTGATATAAGATGTATTATGACACACACAGATAAAGGAATCACTGCTGTGTACTTGCTTTGGTTAACTCCATGATCAAAGATCAGAATCTGTCAGATTCCCTGCACAATTTGAATTAATCAATTATGGATTTATGGTTACAGCTGCCTCCACCCCAACCCACATATCTGCTGACAACAGCCTATTTAAGATTTTATCAGTATTTGGGATTGATCAGTAACATTTAATCACCTCATAAGTGACATGTCTGTGAAAGAAGTTGTGCCGTTAATGACTTGGGACTTTAGCAACTGACAGTTCATTTTATTAAGCATTTTGCAGATCTATGATGAAATACGATACAAAGAATTGTTTAATCTGATGGTCAACTTGATAAACATAATGACCTCCTGGGAAAGTATAGACTAAGAGAAAAATAGGTTATTTGTTTTAGCAAATGTAGGTCCTAACATTAGATGCAGAAGGAATTTAGCTTGACTAAAAATTCCTAAAGATTGCCAAGCTCTGGCAACAAATGTTGGACCGGATCCCCTGGATTTTTCATGAAATTTATAAAAAAGTATAATCAAGTTCGTAAAGGAGTAGAAATGTGGAATATTGCTGTTTTTGCTTTGCATATTCTCCACCATTTGTGATTGCAAATAACTCAGATGTCTTTCACCACCTTTTAAACTCTAACATCAGCTGAGCCTTATGAGGTTCAGGGTGCACAATGGCAGCCCTGTGCCTGCCCGGCCTGTTCTTTAACACTCAGGTGTGTCTCCACCTATTTCCAGGTATGGGAGTAACGACAGTGACTGCTGCCAGGATCCTCAAAGGCCAGTTGGCAGGGGAATCTGGGGAGGAGACCAGTCTGGCTATGGATACCTTTACTCACCTGGCGCTGTCTAAGGTCAGCCCACTCTCCCTGACGCATTCAGACTTCTATGTGTGTTTCAACTTTCTGAATGAGGATAAGATGCATGCACTTGTGGTGAAAAATTAGAAATCAACAAAACAGACTACAGAAGGCTACATTCATACCACACTAACAAGCCAATTATAGGTTTTGCCTCTTTTGCTGAATGTGGGGAAAGATTTTAGTTTGAATGTGAACAGGCTGTATTTTGAGGTTGGCAAGACTGTTATTATAATCATGTCATGGTGACACAAGCAGCCTGTTATCAATATGTCTTGGGTCTGACTCTTGGCCTGTAACACTGGCTAACACAATTTCATCAAAATTCATGAAATGCCAATGAATGCCTGACATGCAGTGTTGTCAGCATGACCAATATGAAGATAACATGTGTCTTCCATGGACACAATATATGGTGAAAGCACTGAATTGAGTTTAGGCAAAATAACTTAAACTCCAAATGCCAGGTGTTTTATTTCAAAGACAGTAACTCAATTGCAGTTATTAATGTTCCTAAACTTAAGGGTATTGCTTGTTTGAGTTGAGGGTACATGTACATGCCCACCTAGTCGAAAGGATGTAATCTGAGTGTAAGTAACTGGATAAGAGCACTTGCTAAATGCCTGAGATGATAAATACTCACGTTCATTTGTGTGAATCTATTTGACCCTTGCAGACGTACAATGTGGACCAGCAGATGCCAGACAGCGCTGGCACAGCCACAGCTTACTTGTGTGGTGTAAAGGCCAATTCCGGCACCCTGGGTGTCACTGCCGCCACCCCAAAGGGCAACTGTAGGGCTGCCTATGGGAACGAAGTCACATCGGTTTTGAACCGCGCCAAGAAAGCAGGTAGGATCATGCTTCACACAGCTTTACTTTATACTGGTTTCATGCTCTCATACTGTAAGGATGAGTCTTTGTTGATGTGTTATTCACTAAGGACATTTAGTCAGACAGGTCAGTATTACTCTGTACATATACGTTTTTGCTGGTTTGTACATGTTAAGAGGATGTAAGGCCGCTGTCACTCACAACATCTGTCCTTGTGACCTAACCTTATATGGATAACATCTGTATTCACTGTGGTGTGATCTTTTTTTTGGTGGTAAATAACATCTCATAAGTGTATATATATCTATGTCAATATTTACGGCATGAAAAAAATGTTGACCACAGCTGCTCTGTGTTTTTGCAGGAAAGTCTGTGGGAATTGTCACTACAACCAGAGTGCAGCACGCCTCTCCTGGTGCAAACTACGCTCACACTGCCGACCGAAGCTGGTATTCTGACTCCGACCTCACCCCTGAGGCAATCCAAAATGGCTGCCGTGACATTGCCTACCAGCTGGTTCATAACGTAGAGATAGATGTAAGTCTTAATATAAAGGTAATTCCGAAGCAGAACATCAGAGCAGCGACTCAATAGAATTCATATCCATGGCTATGCATATAGCTCTCTAGTCAGAAAATGACACCTGTCAGATCAGCCAAGACCAAACAGCAAGTCTAGTTCTGGTTGTTTGGAAAACGCATGTAGAGTAAACCAACGAGATAGTAAGGCTTATAGTTGGAATATCACTCTGGATTAGAGAATCTGCTAAAAGCTTAAAATGCAAAGTATGAATATAGGCCTATAACTGTCACTGTGGCATTTGATTCCAGGTCATTCTTGGTGGAGGTCGTCAGTACATGTTTTCGAACACCACGGCAGACCCTGAGTATCCAACTTATAGAGGAGACCGAAATGATGGACAAAATCTTGTTTCAGAGTGGTTAAAGAACAAAATGGTAAATTGTCCCTCTGGCTGCAACTACATTTTTCGCTATAGAGTTGTTAAAAAAAAGTTTCCTCCCCCAACCCTTCCAGAAACTTCCAATTAATGTCTTTGTTTTTATTCATTACCTCCAGAATGCTAAATATGTTTGGAACAAAGCTGAATTTGATGCCATCAATCCTGCGAATACAGACTTCCTGATAGGTAAGAAGTACAATTTCATTCACAATCAATTAATCATTGAAGACACTTTTCAATAAAACCACTAAAGGTTTGCCTGAGCTGTCCTTGGACAAATTGGTTCAGGGTTTTGATTAAAAATCATCTTCTATTTTACAATCTCAGTTTAATTGCAATTTAGAGCCATAACACAAGTTGTTTTTGTTTGTTTTTCAGAAAAACTCAATGAATGCACATTTAATCATGTCGTGGCGCTAACACTGCCAGCTCTATTAGAAAAATTAGGAATGTGTTTCTGAGTTCTTCAAACTTGTTTTTTCTGGATTTAGGTCTCTTTGAGCCCAAAGACTGCCGCTACGAGTTGGAGCGCGATGCATCCATGGACCCCTCCCTTACGGAGATGATGGAGAAAGCAATTAAGATTCTCAGCAAGAACCCAAAGGGATTTTACCTCTTTGTAGAAGATAAGTGTTATTGTTAAAAGTTAAACACACTAAGCTCAAAACCATTGAAAACTAAAACCTCGCCCACCCTTCCAATAGAAGATATATTAGGTTTAAAACATATACTTTTGAAGTTATGTTACAGTAAATACGTGGTACATCAATGGGAGTTAAAAAAACAAAACAGATCACTAATATGAGGGATATTCTGCTGATGCTTATTTAAGAATTGCTTTCTTTTGGACTTTAAGCGGAAGAATTGACCATGGTCACCATGACGGGAGGGCCAAACTAGCTCTCTATGAGACTGTTGAGTTTGACCGGGCTATCGGGCGAGCAGCTGAACTCACCAGTGAGCTAGACACCCTGTCTGTGGTCACTGCTGACCACTCCCATGTCTTTGTCGTTGGAGGATATTCTGCCAGAGGAAACTCTATTTTAGGTAAAGTGCACTCTTAGAATTTGATAAGAGCTGAGGTAAAGGAGGTTTTATAATAAAAAAAATGAAAAACATCTGCTTTCCAGATGTGAACAAACCTGTAGATACCAATTTGTCCTGTGATTTACAGGAGTGTCTCGCATATTAGCAGACGACAAAAAGCACTTCACTACTGCTGTGTATGGAAATGGCCCAGGATACCGAGAAGGACCACGCCCCGATATGAATGAGACAATTTCATGTAAGTGAGACAAAGTAATTTAGTAGCTCCATCTTGTGGTGTAACAGCATACCTATTGTAGAGGCTCGAAGAGCCAAGTTATGGTGTGACACAAATGCCACTCATATTTAAAAAACGTGTTATAGCGTCAAGGAAATGTTGTTTCTTGGAAATGTTTCTTTTAAAAGGACAGCGATTAACTCGAGTGTAACAACTTTATCAACTGTATCCTATGAACTGTACACCAAATATTGTTTCTCTGCAGTGAGCATGTAGTATTTTGTACAACAGCAATGCACATTTTTAATTGTTTGCAAAAACATAATGAGATGGGGGATCACAGCAGATGGCTTAGAATTTTTTTCCAGCAACAAATAAAAAACAGAAGAACCAACAATAACTTATTATATTATAAGCATAACAGGTAATGTATAATGCTCTAGAAAAACTTTAACTTTATAATCATTCTATAATAATTAAGAAATCAGTCAGTCAGTCAGTCGGTCCAACAACTTGGTGCCATACACTTTAATTTACCTTAGACTGTTAACTTTGGGAATGATCCTTAACAACATAATGCAATTATACAGTATGCAATGAATACTACAACTGTAAAACTTATCATATTCCATTTTTGCTGTGTGTCAAAGATCTGATTAAGTAGTTTGCCATTTAGCTGCATTGGATTTCATTGTCGTTTTGTGCCAGAAAACTACTATAATGCTCCTTTGTCCTTTTCTTCCTCAGCAACTAATGAGTATCTTCAGCAGGCTCCTGTTCCTCTTGAATCAGAGACCCACAGCATAGAAGATGTAGCCATCTTTGCAAAAGGCCCCATGTCACATCTTTTCCACGGGGTCCAGGAGCAGAGCTACATTGCCCACGTCACTGCTTATGCTGCCTGCCTGGAGCCCTACGAGAACTGTGATCTGCCCCCACCCGACCACGCTGGATCCATCCACCCCAGCCTCCTGCTCCTCCTGATGAGCCTCCTTCTCCTCTCCCTCTGCTCTGTCTGAGATGACAGCCTATGCAAAATGTGTCCTGACCTTTGAATAGCTGTGCTATCTGACATTTGATTTAAAAAAGTGTTGTTCTTTACACCAGTGGTTCTCAACTGGTCTGGCTGCGGGACCCACCATCACCCCTTAATGACAAGCCGGGACCCACGACCCATATATATATATATATATATATATATCTATATATATATATATATATATATATATATATATATATAATTTGGGTATATCTATATTCAAGAAGTCTAGTAGTAGTAACGTCTCTGTGTAGTAAACAACTGTCAAATCAAATAAAGAAAGTACACATCAATTATATTTTAACAAATAATATTCTCATTTTTCAAATTTAACTGGATGGATTATAAATAATACATAGATATACATAAATAAATGTTCTTCTCATTTCAAGTAAAATAACGGCTGGATTAAAAAATAAATTACGTAACGAAATTCAATTTAGAAAAATAATTTTCACTGAATTGCCCTTCAGCTTTAACTTCACCCTGAATGAACTGAAAAAGCCACGATATTATATTTTTTTCATCTACTAAAAAGAGAAATTAGTGTTGAATAATTCACCTCTATGAGTCTGTCCAGTCAGAGTCTAATGACTCTGGTGTCTCTGGATATTTCTCTCTTTTGGAAATCATCCTATGATTTGACTTTCACATCTCACAGCTCAACAGTCCTGCTCTGCTGTCTCTATCCTCGTCTCTCCCCGTGTGTCACGGGGTACATCCCAAGTCTCTTAATTCTCATTTCCTCGCTCCTTGATCCTCGCTTGAACCGGAAGTTGTTCCGCGCCGCCATATTGACGGCCGTCCCAAAGCTCTTATTTAGCTCTGAGGAGCGAGGATCGAGGAGAGAGGAGGGATCTCTGAGGAGCCATGAGCGAGGACCCACGAGAACAGACTTCCAGGAAGTCTTTTAACGGCCGACACGCCCCCTCATTGTTCATCTGTCATGTGATTGGATGCTGCAGCCGATCGATTGATGAGATTTTTTTCAACATGTAAACAGTGAAGACTGATCACAGATTACACTCAAGCTTTATATTTGATTCGTTTCTGATTCAACATCTGGTTTAAATAAATGTTCATTGTAGTCTGAACAACAAAAGGACCACAAACAACTTTCTACATTTATTAGAAAGATTTGTGTTTTGATGATCTGAACTTTTATTATGGAAACAATTAAAGTCAGAGGGAACTGGAGAGACGAAACACTTATTTATATATATATATATATATATATATATATATATATATATATATAGAGAGAGAGAGAGAGAGAGATGGAGAGACGAAACACTTTTTACATCATTTATCATCATTTCATTCAGTCAGGTGAGGCTGTTCATTCCTGATTGTCGGGTTTGATGAGTTTTATCATTTAAGAGAAACAATAATCATATTCTGGGTTATTTAATATCGAAGTCACAATCTGAATTTCAAAACGTACAGACGCAAATAATTCATAAATAAGATGATCGCATTCCGCCGGTAGAAATGCATCCTGTGCTTATAAACAGAACACAGTTTGTAAACAGACTACAGAGAGAAACACCTCTATGGTGATTACTGTGTGTCTTTATTAGTTATTAGTATTATTAGTTACTGTTATTAAGTACAGTGATCATGTGAACAGACACAAACTTATCAAAAGTCTCTCCAGCTGTTAAAGCCGACTGACAGCTGATCCAGCTGTGATCATCAGCACCATCATCAGAAACAGACGTCACTTCACATGACGCAACTGAGGAAAGGACGTCTCATGTCTCTTAAAAGATATTTCCTCGTTCCTCGCATGGTTTCCTCCATGCATCCCTGGTGGGAGGGACTAAGACGCAAGGAAAGGACGCAAGTGAGGGAAACGGGATGCAATTAAGAGACTTGGGATGTACCCACGGTGTGTGTACATCTCACTCAAGTCAGGAAACTTGTCAGAATACTCATATTTGATTGGCTGAGCTTCATCACGTGATGTGATTCACAACGCATTGGTCTGTGTTTTTCCTGCACCGCTGAACAAGTGCCGTAAATGCTGGAATAATTCCGCTGCATAAAAAATGCCTTCAAAATAAAATCACAACTTTTTTTTTTTTTTCTTTTCTTTGTCAGGCAAAGGCCCACGACCCACTGAAAACGGGTCCGCGACCCACTTTTGGGTCGCGACCCACCAGTTGTGAATCACTGCTTTACACTGTATGTTCTATGTTCTATTTAATAGCTGTATAGTTGCACAATTTTGAGATCAGTGACATTTTAAGCATTTCTTCTTGTTCAGATAACCTTGTCATGAAATCAACCAGTTAATCAAACACAACCGTCTTTATGAGTCTTTATTTCACGTCATTTTCTCTTATCATGTTTTATGATGTCAGGCTTTTAATTTTTTCTTACAAAACCTTAATTGGTATATCCAGCCTGTATTAACGTAACATTGACAGCGTATGGTATCAAGGCAATTGCTTTTTCACCATAGCGAGAGTGTTTGTTTGTGTTCCGGGCAATAGGTGCTCCCTCTTTGGGAAGACAGAAGAGCAGAAAGTGCTGTTAGAGTGTCTTTAAAACGCCGTTTGGTAGGCTATTTCTTCGCTTACGGCCATACCACCCTGAACACGCCCGATCTCGTCTGATCTCGGAAGCTAAGCAGGGTCGGGCCTGGTCAGTACTTGGATGGGAGACCGCCTGGGAATACCAGGTGCTGTAAGCTTTTTATTGTCTCATCCCAATCACCCAACTTGACAGGGCAATTGCCATTGTTGTAGGCCTATCTATATATATATATATATAATAAGCATATAGGTCACATTTATGTCACCTTCCATTGCTATTATGCAAATAGTGTACTTTTAGGTGGCTTGTGAGTGTCTTGTTACTAAAACATAACTTTATAAAAAAGTATGCAATGAACTCACAAGACACAACATTTATTGTGGGATAATCAAACCAAAAATAAACATAGTATTTTGCCCAAAACATAAAGTATGTCTTTGCACAATCCCTGTAGCAAACATTTGTGCCATAAACCTTTTGACTGAGAGTGAATAAAACAACTGCAACATGTGATTTTTAACTGGAAATTAGGGTATATCTAAGATTATATGCTTAATAGGTCATCTTAAATTTTGATTCAAACTTTAAGTAGAAGGAGGTGATAAGCAGTCATACAGGAACTGGCTCTGATAAGTAGATAAAACGTGAAATGAAAGCATTGTCCAATCAGAGAAAGCAAAGGGCGGGACCTCCGCCTGCTGCCAGAAAGGAGGAGGAGTTTGTGTGCTTGGAGGGAATTTCAACGAAAATAGTCGTCTTTTCCTCGAGAGCTAAGATTACTTGGATAAACAACCGGTCAAAACAACAGCGGTACATCTCTTACACAACTAAGGATACAACACAACGACAGTTGGCTAACTGCACATGCAAACGTAATTTAATGAGTGCAGTTGAATATGTTTCTGCAAGTCCTCAGTCGTAGCATTCTTAGCTCGCCTCGATGAAAGGTTATCCGTAGCTTGCTGCATGGGCTCTCAACGATGGGCTAATTCGGAATATGCAGATACTCGACCGTAGACATTTAACACTGGGATAAACGTTGGTCATGGATCGAAAGAAGAGGAGGCTCGAAGGTCAACTGTGTAAAGCTGTGAAGGATGGAGAACCGAGGTGACGTTCAGCTCCCTCTCTCTTTGTTTTGTCTAGACATGCCTTTTGTTGATGCGACGCGACAGATCGTACACGCATTTATTTGCGTAGCGAGCCGTCTTACACGATCTTAACGTAACCCTAGTTATGCTCCTGATACAACAGTGGTAGCAAATTGAGTGTTTCATGAATGAAACACGTTTTTTCAGTCCTTGCTTAAATATAATCACTTCCTTAGTACGTGTTTGGGGTCTGTGAAGTCCTCAAAACCACGTAACTTGAACTGAAACGTGTTTCCTGTTTTTGCATTTTGTTTAAATATGCATTAGCATTAAGGGTCTGCTCGTGACCACGGTTTCCTTTTAAACGGTGCAGTTTGTGTTTGATAATGTCCACATGTACTTTCAGGTTGTTGCCCTTTTGCACTGTAACGTTAACACGTCTCACTCATGCACTAGCCTGAAGACTGCTCTAAAGATATAGTGTATCATATGTTGTACACATAAAGCCAGCAACCTGAGGTAAACTAACATTGACTTAATCCAGACTGCAACATTAAGCAGGATAGCATGCCCCCTTTTTCAATACAACGAAGCTGTATTCCACAATGCATGCCAGATTGTAACAGATGTCTCTTCGTTGGCAGATCTGTGCTGCTGCTTCTTTCACAAGGTGCATGCCCCCACCTGGTGGGCAGTAAAGGGGTGGCTGCGATACATTTGGCTGCTGGCAAAGAGACTGAGAAGAACACGCGCTGTTTGAAAATGTTGCTGCAATATGGAGCGGACCCCAATATCAGGTGTGGTTATAAATAGTGACAAGAGAAAGCACCATGTCACCTTGTGAGATCATTTTCCTGTGTAACTACAGAACCCATTTATCTTCCACAGACTTTTTGCATCACTTAAAACCTGCAGCAACTTTCCATTAAAACATAAAATATTGTCACAAGCCACTATTAAAAAATCTTTGAGCATAATGTAAAGTTGTGATTTCTTGTACTTCTCCCAGGTCATCAGAAGGCCTGACTCCTCTTCACATTGCTGCACTGTGGGGATGTTATCAAAATCTGAAGCTGCTCTTGATGAATGGAGGGAACCCAAACATTAAACATAACGTAAGCTTTGTTTTTAGCGTTATTAATCATTTTCCATAAATGCTGCCACACCTGCGCTGTAACAAGGTATCTCATTATAATGGCTTTAAATGTTTGCTTCAGTTTGGTTTACACCTGTTCTCTCCTCAATTTATTTAGGAAGGGGATACACCAGGGCAGCTTGCAGAGCAACAGGAGAATCGAAAATGTGCCCAGCTCCTTCAGGAGTACCAGTTTAGCTCGGTGGACACGGAGGAAGACGAGTCACCTCAATTCCAATACTGTAAGAAAGTCTCTTTGAGGCCTTTGTTTTATTAGGGCTTACTTAAAGCACTTCGTCTGAAACGCACCACTTGAATTGCAAAGTCAATTTTTCCAACTTGTGTTATTTCATAAACGTGAAGAAAACGATACACATCCAGTAGTGTTATGAACAGAGATATTATAGGAATAGTATTTTGCAGTAATATGTATTCAGCCGGTCAAGTGTTTAACGTCGGCTTCAAGCGGATTGTCATAACATAGTAACGCTACAATAATTACAGTGATTGCGCAACAATCTCAAGTGTTTACTTCCCAAATCCCTTGGAATTTAAAGACACACACACACACACGCACACACATACATATATATAGATATATAGTCAATACTTGTCATCAGTTCCTAATTTACTCCAAAATTTGCCACTAGCACTCATTATTTTCCAGTCAAATAAACAAATGTATACATGGCTATCTGCCAAACTTTCCTCCAGTTTCTAAAGAGGAGTTGCAGCAAAACAGTTTCAAGAATTTGGCTGGCTGGTAGTAACATTTTACCTTTTGTAAGAAACCGTGTTAATTTAGGTTTCTTTATTTTCTCCACAGCTGTGTATTCAGACCAAACGGACACGTCCAGCTATCCTGAATCAGACAGCAGCTTCAGTTCCCACTCTTCTATGATAAGTGACTTTGGTGAAGCCCCATTGAGCAGCACAAGGCGCTCATCATTTTTCAACCTATCTAACATTAACGGAAGGCCAGATTGCAGAGGAATGTCATATAACGGGCTTTCTGACATGGACACTAAGAGGCATAACAGCCAGTACTGGAACAATGCCGCCTCACATTGTGCATCTGAAGGTCCCTCCATACTATCGAGCACTCGCATGTCTGCAGTGGGACCTGCAGCTGCGATGCCCGATCGTAAGGAGCAGGATTTGTTTACTGACGACGGCGTGTTCAGATCAAAAGCAAGTGAACATGCGGCTGCAACTGATTGCAGAATCTCCCCCTCTAGAAGAGACACTCTCCCATCATTTCACTTGCGGCGAGCGAGTCGCAAGAGCGTGAGCTTCAGAGATGTCGACGAATATTTCCCTGTTTTTAGTCCTGAATCTCCCACACAGCCGCCCGGTGTTGATGGCAGCCCGTGCACCAGCGACTTACCTTTTGACATGTCCGAGTACTCTGACTTCCTGGATTCAGAACGCATGGCCACCGTTTTACACAAGCAGGGCATCGACGTCACATCGCCAGATCACGTTTATGTTTTTTGCAGGGAGAGCAGTGAAAGCACAGAGGAGGACATGGAGAAAACGGTCGTCAGTCACTGTGCTTTGACAGAGAGTGATGATGAACAGGAGGGTGAATGTGTGAAAGAGGCTCAGGGGAATATACCAGAACAGCCAGTCCTTTCCCATGTTGACGTGAGCAGCAGTGGGTCTGATAGTAGTCATTACAGTAGCTGTGAGAGCGACCATTACACCAGTACACTGGATGCTTCTGTACACCCCAGACATCTTTTACTAAAGGGGGGTTCTCTTGCGGCTGAATCCAACGAAAAGATTCCGATTTCAACAGGCTCTGATTCTAAATTTGCAAGGCAAGACTTGAATCTACCACCTGTTCAAACAGAACCCCAGATGGATTCAAAACCTGAAACTAAAGTGCATGTACAAGGTATGCGTGATCAACTGGTGTTGTCTGAAGCACACCCAAACAATGACTTGTTTGAACCTTGTAGTAGGCCTGTTCTTGACACATCAAGTGAGTGTGGCGTTGGTCAGCCGGTGGCAGACACCCCGTTGAATGATGCAGCCGAGGCGCTACAGGAAAACGTCGACCTTGCAGTCACACTAAGTCCTTTTGTAACAGGCAGGACTCGCTCGAGGTTGAGTCGCTGCTCACTGAGAACGAGCAGACCCTCTGAGAGCCTCCACATCACGTCTTCTTTGTTTGAAGTGACCCTCCCCACACCGGTCCGAACACGCCGCCAGACGCCCAGAACTCAGAGCCGTGCAGACCTTTACAGTTCACCACATGCACATTGTTATACGCCGTACTATTCGCGGAAGGACACGGTAGGAGGAGGCAAGTTTTCTGCTGATTGCACGGACACACAGTCCAGCACCCTCGGAGCTGGTTCAAGTGTTAGCGATAGCCAAGCTGACACGCTCATCCTCTCCAACAGCGTAACGGACTCTGCCTCTCAATCGCAGACTTTGTCCGACACAGTCATACTGGAGGAAAACCAGGACTCTTCAATGGATGCTTATGAAAGAAACCTTGCAGAGGTGATACTGGCCATGCAAGGCCATGATCTTGCTGAAGGCAGGGATGTACTGACCGATGATCTGACAAGTACAGATGAGGCAACAACAAAGAATCACGTAAATGATGCTCCCGGTGAGGACAAATTAGATAGCCTAAAAAAAGAAGATGTCTGGATCACTGAGGACTGCAGCTCATCTTCATCCAGCTCCACCTATTTTTCCCCACGGAGGTCCAGGGAAGATTCCGACCTCCCTTGCACTCCAGGCACCGGATGCACCCCCAGGTACAGCATGAGCCGACTGTCGAGCTGCCGCAGGCCTCAGCACCTGGCTAACCTGTCTTACACCCCCGGAGGGCGTCCGCTCATTCAGGACCCGGACGAACCGGTGGAGTACCTCTACACCGATTCGGAACAGGGCCACAAGCTGATCGAGACCCACGTCCCGCCTACAGCAAACACCTCGCTCAGCTCCAGCATGAGTACTAGTAGCGGCGGCGAGGAGACCGTCCTTTATGACTGGCGCTCCATGCAGAGTGACACGGTCGACGGAGGAAAGGAGAACCAGACGCCCCAGATGGTGCCACAGAAGGAGGAAAATGCCGAGGACAGGCTGTTGGCAGAGACAAAAGGGATGACGGACAAGGAGCTGAGATTGAGGCTGCTAGAGCTGGGGGAGAGCCCGGGCCCTATCGGCCGCCGTACCAGGCCCGTTTACATGCGGCGGCTGTGTCGCCTGTTGCAGGAGTCAAACTCCCAATCGCCACATCCCCAGAGGCAGTTAGACCAGCCACAAACGGGTAAGGCTTGTGCTCGTCTTTTAAAGTCCTTGATTACTACTTACCTAACCTGTGCTATGACTAGGTAATGATCGTGTTAGATTGTGAGCAGTTTTGGGGCTGAGATGGGAAGTGTGTGAGGAGATAAATGGATTAAAAAATGTTTTTGAATTATATATTCAGAATTATGTTTCTATTTAAATGTTTGTCCTGTGAAAAACGTATTTCTTAATGAGCTATACTGATACACTTATTATCATTTAGCTTATCAACCGTGTCACTGACACAAGTCATTTTCTTATGTTCTATTATTTCATTTCTGTAGATTTAGGTTATAGTCCAGAATTGTGTCGGGCCCTGCGGACCTTCGAGCTGCCTGATTGCAAGGCTGACGAGCAAGCTTTGTGCCAGCAGTTTGACCAACCGGATCAAAACAGGAAGTGGAGGGAGGGCATCATCAAGTCCAGTTTCAACTACCTGCTGCTCGACCCGAGGTCTGCTGGCTCTTGATTTGTGTCTTTCTTCTCTGAGGATAGATATTTAGCATGAAGTGATGAGATGAAGCCATTCTTATTTTGCATGGAAATCATTTCTACAACCCAGTGCTTGTAATCAGAACACGAGGCTCTCTTGTGTATGAAAAGCAATTTACATTTTTTTTTGTCCCATAATCAGAGAAAGTACCTAGCTTTGTCCGTTGTCATTTATCATAAATGTCACTGGGATGTTTAAAAAAAAAAAAGCTGAAAAATCAGGCAAAACATTTGCCAAATCGTCAACAGTTCCTCAGTTGTGAGAGCAGTATAAACTCATCTCCATTTATGTGTTCAGGCTACATTATCATATCACTTTTCATAAGGTAAACAGAGCTAACACTACACTTTAAGCAATGTTTAATTCCCAGTGTATCTTTAGGAATG
The DNA here is from genome assembly GCF_050575085.1 of Anarhichas minor. Lineage (NCBI taxonomy): Eukaryota > Metazoa > Chordata > Actinopteri > Perciformes > Anarhichadidae > Anarhichas > Anarhichas minor. The sequence continues at coordinate 10,892,958 of NW_027466456.1, forward strand.
GCTTGTTTCCTCATTTATGTTTTAACCACCACTTCTCTTTAACACAGATAAACACTTTTCACCCTCAAAGTATAATAAAATGGATCTCTTTTTTTTTTTTTTTTTTTTTGCTCTGCCAGAGTGACGAAAAACCTCCCGTTCCGCAGTCACACCATGACTCCACAGGAGTGTTTCCAGACATTTATCCACGCTATATTTTATGTGGGCAAAGGGAAACGCTCCCGGCCCTACAGCCACCTGTATGAGGCTTTAGAGTACTTCAAAGGAGACAAGACTTCCAAGGTGAGGCAGCACACACTGATCAGTCTTGATCAGATTTAAATGAATTAAATAAATACAATATGTCTATAAAATACTGTCCCTTCTCTGTTTGACAGAAATTGTGCACCAAAGTGCAGCATATCCTTCAGGTGTGGAATGCCGAGCAGGGCGTCATCTCTCTGCATTGTTTCCAGAATGTCATTCCAGTGGAGGCTTTCACAAGAGAGGCCTGCATGGTGGAGGCCATCGGTGAGTACAACAAGGGATGAAACTCATCACCAATTATCTCTGTTAAGTAGCAAACAGCCATGTAATCTAATGGAAAATTCCTGTTTCAATACTTTCTCCATCTGCTTTGTATCAGGGTCCTAAATCACCCCGTCAATGCCTTTTTTAATGAGAATTTTCAGCCAAATCCATGAAACAAGAATATATAAACTAATTTTTTTTTAAACTCCCTTGACCGCTTGTGTTATTGATATTTTGTAATTAGGAAAAGAAGCTAGATTTGTTGTGTGCAGTTGCCAAAAATGAGGTCAATGGGATTAATTTGATAAATTAACTATTTAATAACCTGTCAACTGTGTTTCTAAAATGCTAATGGCTATATGTTACACGTTCTGCCTTGTTTTCTTTTTGAAAAGTTGCTTATAATCTCACTATACTGTAATTTTCCCAATTTTTTAGAAATCAAACATATGCAATCGTACCTTCCGTACAACAACCACAACCTTGGTTTAATTGGGTTTTATCTTACAGCATCTTTAATAGACGCAGATAGTCGTTTTGCTGTACCCCATTTTTATCAGTGTATGATTTGTTTTTGAAATTGTCAACACCAAAATCAGCACCAAAATACATAAACCCTTGCATGTATGACTTAATAAATGAAATAGAAGAAAACATTCTGTAAAAATGAAAGCGGGATTTAAGGAAAATCTAAAAAAGAACACAAATAAAACCACTAACTCTGACATGGTGCGGCATGTCAATAACCTTTTTGATTCTTCAATTGTCCCAGGATTGAAGATGCTCACCAATCAGAAGCGAGGGGATTTTTATGGCGTGGTGTCCAACTGGCAGGTGAAGAAGAAACGGGACCTCGGCGTCCACCTGCTCTACCGGGCCATGCAGATCTTTCTGGCCGAGGGTGAGAGACAGCTCAGACCGGCAGACATCAGACAGTAGTGACTCCCACTGGAGGGGGGTATGAACAGCAGCAAAAATGCCAACGCACAAAGGAGGTCATACCACTAGTTCAGGGTTACAAAGTAATTCTTCTTTGTTGCACTAGGTGGGGTTTACAAAATCCAGCTCTCTGGAGCTGTTACCCGCAGTGTAATTGTCTTTCTGCTATAAATGAACTGTGTAAATTACTCAGGGATTAAGATCATCTTTCCTCTTTTCCATTTTAAAGTAAGTCCATTTTTTTTATAACGTGTTTAATATAATATCAAAACTGCCTGATTTCTTTGGAGATGGATTTCTTCATTACATTGCTTTTAATCATCTGCCCAGATGTGACACGATATATTGATTCCTCAAAAAAACTTAAGGGTGGAATAATATGGCAAAATATATGGATTGATGAACATGAACACAATCAAAATTGGTAGACTGCAGGTCTTTCAGAAGTCACAGCAAATAAGCATGATAAAGTTAGTTCCCAAAAGCATTCTTCCCAGACGGACACTTGGTTCTCTGTGGCACTAAAGACGGATTCAAATTGTTCCACAACACATTCAAAGGCCTTTCAGTATCATCAAATCAGCTTGTGTCACAAAAAAAGATAAACAAGCTGGGAGAGTGTTATTTAGAAAGTAAGCAGAGGCTGGTAACTGGTTCTTAGTACTATAGGTTTGTGTATAGTTTTAGAAACTTAATGTGTAAAATGTGATATTTGCTTACATGGCTGGCTTTCCATTTCTTTTGTTGTGCTATTTTCTTTTATTGTTAAAAGCCAATGATATGATAGTGTCTAACAGTGATAGTTGTCTGTGTGTATACATTTCTTTTAGATGTGTCATTACAATGAGCTCTGTAGAACCGCATGGTTAAGTTTGTCGGTAGTACAGCAGCACTTAGCATGTTAAGATGGGTAGACTGCCCAAGTTGATAGCAGAACTAGTTTGTGTTAGTCACACATCATTGGGTTACAGACGTTATTTGATGACATAATCTATATCAGGTTGTTACTTAGTTAAATCAATGCCAAATAGAAGTTTTCTGAAAAATTGTCTCCCCATCTCATGTCATGGTCTACCAATTTATGTTCATGGTCAGCGGGCTTCAAAATCATTTATCATCTCCCCAGGGTAATGCACTTCATCAATTATCTGGAGGCTGCACATATTCTGTATTTCACACAAAATGCATCAATATTAACTGTTCAAAACATAATTTTGTGTTTTAGAAATATCGTTTTTTACATCCTTATCCCCAGCTTAAAGAAAATCAAAGCATGAAATCAGCGAGTAAAACACCTGATCTGTGGCATTTACTTTTAATTATGAAATGAATTGCATTGACTTTTATTTGAATCTATGATAAATAAACTATAAAGGCATTAATAGTACAATGATTAGGTGTGCACACACTTTTTTCCAGTTGTTATAGTTCTAAAAAAATAAAGGTGCCTCATTGTGAGCCATGTTTGGTATATATATGTATCATTCATGTGTACATCATTTATGCATACATGTTATGGAGTGCTCTCTTTTCATTACGATCATTAACTGCTGTACTTCCTTGACCCGTTTTTTTTGATTTATGTAAATCTAGTAAAAAGAAAAATACATATTATGACATAAATGTGAACTGGTTGAATCTTTTTTTCCTTTTCATCTCTTGTTCTCGGGTCTCCCTCTAGTGGACAAAAGAAGTCATGTGTTTGTCATTCAGTCTAGAATTGTTCCTTTCGTGCAGTAACTGGTCTTCATCCACTATGATTTATTTATTGTGTGTTAGGTGTAAATATGACATTTCTATAAGAAGTTACATAATCCCTACAGACAAAAATGTATAGGACCACTTGCACTATATTACACAGTTCATTCATCAAACATTTCATTTTGTTATTGAAGCAAAAAATAGATTATTTGACAATTACCTCTCATCTCGTGAGGCAAGCCTTGAAGCCGTTGAAATCAGGGAGTAATACATAACATGTATTTACACCATTTCAAGTACAGCCTCACACTCGACCATTGAACAGGTGACTTCTTAAGACCCTGAGGGATCAGGGTTTCGGACTTTAAGAAGGGACATTGGGATTTGGCCCTCGTGTTGAGATGCAGTATTTTTCTGGGCTGTCGTGAAATGATTTTGTAACTATGCGCCATGTCCTCTAAAATCTAATCTGAAATTTGACAAATTGTCTCATGAATGCGATTTTGAAGGGCTTTAATTTTGAAATGCTACATCAGAATGTCCTGACACATTTGTTTTATGGCATACTTTAATGTGACTTTTTAAGAAAGTGGATACTATGACTTAAAAAAAGAAATGAATACATAATAATTAAATCACATATGCTATACTATTAGATGTTCATGACATTTGTGTGACATACATTTTTATGGTATACGAGACTGATATTTCTATGCCTTTATATGTACTACAAAGGGATATTTTATGGCATACTATACCGTTACATATTATGACACTTTTAGTGACATACTATACTATTATAGAAATACTTTTTTTCATGACACACTATACTTTGACATTTTGGCATACTAAAGTTTATAGTAGTAGTGATATTTGTGTGACAAACTATTCTATGGTATTTCTATATGTATTAATACATACATATACATATTTGATGGCATACTCTACTATGTCATTTTTTATGACATACTATAATTTTTGATGGCATACTATTATTTATTATAATTAAAAATATTTTTTTTATTACCTTTATGCACACATTTTCTCCTTCATTCTTTGTGTACGTTTCTTAATCAATGTGATGGCCTGAACCAACATTCCATCATATATTAGTGGGTAAAAGTAACGTTCTTCCAAGGTGTCTGTGTGAAATGTCCGCCTATGAAAACTTTAGATATAAAAGTTTTTAGAATATTTATAAAAGATGCATATTTTGACATTCATATTGCTTCAAGGCTTTTATCAAGTAGGTCAAGATTTTAGCTGGTTCCCCTCGCATGCAGCCAATTTCACCACCAATCATTGTGTTCATACACTCAGAGACGGCATAGCTTTGTGTCTTTGAGATTATACAGATCACACTTAAAAGAAAACATGTAGGCCATACCTCAAAATGATGCTGTAGGTTATTACCCAAACACCTGAATAGTCTTGCCAACTGTCCCTAATGGATTTAAGGTTGGAGTAAGCAAACGTTAGCCTACTATCGTCCAAAATAAGCTCGTAGCACTCTGGTCCAAAAAGAAAAAAAACTATTCATTCATCACATTACCTGTCTTTTTCCCATTTTTCCACCTCTTCTCTTCTTCTTTTTCGTTGCTGGGCCCGAGAGGGCTTTGGTCTTTTTGACATGATGATACACTATTAAAAGTGTAAAAACAGTCCAATTGGCCTATATGCCACGGGCCGGCTCTGACATCTCCAACCAAACCAAAGAAGAACGATGTAAAAAAGGACTCACCACATTATTGAAGACTGAACTAGTGACTTTATTTGATCAAATACAACAATACAAATCACATTAAATAAACAGCTGATGGTAAAATGACTTACCATTTGATAGTGTTTAAAGCATCTGTTCAACCAAACTGATTATTACTAGTATATTTAGATGAAACCTGAGGGGTTTAGCTGATAGTGTTATCTTGAACAATAGTTTGATGCGATTATGACTTTTAATGACTCAATCTTTTTTTCTCCAAAAAGGCCACCCATCATTTTAGAAAGCATCTATTCATATATAACATATTTTTGCTGTGTATTTGTTTGGTAATCATTACAGAAACTACATCTTTTATCAGACCTTAGATGCTTTAAAGGTAACTTTCTTTGAACTATCCCTTGCATCTATATTCTTCTTTCTCCTCTTCTGCAGCCAGACTCGAGCCCCTACATCTCAGCAAGGGTGATTGAAATGCAATCTGAACTGCTTGTCGATTCACACTGCCTGTGTGTGCCTGTTTTTGGGTGGATGCGAAGGGGGGGAGACAGGCAGAAGTATAAATAATGCCATCATCAGCATATCGTGACGCTATTCCTTGTGACGTTCGGATGAAATCTGGGACACAGTTGCATTCATTGTTCAGCGAGCTCTTCTACACAGTTAAACCCACCGACAGCAATGAATGTTGATTGTGACCTTTGCTGTGGTTTTGGAAGTTGAAAGTATTTTTTCGTTTTCGTTTGTCGAGGATGTATGCTGTGCTCTTCATGTGGTTTTTCAAGAAGTCATTGGTCATGCCTGTGTGCAGGTTTCTGCATGGGTTTTACCTCTTTTTCCTTCTTTTTTGGAGACACCGAGTGAAAATGGCCGGCCACAGGGCACAATCAACGGTCGATGGTTTTTTCAATTTAGCCGAAACTCACCGACAGCGTTGAATGTTCACTGGGGCGACCACAGACCTGATGGTGACCAGGGATGACAGTCTGCTTAGAGATGCAGAGGGAGCAAGTCTTCTCTGTGGGCAGGAGGCTTCTAACTCTCACCCTCTCTCACTCTGTCATGCTCGGAGCAGGAAGGACACTGAACAAGTCATTTGTGTTTTGCCATACTTTGATTATGCTATCTTTTCCATCCGAGCTTATTAGATAACTACAGACCGCTAAATAGAATATTACAACACTTGATGATAAATATATGTATACACATGCATACATCATGAACATCCAACAGTGCTTTTTGTCCTCATTCTTTGCACCTGGTGTTGGCCATTCACATACTGTACCTGAGAATAAGAGACATGAAAAGGGATTCATGTCTATGTGTGTGTGTGTGTAAAATGCAGTTTATTTACATCCCCTGTGCTGACCTCTACCATAGACCCTTGCATCAAAAAGAAGCAGAACTGGCTTTGGCCCACCTCTTCTTAAATACTGCAATGGGCTCGAGTGCTCTATGCACTATTAACGTCCATGACTCATGGTCATTATGACACCAAAGACAGTGTCACTGTGTGGGAACACATTTTACTTCACTGCAAGTAGCAGTTAGAAGAGGGAAGTCATCTTGAAACTCCTGACTCATAGCGGGCTTTTAGTTAACGCAGCACCTGGGCGGAGGTTGCAGCTAATCGCCTGGATTGAAGCACAGCGGCACAGCCTCTAGAGAGGGCCCAACATGCCTTGAGGGCTTCGTGCAAGGTAGAGAATGAAGAAGACATCGGGTATGAAACTGTCGACTCATCCAGATCAATAGCGTCTGTTGTTTCGCTATGATGTGGCACTTTGGTTGAAGACTAGGATGTTTTTTCTTCTGCTCGCACCAATACCAGTAAGGAAACTGTCCACCAACTTCTACGAAGGTTGTGTTACACACTGCTGAATCATTGTTGCTCATGATGAGAAAAAGAAAACCGCAGTTTGTGAGCAGAAAAAATCAAATGCCAAAGAGCTGCTGTAGCAATTAGATACGACTTGACAATAAAAATGTGGCAGTGAGTCAAGATGTGGTTGGATGATAAATACGGCGCTCAAACTCTTTTCTTAAGTGATTAAGGCGATGTGGTGGATACCTCATGCCCTGCCAAACATTTTATATAGAAAACAGAGTTAAAAATAACATAATGACTCTGATTGCCTTTTACTATGAAGCAAAACACATTGAGTAATAAATCTGAAGATTTCTAAAGACTTGAATTGCTACTATATGTCTGACAGCAATGAGTGTGCTGCTTCTCTTCTCTCCTTTGGATCACGAGAGCTGCTTCTACTTTGTCAGTCCTCTGAAAAGCTCGACATTTGTGAGCAAAAAACTAAAAATGATCCTAACTGAAAATACCTCAATCAAAATCCAGTTTGCTAGCTGTTGACACATCACCCAAAGCTTGGGCCAAAAAGCACAGTCCTTGCTGCGAGGGACACCACTAACTCTGCCTCTCTCCACTCTCGCGAACAGTGATTTGAGTGACAGAGTTGGAATTGACAGAAGTGGATGAGAAGTAATGTTGCTTTATAAGGTCTTCTCTGGCCGCAGGACGAGGGTGACAGTGGGAAGAAAGATCCAGACACGCAACTAGAGAGACAAGGGCCCTGAGCTGACAATGTGGCCCTAATTTGAATGACAAGGTCTGCACATCAGCCCTCAAACCAGCCTGGGTTGGGTGGGTGTGAGGTGGAGAAGATAGGGAGGGGACGGAAGGGATGGCGGGGCAGCTAAGGGAGAGAAGAAGGAGTGAGAGGAATACGAAGAGACAGCAAGGAGGAGGGAGAGGGCATGCAAGGGTGTCCTTCCTTCAAACAGGCTGGCCTTAATGGCACAGACAGCTCTGGCATTTAACCACTGAATCATTTTTAGATAAGTGGATGTGGTAGTTCGTGTGGGGAGAGTTGTGACTTGTACAAATTGCAGGAGGCGTTTCTATGCCTGAATATAAAGAGCTTTGTAAAAGAAAAGAAAAAAAACCTCAGCTACAGAATATAAGTGATGACAGAACTGGACAATCTGTCTAATGGGTGAAATGACTTCAATTCAAGGGTATATGGAAGAGAAGGGAAGCAGTAGGAAAATCTATGCAGGAGATTTGACCTTGATAGCTCCCCCTTATTCAGTAACTATAGCTAAGGTTTTCTTGAGCAACAGCATAACCCACAGTTGTTCAGAGAAATGCTGCTCAGTAGAAAACCAAAACTGAAACAGGCCTCCCCCAAAGAGGTAATTACTTTGAATGTGATTCCTGACACCACAGATAACGGCCACATATGCTGAGCAGATTGTAAATGAATGGAAGCTTTAAAAAAAATAAAAATGTCAAAGCTTCTCCAAGGAGAGCTAACAATACAATACTAGCAGCAGAACACGTTTGTGTTATGGATACTGTTAGTATCCATTAGTATGGCGGACACTGTCGAAACACCCTCGTCATTCCAGAATGACAAATCATACTGACGGTGATCGAATTACTCTGAAACAACAAAAGAACCATCTGTACTCGATATTACAATGCCGTGTGAATCTGCTTTTCTTTAATAATGACAAAGAGATGTCCTTTCATCAGCTGAGGTGAAGGGAGAATGATGGGCTAACAATGCCACCAAAGGAGGGTGCATATTGGGTTTATCTCACTTTGGTGTAGCCTAATATTATTATCACTCCATAACAATCATTTTAGGAACGCAAAAGCAAACCTTTGCTTGGTGAGAAAGTAAAAAGATAAGCAGTTCTTCTCATCATGAACTGGGTTGAATATGAAAACTTGTCACATAGAAGGTATCTGAAATCGAATATTTGCCTGCCAGTTTGTAATCAGGCTTTTACTTTGGTTTGCGTAACACACTTCAGCCGAAACTCCAGCTTATGTCTGTCTGCCTGTCTGTCTCTCCTTCACTCTCCCACTCCCTCCCTCCCTCCCTCCCTCTCTCTCTCTCTTCTCAGGAGGGGGAGGAAATTCCTGGCGAGTGTGCTGTGAGTTGTTGCTCTCTGCCTGCAGGTACAGACCGGCCTCCTCTGTCTGCCTGTCTGCAGATATCATACCGCGACGTGATCTGTTTAGCTGCCTGACTTAATGCTCACCTGCTCACGCGCCTCCGGCTCTGTGTGTGTGTGTATGTGTGTGTGAGTGTGTATGTTGACTTCTTCTGTCTCCTCACAGCTGGAATGGCATCTCCCTCTTTATCTGCTGCCCTGCGATTACAGACACACACAGAGAGAGAGAGAGAGAGAGAGAGAGAGAGAGAGAGAGAGAGAGAGAGAGATATTGACTTTTACTACAAGTCTTCTAACAAACAATTTGCAGTGAACAAGAAAAGACACACAAACACACACTAGGACAGACAAGCTGGACTGGAAAGAATGCCGCTGGTTAACGTAATGGGGGAAAAGGAAGTGAGGAAGGCAGGATTGAACGTGCACTAAAACATGGACATAAAACTCCCTCACATTTGCAAGGATTTATCAAAACTAGCAATTCTTGTTTCAAACATACATTCCCATTTAATTTCAATACATTTGAATCTGTAAAGGTTCTTTGTATGTCTAATTAGGCAGAACAAGGGGCTCGATTCCCACTTGTGCTTGAACTGGATGCTTCCCTCTCTGTCGAAAGGCTCTGGATGAATTGTATGCCAAGCGGCGCATTATGATGTATATTTTTAGTTATTTCATCCTCAGGTCGTCACGCCGCTGACAGATGCAGGCTGACGTGTACAACCACGCACGCAAAACACACACGGGCACACTTGAGTAGGGGTCTGAGTCCAGCTGGAGGTGGTCTCCTGCCAAACCTGCAGGCAGGCTGACTGTATTCATATTCATCACACACGCGCTGATTGGAACTGACAGGACACACACACACAGCTGGAAGAAAAAAATCTACTGGTGAGTAAATCAATATCTCAAGGGCAAGCTGCTATCCTAAAAACATTGCAATGAAAAACTTTTTTTGCCAGCTCCGTTGCATTAGTCTGTCTTTGACTTCACTTTCTGCTATTTTATCTACCATCAAAAAAGATACTTGCACTGTCCATTTAACAAAAAAGGCAGGGCCATTGACAACGAACAAATGCAAGCGAATGTGAGAGAGACAGGCACAATTGGATGTAGACGAGCAGTAGTGAGTAATGTCATGAGAGAGGAGCAGACTGGGGAGAAAAAGTGAGAAGTGAATAATAGCCAATAGGCTGGGAGAGGGACAGGAGCGAGAGAGATGGAGGAAGATTGCCTGCCTTTCTCTCTCTCACACACACACACACACACACACACACACACACACACACACACACACAAACACACAAAGCAGAGACTCCGCAGGGCGCCAAATAATAACCTTCCTTGTCATTATCATCGCCCAGCCAAACCGCTCTCCACTCCTCCTCCACCTCCTTCCGTCTTCAACACAATCATTGCCCTATCGGTTACAGTGTGCTGTTGAATGGGAACATCAATAGACACATCCATTAGTGGTGCAAGTCCTTTCCTCTCTGATTCTCAAGTGCTTTAATAGCCGGGACACACACACACACACACACACACACACACACACACACACACACTCTCATGCTGCACCTCGGCCGACTGTTAACCAAGCTAGCCTTGCGCAGGCAAAGCCGAATTGATGGAGTGTGTCATTACAGCTGGTGAGTACCGCGGTTGCTGTGAGAGCGTCAGTTAACCTGCAGCTAGAAACTATGAGGATGGGGCTGCTTTCTGCTAGCTTTCATACACGCAGCGATCCGAGAATTTGTTCTTTCATTTTTGGATTTAATTATGTTTCAAAGATCAAACTGCTATGCTGTAATGTTTTTATGCTGTATACTTTTCAAGGTCAGTTTTATCACAAATAAACATTGATGGATTTAATGTTTGAGCCTTTGTTGGTGGCACTCCATCTTTTTCTCTGTCTTTTCTGGCCATTACTCACGATGTCTAGTCAAGTATTCTTGTATGTATTAAAACAACCAATTGTGACCTTGGGAGAAAAGGAAATTTAGGCCACAAGACCCCCTTTAAACACATGAATCCAACACTGGCATACAATCCAAATGTTACATTTTCTCCTGTTTTAGTGGATTTCTTTATTTTGTTTTTGCATAAATCAATATGATAATCTGGATACATACTGGAAGGATCAATGCAAATTAAAGATGTTTGTTATTTACTTATTAGCTATTGTGTTCAAAACACTTCACAAACATAAAGGTTCACTGGGACAAACTATCATCCTAAATGTAATTTACAAAAGCCAAAAAAAACAAAAAAACGAATCAATGCAAAGAGTCCAAGAACTGCATTAATACCTCGTTAACCTCAGTGTGAACTTTAGTCACTGTAACTACAGATGCAAATGAAGTATGGGCAGCTGTTAGACAGTTTAATGAACATCAAAATAAACCTTGAACCCTTCCAAAACAGTAGCGGAATGAGAAAAAGATAAGAACAGAAGGGCAAATACAGCGAGTTAAAGGAAGGGAAGTGCCGCCTCACGCACTGTAATTTCAGCACGCACGTTGTTGTTTTTTGGATAGAGGGCGAAGCAGGATGCTGGGAAGCCTGGGAGGGGCGCAGGGTGGGTAAAGGGGGGTTGCATAAGGGGGTTTGTGGTATATGTGGTGCGGCTGTTAAACGTGACCCGTGGAGATTGGTTTTCGACTTATGGAAATAGAAAAATGAAGCAGTCTTTGTACATGCACACACACAGACACACACAAAATGGCATGCATGACAGCATACAATTTTAATGAAAATGACTTTGCATAAATAAACGTTTTTTTCCCAAAATGAGCAATTCAAATTTGATAGTAGACATTATTTTCATAGACTATTTATTAGCACACGCTAGCAAACTCATTTTTAGAGGTTAAATTACTGAATTTAGTTTCAACTCAATTTCTTTTAATGAGCGAAATTAGAGCATTTTGGAATACAAGTAGTCAATTTGTCTTTAAAATGACTCAGAGGACGAAATAGCAGTGGATAATGAGCTTGTTTCCTCACATTCACACCATTATTATCCCTCTAACTCGGTGGTCTCTGATTCTTACCGTAACAGGAGCATGTGTGTGTGTGGCAGGGAGGTGGTAGACCGCAGACAGACTCTAGGTGCCTTTGAATGCGTGTCTGTGAATGCATGCGTCTTTCATGTCTGGACCTGGACAGAATACAAACAGAGGAGAAGAAAGCACAGGATAAATTCAGGTGTTGTTTGGTAAACCATGTTATTACATTAAACACGCACGTCACACGGTGATGTGCACTGACATTATTTAACAGCACTGACTGATGTGTACAGCAGTATTAGTTGTAATAAGTCTGCACTTTCATGTTGTATGTACAACAAACTTACTCACACGCGACCCAATTCCTATTTGGATTCTGGGTGGTCTTGAGAAACAATGACCAGCAGCCGCCGTGTGTGTGTGTACATTAACACACGATTCCTCTTAAAAAACAAACAAAAAAGTTTGGAAGTAGTTAAGATGGTTTGAAGAAAAAGTACTGTGACGCCTCAACAGCAAGAGCCCTGCTAACACAGAAATATGAAATCAGCCTTTGAAGGCACTTTGTAAAATCAGACGTAGATACAAATTCCAAGTGATACTGTGTTGCGATCGATGGCTGTTATGTCTCTTCTAATAAAGCTAAGATGTCACTAATGTGCTTTTATGTGGTTCCCTTAACACAATACGGAATTCCTCAGATAATGACAGCACTGACTGTAATGTATTATATAGAACTGGTGTCTGACATGCCCACCGCACGTTGAGGCTGAGACAGAATGAGAATGAGTATAACATCTTAAGTTGACTAGATGCTATTCAACTAAACCTATACATGATTTACTGTGGTTTAAAAAGATATTTAGTGTATAAACTAGAAAATTAGCAAACTAACAAACGCATTTAACTTATTTTCAAGTGGACGTCAAGCGCAGAGTATTATAAGGGCATCAGTGTAAAAAAGGATATAACAGTGTCGATGTGTTTAAAGTCTTTCTGATGCTATTCTTCTCTACCCGAGTGATACAACAAGAAAGGGGAGAGAAAAGTCAATTTCAGGCAGCAACCATTATTCTCTTGGTCAATTCTTTCTTTTGTGTGTTAAAGTCTACATATTAAAATTGCTGTTGTTTTCTTTTGCTGTATTAAACTCTGAAGTGAATGGTGGTATAATCTGTTCATGGTATTAATTTACAGTTAACATCATTTAGAGTACAAAAGAAAACCTGGTGCATCAAGACATATTGATCGTGTTTTTAGCTACTTTGGCCGTTAATGATTTCTTTGAGCACCCTGCTGTTTGTGGTTTTAAGAAGTCTACAGAGTCCTTTTAACTTCTTTGCTTCAAGCATTTGGTCCTTGGCAAAAAACTCTAGTGAAAGGTCATAATTAGATGTGGCATGAACTAGTAATCTAAATTTGCTGTTTTTTAAGCATGCTATGTCCTAACCAGCTCCATTTTTGGTTTGCGTAAACATTGTAAACAGTGGAGTTTTGAAGCTTAGATGTGATCCAGGACCACGCCCATGATCCCAAACGACACATTTCTGGAAAGAGTCCGAGGCCAACTTCAACCTTGACATTGTAGTAGTAATACTGTATGCTTCATATTACATGCAGTGAGTCCCATGTATTATTTAATGCAGTCTAGACACAGCTGTATCAAAACCACATGCTTGAAAAATAACACCATAGCTGTAATAAATGGACCTGAAAATTCCGAGAATATTAAATGTACAGTTTGAAAAGTTGTAAATGAAAGCACAGACAAAAAGAAGAAAAGTCTGTCCAAAAGGTTGCTGAATGGTGGCTTGCTAACATACACTTGAAAGTGAGATATATGGTTCCTCTGAATTCCTCTTAGCCGGATCTACATTCACAGAGAAAGAACAATGATTGACCTTGGCCAGATGGAAAATTGCCTCAATTGTTCATACTTCACTTTGATGTTAAATATAGTGAAACAGGGCCGCACAGGAAAGCTGCTTGCCACAGCTGAGAGAGAAATTAAGCCTTTTATGCCGCCTGAGAACTTCCCCCCTCGCCTCTTTTTCTAAAGTTCCACTCCGTTCAATTGCCTGCATCTGCCACAATATACATGCAATTTACTACTCATGTCTTGCCAAGGAAATGTATCCTTCAGCTACTGCTCTTTTCTATGGTATGTTTTTTCCTACAATCACTGTTTATTTTTAACCATCTCCTGCATCATATCTCTCCCACCTCTCCATTTCTCCCTCGTTGTTTTTGCCCTCTCCCACTCCCATCCCTCCTTTTCTCTACTCCAGTAAGCAGACTTGCCGAAACCAGGGAGGGCACCTCAGTCATAACGGAGTCACCAATTTATACTCATTAACAGATCCATGTGCTTCTCAGTACATTGAAGAAAAAAAAAAACCCGGGACCACCCACATGTTTAGGCAGCCCTCAAAACAAAATGCAACAATAAAAGATCTTTGTTCTCTCTGCCGGCTAAATGAGCCAATTCACAGGAATGGAAAGAAGGATGTTGCAAATTAATGGACGGGTTCGACGGTAGGCCTACACACGGTGTTTATGTGTTAACGAGAAGACGCCATTAATCGAGATAGTGTTTGTTGCGGGGTTGACTGGCCTTGCAGTTTTTGTTCATCTTCCACAACGTAACGGTAGTCTTGGAAAATGTGTCAGAAAAAAAGAGTGTGTGAGCAAGTTAGATGCGGTTTTTTTTTATAAGACAAACTGTGCTTTAACATTCATTCCGTGGTTAGCATTAGCGTTATTCAGTATGTATCAGAAGAATGACAAAGCAGTTTGCCTGAAGTCGTACAAAACTGGTGCAAACCCCTCATTTCTAGTAGCACAGGTGATGGTTTTCTCTACTGACTGCTAGAGAGAATGTAGGGTCAAGCAAATAAACCCAGCAAGAACTTGATGAACACCCCCTTTCAATTTGGCTAATTGTGTACTTGTGGTCCTGCCTGGCTCAATGGGCAAAAATCAACACAAACATTGCAAGAGTTAAGAGTTCAACTTCCACTTGGCCACCCAGGGTTGAAATGGAAGATAATCAGTGGAGTCGGAGAAAAAAGGCTTCCAGATAAATAGCCTGATGTTAAAAGTTGCTAAAGTTGGTTCTGTGATGAAATGCAGAGGGCACTGACACACAGCTGCTCTTTGTGAAGTAAAGGAATCATCTGTAAGTGTATGTCTACCTCTATGAATGTCAGGTGTGTCTGCCAACTGCTTTGATCAAGTCAGACGTTGATTTAAATCTGCTGCGCCATGTCCAAACAACCAACAGGCGTACCAGACAGGGAAACAAGTGACATGACTGTTTGCATTTCTTTACCTTTTATGTCTGAACATACTATATGCACTGATCTTTGTGCTTAGTCACAATATGTCTGTGTTCTTACCATGTTGTGCCTGTTTTTCGTAAAACTAGCACAGGCATGTAGAGCTAGACCACCCAGAGCAGTTACCCAAACACTCTCCTTACTCACAAAAAAAAAAGTCACTAGTCTTAATTATATCCATCCTCTGGGCGTGTCTTTCTGCCCAAAACAGACATCTGAGCCAACAGGCCACAAACCTCACAGAGGCCTTATGGAAATAACTCTTTGGTGAAAACATTGACCTAAGATGGAAATAAACCTATTCAGCACTGTGAGTATTTTTTTTTTGACAAAGACAATCTGATTTTATATTGTTTATAGTTGGATTATCTCCTCCTGTACCCTGATTTATCACAGACTTTCAAAGGTCCTGCAGTAGTTCTTGTGATAACAAAATACAATCAAGGGGATGAGGTGTTTACCATATCAAAAGAGGTCGGATGAAATACCGATAATATCCAAACCTGCACAAAGCCAGGCGCTTAGATGAAAGAGAGGAAAAGACAATGCGTGACACCCGCACGTTGTAATAAAGCGGCGTCTGCTCCAGGGAGGAGGTTGTTGTGACTGCACTGCTCTTTTTACGATCTATAATTTTCAACTGGCAGTGTGAGGGGGAAACCTATTGATGTCCAGAGAGAGACACGAAGACATAGAGAGGTAGTCTACACAGGCAGGACCCCAGCGGCTATCTGACGGACAAATCCTCCAACGGCTTTGATCCTCTGCCCACTTCTCTTTCTGCGGTTTTTGTTTTCAGGCAAACAACTGTGATGTTTAGCTGAAGTGCAATGAGATCCCAAGCCCCCCAAAAAAAGAAAGGGGCTGCAAAAAAAAAAACCCAGAGGAACACTAGCACAAAAGAGCTATTTTAAGATGGATGAGGCTAAAAATAAACAAATTGGTTATTACACCTCCTTCCTAGTGTTTTTAATATGCTATCCACCGAGGATCGAGGGGTTAAACTGCTGCTGTTGTATTTTAGCGGAGATGGTATCGAAGGCCATTTGTTCCAAGCAGTGAGGCTAATGACCCTGTGTCAACACTTGGCGTTTGGCTGGGAATAGCAAGGCAAGTTAAGTAACCTCATATATTCCCATGAGCTGAGCTAATGAGAATGAGTGAATGAGAATACGAGCTACGGTCCATCATCTACTTAGGACCCAGACAGCAGTGCCGTCGGCCTCCCGAGTGTAAACGCACACATACACACAAGACAACCCTAATAGGAAATCCAGCCACACTCCTCTTCACCTAATGTGTAGCGTTTTATCATCAATTAGTCAATACCACATTCATTCTGAGACTTTGGTATTTTTACTGTAAACAAGGAGTTTTATCATCAAGACAGCAGCTTCCTTTGACCTTGTAACTGCATTTGTGTAGATTTTGTCAGTCTCGTGGTCTGCTTTACTTCAGAAAACATGACAAAATAAGCAAGTAAAATAAATACAATATAACAAAAACACATGTGTAAAAGTAATCATTACTCTGGATAATGGTTACTCATATAAAGCAATTTCATGGCAAAAAAACCACCATTCATTTAACATGGCTATAGAACGAACCTTGGAAAAGGAGTTTTTCAATAGCTTAACATTAAGGTTCTTCATCGTAAATGAACAAATTAAAAAAATAAGTTACAGAGCTTCAATCTTTCGTTATTGTTAGCTTGTTGTAGCATCAGCTACTTTAAGTTGCAGCCACATATGGAGGAACACACATGCATACTCAGAAGAGGTACAGCTCAGTGGCCATAGGAGGCTGAGCGAATACTGCAGTGATGAGTAAGTGGCAGGGGGTCCCACTCTTCTGCCTTTATTCAATTCAAAGTCGAGCCTGGCTCCCTCTTCTACTCTTCTGGCACGCACACGGACATTTATGCACGCGTGTATGTGGAAAGAGAGAATGGGTAGAGGGATAAGTACCCTACTGCACTCTGTGTATGTGTTGTGTGTTTGTGTGTGTTGGTAATACCTCCAATGGCAGACTAATGATAGGTCTTATCGACACCCAGCAGTGAATGCGGGCCTTTGTCCCCTCTCGGGACGCATTATGGAAAGCTTAGGGCGCTGCGTTTGACTCCTTTTCATTCTCTCACCCACTGATAAAAACCCAGCACAAAAAAGGCAACTGTTATACAGCTCCTGTAGCTTGGCAAGTGGAGACACAATACACCCCTGTGCTCCCGCCATCAAAATAAGCTAAAGTTTGGTGCACGGCTCATGAACTTAGTATAAGTCACTGACAAAAGATTAAAATGAACACTGGAATCTACATTTTGGAATGAAAAATCACAATGCCTGAAATTACCATTCATTTTGCATATACAGCACATAGGGTGACTGGATGTAAAGGGAAAAACAGCGACAATGAAAGTAGACCGTTAAAGATTACAAACTGCAAGATTACAATATACAACGATTTAAACGTACAATAGCGGTTACTTTATGGCATTTATGCCGCATTTTAATCTGTTTGAGCGTTTGAAAAGTTATGTCCTTAGATATTAAATAGAGATGACATTGTTCTTTTGTCTGTGAGCTATTTAATTCTACTATTCTGGCCACAGACACATCCATCAAAACTCTAGACATCTGTTTAGCCTTAATGTAAAATATCTGGATGTAGTTAAAGGCTCTCATTTTTGGCAGGGACCATTTTCTGTCTGCTATCTTTTATGATTCATGCTCCAAAATATTTCATTAGTCTGTCACGGTTTTTAAATTGATGTTGTCTCATTTGAAACAAATATTGATATTAATGGCTTTTCCATTGAAGCAAATCTGCAGGTAAGGAGGGAATAGTTTAGAATGAGTGTGTACTGTTCACGTCTCTGAAGACTCTGTTACTCTGCTTACTTGAGGGTTAGAGTTTGGGGCAAAAGTTTTGAGTCAAAAACAAAATCCCTCTCTCTCTAACTGTGTTTTTTCTCAGCTCTATTTTCAAGAGGTTATCTCAGAATAGCATAGAAGTACATTGCAATTTTCACTCTTCACTCTCTGTCTTTGGATTTTCCTCCTTATTCCCCTTTCAATTATTCCCTATTCCCCTTTATTTTCCAGCCAGATAACTCTAAGGGGATCATTAAAGTACAGAACTTCCCACTCTCATTTATTTTTAATTTCTCTCTCTATGTATTCTTTCTCGACTTCAATCTTAAGCAAAGGAACAATAAAAAAATATTCTAACATAAACCGTCCTCTCATAGCAATCCAAAAGAAAGCCCTGAAGTCCAAGCAGAGAGGATTTTGAGACCAGATTTAGTAGGCAAGTAGAATCAAGACACCCCCCCCCACACACACAATTAGAGAAGCCACGAAGTGCAGCATTTTATGACTTCATAAAGACATTCGAGGCATCACTCTATCGGCACTCACCCCCATTTTCTATTTACCACTTCTACACTAACTTTCCTCTTTGTGGTCGTCTCTCATGGATAATTCTCTCATGCTCACGTTGAAATCTTCTCCACCAACATCTCTTTCCCTTTCTTGTAGATTCCTACTCTCTCTGAAATCGTGTCTGCCCACCACAGTCTTTCTCCGTTGAATTTGTTCTATATCTGCCCCCTCATGCTCATCAATCTTTCATCCAACCATCCATCCACTCATTTTGAAACTGCTGTGGCTTCAAACTCAATACAAGCTCTCGTTCTAATCTTTAATCCTCTGGTGGTTGGTGGGTGTCTTTGCTGATGGGGGAAAGGCTTCGATAGAGGAGCACTCTGCTGTTCTATGCTTTCCTTTGTGCGGACACAAATGTTACCATTTTCGACACTTGTCCATCAGGCTTTTATGCCTGCTCCCCAACTGAGCATGTCCCCCCACCCCCCTCACCATTGTAAACCACCGTCCATCATTTGCCGGTTATTTTGTGTGAGCGTGAAACTGACAATTACTCGCACTGTCCCCCTGTCCTGCAGTGAATCAATATGAGTTGACGGAGTGACTCATTTGCCTGTCATTTCCCCATATGCGTTTTTTTGAAATATGAAACCGTGTGACACATTGTGGCTTCAGCCTTGCAACCCTGCCTCCGTGCGCACAAATGGACACCAAAAGAGAACCATGGTAGTCCTGCAGCGTTTAAAGCCAGCTTAGACAGACTCGGCTGCTCCTGAAAGACCTTCTTCCACCAGCACAGAGGGCAAACACACCAGAGAGGAAAAAGGGGGGGGGGAGAAGAAAGAGCAGTGGCATGTCTGGACACTTGCTTACAACATCCTCCACCTTTTTCCTTTCTTTCGTCCCCAGACTGCGCTTGCATCATTTGACCCGTTCCAAACACAATGGGGTTGTGTATCTAACTTGTGACTCCACTAATCCCTGTTGGTTGATGTATTGTACATCCATCAAAAGAATGATGAAAGAACAAGGAGAAGGCATTTTTCCCTATAAAAAAGTTCCATTTAAACACAGCTTTGTCTTGTCCAACTGGGGTGATTTAGACATAGATTTGAAATGTGGGGAATTCTAATCATTGAAATGGATTACTTTTGGCATGAGACAATCCCTCAGTGGATAGTTTCCCATTTTTTAAACCATTCCTCTGAACCCGACAACCCTCCTAATCTCTTTTGTCATCATCTCCTGTCTTTTAAAATGGTGGAATGCCCTTTTTTTTGGTGGTTGTGGACTGTAGAAATATTGGGCAATGCAACAGCAGTGTACTGAGAGAAAGACTTAGAGGGAGGTGAAAATGTGAGAATAGACCGAAGATTGGACGGCGCAGGCAGACAAAGTAAGTGAGTGAGAGTGAAAGACAGAACAAATAGAAAAGAGAATTGAGTTGGACTGGACTGGGTTAATTGAATAGAGTTGAGCTGAACTGAAATAAGCTGAATTGAATTTGTTCTGTCTTCTGCAGAACATTATAGTTAGGTACAGTTTGTGTTGTAAGTGATGGAAAAAGGACATTTGCAAGGCAGTCAGTTTTATGTCATGTAGTATAAGAGTCAAAGGTTCATCACTGCCAGTGTTTCTGTGAGTGTCCTGAACATTGAACCCTAAATGTGCATTTTTGCATTCCCATGTTGCCTTTTGTTGTATCATGATAGTATTTTAACATTTATCCGAGTCATGGAAGCTTTCACAATGCTGGTGCTCTAAGGAAAGAAGGAAGAAAAAAAAAGAAAAGAGTGCAATCTTTAGAAAGGAAATGGCAGAAAAAACAAATAACCAAAGAGAAAGAAAAAAAAGATTCTAAAAATAATGATACTAACGCAAAAAGATAATAACACAATATACTGTAAATGACCTATATTTATGGAAGGATAAAGAGGGAAAAGTAGGAATGATCTCTTGCATGAAGTGTTCTGGACCTACTGGACTGAATCTAAAAAGGGCTTTAACAAAAACAAATCCCACAATTGCTATTGTAACCTCTGGGTGGAGGGTTGAGGTGGAAGAAAGTCTCATCAGAAGGGAGGATGACAAGGACTGAGAAAAACAATATTTTCCTTTCCTCACACTGCCTCTCCTTCTTAACCATCCCCCTATCTGTGTACGGTGGCAGCCATCCGGGCTGTGCCTGCATGGTAGAAAATGATATTCTGCTGCTGTCAGCCTCACACAGAGTGAGAAGATTAGTCTCTGAGAGACTGCTCGCTTTGGGAACCGGTGAAACAGGTAAAACAATAAGGAGGCTCTTTTCCCAGTATTACTCTTGTGTTTTGCCTTTTGGCTATGCTTTACTTAAAGGTGATGCTTTTATATATTTTTTACTACCTATATCCCTGCAATGTTGGACTTTTAAAAATTGTAATGGATGCTGGAAAATCCCCACAACATGAAATGGATTCTCTTTGTTTCAATACAAAATAGGGATGGACTAATTGTCTGCGATAACACAGGTGGCGTTTGTGCACAGATGTAAGATCAATACTGATGAAGATGTTTACATATTATAACACTTTTTGGACCAATAATCAATATTCATGACCAAAGAATACATGAAATTCAAAGGTTTTGTATATTCTAAGAACTTCCGTTGCTTTGGGTAGATATGAATTGTTTTAGTGTCAATGGGTCCTTCATGCAAAGTGATGCAAATTGCCTATTTAATGTTAAAGGAAACTAAAGATGTTCGTGTGCAAAAAAAAAAAAGACTGGTCTTCTGTAGCTTTGTTCAGAGAGAAAGCACTTCGATGTGGACAACGTCAAGCTGATGTATGACACTGAAGAAAAGGTTTCATCTATTGGTTGGCTACAGTCGTGATAACATGAAACAGTGTCGAAGAGAGATAATTATGTATAAAACTGAGAAAAAGATAGAGAGAGACTATGTAGAAGATGGATGCAGCAGGTGACTCCACAGGACAGCTGTGGCTTTATGCCAGAGACACACACAAAGACAAACACAGATGCACTCAAACACATAACAAAAACACACACGCATGCATGCAAACAACAAACCCACCCCAGGTACACAGCTGACAGTCAGGTGGAAGGGCAACAGAAGACAGACACACGAGACAATGTATAACCCCGGGGCAAACCAAGCTCTCTTACCTCTCTTTCATCGCTCGTCTTTTCCTCATTTGCTCTTCAGCTTCCCCTTTTCTTCCCTTTGCGACGAAGGCTAAGGCTGTTAGCACTCGTTCAGTTTTTTTCTTCACGCGCCAGCTCCTTTTATCGACCAGAAAAAAAAGACATAAAAGGGAAACAAAACCATTACCAAACTGTTAGTACCAGCACCACACGTCAGAAAAAATAAACACATATAGAACACTCCATTCATAGAGTTGGGCCTTGTCGGATTCCAGTTACTCCCTCTAAAATTCAGTTATCTTTCAAAACAGTTGACCCAGCATGTAGAAAGAATGTATGAAGAAGATGGGCGCAGAGATAACAAATCGATGCAGTTCATGATGTAAAAAAAAAACTGTGCTTGCACAAACATTTACAGTAAAGATGTATTTTACTATGCTGTATTTCATCCCACGCGTTGGGTGACTATTTTAAAAACACAGTTGAAAACATGAGCAATGCTCAGCGCCTACAACTAGTGTTGTATTTGCAGAGTGGAGAAAGATTGCTCAATGCAAGGAGGAATGAGGTTCAAGTTGGGGTCAGGGAGCACAGACGAGCAGAGGCAAAAAAGGAGCCATTGAAAGCCATTATTATGCTCCTTCATGGCTGCATGATCGCCATTTACAGTTTGCATACCTGCTTGTCATTGTGTCCATTTCAACATTCAATTTTTGTTTAGCTAAGTTGACGTGCAATTGTCCCGCTCGGAGAACGATTTTATCTTGGCCAGACCGCTTCGTACATTGGTGTGTGTGTGTGTGTGTGTGAAGGTGGTGTCTTACAGTGCCCTGATGAAATTGCTAACAGCTGTGACAGCAGCCATCACACACACATACTGTACATGCTTTTCGCCCCATCTCATTTGTAGCATACAGCTGCACAGATAAAGCATGAGGGTTAAGCAAATATTGTACAATGGCGAAGAAACAATGAACCATCCCCGTCCCTCCCGTCTCTCACACTCACTCACACTGACTGCAGCATTACTAAGATTGTGTGTGTGTGTGTGTGTGTGTGTGAGAGTGTGTCTGGATGCGTGTGAAAAAATGACTGGCACTGCCTGGCCTCTTTATTACTGTGAGCAGAACAGACACCCCTGCTCCCCTCCCATTCATTTTAATCTCTATTCTTAATGATAAACCTTCTGTCTCGCTCCGTCTGTACCACACCACCCGCACCCCCCTAGCCTGGTGTCGACCCTCCGCACAACCCCAGCGAGCCAGCAACAGTGCTCCTTTGTTTGCCCTCCTCCCCCTCCTCTCTTCTTGCCCCCTCGCCCTGCCCCGGACGATGCTGGTTGTCGGGGACGGAGGCAAGCCTCGGCAGGAACGCCAGAGGATGGATGGAGGGGGATAAAAAAAGAAGGGGTCTTACAGTCATTTTTCAGTTATTCTTTGTCCTCTCTCTTTCATTCCATTACTTTTTGGTCCATTCAGCATTACACGAGAGGGTCTTCTCAGGGTGTGTTTGAGGGGAGGAGTGTGGTGGGCTTGGAGGGACTACACCCTCATTGAACCCACCGACTGCGGTTGACTGAGAGTTGAAGAAAGTTGTTTGCAGAGGACTATTTCTGGTTTGGAGTGGGAAGTTAATTTTAAACACCAAAGTAAAGATGAAGAGAAGAAAAATAAATAAACTGACTGTGTATTTTTATTTCTGCACTGAAAGGACAAGCTCTATTCCTTGGCTTTTAAATTGACATGGCTCAGAAACATTGTGCGTGATATTCCAAAGGCGATTTGTAAAAATAGACTTTGAGTACACAACTTGTAATTTCCCATTTATGCAAGGAAAATACTGAACCTCCCCATTGAGGTTAGTCAAAACATAATTTTAGCTGTTTCGTTCTGGTACCACTGCAAAACCCAGTTCCCTAATAGCATAAATACCAGTCTTGTAACGGTGCCTCGAGCATGTCTCATTTGGAAGTGAGGTTGACAGCGCAGTAGAGCATTGCCTTTTCCCCTTGGCCAAAAACACGTGTGCACACACACACACACACACACACACACACACACAAACATAGTGGCAGCTCCAAGGCAATCGGATCATTAACCCAAACTAATCTAAAAACATGTTTATAGAAAACGTCTGACCAGCTTACGTGCACGCACAGCCAAGCCATGCTAATTCATTGTGTGTGTGTGTGTGTAAGTGTGATATGTCGTCTTTGTAAGCTATGACAACTTGTGTGTGTCAGCACTGCTGTGAATGTCATGTCTCTCAGTATGCATGTGTACGCTTGTGTCATGGCTGCCTGTGTCTACTGTGACAGACACAGAGAGAACATGATGGAAACGGTGACAAAAAAAAGTGTGTGAGCATGAGCGCTAATGTGTGTGTGCGTGCTGTGGCTGCCAGTGATGCAGCACACAGCCTTGATCTAGACTCCTGCCGCTCCCGGACACCCCGCCGCGCCTGCTTCATCAATCAATAGGACGGATGAAGACAGACTCCTGCCGCGCTGCAATGGAAAAACGATGGAGAAAAAAGACTCCATTTCATAGCTGATTTGCATATGCTGATATATTTACCAGTGTTTTAACCCTAAGCTCCTACAACCTCTTCCACGTCTCAGAAGAAGATGTTTCTGTGAAAGCAAAATTCAATTAATTTGGCTATTTTCTCACTTTTTGAGGACTCTGGGTGGTGGGAAGAGGTGCAACTAATTTTAGAAGTGTTGAATATCTGCCAAACTCAGGTTGAGATTTAAACTGCTTTGATACCACATTCTCTGTCTACTACAATGTAATACCAGGCTAAAAAAAAAGCACGAAAGAACATTTTTCTGTGGGTCAGATGAGACTTTCACCCTGAACCCAGGAAGACACACACACACACACACATACACACACACACACACACACACAAACTGTAATTACTTACTCCCTCACCCTCAACAGACACACACTACTTAAAACCCCGGCTATAAAAAAATGTCTCAAGGGCTTATTCAAAAATCTTTACGAAAATGGTTTTAATACCTTCAGGTCCAGTAAAATGAAGTGAAAAAAACGTCCACAGGCAGCCGCCGCATATCTTTTCATTGTTGGAAATATTTTCTGTCAAGTAAAAACATGTGAGACTCTCACAGCTGTAAGAGAAACACCTGAAACAGTCACTCATAAGAGCATGTGAAGGCTGAAGTGATCAAAAATGGTTGTTGGGTGTCATCAAAAGCTGGAGCATTTACTCATCTGTAGGAAGGTACGCCTTTGGAGAGTACATTATAACCAATTGTATATTGAGACATGATTAGTCATTGCGTTGTACGTTTGTGAGTCAGAGTAAGCAGTAAGTTCGGCTTGAGAATAGCTGAGACTGAAGAGGCACAGAGTTCATATGAGTCACAATATGATTCAGGACACGCAAACTTAGATACTTTTACATTTTTGCTAACCTTTATGGAAATATGGTTGAGCTGGAGAGGCTTTGAACCTGTATGGATGTTTGTGTTGTGCTTCCATTACTCAAACAATTCACAAAACTATAGATTTGACTGTAGAAACACATGGTTTCAAAACACTTAAGTGCATGTTATGTTCTATAAATAGTTATTATGGAGGAATGCGGGCATGCTTTTACGGACACCACCAATTTTCATTGCATTGGGTTTGACACCCAATTTGAATAAAACTGTCCTCAAAGTGCAGTGAAATCAAGACACTAAATCAATTTTACAATTTCAAGCGGAGAAATTAACATTGAAATTGTGGATGTCACTGTGCAGAAATAGAAGGAAGCTAGATTTGGGTTTATTTTGTTACTGGGAAAGAGGAATGTGTGCCATTTCCTGGTGCTCCAAATGGCCATGTGACTTGAATGCAAAGCCACAGAAACCTTTCCTCCCACTGCGCTTAAATTCTCCAGAACTGTTATCAGTCATTGGGAGGTTTTGCCTCCTCAGTATGCAGCGAGACAATTTTGTTTGTCTTCAATGTCACTCGTGATATTTGGCCAGGGCTCAGTGCCCTCTTTGTTAGCCATTGTGCAGAGATGAATGAATCTTTCTTCCAAATTTCATACAGAGATGCACTGTGTGAAACCATAGAAACACCTTTGAGACCATTAAACTGAATTCCAGACTACGCGAGCAACAGGAATAGGCCACTATATATATATATATATATATATATATATATAAACTGATATAAAGAAAGTATTACGCGTTGATTCAAAGATAAATTATTCTATATTGTTACACATCTTGTCATGGATAGAGTTTGGATGAATTTCAAGCATTATTTTCTTCTTCTACGGGTCCCGTCCATGTCTTAATATGCTTTTCAACAGCCTTCACGCATCAAGAACATTAGTGATAGCATTGTCAGAATGGGCAAACAACAATGCCTTAGTGCCTCACTGTTCAAATTAGAAAAAAAAAGCTGTTAAAAGTGATTGATTGATTTCTCACGCTAGCAATCATAGATTAGCAAAGATGCACACTGTGGCTGCAAAGCATTCTGGTCTGCAAAAAAAACGAGCATTGCTTCCTCTTCTGTGATGGATTCTTCTCTGCATGACTGTTGAACGTCGGTGTAAAATGGCAGAGCTCGTTTTGAGCGACTCATAACACATTGTGTACGGATACATCAAGTGTGCTTCTCCCTAACCTCTCCTGTTCTGAGAATATCCTCATACTGCATCACATTTATATCACACAAAGTCATCTGCGGATATGAATGAAAAATACAAAATGTACAGAATGGGCTGACAAATGTCTCATCTGCATTGAAATGACTGAAAATAAGCATTAATATGCAATTAATACAAAAACAAAGCTGTGTATTGGGAAAAGTAAAGTTAAAAACAAGTTACTGAAAAAGAAAAATACAGACATGAAATCCTGTGTCAGTTCCTAATCCGAGATGCCCTGATTGCATAGCCACATTGTGTGATTCGACATTGTACCGACGCCCGATGCTCAGACAAAGAAGCCGGTGCAGGCCTCGAGGGGGCAGATGACAAACACTCCTAAACCACGGCCAGACATAATCCCCCCCCCCAACAAACGCACAGCGGAGGGGGACTTATTCAGAACATATTAGGGAGGTGAAGGAGGCCAGGCACTGAGGGACTCTCCCCACTCGGCTGTCCTAATCATCTGAGACAACCTCTCCAGAGGCAGAACCCCGCACCACTCCCCTTCCCGCCTACAAAACCTCACCCCACCCCCTAATGCATGACCCAGACACATCCAAGAGAGTTTACAAGAGCGGGCGGCCATGAAGTGGGAAAGCTGACAAAAATGAACCCTCCCCCCGGGGAGCTGTTGTTTAATTGTCCATCTTCTTGGTCCAAATTAAACAAGCTCAAGCGTATTCAAGTGTCCATACAGACACACACCCCTCCCATTATAAACATCCCGCTTTTAACAGACTGGCACGTTCCATAGAGCATGCCATTGATGCAGAATGATGAGCGAGACCCCATTGTCTCGTTATATTGTCTTCAATTAGGCAGGAGATGATGGGAGACAATGAGAGAAGCATTTGTAATCATGAGCCTCCCAAACTCATGCTGAGAAACAGAACTTCATTATGCCCAATGGTCCCTCATCGACGATAAAACCCAGAATGTGTGGTTCATCCTTAGGAAGTTTTCCAGCCTAAATGGCTTGGAAAGAAGTGAGTCACCAGGAAATACTGTGGGGGTTCTGAAACCGAAAACAACAGATATGGGTAGAGGCCAATCTCCTTTTGTCTGCACTACAAGTAAAAAAAGCATGTCTCAACCTGAGAAATTGCTTTCATCCTCTTATTAGATGTCCTGAGCACTTACCTGAACTCTCATCCAATGCAAGTTTACCACCCTGGTATTTAAAGTTTTAAAAGTTTTAAGAAAAGAGAGTTGCTTTTGAAATAAATACATTTAAAACTGTGCACTGAGCTGGTTTTTCCAGGGATGAATTTACAGGAGTAAAGTGTAGCCATGTATTTTCAACTTCACCACATAAATGTTGTACAAGCTTAGCTGCGAGAACAGAAGCTCTGGGAGCGCTGGTGTCAGCTCAGAGCCATCTGTAGAAATTAGACTTCTTTAAGAAAGAGAAAGAAAAACTCGAGAGCGCATAATCTGCATTTACCTGGAGAGTGTTCAGCTGACAAATGACTCTAACCCGACACCTTACCGGCTTTGTAGCACACCCTGTCATTTAAATCGCGCTCCACGGTGGCTGTTAGGCTTTGATAGAACTATCGGACCGGACAAATACAGCTTTCATAAAATTGTGCAAATGATTTCTTTCAACTGGGATCGCGGCGCTTTTGTTCCACCATTCCTGCCCCCCCCCCTTTCCTCTCTCCTCACGGCACAAAGAGCTAATCTGAGACGAACACTCGCACCAGCTCTGACACATTGTCAAACCAAAACCGGGGTGATTTTATTTTCTTTAAATCATGTAAGTGAAGCATGAGGTAAAAGCCATCATCCATGGAGGACAACAGAGGGGTTAGAGAAATAGCTGCGTATTTTCTCCCTGTACACGCTGCGGGGATTAAATATTATGCTCCCTTTTACCTTCAGCTGTTCTTCCATGTGTACAGTATCAGAGAGCAGCCAGATAGATGCAGAAACGTTTTGGTTTTTCCCATTTGCAGATGACATCAGTCTGCGATGGGTGCCAGTCGGAGGGATATCCGTCAAGTCGAGCAGCCCTGGGGCCAAACGACCTTTCCTGCAAGGCCCTCGCTACCTTATCTGATTCCAGCAGACGGGGAGAGATGATGGCCCTGCCAGCCAGAGCCTTTAATTTTTTAAGTATATCCCTTCGCTTACACACTGCTTTATTGATCGCCAATAGACCTCATAGTGTTTCCAGAATGCAGTATTTGTAATGTGACCACCCAGATGAAAAGGTGGACGGACACTAATCCTCCTTTTGCCCCAGTCTCCAGCAACATCCATGGTGATTCTTCTGGATCGCCCCTGTCAAGTTTGTCATTGCCTGAAGCACAGGTCATTCCTCTCTTCCTGACTTTTTATTTTGTTTTTAAATGGAGAGGGTTCACAGTATAATCTACACTTAAGCCTCATTTTCATGGAGATTTTCAGTTAAGGCTGGTGACCTCAGAGTTGTCAAATTTGACCCCATCCACCTCAACCACATTTAACATCCACTAATGTGTTCTCCCGTTTGCAATAGGGTCGAGTCAAATTAAACACATAATACAAAAGCAGTCTGTTCGATTACTGTATTCATACAGGACCTTTCAGCAGCATTGATTTTCACTTCATTCATGATTGTTTTTGACCACAGGCTAAATGTTGAACCAACCTCTATGGACCTGACACATTTCTCTGTGTTGAACTGCACCAGGCAACAGTACAGAGTAGGAAGCATCTGCCTTGTCACTCCAACCAGATGGCGGCAGAAAGTATGTAAATTGGTTCATTAACCTTACAGTGCTTAAACCAGTGGACCATGCAGAGGGCTCGTTCCATCCGGGTTTTCTTGTATTTTATTAACGCCCATTAATGGCATCGGGAAACTTTCCCTAATTGCCTGTGGTGGTTCGATGTGGTGTTGTCAAATACTGTAGTAATTATACACGACATCCCTCTGATTAACAGTCTGTGATTACTGCCCCATGTCAGATCATTTCTTTCTCTCCCGTTTAAAGACAGTCATCCATTTTCTTGGCGACAACATATTTCAGAGGAAGAAAAAGAAAAGAGGCCTTATATTACCAACCCATCAAACAGGCTTTGATCTTTAAACCCTGACAATATAATGGCATGAAGAAAAAGAAGCGAGGGGGTTGGAAATATTGAGAAGATCTGCATTTTCATTCGACGTTTCCCCCCCCAATGCTTGCAGAGTGTGTGGAAAATTAGCTTTCAGTGCGTGTCTGTGTGTGAGCTGCCAGCAGTGAGGGCTTGCACCTGGAGCAGGGAGAAGCATGCAAGGGGTCATGGGTCACTTCGTGGGCTAAACAGGATTGGAGTTCTCCATCTTCCTAAGAAGGCCAGACAACCACTGCGGCTGTATCGTACAACATAGGCCTTTCACACACTCCTTCCTTCCCTTCTCTCCTTCCTCTCTCGTTCACCTCCTTTTCTTTTCTCCTTTGGAAAGGCGCAGTAATCCATAATCCACTCAACTATCAGCGGCTCAATTATCCCTCCCGTTCACCCATTTTCTCCCCTCGGATGGAGAGTCAAAAACAATTAACCTCTTCACGGCTGGGGACTTTTCCCAGGAAAGGGCACAGTGGTAATTCAATGACTCCGCCATTTACATTCCTGACCATGACTTCACTCCTTCACGCATAAATCTGGTTACCGTAAATCCTAATCTGTGGCTTTGTGATTGTCCAATGTCATTATCATTGATGTTGTATTATCACGCTATGAAGACAGTATTTTACTTCAAGCGGGATTTAACAGGACAATTTGTTAATGTTTACATAACACCCTCCTGACCTACTTAAACCTTACTAGATTAACATCGTTTGTACTCAAATATGTTGACAGATTAGTGATTTAGAAAAGTATGCCTTCATTGAACCTAAAATGATAATTATTCTCGTTTCATTCTCAGTCGACAGTGCCAGCCTGCAAACTGGTACAACTGGACTATTTCACACCAAGTGTCTATAAGCTATGGTGCATCCCCCCACATCCTCAGCCTTCAATAAAATGTTGTCTTCTCCCCCTTCGTTATGGAGGGGCCTCCTATTCATCTCCAGGTAGAAAGCCTCAAAGTGTAGGAGGGAAGAACAGCTTGTTGCACCCATTGAGCTTTTTATTACTTCCCCCTTCAAAGTGTGGTAGCAGAGGAAGAGAAATCCACAATCTCCTTGATGCCATGATACACAGAAAACACACGCAAACAAGTGGCAGGATTTATTTTGGAGCTCTGTGCATATTTTACCAACACTTGTTCTACAAAATATCATATTTGAGAAGATTACGTGCTTGAGGGTACAAAGAGAGCCCAGCTGTTAGGGGATAATCTTCTAACAAACAAGTTTATAAAAAATGGACATCGTCGACGAAAACAACTCCTAAATGATTAGGCTCTTTCGACTCAAACAGAAAAACATAATTTACAACTCTGTTAGTTCGGATTTTCACTGTTGTCAAGCAAAGATGTCAAACAAAGACTCCACTCCAATCAGCCATTTTCCATAAAGCAAGCTAGCTTCTTATCTAGCTAACCCAGCAGCAGCCAAATGATGTAATCCCCAACCAACACACATTGAGAAAACAGAGTATTGAAGACAAATGCGTCCGTCAAAAAAATCCCACACGTCAAAGCATTTTTACCAACTCCCACCTCTAAATAGTGTTTTTTATTTCCTTTTGCTGGATTTCAGAAGCTACATCGGCTTAAACCTGAACTCAGAGACGCCCACCGTCAGAGCCGAGGTGCCGCAGACAGCATTAATAACCTCCAGTAGAGTGAAAATGGAATCTTTGAGCAGGAATTATATTTAATGTTTATTTGAAGCTCAAAATATATGAAAAATATTCAACTCCTGTTCATTAATAATGGGGTATTTCTTTTATTGAGCATAATTATTTTTAATTACGAGACTCACACCAGAAAAACTTAAAACAGGGGAAACATCAAGCTTCAGAGCCTCCTGTATGTGGTACGGACAAAAAATCCGAACAGCGATATAAGCTTTGTACAATT
The DNA here is from genome assembly GCF_050575085.1 of Anarhichas minor. Lineage (NCBI taxonomy): Eukaryota > Metazoa > Chordata > Actinopteri > Perciformes > Anarhichadidae > Anarhichas > Anarhichas minor. The sequence goes on from NW_027466456.1 coordinate 10,924,370, forward strand.
AATGTAATGCTTTAAAAAAGAGCCAAGTAGCATCGAACATAAACGCCAGCTAAATGAACAAAATCGAAAACATGAAATAACTACAGGCGCAATGGCCATATCTATATTCTTGCAGAGGCTCGCCAGAACAGCATAACTGAAATCTCACTCTCACACACACACACTGAGACACACACACACACACACACACACACACACAGAAGAAGTCTTTGATGTTTCCTTATGAGTGTGTGTATTGCAGCTGTGTGAGTCACCCACACTCCATCCACGATCCATATAGGCTACACAGTGGCAGCAATAGTAACAGTAGCAATGAAACTGCAACTCTGTGCCACGCAAACACACTCACACGCTCACAAACTCACAAATAACATAGCGTGTCTTGATTGTGGATGGAGAAAGAGGCACGGGCAGTGCCAGTCAGGCCAGCAGGCTTTCAAAAAAAAAAAGGGAAGAAGAAGCAGAGGAAGAAAACCTCAAACAACTGGCTGTGCTCCAGACGGACTGGAACTTCTCTTGATCATTATGTCTAGCCTTCAGGTGTCTGGGGTCGGCCGACTGTAGGTGGTAGTTAGGTTGAGGGTGGTGGGAGGATTAAGCGGCTGGGGGGGGGGGGTGAGTGTAGATAACACAACAGCCAGACAAAGAGGGAATAAGAGGGCTGCCTACATACCAACAGCATCAAGGAAAGGAGGGTGTGAGGCATGGGAGGGAGCAACGAGAAGAAAAAAACGGAGGGTTATACAAATTTCATTAGACAATCCTTTGCCGAAGTGACTTTCTGTATCGTTTTCTTTTCTTTTCAGTTTTGTTTTGTCAGCTCCCCTCCCTTCTCGCTCCCCTAGAGCGCCGCCTCAGAGAATGGGGCAGACAGACTTTATAGGTCCTAATTAAAGCCATCTGAAGCCTTTCAAAACATCAAATGGCCCCGGTCCCCCGCTCTTTCCCTCTGATTGTGCAGAAATCACGGAAAATCAGAGGGCACAGGTTGCTTTGGCTCCAAAATGTATTTGGGCAACAGCCCCCCTTCCTCCTCCGCTAACCCCACTACCTCCTAATCTCCAATCAATACAAGGGTTCAGTGAAAGACATGACCACATTGAGTGTCTGTCAAATTCACTATAATTTGACATAAACTAATTTCTGGGGGGGGGGGGGGACAAACAAAAATAACATTTCAGTTTTTTATCTGAGCCTGATATGAGTGTAAACTTTGTGAACGTTTTTTTTTTAATCTTAATTATATATTCATATTTTTTGTCATATGCTAGGAATGTCACAATATGCTATTGAACAGCCACCCTCATCCTGCCTGGCGGGTTGAATTGAAGTGCAGCCGTGTTTTAGTGCTACTCCATTTCCCCCCCCCCCCCCCCCTAATTGTGCTCATTGAGCCGTGTGGACCGGTTGAACAGCCTGCCTGGCTGGGGTCGGCGGGTTTGCCGTGTGCTTTTAATCTATATTTCATGCTATGGCGCTGCGCGCAGACAGACGCACATCCTCAATGAGAAAATTCACTGAGACGCACGAAGAATGCCGACCTGACAAAATGAACTTAGGAGATCACTCACGCATCAAGTGAAGTCAAATGTGTTAACTGATAGAACCCTATAAACCGTATTCAATGTTTAATTCGCCTTTGAATGAAGGCTTAATAAAAAAGGACAGGGAAAGCACTCGGTGCAAAAGTGCCACATACAGTCCTACATTTAAAACTGAAGTCAACTATAAATAGGAATAGATAAATATAACTACTACTTTATGGAATGACAGCAATAAGTCCGCGATTAGAAGAGGAAAAAAAAAAAAGAACATCGTGCTACTTACGATTCATTTCAATAACTTCTGGGCGTTATTGTCTCGGATCTGCGCCTCTTCGGTCGTTTGGGCGCGGAAAAAAGTCTGTCCCTGCGGCGAAGCGGACTCGTTGCCATCGACAGGATGATCAGCTTCATCTGATGGTGATAAAGTTTGCATGAGAGAACACCTGGCTAATTCTGCCGAGGACAGTGGACGTCCGATTCAGCCGGTGTCAAGTCTTCAGTGATGCCCGCACTCGCCGGGATTGAGATCTGAGAGGAGAGGGGAGCGCACAGAAAGGCGTCATGTGAGCAAGGGAGAGGTGCGCTATTGGCCAGTCGTATAATAAGGCTGCTCTGTGCGCCATTGGCCTAGAACGGGAGCGCAGGCGCCTCGTAACTTGGCTGTGCGCAAGAATGTGAGTGCGGCTCACTGTTCATAATTTTTAGCAGCCAGAGCAGGGGGGGGCAGTAAGTAACAAATTGTCCCAAAGATCTGTTTTTTGTCATCTACGAGTTACACAGAGGGCAGCATAGGGAAAAGCAAGCATGCTGTCTCTTCTCTAAAAGAGAGGAATTAATGAAAATGTCTGGTGAGTCTATCAACTTTTGAGTGCCTGTCAACTTGAAGATGTGGGCACTTCACTCTAAAAGAGGCATCATTTGATCTTGACGTTTTCAGCATTATGATGAAGAGTACAAAAATGGCAACAGCAAAAACGAAAGCAACATGTAAAATGACAGCAAGGGAACAGTATCTGTATCCATTAAGGTGGCAGTTTGATACATTGACCAGATGATAAGAATCATCCCTAATGCAATTCCTATTTAAGACTTTTTTCAGTGGTTTGATATTGCGCTGATAACACGTTCAGTATTTTACTATGTAATATTGTTCTGTTACCCAACGCACATGCATATATTCATCTGATTTGAATGTGATGTAACAGACATAAGACTGCGATGGCATACATGATTACAAGAATAGAGCTAAATCATGTAATTTTTGTGTTATATAGTTTGATTTGTTGCATTGTCCTCCTAGATAATTTGCTGTGTAATGACCCAATACAGGTGGATCGGGAATTACATTAAAATTACACTTAATAAAGCAATCATCATGGCTCAAATGAAAGGAATAATGTAATTGTCACCAGCTGATGAAATACAAAAAAAAGAGAAGGAAATCCATGACGCAAAAATGACGCTAACACGTTCACCTTCTATTTCTGAAATGCTGTTACTTCATGTTGTCCTGGTGCTTTATTGGTACTAAGACCTAACTCAACCTTCACAATCAATTTTTGACACGCTTTAAAGCTAATTAATTGTTTAGGAGACGGGAAGCTGGATGAAAGGAAGGGATACAACCTATACGTATTGTGGTGGGAGGTCAATTTGTATGAATAGAAACAAAGGGAGCATGATATGTTTTATATATTCATGCTATCCATATTTATATTTCCATTTTAATTTTCTACACTGGACCTCACAGAGGGCAACAACACATAAAAGAACTTCCTCTCTCTGTACCGCTCTGGTTCTCTAGAGTGTGGAGGCAGAGGAACTCAAGGTTCTGTATGGGTGGGAAATAGAGCGCACGTAATCTGGAGCGCGCATCTTCCCCTGCTCAGGCTGCGGCATTAAATCAATATTCCGCAAAGCTTTCTCTTGTTTTCTACATTCACTTGACTGCTGCCGTGATGCGCCGCGAGGGTCGAGCAGCCGCTCCCTGATTTTTGTGGCACTTGCCCCCCTCCCTCTTTCTCCTCCTCCTCCTCCTCCTCCTTCACTTCACTTCACGGCAGACACCCTCATTTGGATGGCTCCAAGGCGATGAGCCCATTCCATTTGTCTCATGCGTTAACGGGAGGCGGCAGGAATAAGGCACCGCGTTATCTCGACACAAAACATTATCTCCGCCTTGCTCCACCAACACCGTGAAACAATGATTATTAACCGCTTGAGGAGCATGTTCAGGGGTTTTCGAGGCTTGTCGCCACACTTAAGGAACATGAAATATATTTCACAACACACCCCCCGAACTAGATTTTTGAATTTTCAAGTCAAGATTATGCTTCCCCTATTCTTGCCATTTGTGAGTACTTTCAGTATTGCCTGTCGCCCCCGGGGAGTTTGGCTAATGGCATTATGACTGGACGTGTGACAGTAGCATTTTTACCAGAAACCAGCCTAGCACTTCCTTTTCAAGATGTAAACGCCTGTCGTGCTGCATCATCCTGTAAGATACTGGTTGTGCATTCGCGTTCACTCACACGCCATCATTATGAAAGCAAAATCCTGCCTCTGCAAAATGGGTCATACACTGCAGTCACTTTATCTCAGCAAATGTATTGTGCCTGTGTGAGTTGAAGACATGCGCATATGTGATTCAACATCAAAGGCAAGACTCCAATATTAGGGCATGGGTGTCTTCGCTGAAACAAGACTCAAGCAAGTCGAACGTTCTATGTTTTCGAGGGTGGCGAGCCTGTATGAATAGTTAGCCCCAAGAGCCGAAATGTGAGTCTTTCTTTAATGTCTTTTAACAGCCAAGAGAATGATGCTCTCGCTCTAAAATGAACTCCAGTAGCGCCATTTTTATTTTTTCGACTGCAGTGCCCTGTATGCCTCATACGTCAGTGATTTCAGCAAACAGTTGAACGCATAGGATTTGCTCCGAACCCAGAAAATCCATTCACCCTTGGTTCGTGTACGAATATACACAGACAAGCTAATAGGTAGACACAGACAAACTCACTAGCATCTATCCACTGTGGAGTGAATTTGAGCAGTGGGGTTCAAAGCCGTGCCAATCAGAAAAGGGAAGACAGCTCTGTGCCGCTGTCTTATAGACCCATCACTGTGCAAGCTAATCTGCGGCGCGTTCCAGCCTATATTTAGGCCAATGTTTTGTGGGCACTTAGCATAATTCGCTGAGACGAAAGGAGCTTTTCGAAGCTGTTAACCTCATCTCTTTAAAATTCATTTGGTGTTTTTCAGCTGCGCATTCCAAAAACACCTGTTCTTGCCTTTGCAGACTTGTGAAATACTCTCCATTTCAATGGGGAAATAGTTTGTTATGAATGGAAATGATGGTGCCGTGTGACTGTGAGAGCATGCTGTGGATGCTAGGTGGTTGATTCTCTCAGCTACTCACGAGAGAATTGGCTTTATCTGAAATCAGGTCGAAAAATGTTGTGAATTTAGGTTCAAAAAGAGCCCTCACTGCATCATACAGCATTACCCAATTTATCGCTGTAGTCATTGTCGCCATTACACTCATCTCCATTGTCGCACAATTTATCACCAAATTTCACTAATCATGTGAATTTAAAGGAAGATAATATTCCTGGAATAACACTATACCTGGTCATACTTCACTCCCATGTATTATTACCCCGGGAGTACAGCCGGTTTAAGTCCATGTGTCAATGCGCGTGTGTGTGTGAGTACCAAATGCTCTGATCTGGTCTCTCAGCCAGAGAGAGATGGTCATACTGAAAGCCTTTACCTCCATCTGCTGTGTGGTCTGCACAAACACCCACATTTACACACAAACACACAGGCAAGATGGACTGTCTGGTTCAAAAGCTTGTCCCTTAAGCATTAAACGCTATACGCTTTGGCCACAGTAACATGCCGCACTTGGGGCCTGCACGGCATCTGCCTCCCAGCTCCTGGAGCCAAGGCATGGGGCCGAGGGAGGGGCCTGGGGCCGAGATAAGCTCTTCCTCCCCTGGTCACCGCCACGCCGTGGGGACCGGACAGGCCTGGAGCCTCAGCTGAGCACCGCTGATAATATCCACATGAGTGTACGCGTGTGTGTGTGTGTGTGTGTGTGTGTGTGAGTGGTTGGATGGATGGGTGTGTGTTGAGAGGACGAGGCTTGGTTTAGGGGATGTGAGTGTGTGTATGTGGGTGGAATGGGAGCATGCAGGGATGCACACACTTGCATGTTTGACCAGATAGTCAAATATCACAGCTAAGACAAAAATGTCTGTCCCTGAAGTATTTAAAGTTTTGCACTTTTGATGCCAAATGTTCACAGAAGTGTGTACAGATATGTTTGCTCATGCGAAATGCCTTTGCTCTCAGACTCACAAATGGTACAAGCCGGAGAACAAAAGTTACACGGGCACAAATAAATTGCAATTCTGCGAAAAATGTCCTTGTGCAGAACTAATTGAATCTTGAACTGAATTCTGACATCTTGATTTTTTGGGAAATTATTTTCCCTGTTAAGTAACTCCGTTTAAAACATAGTTTAAATTGAGTGACAATATGCTCATGACTTATCTTCCTTATTTCAAGGTTGCAATACTCACAAAAACTGCACAGGAAACAAATTAAATTATCCAATTTGCAGATTGTCGTACTTCTTTTAAAGAAATACAATTCGAAGACAACAAAGTATAAAAGCCCTGTTAGGCAGGGAACGACAAGAATGTAATAAGTACAGTACATTACACTCACTACATTTGACAATGACATGTAACAAGGCTGCTTTCACAATGGTGCTCATTCTATTTTTTCATTCTTTGTATTTTGTTCTGAACCCTCATTTGCGGTGTAAGATGAATTGCTGTGCTGCTAACAGCAATCTGTTCTTGTTCACTCGCTCTAATTCATTGTTTATTTAACACGAGTGTAATCTAGTCCTTTGTAGAATGACAGAAAATGGTCCTTCTTTGTTCAGCAGCACTGACCATATCATTTTAACTTGTCATATTGGAATCCTCATTTACTCACCATGTTAAGAGTCGGATCACGTAGCGATTCAGTGAGGCAAATTAAATTCATTTTCTGGGCTACTTTTAATCGTGTGGATGTTTCAAATAACATTGTATAACAAAAAAGGTCTGGTTGATGATAGAAACACTAATTGGCAAAATTATGCTTTTGAGATAGACGGGATGATTATTTATATTAAAATGTTCTGGGGCCTTCTATTTAAGCCTTGCACCACGAGTGTGTTATTCTTTTTAAAGTTTACGTCTCAGCAGTAATTGCATCAAGTACAATTCCAACACAGATTACATTTAGGGATTCTCTGTTGTCAAGTCTGGAGGTCCAATTGGTTTAATTACAATGTCCTGGGTGTCTCCGTTTTGCTCAGACAGATGTGACATATGATACACACATCTAACCACTGTAGAACTTTAACTACTGTGTATGAATCCCGCTTCATTGTGTTTGATCCTTAGAGGAATTACTTTGATGAAAACAACAAAGTTTTACTCACTTTCTGCTCATGGAAAGGTAACATGCTTTCCACTCTCCTGTAAGCTTATATATCTGTCATGTTGTTCAATTTGCTTCAATAAGATGTAGGATGAAGGGAGACTTTTCTAGTGTTTGACAAAGGTTGATCGTTTTTAACTCTGGGCAATTGTGTGATGAATTGTGGCTGTGCTGCAGCCTGGTTGGGAGACTTTCCATATTAAATGAAGAATTGTGAACATGGTGGAACATACTGTGGCTTGTCGCGTGTGTAACCCTTAGAGTTAAAGCATGTGTTTCGACAGAGAGAGAGAGAGAGAGCAAGAGCGAGAGAGAGAGACATAGACATGGAGAGAAATATCCAGAGATCCAGGTCAGCTGTAAGGCCTCAGCTGGAGTGGAGGGCTACACCTGTCAGCGCCCGGGGGCCTCTCTCTCTTTTTCCCCATGTCGTCTTTCTGTCCAGCTGGACGTGCAGGAGCCCCCCACCGAACCTCCACCTCCCGGATCCAGGCCAGTTCAGCCCAGCCATGCGTGGCCATCTCTGGGAATTCATTCCGGATGCTTCCTGTTCATTGCATCCACTCCTCTCTCTCCCTCTCTGTCACTCCACCCCCACAACTCCCATCTACATGGCTTCCTCTTAATTATCTGTCCAATAAACCATCTCTATTTTCTCACGCACATACTGAAACCTCCCTCAGTTTTTATACGTTGTAATATCTAAATGATGCCCCTTGGTCCGGAATTGAGCAAACCCCAATACATTCCAATTAAAGTCCAAACTTCAACAAATAATTCAAATCAGGCTCAGAAAATGTGACTGCATTCACCACACTGAACTTACCTAATTCAGATGTTTTTCTTGTGGCTTGACCAAGATGTGATTTAAAGAGTGTAAACACCAGAAAAAAGAACGATATCCAATTTTTGGTGATCACATGTGGTATTAAATTCCCATATAAGTCTTACTGCCAATGTTTGACCTGAATTCAAACAGAGAGCGGAGTTTCATCCAACATACGCAAAGTCTCCCTTCTTTCCTGCCACCGGCTGCCAGCTTACTTTGTCAGGAAAGACGATTGCACGAAGATTAAAAGTTGTCCTTTTCATTCTAAAGTTTCAGCAGGAACCACTGGGGAGTGCACAACACACTCCCACCACTCCTGACTCCTGCTGTGCATCCAAAGAGCTCCCTTCAACACAGTCAGCCGAGACAGCAGCTGGAAACATTAAAATGCTACTACAAGCAACCTCTTTATTACGATATTGTGTCTGTAGCCTATTATTCCAAATAGTGCCAGGACTGTTCAAATTATCAACACTTTTGTATTGCTACAGTGTTAACTTTGTTTGATGTGTCAGCTGCGCAGGAGAGAAATTACACTTTATCCCATGCATATATTACAGCTAAAAACTCTACTTATTAGTTAAAACAGTACATTCAGTTCACTGATTCCACCTGAGCATGAAAAGCTGTCACATGCAAGCCGTTTTGATCTCAAGGTACTGAACAGCAGCAAACAAAACATTCTTTGAAAGGGATACATGTCGTTGCTCTCTGTTGCTTTGTCATTATGTATGTGCATAACTCAGTTTTGCATTAATATGTGTCTGCACCAGCCACGTACAAGTTGTGTATTGAACACACAATTGACAAAGTATCTAATCTGTGCAAAAGAATCAAGACCGGGGTCAAAGGTCATATCTAATTTCTAGTTTCTCTCAATAAACCTTCAAATGGTGGAAAATCAGAAAAAAACTATTTGATAACTTTAGCTGCGACACGGTGCTAAATGTTTGCTGTCAATTCACAGCATTACAATTTGATTTCAATCAAAATATGAAAACACCACAGTTGACATTTTACAGACAGAGTAGCTCTGTCATCAGCACTGAGGAGCCTGATAGATCCAATAAAGTGACAAATAACTTTGGCACTGTACAAAAATACCAGTACAATTTATTTATTTATTTAATAAATTGTACTTATTAAATAAATAATATTCAATAACTGTGGCTAAGTGGATAGCAGGGCCGTCCTTCAATCAGAAGGATCGGCGGTTCGATCCCCCAGCTCCGGCTCCGCTAGTCGCATGTCGATGTGTCCTTGAGCAAGACACTTAAAAATCGCTCCCGTAGCGTGTAGAAATGTGATAGAGTCTGAATTGTAAGTCGCTTTGGATAACAGCGTCTGCTAAATGACTGTAATGTAATGTAATTACAATCCATCCGAAATGGACAGTGTTTCTTGTGCATAATTACACGCTTTTCTCCTCATACAATATTTGTTTTTATTCGTATTCGGTCTTTTATAGCGGAAGAACAAGGGTTACATCACATCTCTGTGTTATGCCACTCAATTTGCAATTCCATTCAAGTCGTTACAGATTCCATGAAGTCCTGCTGCAAACTGAAATGTAAAAAGACAAGTGTGTTCTCTCTCCCTCCTCTCTTTGCTTTCTCATAATGTAAAAGATATTTGGCACACATGATGAAAGACATGATAACAGTAATGGGTCTGGTTGACCCTTAAAGCAGTCAACTGCGAACCTGCAATAAACTGTGTAAAAGCACGACGATGGTTTAATGCTCTATAGCTTGTTCTGTGTTGCAATTGATTTTCGGATAAATGGCTTTGCCAATGAGTCATACTAGCATTAAAAATAAAACAGCAGCAGGCAGCTCTCTCGTAAACTATAACATTGTTGTTGTTGCTGTTGTTGGATACCTAAAAGGTGTCCCGGCTGGTTTATGCCTTGTACAAGTTTGTGAAAATCTGCCATTTAACCTCACTCAATCTCCATTTTGTCCCGCAGCAAGATGGGGCTGAGGGTTGAATAACAGTAAGCATATTCTCCTGCTGCACTCACACCATATCCTATCCCGCACGCTGGCTACTGAATTATTCATCTGTTTGTACCTGTGAGGCAAGCAGGCCCTGTTAAGGGCCGCCCCGGTATGATCTATAATTAAATATAATGCAACATGAAAGTGCATAAGACATGAGACTAGGGTTTGGACAAGTCACTCAGACTTCCACCTAGTTCAACCCTAGATCCACTTTGTGTGGATTCATATGCTGACTGCAGCTGTTTTTGTTTTTGAGTATTAGTTTAACACGCTCTTTCAGCCTTGTGCGCACTGTAATGTTTTTATTCCCTCCTTTGCATGGCTACTCTCTGAGTCAGTGGTCTTGAATGTTTGCTATCAGTAGTTAACAATTTGGAGGGCAATAAGATCATGTCATGTTTGATTATGCTTTTATTGTCTCGATGGTCTCTAAGTACACAGTATTACATTCAATAGGGCCCCTGTGTCTTGCAGTATGTTTGCTGTGTTCCCCCGAGCAGCTCAATCATAAAGCCTTTCAAAGCTCACACTCAGAAATAATCCTGCTGCGCATTTACAAATATGACCATAACGAAACAGTTTACAGGCTGTCTGAATTGACCAATTGGGATACATAAAACCTAGCATCCGTCCATTGTTCCCAGCAAGAGTTCAACTCTCCCGGAGGTAGATGCATTTACCTCAACCACAACCACACACAAATTGATATGCTTCCCAAAGTTTAGGAGAAAGGACATGTTTTCAGATTTCCTTTAAATCAATGCTAAAATCATATGAGTAGAGAAATAAATGGATATTTAGTATATGAGGAAATCTTAGCATCAGCTGTAGGCCTTTATCTTGCATACACACACAGACACACTCACACACACACACACACACACAAACAAATGCACACTAACACGCACACACACCACAGTGGGATCCTCGCATCTGTCCAAATGTGAATGGTAATATCTCCACCTTGCAGGCGGCTACAGGGAGGGAAGGCTTAGCGGCTCGCTCACTTTCTTCCTTCACTGGCTGTGAAGTGGAGTCTGAGGTGTCAGGAGTTTTTTTCTTACCCCCCCCCCCCCCACCCCCCATCCTCCTCCTCTCTCTCTCTGTCTTTTCACAGCGAATACGTCTCTATAGTGGTTGAGTCTGTGCTTTACGGGGAACACTGTGAGCGCCCGATAAGAAGCTGAAAGCAGATATATACATTCTGAAGAGAGCTACAGACACACAGTCAGGGGGACAGTAAATAGATCACTTACATTATGTTTCTAGGATTTACATTGGCAAATGATACAGAGGTGTTAGCGTAGGGTGTTTGTAAAAGGCTGGCTAACTTATGTCTTTAAACCTAAAAGTGTTAGTGAGGATTCATTTTAGCAAAATAAAAAGATGCTATGCCATGTCTCATTTTGCTCCTAGACAAATTGAATTGACCCTTCCATCACTGCAGGTGCCAAAAAAATTATAAAAAGACATTTCCGTCAACAGGCAATATAAACGAAGTGAGTGTTTATTCCCTCCAGCCGTGTGCTGGGAGTATTTAGAGAGTTGCACCCCCCCAGACAAGCTTTTACCTCTTCCCCTTTATAAGACGCAGCAATTACTCTGGTTTGCTGACACCCTGAATACCAACACAACAATGCCTCTTCTTTCTCTGCAAGACCCCCGGATACACACACACACATCTTACTAACACCCATCCCGCCCAAACATCCCACTCAGCCCCCTATTTCCCCTTCCTCAAATACAAAGTTGGGCATGGTTACCTTGGCTACCGCAGGAGTTCATAAACCCCAGCGCAGAGGGACTCCTCATTCCTTGAAAATTATCAGGAGGATTTTTATTGGGGGGGGATGAAGGATTTGGATGAAGGAGGTAGAGGGGATAGAGCGGGTGAGGCGGGGAGGAAGCTCGTCCCTCTCCTCCACCACATGCCCCGCTGAAGCAGATGGTGCTGCATGGCACTGCCATGCCACCGCGCTCGCCTTCTAAGGACTGCTGCCATAAGGAGGTAGGTTAGTAGGAGATTTGGGGTGACAGGGTTTGGCATGGGCTACAAAGCGAAGATGTAGGGAGGGAGAAAGCGCTCGGTGCCTTGGGCTGACACAAAGGTAAGCTGCTGTTATGTTCCTGTCTCTGTGATTTAGTGCCCATGTGGTGCAAGAAGTAGAAAGCAAAGGTAGCTTTCAGGTTCTGGGTTTCAGCACCATGGTGCGCCGCGTCACGCTGTGCGTTTTAGTTTTGTTGATAAACCACATCCATGGTTATGTCATCCACTGATCAAAGACTTTGTGTCCACAGTTTGATTCCTCACTTTATTCTTCCCCATACTCCAAACATGTATTTTATACAGATGTAAAACTTTACATCTCTGCTCAACTCTCAAACTCTAGAGTTACATTTAGTTTCTGTTGCATTTATGATCAAAAATGACAAAAAACATATACCATTGTCAAGACAAGCATCAGATTCTACTGTACATTGTGAGCCGCTGCATCCCATTATGTAATGTACGTCTTGTGTGCTTTGCCACTCTCAATGTCCCATCAATTTCTCCCATGGGGGATGAATATGTGTTATATTATTTTGACCCAACCTTCAGCCATAGGTGAAAACATATCTTGAGACGGACCTGACCAATTACATCTATTCTGAAATCCTGTGCCAGGAAGTGAGAGGCCAGGCCTGGTGAGAACATTGTGTACAGACCTAAGCATGGCGGGGTGGAAAATTGGGTTTGCGGGGGTGGTACACAGCGGAGGGATGGCGGGTTGGATTGGGGGGGTAGTGGGGTCATCTGCCTGACTACTCCTGCACACATCCTGACATGCTGTATCCGTCTGTCTCCCTCCCTCTTGCTGTCACATGCAAACACTCATGCACACATTACCCTCCCACATGCATGAAACCCATCTGCAGTCTGTGCCTTCTGCACGGACGTTAGCAGCATAATCATTCTAAAAAAGATAAAACACACACACACACACACATGTGGTACGAGCACACATACACACTGACTTTCCAGCACACTATATACACTATATGCTCCAATACACTCTTAAACACACACACACACACACACACACACAAATGCACACACAGACACACTAGCCCCTCTCAATCTGTGGCCTGGAAGAATGGAGCCAGTGTGCAGCAGCAGACAAGGGCAGGGTCGGGGTTTTGCAGGGGCATGTTTGTGGGAGTGTGTGTGTGTGTGAGAGAAAGAGAGAGAGAGAGAGAGAGAGAGAGAGAGAGAGAGAGAGAGAGAGAGAGAGAGAGACTGAGACTGTGTGTGTGTGTGTGTGTGTGTGTGTGTGTGTGAGAGAAAGAGAGAGAGAGACTGTGTGTGTGTGCGTGTGTGTGTGTGTGTGTGTTGGGGGTGCAGAGGGCTAGGAAATGTGGGTTGGTTTTGGGAGGGGCCCTTGCCTATACGTCTGAGATGCATTTAAGTAAATAGACAAAGTCACAAATAGAATCTGAGACATTCTGGGAGTTATATTATGGCAAACTGGGAGATCTGTGGTCGCATCTACAGTACAAAGCCCTTGAAGGATGTGAGAGTTGATCCTTACAGGCCAGTCTGGGAATAAATAATTCAAATCATGGATGTTTCCATGCTAAATTTAGCAAGCTGTCTAAAAGCAGCCCTCAAAGGATTCAAGCACAAAACTAGCTTTAAAGAAATACTGAATGCAAAATGAAAATTCTGTCATTGTCTGCTCACGTTCTCTGTCAGCTAAAACTCCACTGAACTTCAAAGAACCAGCAAAAAACAGCAAGTTAACCCCCATAGGTCTATCTCTGCCTTAGGGAAAATATAGGAAATGCATAATTATTGGATCTCTGGGCACATACTGCAAAGTTGTTTATAGAACTATCTGGACAATACTTATTTGGAGAATTGTTTTCTTCTTTGATGGCTGTAAAAGAATAGTTTGCCTGTTAATACAGACTATACATTCTGAAATCCTACAAACTTTACCTGAATATATGCTGAAATTTCAGTTTTGATGAACTATGTCTTTAAAATCTTTTTCCCCCCATGCTCTCATTTTTGAAGGTACTTTAGAGACAGCCTCTTAACCCGTCACAGTTGTACTTCTACTCCAACATTTTACCGTGATTAAGATTATGAAACTAAATCTGACTCCACTATGTCAGTGTTTCTTTCAACTTTTAAGCCATTTAGCTGAAACTCTTATCCGAAGCTGCTTACACTGAGTGAGCAGGTAGGACGTCAATGCATTTTGCTCAAGGACACTTCAGTAGGACATTCAGCAGTTTCTCTCAAAAGGCCAAAATATGAATTTTACCCTGTTATATCTACATCTATATCCGTTTTTCCATCCAGGCGCTTTGTTAATCTAAATATAATTAGTAGGCATTAATTGATGTAGTATAGGCCGAAGTTAAAGTGTCACTAAATGTACTGCAGACCCAGATTCATTTGTATTCAGTTTAAAATCGTAGACCTTTGATTGTGAAAAACGCTTGTATTGTCTATGATGTAGTTTTGATCATGTTATTATTAAAAGTATTGGTTCATTGATTATTATTATTATTGGTTCATTAAGTAACCAATAACACTTAATTACTTAATTCAACTTGCTGTAATTTCTACCTTACATCTTTCACTCATCTGCATTCAAGCATAAAGGGATGCATTATGGATTTTTCACAATAAAGAACGAACACAGCAACACTATATTTTCCCATGCAGTTATATATTCCAGAGCTCATGGGGTTTCAGTGTAGTGCAGAACTTCAAAGTTCACGAAACCACCAAACTGCAGGTGTGCTCGATACAACAGCTGTGTTGTGCAACGTTTATGTAACGGACGGATATTTTTTTCTCATTCACTGAACTGAGCATTTTATCATCATCCATGTTCACTTTCATTACCAGAGGGATATTTGACAGGAATGAAGACACACAAATGCTGTGGAAGGCAGTTGTTTCCTCAAAGGGAGGGGCCAGGACTGTCTGTGTGGGAAAGTTCTACTCTGGGTCAACCAATAAACCCTGATTTTCCAACTTAAACCAACCACATTTCTTTTTCAGAATTGTGTGTACCATCACTCCCATATGGCAAAGTGTCGCCAGAACAGTTTGTAGTATGAAAGGATTTGACTAAACCTCACAGATGTGTCTTTGTTTTACTTTAAGACAAATCACAGTCATCTTTCAATAATGTTTATCCAGAGTATACTTATTTTTTACTGTGTGGTTAATGTACTATTGACAGTAAATTTGTTTTTAATATATAGCTGTTAAGTCAGAGGCTCGATACTACTTGTGTTTTCTGACTTTAAAAACACACCTTTGTAAGAAGACTGATCTCAGATGAATTTGCACTGCTGCTTTCAATCATTCTGCCATTATGCCTCATCGTTTCACTCACTGCTCTTTCTTTTCTTCCTATTCACTCATCATTTTCTTTTCAGCGAAGCAGATGTGAATGAGTCTGCATGTGTGCATTCAGTGTTTGTGGTTGAAAGTGTATGTGTGTGTGTTTGCGAGAGAGAGAGAGAGAGAGAGAGAGAGCGAGCGAGAGAGAGGGAAGTTGGCCAACTAGCCCTCTTTTTTGAAACCCACAGGGCCTGGCTGACTCCGGTCTCCAACATGGCCACCGTAAATCAGTGGGAGAAGGAGCTAAGTTAATTGCACAGGCGTTTATGAAGGAGAAAGCCTTGATTTACTCCAAAAGCTTTACATCTCCCCCGTGGATGTGGAGCGGAGCAAGGGAAAAGGGGAGGAGGGGGTATGGTGGTGGGGAGTTCAGCAGCATATTAGATAAGCTGATTGGTAAACTAGATTGTGGACAGATATGCATCTATTGCCCTGGGAAAAATGATTAAACTTGATAGAAGTCAGGATCAGTTTAGTTCATTTTTTCAATATGAAGTACAGAAGCAGCTCAAAAAATGTATATAGTATATCAAAATTAGCATCCATCTGATAATGTAAATAATGTGAAACACACTAGTCATGTAAGAACTAGGTGCAGTGTATGTATCTGACCTTCAAGCCTCACTAAGGTTTACACTTTAAATGCTCACGAGAGGTGGACAGCATTGTACTTCTTCAGAGGCACATTTTTATGGTTTGGTACTTTATTAACTATTTCTATTTTGAGAGCATTAGCAATGTTAGTCTACTAAATTTCAGAGGACAATATTGTAGGTGTTTGTTGTTGATTACATTAACCTGACAACTGCTGTTTCTATTTAGACCTGTATTATTACAATATGCCAAACAATTTGCTCTTATTCTGATACATGAATAGATTTGAGTTATACTATTTCAATGGATGACGAAACTTTTACTGGAGTATTTTTACATTGCAGTGTTGTGCTGTGCATCATATTTTAATGTTCAATGCTCTTGAGTACTCTTTGTGTACGTTTTGTAAATTGTTTTTTTTTAGGTGTAATCACCTGCCCCCCAAATCTGATTCATCTACTACTTCAACTGATTTTTGCACATTTACAGGATAACTTCCAAATATCCCCGGAGAACAAGCTTCCATCTGAAGCTAAGCTAGCCAACACGTGTGTGAACGCTGGAGCTTGATCTTGAACACACCCCTTATTCAGTATGCAGCAGTACTGTGAGTGTGTCTCTGCTGCAGACTGGTGCAACATGGTGGCGTGGAAAAGAAAATCCTTTTTTTTCCTGCTATTTCACTGACACCACAAATTTTGACATCTACCGCTGATGATTAACACTGCTGAAAAAAATGACTACTGTCAAACAACCTGTTTACGCTGGATATATCTTGACATGACCATCACACTGAATTATCTGCAGGATTAGGATGAAAAAGTAAAATAAAAAAATAATAATAATACAAAAATATATCTGCTGTAATGTGTGAAAATGTGGTTAAACATACTGTGCATCCATCTTAGCTAATTAGTAGTGGAAACAAACTTTGGCTAAGGACCCGCCGCTACCCTGACCTCCACAAAGAAGCCACAGTGAAGCAGTTAGAAAAGTTCCCATGCCTTCTGAACATCTGTTTTATCCACAAAGAGACAGATTAGCACTTAACCCCACTTCTCTCCTTTCCTTCACATTTAGCAGCGCCAGCCAGTGTCTAGCTCGTCAGCTTCTTTCCTGTGTGATGATGCTATCAAGGTTTCGACTGTCTTTTTGGCAGCTGTGTGCCGCATACAGCCCTCACACCCGGACATAGCGAACAAGGAGGTGGAAGCGGTTAGAAACCGTTGAAGCCGTGGTTTTGAATGTAGGCCTCTGTGGCTGGTGATGAGAAACATTCGTTACAGTAAGGTAGAGAAGCTGTAGCCACGACACAGGAAGACAGAGTGGAGAAACAAGAAGGCACTGGCTATGCAGTGAAAGTCAAAGGAAGAAGAGTAAAAGGGTGAAAGAGAAAGCTATATTTTGATCACATGTTTTACTTGTGGCTTTAAGATCAATAGCAATATTTTTTTTTCTCCTTAACAGTTAAATGTTACATACCATGAGTAGAATTACAATTTTAAGTTAGGTTGAACCTATGTTTGATAACTTTGGCACTGTGGGAACAGAAGTTGAATATTTGACATAAAATATATATATACAGTATACATACATTTACATATTTTAAGTTACACAGGTCACTGTGGTCTTATAAGCTACCACGGTGGCATCATTACACAAAATAAAGGATCAGACTTGAATGCCAACACACGAAAAACACCCCTTGTGACTGTATGTCTGTGATATGTTGCCAAAGCCGTCAAGGGGAATAGACTCTAATTAAGGTACGTTTTTAAATGTATCATTTGGGAATTTATATCGCTGTTCCTCTGTGGTGTTCTTATTTTCTAATTCACCGCTGGCCTCCAGCAGTACTGCCACATATGGTGAGCGGAAAAAAATGCCTCATCCATTTGGGATCCATCAGACCAAACACATACAGGAGACCTACTTTATTTGTGAACGCTTAAAACAAATTCCTCACTCAAGTAATTAAAGGCAGAGATGTAACAGGTTCCAGAAGGAGGCTTCTATCATAGCTGAGCCCTTCAACCTGAATCAGAGACCGTCTCTGTTTCCACTGCTCCATAGAAAAATAATTCACCAGCGACAGAGAATTTGAAATCCTGAATACAAGGCAGTTTATATTAGAAAGTAATTCATCTTCAAGTCTATTGTTAAATATTAAAACAAATATGGATAATAGTGTCTGTGGAATGATTGTTATTTTGCCAAAGCGAGGTCTTACATCACCTCCTGTCATTTCAAACATACCCTAATTTGTTCTCATTACGTGCAACCAATTAATGATTGAGAAGAGTTGTCAGTTTGTTGACATGGTGGGTATCTCTTTGTGGAGCCCAAGTCTTCAAATGCCTCTTTCATACGGCGCTGTGACCTCAATAGAGAAATCTGCGATCCTTCCTCTTCCGCTAAGCGCTCCGTGTTCTCAGGTGCTTCAATCCCTTTAGTTTTACTCCAGAGGGGATTTGAACTGCATGAATATGGATGTGACGATGATGAACCCGATGATGAAGGTAGTTTGGTCTTCCTTCAGATAAGCGTTAATCGCATTTGGGGACCGTGGCGGCAGAGCTAGGTGTAAACTTGGCCAACGGCATTATGCGGATGTGGGGTGCAGAACAGAGTGAGGGAAGGTGCTTTTGTGTGTGTGTGTGTGTGTGTGTGTAGATGGGTTAGTGAATCCCTCAGTGCAGCCTTGAAACACTCACAAAGAAAGCAGTGGGTGGGGTGGAGTTTGTTATCCGAGCATACGCAATCCCAAACTAGGGATTGATCTCTTGACTCCTCCCTTCTCACTCCTTCTTCCTCTCCCCTCTTCCTCCCTCCACTACTCCTCCTCCTCCTCCCCTCATCCCTGAGTTTTTTGATTCCATTGAATGTCGCTTACTGCTGACAAGGCAGCGGGATGAGGGGTTATAATTAGCCCAGATATCCTTATTCATATTCAAATTTCACATCTAATCTCACCACGGATTTCTAACAAGGAAACAGGATTGGCTTGCCCATTCCCATCAGACGATTTTATCGGTTAAATCACCTAGCAACGGAGGAAACCACATTTTTATGTTTAATTTGATTGTTGGTGCTGTGGGTTCCACATTGGTGAAGGAACTTGTCCCGATACACTCTTGGTTCTACAAACTGGTTCAAATATTCTGTCTTTTAAAGGCTTTATTTAATTTTAAGTCTTCATAGCTTGCATTCTTTTTACATTACATATAATATGTTTTATTTCAAGTTGTCCTCTTTTTGTTGTTACTCTTGGCTAAAGTTGGACTTCAATTTTTGTTCTTGTCACTCTCACATATAAATAATAGCTGCAGCTATTGTGCATTTTTTTCCCCATTTCCTTCCAAAAGAGATTACAAGAAAAAAACATTTTTGCCAATTTCACTTAGAAAGTGAAAGTGATAAGCCTAGCTTGTCAATGTTTGCACTTATTCATATTCACACTATAATTTACTTTTGGTTCATGTTAATGTTTTAAAACATCTGCTTATTCATTGGCAGCTCATGTACACTCAGTGCTGTGTTCGTTCTGCATAATACAAAAGGGGGGGAATGTTTCTTTCAGTTGTGATGATGGAAAATGTCAAAAGTCTCAGTAACTGGTCTTCCTGTAACCTCTGCACTCTGTTCATTACAGCGTGATTTAAGTCACAGAGATGTAGCGGGTTATGAAAGGATATCTGTTGACTAACTCAACTTTGACTTTCATCAAAATGTTGGGTCACATTTAATTTAACCTCATGCCATGTTTACTCTTGTTGTAAGTCAATTCACTAATGAAGTGTAAAGATGTCCTGGGCCAACATAGTAAATATGTATCAGAAAACAACTAAATCTATTCATTACCAATTTAAAATAATTTCAAAATTTCAAACGACCACTTGCATAATTGTGTCCTAATGTAATACACTGCACATGTATGACAATGTGTTTTGAATAAATGGATATGAGCACAAACACCTCCACGACTAGTTTATCTTCATCCTTAACAATTTATCATATTCCGTGCTGATATCCGGCCTATTTTATTCAGCACCGAGCTGACTCCTCTTTGAGGCAGTGGTTGTGTCACAAGGATGCAGTGAAGCTTGCTTGACGTGTATATATATATATATATTTTTAAAAAACGCTAAGCTCCACTCACCTCAGGGTGTGTGGTGCATCCATGGCGTATGGCCTACATGCTCGCTCAAGCATAAACCAATGTAGCCTCTGCCTCCCTGGCGCTGCAACTCAAGAGTTTGTCATTTATCTCAGATGGATTTTTATAATGCGCTG
Source organism: Anarhichas minor (assembly GCF_050575085.1). Taxonomy (NCBI): domain Eukaryota; kingdom Metazoa; phylum Chordata; class Actinopteri; order Perciformes; family Anarhichadidae; genus Anarhichas; species Anarhichas minor. The sequence continues at coordinate 10,944,539 of NW_027466456.1, forward strand.
GAAGAAAATTCAAGTTTTCGGACTGAGGGTCACACAGTGGCAAAGAATGTTCATTTATAGAAAGGTAGTGGTAGATAAGAGACCAAGGTGCATGTTTTAGGTCAACACAGGATCAAGTAAGGAGAGAACATATGGGGGAGAGGGGGGTGGACCTCTTAAGGGACCACAGGACATTAATTATTTCTTGAAGAACTGAGTCTACTGTTTATGATTCTTATTTTGAGAGTGATGAAAATCAAGCAGCAAGAATTTAAAATTACCTCTTATTACAACTTAGTAAATACAACTCCAAATAGTTAGTACCTCTAATCATAAAAGATGTTTTTGCATCTTTTTTTTTTAACTGCCATTTCTTTAAATTAGCTTTCAAGGCCGTTTTTTTTTTATTATCCTGTACCCAATTTCTGATCCTGCTGACAACGTCAGATAATCCTCACACTATCCTGATGCAAAAACTCCGCCCATGCATTCCTCCAAGTAGGTCACAACATCCTCTAGCAATGATTTAAAGATACTAATTGGCCAATGTGTGATGAAAGCATGCCAGTATGTCAGTGTAGCCTAATGGGTATAGAAGCTTTTCTGTAATCACTCGGTTACATGTTTATTTTCCATCCTCAGCTGCAGCGACGGAACCCCACACCTGCTCAAGCACTGAAAAGTCAATCTGGAGAACGACATCATGTTAACTTTTTACATGCAAAAAGACATATCATACTGCTATGATTCCCTCAACACCATCTCGTATATTTAGTTTGTCATGTAAAGACCGACACAATTTGAGCAATTGTTATTTGAACCATATAGTCTGTCACAGTTCACAAACTGTTCCTGTTTGAAGCAGCATGATGAGAACCCCACAAAGACAGAGGCCACCTTTTGACATGTTGCCATGTTTGGAACTCATTCACTCACTGATTGACAGCAGCGACATTTTATGGTTGGCAGGCATTCATTCTGAGTGCTTTGTCTCAAGCTTGACCTATTACCGTGTCCTTCACCCATGAAGTGTTTGAACATTTTTCTTGATGTTTCATGTCATCTGAATTTAGACATTCTTTCTTTATGCCAATTTTTTTAACTGTCCATCACTGGAATAGGTCAGAAAAGATACCGTGGCTCGGCTAGGTCAAAGGTAGTTGGCACCACAAAGTGATAAGGTCAGTTGATTTTCAGTTGACCTCACCTGCTCACATTCTCAAACCATATATCTCCCTTTTTTCAGTCAATAGGCCAATATGCATTTTCAAAAATGGTATTTCTTCAGCCACACACATTGAGATTTAACTCAACCAGTTGAGCTACGTTAAGAGAAATGTTTGGTGCACGCACCCAAGGGTAGCAAGCACGCACCCTGCTAAAGTGTCCTTGAACAAGACAGCCTCTTTCAGCTTCACTTATAATACGTGCTGAAAGTAGATTCTGCACTTTATTACCTTTCTCACAAACACAACTAGCAGAGTTCAAATAAACTACTGGAGTCACATCAATTGTTTTATATTTAGTGTTGCTGGAAACACATGTGCATTAAAATTACTCTTCCTTGTTTTAAGATAGAAATTGTATATATTTAATGCTGATGCTATGGGATGAACTTGAGGACACAAGGTCCACTTGTCTCTATCAAAATAGTAAATCAGCAATACTCTATTGCAGGCGGTTCGAACACAAAACCAATCATTTTGTCACAGTTCAGCTCCACACCCTCCTCACTCTACTTGTCAGTCCCTCCCTCCTCATCAGTCTAAACTCCCTTCACCTGTTCACTCACCTGCCTCTGATCATTAATCAAGCCCCTATATAGACTCCTGCCTCCCAGACACATTTGCCAGATTGTTCTTCGGTTTTCCATGCCAGACTCTCCGGCACGCTCTCACGGACTGATCTCCTGTTACCGACCCTGCCTGCCCCTGTTCTACCCGCCTTGCCTGACTCCCGGTAAACCCACCAGCCTTCTGATCCTGACCCTGTTTCTGGAAGTTTGTAATAAAAGCCAAAGATCCCTGAAATCTTGTGTGTTGCATTTGGGTCCATATACAACCGGTTACAAATTTGAAATGTATATGAAATGGATGTATGTCATTATGAAAGTATATCACAGCAGTAATCAAATTTGCCGAGTGTAATGTTAAGATTCTCTCCACCTTGAACTTGCACTGATGAATGCGGTCAATACTGTACTATACAGCAATAAACTAATTTGCTGAACTGAACTAAAGTTAAGTTTTCTAACCACCTCATAAAATATGTACATGCAATTTTGTAACACTTTTAAATGAACAAATACGTTCTGCTCTGCTATCTTTTTCTCACTCCCCTCGGTCTTAAACCCCAACATTTAGCAAAAATCTTTAATCATTTTTACTGACTTACTTTAAAATGATGCTGACCTGACATGCTAGAAGGGGTCATTAAAAATCACCACTCTCACTTGTCACCCACATAACGCACAAACGCAAACATACACACAGCATTTCTTTCCAGCATGGAAAGTGACACACATACACACTTAACTAATTCAAATTTGACACACACATTACTGACTCTTCCACTGTTGAATAAATGCACTTTGCTGCCTAATCCACATTACAGACGAGCCCTGACGTCGGGGATGGAATGTCAATTTCTGCTGGGAAGATAACGTCAGCAATCGCGGCTAACACAACTCTTTCTTATATTTTCGTTTCGTCATCATGCACAAGATCGAGGGGTGAGGGACTCACAGAAGTCACACTTAACGCTACCTCAGTCAGAGAGCCTCAACGACTCAATTCATTTGGTCCTTAACTCCAGTATAACATTCTCTTAAGGCACTACGTTTTCTTGATATTCAGTCAGCCATGGTCTCCTAAAAATAATGTTCCCATACAACAAATCTACATTGCCAATTACGGTTCGAGGGAAACATATTTTCTACTGGATTACATTTGTTTTTGAGGTATCCAAATATGTTTCTAATCATTGGCTGCATATGGAGGAGGTCAGGCTGGATGGATTGGTGAACACACAACTTTCACCCAGGAGACTGCCGTTAGTGTCCTGTGTTAAACCAAAAAGTCAACGTTGATGTTCGTATCCTAGATAAAGTAACAAACATACTTAACTCAACTAAACAAAACCAAGTAGTTTGTTGTGTTTCAATTTACAACGTTAATAACGTGTTTAAAACAATTGCCCATCTTTGTTTTATTTTGCCATTCTGCCCTACTTCATCCGAACGGTTTGACCTGCCAGCAACACATCTGTGATTCATACCCGAGGCGTCCTGATTACGGATTCGTATTCAGGCAGCTCGTCAGATCTCCTGTACACGGATCACAGGATAATTGGGTACTGCCAATTATTTTGATGCATTGCATGTGATAAGGAAGAAGTGGATTCTGCCTCTGTCCCTCCTGCAAAATAGCACAAATCAATATCCACACAACTCATTATGAAGATGCTGCGCATACTTCTGCATGACAATACAATTCAAAACCCACCAAGGACTTGGGTTTGTGTGAAGTGGAAGAGGCGGTGGAATTGATATACTATGTTAGATACATTTTCATATTAAATGAATATTTTTAGAGACCATTAACAACAACGCCTATTTTGTCAACATCACAGAAGTCTGGTGACAGCAAAATCACATCTATTTTATTTAACATTTAAAAAGTGCACAGCCAACACTCAAATCCGCACAGACCACAATAATGCAATTAGCTACAGAGATGTGTGACGCAAATCCTTCAGTCAGAATTAGAGGATAAATCTCATCTCCTCACTCTAAGAAGCCACAAATCAGCAACCAATTATTCTGTGCTGATTTCCTCATACTGCAGTTATTTCAGATATTGTTGTATCTGCCTGTAAGGGTTTGTTATAATCTTAACACACGCACATTCAAATGTAACATGTCTTCAATAAACCTTGATCTTTTGCAAACAATTTTCCATTGGAAGTCAATAACAGAATGTGCATTCACGTGAAACTACACAAGAATGCAAACATGCATTGTCATCTATGGTGACAGTTGACTTTTGTGTTTATACTGTATATGAATAAAATAATCAAAAGGACAGTTCCTCTGAGCAGGGCGTTTTCTCTTTAATATTTTGTTCTTGTTCCTCAACATGTATCTGAGCAGTGTCTGGGTCCTGGAGGAGACTTAATGGAGTGAGTCTTTTTCCAGGCTTTGGGAATTGACTCCTTGCTGTTAATGCAGTGAGAAAGGAGCAGAGGAGCGGCCGGGCGAGCGAAGGCAGCCGTCGCCTCACACCGGGTGACTGACTGAACAAACTCCATCGTGAGCAGTAATAACACAGCATCAGTGGCTCTTGGTGCTGGGCTTGCAGAACGGTAGCATTGGGAATACTATTTTGTGTTCAGAATTGCATTTCTAATGTGAAGAACTTTTTCTTACTCCACGTTTGCTGAACTTTTGCTGCGCTTTGGCTCAGTCTCTCTGGTGAAACCGTTCAGAAATGTGTGTGTGTGCTTTCATTTAAGCATCATTATTAAATAATGGTTTGAGGACCACCTAGTTGAGATATGTCAGAGTTGTTTTTTTAAATGTACTAGATTGGTTTAACTCTTTACACTCCCTAAAAATATGTTCACAATGCATGACAGATGCAGATAAATGCACAAAGGGGGCCATTGGTCTTCAGATTACTTTACCAATGTGTCAGTATCTAAAAGAGCGTTTTTCTCCACTTAGGCCAACTTTATTTTCTGTTTGGTTCTTGTAGTAGTTTATTTTCATCATTTTCATCACAACTTTGGTATGGTGAAATATCTGAATTAATTGTGACCCTGTGAATGAATGAACTGGATGTTGAAAGGTAAAATTAGAATCCTGATAATAAACCATTTCTCTAGACAAAAGTCCTCGAGCATTATTTTTTAGATTGGAAACAAGCTTCATGTCTAATAGCAAACAGAACTCAGTCAACATTGTGCTCAAGGAAGATTGTCAATACTGAGAAACAAAGATGATTTTTTTGGCCACAATTCAAGCCTTGTTTTAACTTTATGGAAACATCAAATGAAATTCTTTGCATCATGGGGTAGGCTCCGGCCATAGAAAATGTATGGAATTTAGTTGTAGTCTCAACCCGCTTTCCACCCAAGCTGGGCTGTGCCTGGTCTTTCCAGATGTTTAATTGAAGCCCCGTCAGTTCCCATGTATAGTTTTTCATTTGAGTCGACAGTTTCAGGCAGCGGGAGCGAGTTAAGAAAAAGAAATTGCCGACACATGAAGACTCTATCAAAGCAGCCAGACAAGATATAAGCGCAATGCCTCCGGGATGATCACTGTCGGAATTAGATAGAGGTACATTCTCTGAAAACCTACAGCCTAATTCCAAACCAGTCCCACAGCCACCATTTCAAAGCTCAACTTTTGATTTGATATAGCTTATTTTGAAAGGATTGAAAGAGATGGTAGAACAAAACCAGTTAACCGAGCCTTAAAAATAAACAATGGATTTAGCTCATCCAAACTCGAGCCCCAGCACAGCAATTGGAAGTGAACAAGGCCCAAAGGAAAGGATATGGGGATCTATTTGGATGTGTGCCCACCGTACCTTTGTATGTTGTTGGCATGGAGAAGTTGCCCTCCGGCTATGAGGCAAAACCACTCTTGCCTTTCCTTTGAGATGCTGCCTGTTGTTGCTGTCCATTTGTGTGGGTAGAGGAGCATGCTAGTGACTCAGGCAGGCAGTTGTAATTAAGGCCAGCTTGAACAGCAAGAGATAATACGGATGTGTACAAACTACCAACCCCCCTCCTCTACTTGCACACACGCACACAGCCAAAGCATGTACTTATGTGACACACAAGGTTTGTAGTCATACACAGAGGCATGTGCACAAGATGAAAGCGTTGGAAAATCTCTGTAATGAATTGAACAAGTAGGACACTACTCATTAGAGATGCATTTGTGTACATGAGGCATGAGTAATTCATTATTTTCAGTCTCACAAATTCTGGTGCAAGCCGGCGGAATCAGAAAGATATTTTAATATGCTTTCAGCTCAGAAAATCTGTTTAGCAGGATGGTTGTACACCCAAACTGGATAATAAACATTTGCTTTAAACGGCGTTTGCTGGGTTCATGTTTTCTTTTTTTATTGTGGTGGCACGCTAAAGATGAAAAAAACAGAAAATGTATTACGTTTAACCTTCGAGGGTGAGCGTGAGGTCAGAAAGAAAGGCATCTCTCTGGTCATGGATTTGTAGTGTAAAGATGTAGAAAGGGAAACTGTTTTCAAAGCAAAATACTGTATATGTGTTTTGCGTTTTATGTTATTTTCATGTCATATTGTACTTGGTCATTACATATGCTCCTGTCTACAGTGTAGGTGGCCCTAAACAAATATGGTACCAATTCAAGCAATTCAGCTGTACCCTACAACAACCCCAAAAGCCTGTGTGCTATAAATCTATCATAACTCAATTCCCCCTCTGCTGCCACCTTCCCGCTGATAAACCCCAGTCCACCCCAGTACATCGTTGCTTGGCTGCCTGAGGCTTCATTGAATAGACACTTCCTGTAGTTTAGGGCAGTGATTAACCAGGCCCTTTATGCTCCCAAGCACCCGGTGCTTTTTGTCATCAGTACGCCTCACTTCCCCTCACCGGGAGAGCAGCAGAAAAGACAACAGTGAGCTCCCAGGCCTAGTCAAACACACAAGCACGATCATGTTAACGCACCATTGTTTCCCACTCTCTTCCAATGTGGATTTTAAAGAGTAGTAGACTGAGGACCTCATTGCAATAAACCTCTCAACATGTTTAGAGCCCCATGGCCCCTTTCAGGGCCGGGGCGTTGCCTCCAATTACGATGCTATTGAGACCCCACTTCTGTAATTACGCATAAGCCGTCTTCCATATTGGCTCTGAAAGAGCTCTTCTGTTTTGCATGTGAATCAACCGAGCCACGTTGTTAAAGTCAGCTTATATGAACAAAATGAGCAATGGCACCTCCAAATATGAAATGGATGCAAAATAAATTGGTTGCTCTTAGCTTTACGAAGGCCCGTGTTCTACAACTCAAAGACATGTAATAAAAGACTGCAGAGCTCGGAGACATTTCAAATTATGGTTTTAATTATCTTTTGTTAATATTTATGATTTTCAGTTAGTCCCATGTCACATTTACAAGTTACAATATTTTGTACAGGAGCTAGAAGCACAGGAAGATTTTCTTTTCTTTAAAATACAACTGGGAAAGTATTTAGATTACTACATTGAATATATTTCTAGTTCATGATTGCCTGGCTTGTTGTGGCAAAACAATAAACCAAATAGAATTATCAAAAAGATTCATTGTCAGTGAAGGTAACTGGCAAATGGTTATGCATTTTGTCATAACCTTGAAAAGAAGGTGTAAATGCCACTGGATTGTATTTTCATTCGCAGAAATTATATGTATATCAATGTTATTCAAGCAAAATAATACTTTCAAATGCACATGCAATTCGTATTAAAGATCATAATGCCATTTACATTGTAGTGCCAATATATTCACAGCGTTGGCCGTGTTCTAATGCCAAATTTACATCCTGTTTTATGAAACCTGTTGTTGACCTTGAATCAACCTGCCTAATTAAAATTACCATCCTGCCACGACTGTTCAAGAGACAGGCGGGAGGCTCGAAGCTATATTTCACATATTGTCTGGTTTCCTCTATTTGGGGGATATGACACACTACCTAACTACTACTACAAGAGATGCCACAAGCACCCTCGGATGTGACTGTTTTCTGTTATTTTTTTGTCATGTTAATTTAGCCATTTGACCTCCTAACCTTTATGTATTTGCTGTATGTGTCAAGTCATGTGTGTCTGTGTATAAACCTATGTGATTCATCAATCCATTGATTCTTAAAGCACAATATAACCAATGAATTGTCGTGCTGACCTACCCAATGCCTAAAAATGCTTCACCAAAAATGGAAAAATCGGCTAAACAAGAACCTCTAATATGATCTCCTTTGAAGTTCGGCTGTGTCACAGTACATTCCTCTCTACAAAACAAACACTCTTTCCTTATGAAAGTGCTGTTGTTCACATTTTTCTATCCAATACAAGAAAAAATCAGACATCCTTTATTTTACAGAATATTCCTAATGAATAGAAGCTAGCATCATATCAGAGACCAAACCTCTTGTATTTGTCACGTGTTGATAAGGACTGGGACTTAGGAACTAACAATAAAGAGTTGTGATGTTGACTTCATATGAAACCATCATTATCATAACTATCATCGACCTTGGCAATGGCGGCGTATGTATAGATACAGCAACTGGTAGCTCCAGCGGACTTTGCTATATTTTTGTTTTAATTTGTTGTCTTTTCCTTTTACTGGATTACGTATGGCATGTGGCAGAGATACACTCATCAACATTGGAGAAGGAAGCGTGAGGATTGGATAATCTACAGACCACCAAGCCAGACCGAAAGCATAGTCAACCACCCCAGAAGAGGAGGGAAGAGAGCCGACATGGAAGCTAACCCAGTTAGGCCCTAAGGCTATTCCACTACCCGTCTGATGTCCGGTCGCAGGAAAATAAGATGGATGAAATAAGACCTCAGGCTAACACAGCAACAGGAGGTGGGTGACGTGGTTCCATCATGGCATCCCGAATCAAGCTGCACTTGAGGGGCGGACCGCAGCACAGAGCACAGGACTCTGGTGGGACGAGAGGAGGTGGACTCTGTTTACAGCAATGATGGTTGGTGCTCAAACATGGTCAAAGTTAATGGACAATGTTTTTCAGATGTCAAATGTTTTATGTTAAAATGCCGGCCATATTATCTGACCAAAGAACATTCAAAGTACATTCCTCCTGATGCAAATAGAAAAACAGGAAAGGACTATTGTTTTAGTTTTTTGTCATGTTTTTCTCAGGGCTACACCTGCATTTCATTGAGCAAACCTGTGTTGCATAATGACATTAAATATTCCTTAAATCTTTTAATTCTTGAATGATTGTGCAACAGGATGAAAACACATTATACATGATCAGCCAACTTTATTAAGATAAATAAAATATTTAAAAAAGACATTGCTCTCAAAAGAAAGCTACAAAAAAAAGTTCAACTGCACCATATCAATTTCAAAATGCAGTTTTCAGGCCAGGGAGCATCCACTCACCTCCCATGGACCCCGTGCTAGATGCATCTCTCACATGCACACACATGCAGACACAACCACACACACAGTCTCAAGAATGAAAGGGGTTCACAAGGGGGGCACAAGGATGGACAATGAGAAGGACAAAGGTGATAGGAGGTGGTTGGTAGATCATTGTGCCTATCTGTGTGTGTGTGTGTGTGTGTGTGTGTGTGTGTGTGTGTGTGTGTGTGCAAGCAAGAGGATGAGGGTGCTCCTTGCTCACAACTCCCTTTGTCTTGGACTAATTCCACAATCTTGTCCAAAAGAAAAGGGCTCCCACTCACCCTGTTTACAAAGGGCCCCTGAAGCGTGACCCCTTATTATGTACGGCCCCTCCTCTTACAACCGACAGGGCCCCTCAGGGCATCAAGTAACAGAAAAAAAAATTCACACAAACCACATTTGCATTTGATTTGATTATCCTTCATGGTTGATTCATGGTCCTCTGAGCTTCTGTTAGGGGACCGTTTAGACAAGCCCACAGCCTGACAAACTAACTTGCATATCACTCTTTTTAATCTCTTCTAATAAAACCAAATGCCTTCACTCTCAGCAAAGCGAGATGCTTTTCATCAGCAGGTACTTTTGAAAATAGTTAGATTTTACTCCTTTTTGCAAGAAAACAAGGAAAAGAAAATAAGATGAGATGCAAGAAACAAAAGTGCATCTGTTCCAGAAGAAAACACCTCTGGGTTATCCTCAGTTCTCAGATTATTTACAATTTATCTTTCCTTTCCCTTTTAAACACTGAAACATTATACCGTGGTATTTGTATCCACATTCTAAGCTAAGTAAGTATGGACTGTGACATTTGAATATCTTTTCATTTGATCTAAGATTAAACAGCAATTATTTTGGTGTGAGCTTAGCCAGTTATCTGAGCTACTCTTGCCTAAAATTGTACTTGGAGTACTTGTTGCTAGTTTCAAGTTCTGACCAACCTCTGACCTCACCCCAGTGGATGTAGACTCCAGGGACAATCTTATTTTGCATTTTGTTTCATTTGGTTATTCCCCTTGTTTGTTACCGTTAGTGTCTCTGAAAATTGGAAAGTTTGCCACCTAATAGACCATTATTGTACAAATGTTAGCGTGGTCTTATGTCAAATGAACCTCAGGAACATTGCCCCAATGTAAATATGTACAACATTAAGCCTCAAAGTTCCATTGGTTAAAAAAATCCAGCAACCTTATGACATCAGAACCTCTGCCCTGGTCCAAGATCAGTCAGAATTGCAATAGCAACATATTGGAGTTTATTGTGTTAGTTAGTCTAGGGGCCTACAGTTTTGTTGTGACTGACACAAGATGATTGAGTAAAGTTCTTCTTATAATACTCAGTTCGAATCATGTTGATGTGTTTAGCAGCCAAGGATATACACACATTCAAAAATACTGTTGATGATTGTGGGTAAAGTGAGGGACAAAGACGATTTTCTCTCCTGAGTTGAAAGTTTTCATCGCCATTTATGGTCCTTTGAAACTTCTCCCTTGAAACCTGGAGTACAGTAAAATGGTATCTAAAACACACGGGGATCAATAGGAACACAAACACTCTTTTGTTCTTTGCTGAAATATATATTTTTACAGATACAGGGGTTTTTGCAAGATAACAGAAATGTAGTCATATGTTTCTGCTTCAAGCTTGCTCTGCTCTCCTCTTCCTGTTTGCCTGGTGCATGGGAGTGTGTGTGTGTGTGTGTGTGTGTGTGTGTGCGTGTGTGTGTGTGCAAGCACATGTCTGTAGGGCAGCTGTGTCCCTGACCCAGCTGTCACTAACCATACGTGGGAGGTCTCTCTGATAGCATGGAAATAAAATGTACGTTCGTCTCACAGCAGGAACTGGCAGGGAATTGTCAGAAGTTAATATCAACAAATGAGTCTCTTCTGAGCACATCTCAACCCTAATTTCTCACATTATATCAGCGACTTTAATTGAGTATTCATGCGGCACTGGGGGAAGCAACAAAGCTTGTCTTTATACCTCTTTGTACATACAAAATGCCCTGCAATGAGGCCTGTTGGTTGAAAAAACATAGTTGTACATGAAAGGTCAAAGCACTCATAGCTAACTCGGTAACATGTAAATGGGTGGCAGTAGGGATGCTGTTCCCTGTTATGAAAAGAATCGACCTGTCATTGTGATTATTAGAGGTTGAAAGATGCAATGTGACGTGTTGTTGTGGTACTGTGTTCACTGCTAGATATCTTTGCCACATGTGCTTTTGTCATTATTGTGTGACAAAAGTGACAGACCCCATGTTTATGAAGTCAGGTTGCAAAATGTGTTGATATTAGACATAAACACAATCAACCTAAGTGCAAGTCACACACTTTCTGACATAATCTATAGTCTGTTTCATACTTAATGTTGTAGAACTGCATAAATTGTATTCTCTATCTCTTTACCCCATCTTCCACAGTGCACACAGTGCACTAGACTTAAATATAATGCGGCCCTTTAAAGCAAATGCGATCTGAAAGGCTGGCAAAGGCGAGGGGACGCAGCTGTCGGCGAAGCATGTCTTTTTTAAGGGCTGCCCCTAATGATTGGAGACAGTTGGCAATTACGTAAGTATTCACTTTTAGGCCACTGGGCTGTAGACTGTGCCGAGCCCCCCGGACCCTGGCACACATGCAAAATGGGAAGAAGGAGGAGGAAGGTGGGGGTGGGTGAACAAGAGCGAGAACAGAAGAGTGGGGGAGCTGGCCACGAACCAACAGGGGAACAGCAATGCACGTGCCAACGTAGAGAGAGAGAGCAACATATACAGATGGACAGAAAGAGAGGGGGATGGAGGAATGGAACAAAGTAAATGGAGAAGTGAGCAAGAACAAAGGAAGAGTAATCAAAGATGAAAAGGCCAACAAGACGAGAGGGAAATAAAAGAAGCGGAAAAATGTAAGCAGAAAAAAATGTGGAAAAGCAAACTGCACTCTGGAAGCTTCCGTGTATTGTGACTTGCAGGTAAAAGTTTGAAATCAGCTCAAGAGCTATCATTTCACAATGCAACATTGCACATTCTCTACCTGTTTTGAACAAATATCAATGATAAAATGTGAAGGTATGACAGCAGATATTGCTGCAATTCTGCTGCTATACTTACATAAGTGTTACAAGTGTCAAAATACTTGCTGGGTAAAGTAGAGCAGAGAAGACAGCACCTGAAAAGGAAAAAAAAAGAGACTTTTGCAAGCAACAGCCGCATACAATAGGACTGCAAGAGTTCTACTCGTGTGTAACGTGGCAGCAAATATAATGTACAGTATACACAACACACTAAATCACCGTATCAAACAATGTTTAGTGCATTATTAGCAACATGTCAGCTATTACACTGTTTTGGTGTTTCCTCCGAGCCAAGAGCTTGCGTTTGGCCCCACCACCTGTTTCTCATTCAAACCTGGATGGTTAACAGCTGCCTGGGAAGAAGATTAAAGTACACACACACACACACACACACACACATACACACAATCCACAGGTTGACCATCAGAATCATATTTTATTTGCAGCAATGTGGGCCCAAGTGTAGCTACAGTAGGAGATCATTTGATGGCCCAGCGTTCCTTACAAACAGTATAATTATTGAAAGCACAGCTGTTCATGTCATTTGCCCTGTTATTGATTGTGTTTGACTGGCTCACACACTCTGAACAGTCTCCCAGTAGCACTCCTCACTTGTTGATGGTGTGTATCGACACGCTGAGCAGTGCACATGCATGTGTGTGTGTGTGTTGGTGCTGATATGTGTGGATGTAGGTGTGTGTGGCTGAGTTTGCGCCAGGCAAGGGTGCCCACGAGCGTGTGCATCGACAGGGGTGTGCGTGTTTTCACTGCTATCTCGGCCACTGGATATTGAGCGCAGTCTTCGACACAGGAACAGCTTATGGCCTTTTGCTTTATTAGCAGATTTGTCAGTGGTGCTTGGAGTGGCATCCCACAGAGCCCACTCATTTGTTGTCAAATATTTATAAATGTCACGGAGCTGAGGTCTCCAAACGATACCAACGTATTCTGTCGCATCTCTAATGAGCCAGTAGGTTCATTGAAACCCTTTAGGGTGAGTGTGGCTATGAAAAAGATTTCCAACCTACCGTGACCTTTTTTGCACATTCCCTTGTTATATAAAATTAATTTAGCTGTATATAATTAAAATTCATCTGAACTGATTTTGTGACTATTGTTATAATATATCCTGTCGCTTTTTACTGTTTGAATGGAAGAGTTTATTTTGCATGCAATAGGGGTAACCAAATGTGATGGCTCATAATAGAGGACGATTTGGCCAAGTAGAGAATATGATGTATTTATTCATCCTGATGATTCCTGCTCTTTTTTTTAATGGAACTTAAAATGTCAATGTCATTGCATTTATAAAAAGCATTTTGTTTTACTTTGACTTATTTATATAACATCAGTTTTATTGACAACAAGTTACATTTGAACAAAACCTCCAATATAATATATTTTTTGCAAACATTATTTAACATGAATTGACTTAATTTGGTGTCAATGTGAGCATGCACATTTTTTTGCATTGCAGAAGCATTTACTTATTGTTTTACAATTTGCAGTAAGAGGTGCCATTGGTGACTAATATTCACTTGCACGCTTTTGTTTGTCTGTTTAAAAGCATGTACCAGTGAGGAAGCTGCGACAAAGGAGCCGTGTTTATTCCCTCAGACAGTCCTTGTCACATTCTGTTTGTTTGAGCACGAAGATTATCTTAATAGATTAAATCTTAGTCAAGCGAGAAGAGACGATGCAGAATGTTCAATGCGATGCCGGTCCTGGTCATGAGCTGCTCTTTTTGCATTTCTCATGAACGCTTTAATTTACTAGGACTTTTACCATCACAACCCTCGTTAAATCTTTGTTGAACACTTTGTTAACATGCAGACACCGGTGGACATCAAGTTGAATGTTATTATTATTATTTATTTTTTGACGAGTCTATAAATTACGTCGACCTATAGATATCTCAACAGTACCACACCATACCTTTAAAGGGCCTCACATCAGTTCACAATCGAAGATCATGTGTAATAATCATAAATCATAATATGTGTACTCCTAATGGGCCCCTCTGCAATGAAAGCCTCTATCCATCATAGGCAAACAATGCCAGAGAGCGGCAATCAAAAAGACAGCTGCTTTAAAGCTTTGCAGACCTCATTTGCATATTCTACTTCCTGCCTCCTCGGTACTCTGTGACACGCTGGCGAGTTTGTCTCCTGTCTCATCACTCGTAAATTCCAAACGGATTACCCCCTGTCTCTGACATGCTGGTAAGAAACAGCTTCGATTTTCCCCAAAAAAAAAAAAAAAAAAAAAACTTGCAGGGCGGCTTGTCAAACTGCGATTGCTAATCTATGAGGGAGGATTTGAATAAATCCTCGGTGGCTCTGCGCTCTCTCTCTCCACTCCTCAATCTCTCTCTCATCCCTCGCTCGGCGGCCGACTCAGAAGGAGGGCCCCTCTTCCAGAGCCCATCGCGCTAAGTGAGATTAATTTCAACATCATAAATAACTCGGAGCAGGTCGCCGCAGGGAGCTCGGAGACTGTGCCATGTTAGAGTAACAAATGTATTTGACTGTGGTTTACCATTTCAATCCATGCTCTTAATCCCGTCTTTGTTTCAGCAAAGCACTAAAACGCCATGATTGGACCTATCACAATGACATGCCGCATTGTCTGCAGTACGCTCATCTAAATGGGTTCTTCAGAAACGACTGACAGTGTTTATAATGAATCGAGATCTCATATATAACCAGCCCACCATTTTGACAATCACCATTATCCTTGCACGTGGCATAATTCAAACCAAGACACCTCGCCCAATAGAGACACGCCGTATATTTGTAGCACTGAAAGGTGACAGAAGAATTAGACAAATGGCTACAAATACTGTTTTGTCTCTGGCTTCGATTCAGCCTTGGTATTGTACGATTATGAGGACTCCTTACAGTATAATACAACATTTAAATGTGACTCCAAATGATTTAGACTAACTTCTGTATACATAATCCAACAATGGTACAGGCAGCTAATTGTTCATGGTTCTGTAGTTAAGTTTTCATGACAATAATTGTACCGGTTTTGTCATTAGCGGGCATGATTTTGCAGCAAATAGCTGACAACAGTCAGCAGTGGAAAAAAGGAATGTCTTTATTGTTCAAGTGTGTAAATTGAAATCTACATTATGCATTTTAACTAATAGCTACTGAGATAGACTGTTAACAAGCTAACAGTGGCTGCTAAATCATGGATCCAGCTGTCACTAAGCATCACCTGGTGGATCAAAGTCCAATCTTCACTCGCTTTTCAACTGTTCTTTTGTTAGATTCTTGACTTTCTTTACCAGCCAACCTTTTACTTCAGCTTTTTGACATTTTGTGCTGGATATAAACTCTGCTTGCCTGAGTTTTTTTTTTTTCTGGAAACAGCTGCCAGTGGCTCTAACCGAACTCATTCAGTGAGCAGTGGGAGCCCCAATAGCTCTGGACATGCTGCCACCTCAATTTAGATGCATGTCAAATGAAAAGTTGAAGAGTTTGTTTGTTTTAACAGCTGCGTGACCTACTTAAGAACATAGGATTCAGTCGTTGTAAGAGCTTCAATATGGTTAATGCAAGGTCAACTGACACGAGCTTTCAGTTTGTTGAGCAAGTCTTAAAATCCCCAGATTGACCCCAGCCAAAGCTTAGATGAGTTAATACATAACAAAAAATAGACACTCTGACACGTGTATTTGACAAAACCAATACATGCCACATATGACCCATGAATTTAGATATAAAGTACGTTGTACCATGAGACCAAAATGCGCCTCTATTTATATGAGTGCATCACTGTGCTGAATCCTTTGTACCCCACCAATCCAAACAAACACACACACACAAACACACACACACACACACACACACACTTACTTCCCCATAAAAACCAGCCCTACAACACAAGCAAACAGAGTCACATTCATTACAACACAAGATTTCAGAATACATGAATATATGATTTGCCTCGCAGAAAAGCTCAACAAACAAAATTGCAAAAAAAAAAAAAAAAAAGAATCGGGCCACGACCAATGCAATCTAAACAGGATTGACCTTAACTCAAACAACTCTCCTCGGTTTCCCGCTGCAGATGAATTTGTGTGTGTTGGTTTCCATTTATTTGAGGGTGTCAGGGCCTGTTCCGCCTTGTTTACCGTTAAGAGGATGAAAACGAACAGCCAAATAGTGCTCCATTTATAAGCCTGTTTATACATGCTAATACCGGAGGCTGTTTTGCACCCACAGCAGCACTGCTGGATGTGACTCAATCAACACAACGCTGCCCCCCCCCCCCAACACACGTCTTCATAACCTAGTATGTAAGTACATATAAAAGGAACAGCAAAAGGTTGATAGTGGTAGTGACTGACAAAACGGCTCATTGGCACCGAGGTGGAAATCAGCGGCAGTTACACTTTATTTGAAGACTTCAAGAATACACATACTATATAATTATTTTACATGGCCAGTTAGTAATACTCGTGTTCATGAACAACTATCTCCAATAGCCAGCACCCACAAGTACTGTATGTCACTCCATCTTAAGTCTTTTAATCTGCTGCAGCAGCTTCAGAGGACAGACTTTTCTTTCATGTAACATTTAAAGAAAAGCACAGTGAAACTACTGTAAACAAAAGGACTATGTATTAGGTAAATATTTACTAAAAGAAATTAGCCCCCAATATACTTTTATTTTCAGCTTCTCCTCTGGACCACACGCTCAAGAAAAGCTTCAACAGATTTAGCTTGACAACATCATCAAGGGCTTTGTTTCAACTTGTGAAACTCATTTAAACTTGAATGCTTGTTTTGACAAGAGGATTCAGTCCTAGCAATAAAAATAACAGTGAGAAGTGGTGTCGTGCCCTGACAATATTGCTGCTATAGTGCTGGTCATGTTGTAGAGAAGTGTAAGGAAAAGGAGGAGCTGAACTGAGACTGGGACTTTCTGTAAGAACATACCGGTATATAACTGTCAGCAGAGGATGTATCTTTTCTGTACATTGGGGGGGCAGGATAAACTCTCCTGCCTTGTTCAAAAACTTTCCGAGACAGCAACCATTGGCAGCACGGAAACATAAAATGCTAACAGAATGGGAAACTGTTTGTAACCAGGATATTATGAGGATATTAGGTCCTGGTTTGAAGTCACAGTTAGGGGCGACTGAGGATGCCGGCTTCAGCTTTCATTGTTGGAGCATCCTGTTTCTATTACTATTCAGTGTCAGAAACTTTAGCGGACGTTGGTGAGATCCAGATGGAATATCTTCAGGCATGGGAATACATCTGCATATTTCGGAGCTGAAATGTGGTCAAACTAAATCTCTTCTTGGCCAGTCAAACACGCTTTGCGGCTGACATCATTGAAATGGACAGTGCTGCTGTGTCCGATAGGTGCTTTGGGTATCTGTGGTGTCTGAGTGGGGAAAACTCTCTGGCTTCCTCCACTGCTCTCACTCCCAGGGACACACACACAGAGACTATTCAACACCTCTTGACAAGAAGAACACAAGTTAAAGCAACGACAAAGTCAATCTTCCTACACCTGCCCTGAATCCCCTCCAGGAGTTCTCCACACTTCAGTGACAAAGAAATGACAGAACGGGTTAGGCATACATTCACCTTTGCACTTTATGCAGTGCCTGATTTACTAGGGCGACTGTCTACAAGTGCGTGTTGAATTTTTTTGTCAGGGTAGATTATTGCCAGGTTACTGTGGCTCAACGCATCGCAATTTAAGAAAACTCATGCAAATAGACAGAGAACACAAGCAAATGAAGAAGCATCTTCACCAATTTGACAACACAGCATTTAGAAAGAAATGGCGCAAATAGAGAAACACGCTGCAAGAAGCCCCCAACCCAACATGGCTGTTTTTCAGGGGACACTAAAAAGTGATGTACATGGCCGGGACACACTTGTTGTTGCAATTCTTTGTGGGTATGAAGTTAGTGAAGTCGGTGTTGGAAAATAACCTAAAATGTCATGTTTTCTTGACTTATGTTAACATTGTGATCCCATGATTCAGATTTTATAATAATAAGCAGAAGGCTGATGATTGGTTAACTGCAGATATCTGCAATAACATCTAAAATAAATCAAAAGAATATCCATAAAGCTTAGGTAAAATCGTATGTAAATAATTTCCGAGTCAGTGACTAGAAGTGAATGAAATCTACAAAATGCTTTATTTCCACCTCTAATATTGCAGAGAAGCGCTTTAACAGATGTACTTTCAGGTTGAAGAGTCAGGGTTGGTCACATTTTGTTTGCATTACTTTGATATTTCTGGTCCACCTGAACTTCATTTCGATAGGATAAGACCGCTGAGTTTAAAAATAATATTAGGAAAACTGTGAAAAAAGCAATTGTGTAGATCTTACATAAAAAAAGTTAGGTTTGGGGTTAATGTAAAGCTTAACTGGATATAAAGCAAACACAACACTTATAATCAACCCGATGGTTCAATCGAATGGTTGAATATCATCATGTGACTGTGTCTCAAAAAACATTGTTTGACTCACCACTATCCGAATATACACCGTAATTCTTTAACATTAAAAGTGACAAGAAATTTTCTTGGCCAAAGTTCTGGAAAGAAGATTAATGTCATGAGTCAAAAAATAAACCGCTCACCCAGCATCAAATATATCATAACTTTACTTGAGTTATTAACTGTATTTTACTTGTTTTTTCATACATCAGTAAAGTCTGAGTCATATTTGCTTGCAGTCATTTTTTTGCCCTTGAGAATTTTAAATAAATAAATAAAAACCTGTCCCCCAAGGGGAGGTGACATATATAACATGGCTTAGTACTTCTTACCTCCACCAAACATATAAGCCCAATTTTGCGGTGTACATATTCAGAAATAGAACATTGTATTCCCTTCACATGAATGAATTCTGTCTCATGATGTTACACACACCTCTACGCAGCACAGTGCTCCAAACAAAGCAGCTTGTCCAAATTGAGAATAAATGTGGATGGATGGATGAAGCCAAACCTACAATACCTACAAAGCATGTTGTCATTCTTTTTGTCATCCATCATGATTTGCTGCCGTCTTTCATTCGTACACAGTCACTGCATTCTACTTGCTGATTGGTAGCGCTGATACTGTCCCTTTGGGAAAGATGGGGAGACGGACAGACAGACAGATAGACAGACAGAGTGTTCAAGGAGAAACAGCCCAGCAGCCGCCCACTGCACCCATTCAGATTCATTATTTGTGCAGTTGCTCAGGATATTTCACAGCTGTGTTTACCTTGGACCCTGCAGTGAGTATCAGGTGGCAGGGCCCGGCATTGCAGATGTAATTACCCATTCACATATCCACCACCTCTCCGTCCGCAGACCTCCTTCCCATTTTTGAATACGTCCTCTGACACGATTAATAATTAACAAAATTCACAGCATGATTCAAAGTCAAAACTTTATTTAAGGGGGATTTAGCTGTAATGTCATGACAGTTCCCCAATTAGGTTGTCTCAGGGTGAAGTCATCACTAGTGGCCTTAGTCTACCGTAACTCTGGGAACGCTTCCAGCAATTCTCTGGATGGAAAAATCGACAGGGTTTGGAGTTTATGTACAGCCCTGCTGGCATTATATAGACTGACTTTGTCTACTCAGTCAGGCCCATACGTTCAGAACCATACCATACCAACCACACAGATGTCTTGGCATGTGGTGCCAGGCCTGAGGGAGGCTTTAGGTTAACTTGATTTTAGGGGGGAAATCTTTTAAAGTTAAAAACCTGTCTTGGTCTGTATCAACATTAGTGTTTTATAAATTATTTCTATTGGTTGTTTTTTTCCCCCTTCTTTCTAAAGTTTGTCAACCCATGACAGTCAACTGTGCATGTACACCTTTTTTCACAATTGCCCTGCGTCACACGAAGTGTGACACCCAATCTCACATCAGAATTGCCCAGTGCAACCACAGCCAGCCACTGACTAATGCCATCCATTTGACATTCATCACTGTCATCATCGTTATCAGCTCAAGACGAACGTCATCACATTTGTAAAACTGTCCCACTCCTTTTTTTTCTTCTTGCTGCTTGTTTCTCATTCCTTCCGTTCTTTCCCTCCTCACTTTTAGATTGTCTATTAGTGTATTTGAAAAGGCTGTCTGTCAGTCTCCAAATAAATGTGCTGTTTCCAAAGCTGATCTCAGTGGAATTATCAGCACAAGATTGCACAAAAATGCAATACTAATAACAGAGGACAACACATTTTGCCAATCTATTCCCTTTATTACTGCCTCTCAGTTTCTTTCACCCTCTCTATTCAACACCTTCTTTAAAAGTATCTCTTATTCCGCCTACATCCTACCTTAACCCGTGGAAAGAACTCAGACTAACCCGGACTGATAAATGAAATAGTTAAATAAGAAAGCATCATGCCTACTCGTTCTAATGCTCTCAGTCATTCTCACATTATAAAACCCACTCCATAATGATCCAATTTTGTGCATTCACTCACTGAAATAATCTGTGCTGAAAGCAAATAGCCTGGAACTGGTGATTGCCTTTTCCAGACATTTTCTCATTAAACTCCCAGTTTATCAGGCAATTACCAATTCACATACATAGCATTTGGGGGTTAGGATAAACAGAGAGCAAGAGAGAGACGGAGAAAGAAGAGGCCGGTTGCAACTATGCTCTACCGTAAATTCACACTCTCGTCTAACATAAGTCCACCCTTTTTATACTCACGCACTTAAGTCTGTGCCATATCGGACAGATAGTAATCCCTTATATATATATATATATATATATATATATTATCTCTTGGCTAGCCCCATCCTGAGTAGCTCAACGCAAGATTTACAGCAAGCTAGAACCATTCCTGACATACCAGTGACATAAAATGTAATGCATGCCATGCCACCACAACTGGAGAGTTGGAGAAAAAAAAAATATATCATATTATTAAAATAAATGTATCTGGTTCAGCTCTTGTACTGGAGGCATTAAGGTCTAAACAACGTCCATCCAATTAGGACATATGTTGCACTGGATGTTGCCCATCTCTTCACGGTTCACATGTTCTACTCACACTCAGCTGCGTGTTAACTATGTAAATCATGTGTCAGTTCACATGCACAGGCACGCCGAGCACATATGGATCCACTTTTACATGTTAATGAGGTCACGGATAAAACATGGTTCAAGTGTCGGGTAGTGTTGATCATTCTGGTTCATTAGGTACATCTTGGTCTTCATTTGCTAAAGACGATGGCAGTAGGTTGTAGTTGTGGTGTTTTTAAAGTGCATTTTAAAGCTTATGGTGTCACAAGAAGTACGACTGCAGAGAGTGCAGAACTTGGTATGGAGCATAGGCCACAGTAGGTTGTGTGTGATGGAATATGCATGCACACACACACATGCTCACACATATGGAATGCCTATTCACAGGCATGCATAAACACTAATTCATACGCTTGAATGCACTGGAATGCACAAACACACTTTTAACTAAATACATTTGTTGTCAATTAAAGCTGCGTTGATGGTCATGCAAAGTTCATCATATCTTTGAACTGGTTTCTTCAATGTTTCTGTCAGAAAGGTCACAGACGGTAATTGAAACATGCAGCCTCTCTCACCAATGCCACAAAAACTTTGTTCTTAAAATTGGAAATATACATTGTTAGATATTGTCATGTGTTATGTTCTGCTAAATACAGGGCTGAAGAGGTCTGATAAATAATACACCCTATGTAATGTTGAAAACACCGAAGAAGACAAAGCACAGTCACAAAGACAAGTCGGATATTTGCTTTCTAATTAGTATAATTCTAACAGACAGAGCTCTTTGCAAATATTTGCTAAAATGGCACGCAGGCAGTGGTTCTAACCGGGTCCTCCTGCTTCTTACATACAGTGCACGTGTGGCAGAATGAGTCACATTTACGACTCAAAAAAAACAACTGGCACAGCAGCCTCAGTAAATCCGGCCCTTGTGTATGAATCTGAGATAAACAATGTCCGTAGATATTAGACGCGTCAAGAAAAGTGACATCCTTAACCCTTGCTCTGTGTTGGGCATTTTGCCTTTCCTCTTTCCTCTCACATGGCTTTGTTTGAAATGTGCTTTTTCATTTCATCTCTTGTTGTTTTTCTACAGCCATAAATGTATCATGATGTGGCTCTCTTGACCCTGTCTCCTAGAATAGAAAGATTTCTTATCTCACTGGGGGTGCATGGTTAAATAAAGGTTAAATTAAAACGAGTCAAATACGGAAAAACTCGGTATCCTACGGCCTCGGACATAGAGATCTGCATCATCCCTTGCCATCTGTTGTCCGCATACCAAATCACAATCATCCTCTCAGGATCAAATCAGAAACCGGCTCAAGATGCAAACAGCGAAGGAGACCGTGGATCCAGCAGCCTGTCAGCTCCGCTCACATCTTTATCTTTTCCTCTGTCTTTCTACAGAGAAGACAAGTGGGAGAGGGCCCTGCCTGTGGCGTAATGAAGAAGGAAACGTCCATTCTAATATCCTGTCTGGGGCATATACTCTCTCTGTCAGCCTCACGTCTATCTGTGGATCTGGCTGGATCTAGTGTGGGGAAGACGCAGCCGCACTGATATCTGATGTTCTCCTTGTTCTCTCTCTTTTTGCCTTCAGCATGGCAAGGACATGCAGCAAATTACGAGGGAAAAGAGACACACATCCTTTGTGGTTTATGTAGAAATAACGTCACAGAAAGTGTGACAAAGGAAGTGTTTGAAAAAGAATGAGTTACACTACTTACCACAAATGTCATGTGGAAATATGTTCACTTTATTACTTTAATATTACCCGAACCAGCTTTGTACACCTCCACCTGTCAAAAGTAAAATAAAGTAGTTACATTTCTTTGGGCACATGACCACTTCAATGCATAGACAGCCTCCACTATATAGATTTTATTCCACTTGTTCAACCAGTGGCGTAATCCTTCTTATTTCATTATTATCTAAAATGGTTATTTCTATCAAACACAATCTATTGGCAATCATGAAAAGGGCAAAAACACAATGTTTAGTGATTCTAAAGAAATAAGAGAATCTGAGACCACATTACTGACTGTAATAGGACAAGTGATTTTGGAAGTGCGGTTTCTCAGAACCACAACATCTGTCAGTGTTCTGAAGATGTATGACCTTGACACCACTGACACATGAATTCAACACAGAATAACTAATTTGTCTCAAGGTCTCAGCACACTGAATCATTTGTATACTTTTGCCAGAGTCCTACTGTTGGCATACAGTAGCAACCACTGAAGCAATATTGACCCAGAACGGCAGGGAGCAAACACCACAGGTCCCATTTGTACATCCATTTTTGGCAAAAAAAAAAGACGTCTGATTTAGTGAAGAGTCCAGAGTATTTTGTGAAGGCCAACTTGCTGAAGACGAAATGATTTACTCCTGAGGAATTTGATATAGTATTGTACAAGTATTGTATTTTAACCTTCAAGGATTATAGCGCATACATTTTGTCCATTTTAAAAGCAGTAAATCCACACGTGTGACATGGGGAGATGGGGAAGGAAGGGAGTAGAAAGACACCAGCAGACCCTGAAACAAACTGGAGGAAGTGAGGAAAGGAAACAGAGGGAGAAAAAGAGACAAAACGACAGCTCCACATCTGCCAGAACCTCATTCATGGCACCTCTCCATTTTGCCTTGCATGACCTTCCCCTAAAGTACAGGCTGTGAGGTTGTTCCCTATGTAAAAATAGTCCCCGCTAAAGTTTACCAAATTATTTCGACAGTGAGGTGTTTTTCATTTATTTTTCTTTCCCGCTAACACTGCCACTTTTACTTCACCATTCATTGCATATTGTATGACAGAGTGCCAGAATTATGCCCAAAGGTGAGTACAGAACCAACCACCTTGCGTGTTTACCCTTACCATGCTTTTGCGAGTGTGTCTGTGGCTTTACAAAATCTCCTTTCGTGCGAAAGCAAGCTTCAGCGAGTTCAACATTTATTGTTACGCAAAAACACACGTAGGGAACTGGCTGAATGCTCGTAGACAAGGTGTGAAATTAATATTTTCACACACCTTCTTTTCTTATCATGTTCCACTGTAGCATTGCTTGGGGAAAGAAACTGGCAACATAGTGTAAAAGTAGCCAAACATAGTAGTAGTTGGAGTTTAGCTGTATATTGTGCATAATCATTTAGGAAAAAGACAAGCAAAGGGAATCAGTGTTTAATTTAAATGAAAGTATATCCTCAGTATAGAGAGGATACAGGCAGTCATGGTGTGTCAAAGTATAAAGTATTATTATATGATAAATATGATAGTACTTTGTTTTACCTAACATCATTTATTGCTGTAAATTATTTCCCAAGATTGCTATTTTATTTTTATCTGGTGAGTAAAGTACAGTATTTTGTGATAAAATTACTTTCGAAACAGATTGTATCTACATGGTAACCAGCCTGTCAACACCTCATTGAGATGAATCTTGTTGAAATGAATGTCTGCAAAATAACTGCATTCTGTATCCTCCTTTCCCTTTTCCCTGACTTATTGCTATTTAAGTGTGTGAGAAAACTGAATATGTTTATTATTACAATATCGAGGCAGTGCTCTCACTAACACTAACCATGGTTGCAACATCAATTCAACAAGCACAAACCATAACAAATAAAAAAAACAAATGAATACATCACAAACAGTTGGCATAGCAGTAACTGCTGCTACTGCACTATGGGAATCCTCACAGATGGAACAACAACTGAAGCCTAGATTTCAACAACATGAATGTAATTAACCTGGTAAGTATTTGCATAAATACGAGCTGAACCACAACATTAACAAAAAACGAAATATCCGCTTTTGTTTCACCGAGTACAGTTCCGTTATGTGTACTTATAATTCTACAATAATAATTAGTTGCGGCATGCCAATCAGGTTAAATATTTGTCTCTTCCTTTTGTTGTGTCTTGTTGTCCTAAAGTGGATGCCAAAATGATGACAGTTGACTCAGGTGAATGTAAGGTTCATTTATTTTTTACATGACAGCACTGACAAATTGTAATTTAGGCATTCAAGTGTAAGTCACACGTTTTTCACTGATTATAAAACATCACATCTGAGCTTCCTCTGAGGGGAAAAATCAAGATGACGCAGTTCAAACGTGTTCTCAGTTTATATGCTACATGTAGCCCTCTTTGCATTACATTGAGCGTTCCACTATGTCTTTTTGGGGATGGATGGTGGGGAAGGAGGTGGGAGGGGGACGGGGTTTCTACCCGGGCCCCCAGTACAAAAAACAAAACAAAAAGAGAGCCCCAATCACCAGCTTGGGGTGCAAAGTGCAGCTGCCCTGTTAATGAGATTTTAAAATGGGCCATAATGCCCCCTTAAACGGCCCCTACATGGAGAATTATATGCTTCATGTGTTGATTTATTCAAAGGGGCGGGGGATTCGGCATACGTATGTGTGCATCTGTGTGTTTGTGTGTGTCTGCTATTAGACAACAATAGCCTGCAGCTAGGTCGACTGTCAGAGGGCTGCATGCTCAAAAGACAACTGTCCTTCATCTTCCCAATCTAATGGACTGCACAATACGCACAATGAAAGAACACAATTGTAACTGAATGTCGACTATAAAACACAGACATTACCTGAATTCAGTAACTGAATATATCCCAGACAGTATTAAGCAGTCGCTATGCTTTTTAATGTAATCATTTGGTGAATTTAAGAGAGATATAGCCAAAGGGAACATTAAATACTAATCAGGACATTACGGTGCAAAAATCAACATAAAATGCAAACATATCACTGCTTCACTCGTGCAGAACATGCTTATGATTGTAATCTGTTCCCAATACTAACAGATTCCCAAACCTCACTTATTTGGTTCAGTGCTTTTGCAAGCCAGCCGTACGCAGCACTAATTGCCGAGATAATGTTTTAATATATTGGCGCGTACTTGTGGTGCAAAGAACAAATCCAAGCTAATGCGTAAACGTTGTTGGTCGAAGGAGAAGGGAAGATAATGAGAGAGACAGAAAGAGACGGAATAAAAACGACATTTATGTCTTGATTGGGCTTCTTTGTTAACATGCTGAGAGGATGTGGTTATTTGGGGATTGAACAAGGACGGCCAGCTGAGAGAGGAGAGTCAGAGCAATAGAGAGAGAAAGAAAGAACAAAGGAAAGAAATTTGGATATGGAAAGGCCTTTTTGTGCTGTAGTGTGTGTGTGTGTGTGTGTGTGTATACACATGAGAACCAGTGATAAGATCCACTTGCTCACATTCAGAAGGGCAACCAGCTGTGAGGATGAGTACAAGCGTGTGCATTTGTGCACTGTTTTTCTTTGTGAGTGTGTTAGCGTATGCAGGGCCGTGTTTGCGTCTACGTGCGAGCCCGCGAGTTTGTGTCTCGGATAGTCTGAGCGTGAATCTCAATGCGTCAGTGTGTCCATCAGACAAGAAATGACTGTATCTGGTCACTGAAATGGGACTCTGTCAGAGTGTGCGCAGCGGTTTTTGAGAGAGAGACAGAGACGGAGAGTTATGGGCCCGTCTGAAGCCATCTTTTGTATGAGCTATGTATGCTCTTTGTGGGGGGAAATTGAAAAACATTACCATGATAAAGGCTGGCTAGGGCTGCCTCGCTGATCGTGTGACACATTACTGAAAAAGAGCATAGATAGAAAATGACAGCCAGCTCATTCACGCACACAGAAACCAATGGGTGTGCCAATAATATCTAGGAGAGGCAGCATTCATGGCATTCAGCGGTATCAAGCGGCATCGGCATAAAAAAAGAAAAAGAACAACACTTGCTACTTGTCCTTTTTTGGTAGGGGTGTTGTAAATACACAAACTACTGCTCTGTTTTCTTTTCTTTGATCTCTTCTCTCTTTCTGTAATTTGCGTGTGTGTGTGTGCATTTGTGGTTTCTATGTGTGTGTGTGTGTGTGTGTGGAGGGGAGGGGGGATACAGGCATCTGTGGGCCTCTCTAATTAGAGAGTGTGGCTGGGCTAGGCTCTTGTTTTTAAGATCCCATTTCAAAGCTTGAGACATAGAAGGCTTATTTATGAGCCCGGGAACGTGTTGGTTTATCCACAAACCTTAGTTGCTTGATGACTGACAAAACAGGTCGACAAGGATGCAGGCGGGAGTTTTTTTGCAAGCTAGAGCTGTGTCGCTAAATGGCGGGACTCAGACAAAAGGCCGTGCTCTCATCTGCCGCTGTGTTACTCTTTAAATGCTGACAGTAACAGATTTGGTGTGACGGTTGTGTGAGTCTTTATTTAATGAAGCGATGATTTAGGGGCGGGGAATGTCACAAATTTCAAAACTGAGCTCAACATCGCCCCCCTGTGGAAGGACAGCGATCGACACTGACAGCTCATTAATGCCATTATGCATTCAGGAATTAGGCCTGTTTCAAAATGAGGTCAGCTGAGATGAGATCTGAACCGTAATTGACGCAGCCTTCATGTGTTCGAGGTATGTTTCTTTGTGTCGATGCTTCAGTATAATTGCCCCTCCATGTTGTGTCTGTGTGTAATGTAAATGATTTACTCTTTTTATAACCAACATACCTACATCATTATCACCCTGCTTTTTTTCTTTTGACATCAAAACCCGTCCTTCATGTTTTGTGCTCATCAGTGTAAAGAAGCACAAAAGGATAATCACATCAGATGTCCGTGCATTCATAAAGGAAAACCTCCACAGCTAATACTTTCATCTCACCTCTTTATCCAACAAATAAAGAGTACAACCCATCATTAACATTTATTTTCACAGTGATTTTGTGAAATTATAGACAATTACCTCAACATCTGCCTCATGGCCGAGTGCCTGGGAACCTCTTTCATTACCAGACGCTTGTGATTTTAAATGTTTTATTGGGGCTAGTAAGAAGCTGTTGAAGTGTCCATGAGCATGGTACAAAAAGCCTGCTGACTCATTCTAATCTTTGGAATGCTGGCCCATGGATTGAGCATGTTTCTCTTTTCCCTTTTTTCAGTGGAAACATTCACTCCTGCAGAAGACGAAAGCAATCCAATGGCATCTGACTGTAAGGGCGTTTCCTTTGGTCTGGTGAATGTTATTAAAGAGGAAGATGCTGACCTCTAGTGAAAAATGTCATCATAGCAGCTTACATCTCGGTCAATTGGGAAAAACTTCAATTTCGGAAAATATTGTAGCTCGACATGAATCAGTCAAGAGACTGTTCGGCAAATAGAGGTCTTAAGATGACTCATAACTTTGATAGGCAGATTATTTTCTTGGAAGCTAAGTATCAGAAGGGTCGTCATTTTTTTAATTTAATGTATTTTTATCACCAATTATAAAAAACTCATGATAGTTTTGAAATGTGAAGACCAAAGAAAAAAAGGTCTTTAATGATCCCTTTGGGAAATTTGAGCGGTCAAGGAAGTTAATTAATTATAAGGCTTAGAGGTGGAAGAAAGAAAGGGTAATAGAGGGACTGATTAATACGGGATGGAAATGCCTTATTTGCAACAAATAATCTGTTCTTAAACTTTGTGTTTGGAGTACTTGATTTGTTTTTAGTTTTGTTATCCAGTGATTTTTTTACTCCATTTCAATCTACCTCTCCTGTGTTTTTTTGCTTTTTCATTTGTTGTATACAAATTTGTCTCTGTCACGTCTATCCCTGCAATTGCTATGTCGCAAGCAGTACTAGAAACACACATTGATATACTTCCCAACAGGCTATCTGCTGGCAAAATGTCAAGAAAAACAAGGAAATTTAGAAGACAATGATTTAAGAAATCTGGGCAAATATCCACAGTAAAAGAAAACAAGAAGCTGTTAATCTGTTGTTTTGAGGGGGAAATATCAGTTATTACCTTACATCCTTAGCTTGTTTATATACTTACTTTTCAGTACTGTACATAACATTCCTAGTGCCTCTAGTACTATATTTTAATAACACTTACATTAACATTACAGCAATAATTAGCATAATAATGAACTCTTCAATTGAATCGTGGGATATTTTATTTTGCGTTATACTGTTGTGTTGCTTTACCTTGAAGCCATAGTGCAAAGCGAATTCTAATTCACACCCAAAAGACAATTTGATAATAGACAGGTCAGAAAATGCATTAGTAATCATTCATTTTAATTTAAAATATTCTGTATTGTCTCATATCTAGAAAAAAAATCTTCAAGTCTATTTTGTGGCTGAGAAGATTAAAGCCACAGACATAAACATGAACTGTTTAAATGCGTAATATGTTGTCTATGTGTTTGATGTTAATAACGGTTTGCCTGCTTTTTATGGTGCTGCTCCTTGTGTTCGGTGAGACAAAGACAAATTTCCACCTTGGAGGCCAATAAAGATATATTCTGTTCTATTCTAGCGTAACTGAAAAGACTGCAGCCTCTCAGATCAGACAACATGTTCTGTAACTGACAGGTCTCAAGTTTGATCACCCAAAAACCCAGTGTGTCTGCCAGTACGAAAGTGTATTGTTATGGTTTTGCATATTAATTGTTAGGAATAGAGGCACACTATATTACCTAACATGTAAAGTTAGTGGTTTGATTCCAATAGCAGTCACGTATGTTGTCACAGTCTCCTTGAGCAAGGCACTGAACCCTTACCTACTCACTCATAGTAAGGAATAAGTCAATCAATAATGTGCCTCGAAGGTAAAATGGCATAGAACAATGCTCTGCGACGGGATAGATATACGCCACTGTAGCTGTAATATCTCCTCCTCCCACTCACCAGCCACCAGACAGCCAGCCATTGTCTATGATAGGTGGGGGTGGAGGGAGAGACAGATGAGAGCCAGGGCGCGCCACGTCACTTCACCTTCCCTCTCCTTCAGCCTGACAGGGCCTGAATTACAGTAAATGATAACCCCCCTCGGCCACAAAGCGATTTGACCTGCCGCCATCTCTCTCCCTGCTCAACCCCACCCACCCCAACCCCCCTAATGGGTCCCCAATGGGTGGCCGAGCTCCCTTAGGACCCGGCTGGCAGAGAGGGACAGTCTCTTTGGAGAAAAGAGAGATGGAGTTGAGTGGATTGAGAGGGAGGCCAGGGGATGAGTTGCAGGACTGTAGGAGAGCTGGCGCTGTTTGCAGGAAGCATACAGATATCAGCTGCACCGAAGAGTAACTAATATAGCCAGGGGATTTTCATCAACAATTCTACCTTATAAACAATACAGAAAACAACAAAAGTAGAACTATGTTAAAAACTGCAATAACTCTGTACATAGTGATATATACATATTTCGAATATATATACATATTTCAAAAATTGGAAGTTTGAAAAGGGTTACATTTTGATCTTAACAGTAGATGTAAAGTAAATACATGGAAAGATAGTCAAAATACAGGAAGATGGGGATGAGCGGCAGCTGACATTGATGTTTTTATGAGCCCACTGATATTTATTTCACACCTTCATTCAGGTTTTTCATCACCTCATGACCTGCCTTTTTTATTACTGCAAATCTACATTTAATCACAGTGCAAATAAAAATGGTAGGATTTGATGAAAGGACTGAGGAGGTGAGTGTGAAGAAGAGGACGGTCTAGTGAGTGGCTGACCTGCCAGCGACCCGCAACTCGGGGTCAACTGTGTCACTTTTCTCATTTGTTGTCATTTGTGTGTGTGTGTATATGTGTGTTTCGTGTGTCCCTGAGTGTTGGCCTGGTTAAATACTTTTTAAAAGCTAAAGGTTCACAGTGGCCAGGGACAATTGGTATGGGAGTTTGTTTGCGTGCATGTTTCTCTATCATCTACTTTCGCCTATGCATGCTTGTGTAGGCATACTCAGTGTACTTGTGTGTCCTGAAAATCTAGAATTTGCAAAAATAAAAGTATTGTGACTCATGAGACATAAAATGTAACGAGCACATAACTTGCGTGGAAACATCCCGAAACTTAACATATTGTGTAAGTGATTATTTCCTGTAAATACACACAAAGCGAGACCATTTCTGTTAAACATATCCAGGGTATAGGGAAATAGGATGCATTTGAAAAAAGTTTGGCTCTGCTTACTTTGCAGGATAATCACATGACATGCAGGTTGATTTTTCTGGAGGCAGCTTCAATTTCTGCAGTGCAGAAAACCCTTGTGTGTCGGATCTCTGAGGCCCTGTGGTTGCCCTCTCCCACAGGGTCTGTGTACCAGACAAGCTTTTAGCAGATCAGGAGGAGATCTTCCTGAAGTTCCAGTAGGCATCATTTGTGGGTTTTCAGCTTGTCATCTCTCTGCCAACTGCCCGAGCCTCCACTGCCTGGAACCCCTGCAGTCAACCAACCCGTCTCCCAGATGGTTTACCCTGCTAGCCTGAATGTTTAGCCAGCCAAACTGGATGGGTCAACAAAACATTGGATTTTAAACTGGGAGACAGCTGTTTATTTCCTGTAACAAAACAACAGTCAACATTTGTTTTTTGCATGACCACGATGGTTCCTATACCCTCGTGGTACCCACTTAAAGTGTTTACTATGGTAACCATGAGGACAAAGGTCGCCTAACCGTAACAAAGTAAAAACAGACTTCATTTTCAACAGTGATTTATAACGGTTTTGGGAAGCACTGACAAACAATGTCATCCTGCCATGTTGGGGAAGCAAATGCATCTATGTGTCGTTCTAGAGGACCTGGACAGGCGACAGTTGAACTGTAATTCAACCTACAGTGTGATGAGCAACAATAGAAATGATGGCAAGTAACAAGAATGGAACCACATCCACAGAAATTCAAAAAAATTAAATTGTCAAAGAAAAGCAGCGTTCTGACAGCTACTGAGGAGCTTACATCTTTGAATCCCCTGGAACAGAGGAAGGATCAAGGTAGGAGAGGAGAGGAGAAGAATGATGAACTCAGAACAATGTGTACGTATGTGTGTGTGTGTGTGTGTGTGTGTGTGTGCGTGTGTGTGCGTGTGTGGGAGGGGGGGGGTTGTTGTCAACTGGGATTACACTTGCCCTTCGTTAATAGCACGAACTGCACCACTGAGTCCCAAATGTGATCAAATAACTATAAAAGGGCCCAGCTGGTTCCCCTCTCAGGATTATATTTGGGGAAGAATCGCTTTTGTTGGCTGTGGGATCCAGGGAGAGACAGAGGAGGCTCCACTTTGAAATTTAAAGTAGCGATAAGTTCACCACAGTAAAGGTCATGCTGCAAGAAGATGATTTTAAAATGGGAGGATTATGGCCTTTTGCATCAAAGGATTAGTTTTATATGAAAGGTCATCATGTCCAATGAATCTGCAGATACACACCACTTCTGATATTTAAAACCTAACACCACTCTGATGTAATACTAAACCGGGATATGTCACTCCTTTGATCATTTCAATTGGTTTAAGGTCACACTGTGTCTCATTTGTGCCTTGAGTTACTTCAACATTTTAGCTAAATACATAAATCTGGTGCACTTGTTTTGTATGGTGGATGTGTGTGTGTGTGTGTGTGTGTGTGTGTGTGTGTGTGTGTGTGTGTGTGTGTGTGTGTGTGTGTGTGTGTGTGTGTGTGAATTTAGATGTGTGAGTGAATTTGTGTATTATATTATGTGATGAAGGGTTTTGATAGCGCACATTGACAGTTACAATAATGAATGAAGTATGTTTAAAATGTAAGAATAAAATGTCTGAATATTAATAAACGAAGACCTCCTTTTGAGAAACTTTTTGGAGGCGTACAATAACTCAGCTGGAAAGCGAATACTTTCATGCTATTTTTTGGAAATGTGTCTACATTTTGTCATACCATCGACGTGATGAAAGAATGTTTTTTACAAGATCTTTTTCCAAAATTGAAATGCCGTGGAGTGCCACTCAAATGCTGCACACCTTTTTATCGCTCTATGCACCAAATATAAAGAGATCACTGTAAAAATGATCTCTGCACTAAAATATACACACGTGTAAAATGTGAATCTTTGTCATAAAATGAAAGTCTACATTACAATTATATTCCTTAATGATATAAAGTCCTGAAAGGAAATTTAGATCCGTAATGTACAGTTTGAAGCTATAAAGAAAGAAATAATATCTCTCTCTGCATTCTGACCTCTGACCAACCAAAAGCCCCTTTGTGAGGAAAGCATCTGTCTTTGCCTCGAACATGTATGTGGTGTGAGTGTGCATGTGTCTGAATATAAATAGGAATAAAAACGTCCAATGTACATTATGTGGTCTATGTATGTATCTGCCATTAGATGGCAGTATTGTGTTGGTAAAGGACAGGCCCACTATTGGTCCCTCTAATAGCGGCTGCCTGAGTGCTCATTATATTGAATGTATGTCTCATAAATTAGAAAAACAATTTACTTCACTAAATTTGACTATAACCAAAGCAATACCAACTGTATGATTGAATGTTTTTAGATATGGAAGGTTCTCCTATTCAAAAATCCAAGGCAACAGTGATGAAGGCCAGTTTTAGAGTCACAGTTATGAATTAAATGAAGTTTTGTTTGTCTCTATCTACATTGGATATGTGTGTCTGATGATGCAAAGTTGCAGCTTTATCTCTAAAATCACAATACATCAGTTGTCCCGAACCACCTCCCCCGTCTGTCTTCTCCTATATTGATCTTAAACAGTTTGTCGCTCTCAAGTGTATTTAAATCATTCTAAATTGCAGGAATGCCATTGTTACTACATATAAGTCAGTTAAACACTCGGCCCATAATGAGACTGTTAACACATACTTTGCTGTGGTGAGATGTGTATTAGGTAGCAGAAACTCCTGGAAGCACCTAGAATGTAAACTTGTCTAAAAGGGTGTTTATTTTTTCTTGCAGTTGGATGGGTTTGTCTCTTATACTATATAGCAATTTACTGTAGCCTTTCAAACCTTTGGTTTTATTTCATAACACTCTGACGTACACTTTTTTTTCCAGACTTTTAAAATTTCCTTTACTTTTGAAGCATTTTTTGTGACAGAAACACAATTCAGATTGCAAAAAGAAACTGTGTTTCTGTCCTGCATGGCATACATCAGTTACCATGCAAAGAAACAGTGTTGCCTGTACTGAAACTAGTTGGATTTTCTGTTGGTTTCTTTCTGTCGGGACCCTTGGTGGCAACCAGTTCTGATGCTAATTAGATGTTCATGTTCTTTTTGTTCCAGTGTGTAATCATCAAATGTTACAATATGTAAACAAACACATCAACCAGAGCAATGTTTTAATCAAACAAAATTGTGACTGGTCATTACTCTACTGGTCATTACTCTACTCTACTCTAAAAGTTCAACAACATAGAAATAAAACAGCAAATTTGTCCATAATCCCAGGTAGAGTTCTGTTTGAACATCGTTGTAATATAATCTGACCCGTGCAGCGCCAGTGCTCCCTACAGTAGATCTATAGAACAGGTGTTTTACTCAACTCTTTTTTTTAAATTTTCTTTACTGGTGACAGGGGAGACACAGGGCCTGGAAACCAGTAAGTGAAGTCCCCAAAGCCCAAAGAGTCTGGGAGTGGACCTGAAGCCATATATTTGCCCCGGTTCACATAGCCCCCCTGCTGAGTGTGTGTGTATGTGTGTGTGTGTGTGTGTGTGTGTGTGTGTGTGTGAGAGAGAGAAAGGCTGCCGTCTACCTGCATTCACATTCTCTGTCTCAGTCTTTTTCTCACGCTTGCTCTGTACATGAATGTGGGATGTATTTTGTTTGTTCCAGCAATACAAAATATATTAATTAAGGTGAAGGTTTCATCTTTTTTCAACCATTTAGCATTTATTCCAAATGAAACTGCGATCTCAACATACAATTCATGTGATAATCATCTATGATGCTTTCTTAAAAAATATAGTAAAAAAAAAAAATAGTTTCATGACAGAGACCAAATGGTTTTAGGTGATCATCATGGTTTTCTTTCTCAAAATGGATAAACGGTGTGTACAAAATAGAAATATTTTTTTTATATAATAATACTTAAAGGCACCAGTTGAAACAATACACTGTTCAGCATCATTCATAACAACTGAACGAGATCGGTCGGTGGATTAAACGATTCTGACTGGACAATTACACCCAATTAAATCGTAATTCCCCTGTCAGGCTACACATACTTTCCTGTCAATATTTCATGTTTTGCTAAGCTTGGGTGCACAGATGGATTCATTTCTCACTTAAATCAATCATACCAGACAAAAAGTATCCTCAAGGCCAGAATAAATGTTGTATGAATGTGTATCAAAGTTGGGCGACTGTATCATCGTTAAATATTTCTAAATATACAACGTACGACAGCATGTAGCAACACTGGTGTCTAATACCAAATTTTACCACATTAAGAATAATTAATTGCTTTTTGTTAATGTATGCAACTGAGTACAATAATTACTTATGATTGCAGTAGAGGAGGAGAAGCACATGCTTCCTACTGTAGACCCAAACACTATTTAAATGTTGAAAACTTCATACTCAAGACAATGTGTGTCTGAAAAAAGTCAATCCTTTTGGTTACATTTATTGTTTCCATTTCACGTCTTCTAATCAATGGATATTTCATGTTAGACTAAATTATTTGAGTCATTTCACAGAAGTCAAAGCCAATTATGGTACCAAGTAGTTCTGTATCTCAATAACACCAGGACAAGGTTCAGGTTGGGATTCCTGTCAAACTGGAAAAAGAGGCGTCAGGCAGAACAGGAAGAAAAAGGAGAAAAAACAGAAAAAAAAACAGGAATAGTTAATATTTGACATCAGTCGTGGGAAAGAATTTCTGCAAACATTTGAAATGTTTTACAGCTGGATTGTATTCTCATTTCCAGCCAAATGAAAGGTTGTCAGGTTGATGTGATTTCACAAAATGTGAAACTGAAGCCCAAAATTTGAATGATATGTTTTCATTGAAGCAATAATTAAATTGATCTGAAAATATATGTGTGGTTTCGAAGATGCTGGGTTTTCTTCCAGAATATTCAATGGTGTAGGCAAGAACTGTATATAATATAGCCCATACTAATTATTATGTTAATCCTGTGTGTGTGTGCGTGTGTGTGTGTGTCTATGTGTGTAAATGCAGACATCTGTGCGTCTGTCTGTCACTATAATTGTGTGCATGTGGGTTTTGTGTTTAGACACATGTATGTGTAATAACATCTGTTTGCATGCGGCTGCGTTGTGAAAATGTGCTGAACATGTGTGTGGTGCGTGTGGCTGTATTCTTAGCAATGGAGAAGCACAGCTAGAAATAAAAGCATCTCCAATGCAACACACCACATTTATTTTGCCAGACACAAATCATTGCATGTTTCAAGTGATTTTTTGGAAATGTCAATAAACTACAATACGCTTAAGCATCAGTTTGAAAAGTGGAAATATTCTGAAATGTTTAGGCAGACTAAAATGTGTAAGGAAGCGGCTGAGGTTCTCTCCACCTTGGTCAAGGGTTCAAATGTCCTGGGGCTGTTGCTCTTTTGCAAAGCCTGACCTCTGACCTCCGAGAATTAAAATAAAGAAAACTAAATCAATTAACTGACTAATTATTCCATTTGCTGTTTTTTGTTGCTGGTTTAGGTGTTTTGTAACACCTAACCAACATTCATTGTTGACTCGTAAGTACGCCAGTCATTCGGGCATGAGGACATATTGCCAATGAAGGTTTGAACAAAGAATAGAGTTTAGATGGATCGAAATCGTGAAGTGTTCATGAACACACAAAGGCAGGCAGTTTGTGTAATATGTTTTTCTATCATTAGACTGCTTTCCAGTGCAGACTGAGGAACATTGACGCTGTGTGTGTGTGTGTGTGTGTGTGTGTGTGTGTGTGTGTGTGTAGTCTCGTTGACAAAGTCAGATATATTTACAGAGATTTATATTTAATTAAAAAACTTTGGACACTGATTTATGTTTTCACTTATATTACATATATATACATTAAAGCATGCACGCATACAGACACACATGCTTCCTTTGAAGTGAATTAGTGCATATATCCATATTCTCCCTGTCTAGTCTGCTGAGCTGTTACAAGGTCTCATTCACACAACACTATTCCTCACTGCATCATTGCAATGTCTATAAACTGAAGGTTGGAATTACTTTGAGTTTAATTACTCAAGATTGTGGATTTCCTTCTGAAACACTATCATAAATAGGCACTAATGTCTCAATCCATAATGGGAGAACAGGGAATGAAGCGCTCACTCATTATGTGAACAGAAGTTTCCACTTATAATTTGGATTGATTGGCCTGAATCAAACAAAAAATGTGATTGTGGCTGTACTGTGTGTGTGTGTGTGTGTGTGTTTGTACTTGAACAGCTATCTTTGTGAGGACCAGTTTGAGTTTTTTTTAGACCTTTTTAGTGAGGACATTTTTGAAAAGTAAGGGACAGACCTGCAAAGGCCTGTTTAATTCAGGGTTCAGATTTGGTTTTGAAGTTCAAGTTCGAATTAGGTAATGGTTGGGGTATGACATTTAGTTGTGATGGTTAAGGTTAGAGTTAGGGGCTAGGGAATGCATTAAGGCAATGACTGTCCTCACAAAGATGTAGTAGAAGGTTGAGTGTGCGTGTGTGTGTGTGTGTTTCTGATATGTAATTAAAAGGTTTGACATATATAAAGATTTGCCAATTTGTATGTTTTCTAACAAAAGGACCGTTATTTTCATTCAGGTAAACAAACCTTAACATAGTCAGACTTCAATAGCAGATTTAAAAATGTTCTATCATTTATCCCCATATTAAGAGACTTGTAATAGAGTATAGAAACGATAGCAGTGGTGTGTTTTAAACTTCGGTTTTGGCGGAGAGACACTTGTTCTTTACATTTGTGGCCCTTCACAAGCCGTATTCCCCTTTTGCTAGTTTGATCAGATCAAACATTGTGCACTAACTAGAATGATAGAAACCTTACAATATGATCTTTGGGTCTGTAATATTAGAGCACATAAGATTCTGGTCTCTATCATTTCAGACAATATTGTGCTTACTATGTGCATACTCCAAAACACATTGCATTAAATCAAACTGAGAACTACAGTAGCCTATATGAGACCCAACAGACCATGGCATCAAGCAATTTTGCAGCATATTGAATTTAGGGGTCAAGTTACAAAGATGTGCTGTAGGTAGTCTTCTTTGTGTACTGTAGGTAGTCTTCTTTGTGTACTGTAGGTAGTCTTCTTTGTGTACTGTAGATAGTCTTCTTTGTGTACTGTAGATAGTCTTCTTTGTGTGCTGTAGGTAGTCTTCTTTGTGTGCTGTAGGTAGTCTTCTTTGTGTGCTGTAGGTAGTCTTCTTTGTGTGCTGTAGATAGTCTTCTTTGTGTGCTGTAGATAGTCTTCTTTGTGTGCTGTAGATAGTCTTCTTTGTGTGCTGTAGATAGTCTTCTTTGTGTGCTGTAGGTAGTCTTCTTTGTGTACTGTAGGTAGTCTTCTTTGTGTGCTGTAGATAGTCTTCTTTGTGTGCTGTAGGTAGTCTTCTTTGTGTGCTGTAGATAGTCTTCTTTGTGTGCTGTAGATAGTCTTCTTTGTGTGCTGTAGATAGTCTTCTTTGTGTGCTGTAGGTAGTCTTCTTTGTGTGCTGTAGATAGTCTTCTTTGTGTACTGTAGGTAGTCTTCTTTGTGTGCTATAGATAGTCTTCTTTGTGTACTGTAGATAGTCTTCTTTGTGTGCTGTAGGTAGTCTTCTTTGTGTACTGTAGTCCATAGGTATCTGAAGAGGACATGGGAGAACAAAATAC
Organism: Anarhichas minor; assembly: GCF_050575085.1. Lineage (NCBI taxonomy): Eukaryota > Metazoa > Chordata > Actinopteri > Perciformes > Anarhichadidae > Anarhichas > Anarhichas minor. Next base: position 10,983,459 of record NW_027466456.1, read on the forward strand.
CCAGGGTGAAGAATTTTGACAGCTGGTGGTAAAAGAGTGTTGGGGGTAGGTTAAGGGTGCACAGGCTTGTCTCTATAGGTCCGGTCATGTAAAAATATCTTCCTCAGTTTCCTGTCTGTTGCCTTTCCAGTTAATTGAACTATTGCTGATGGAAACACACTTTAACTTGTGTTTTAATGTTCGGATTACAACGTTTATTCTTTCTAATGTGCTTCACAGTCGGATGAATATGTAGCGTTTGGATTTGCAATAGAAATAAAAAAATGTGTGCCCCCCTTACACCCCCTCTTTTTTTCCATCCTGCAGGTTGTTTTAATGAGATTAAGGATATGCACGGTACATGTCCAAGTTGAAAGAATCAGTCACTGGTGGCAACAGTGCTGATCCATCAAGGATAGCACCTTTTACCCTGAAAATTTTGCCAACTCAGGAGGGCAATTAACACTTCGGCAGCCCGGGTCAGAAATGAGCTGAAGATTTCTCCCCCGTGTAAGCCGTGGTCGGCCGCAGAGCCGCAGTGCTCTTTGCTGATGCGCTTGTCTGTGTGTAAGTGTATGTTAGTGAGTGTGTGTGTGTGTGTGTGTGTGTGTGTGTGTGTGAAAGAAAAGAGAAGGGAGGCTCTGAGGTACTGTGTATGTGAGAGGAGAAGAGTGTGAGTGTGCGTGTGAGTGTGTGTGTCTCTATGCAGTGCTGACAGGCAGAGACAGAGGTGTGCAGGTAAGGTGCTCCGCAGGGTAATTATGCACAACCTCTGGAGAGTTCACACTGGGGCATTGTGGGTATTTTTGTTTGCTTTAGCCATTTCCTTTTCCTTTCTTTTTTTCAAGTCGTTCACATGAATGAAATATCAAATGTACCTCAGTGGCCCTGTGCTAGGTTTAAAAGAGCATTCATCTGCATATTAGGATTGATGCTAGTGGGAAATGTGATCACGTCTCTGGACTCCAGACACACGTTTCTGCAATTAATATGCACTCGACAGGCTTGGAGAAGAGATTTCATGAATATTCATCAGGCTTAATGTGGATGTCTGCAACCAATATCACTGTCGATTAGAATAAAACATTCTTAATGTTCTTAATTGGCCAGAGTCCCATGACTGCATTAGGTTTTCATCTTATAGACATTTGACGTGTCCAATTCAAATCCTACAGCCTAACCTCAGAATACTAAATCGCCTGACCTTTGATCAAGGCAATTAACATGCTCTATCAATTATCAAATGAAGCATAACATGGCAGATTCACGTTCACTTACAGAGTAAAGATACCATCTTGACCAATCTGACTCAATTTCCTTCTCAGGAGCAAGAGTACACTTTGAAAATTAAAAACTAGCTATCCTACTATTACCAATAGTAGTAAGTTATTAGTAGCAGAATTCCAGTGTCAAGGGTCTTGCGTTCTACATTTAAGAGACTTAGACTTGGACCTGTGATGAATCTTTAAACAGAAAGAAGCCGGATCTTCACCATATTGGCCCACATGTGAAAACATGTGGGCCTACATCATAATATTAGATCAGGATCTGAAAGTGTAACCGCAGCTACCAGCGCTGCACCCCTCTTGTTGGTTTTGGCCCTAATAAATAAAAACGAGAATATCGTACACAGAGAGCTGTGTGTGTGTGTGGGGGGGGGGGCATCCACCTTGGCTCTCCTTTACAAACCAAAGCAAGTGGAGTCGCACTGGAGGACCAGGAAACCCGAGCCATGAGGCATCATGACAGTAAAGTGTGCAGTAGGCGGGGATTGAATTACCAAGAACTTGTAGTGTTAACCACCAAAAAATAAAATACAGGGGGAGCAGGGGAAGACTAAAGATAGTGGGATTGTTTCCTTGCAACTGATACCTATAAATGATGAGGGTTTGTTGTCCTGGTGCATCTTCATAATGTGGTTTAACTGCAGGACAAACCAGTTATTGACTATGGCAGCTAGAAATACAACAAGCTGTCAGCTACGGTAGAGCGGCTGCAAATACTTTAGTGACATACTCGGGCTTACATTTTGTCAGTCCAATTTTTGTCTGTAATAACTAAATTTTTTACTGACCCAGTTGACATTTTTCTGTTCGTTGAAAAAATAAAAAAATACTTCAACTCAACCTAATTAAAGATATACATATAAATGCATACTTATATTTAAAGGCAGGACAAATGATAAGTCCCAGGAAGACAGATAGTAAAGTGCATCATTTTTGTGCACCTGAAGATTTCCTGAAATCTTTCATGGGAATCACAGCTGGGTTTTCTGTCTTGACAGGACGGGTAGCTGTTGTGTGACGGAATTATCACAGGTCTAATGCAGCAACAACAGCGACTGTCTGTGCATTTGTTAAGTCAATCTGGATACAGTGTGTCAGCTTAATGTGACTTGAACGTATGTTGGAGGAGGAAGAGTTCTGCCGGCTCAGAGCAGGTATCTGTCAGCGGCCTGTAACCTTTTAGGTTGCAGGAGGAGGAAGCAGCCTTGACCAGGCCTTTCTGCCCCGCACCGCCACCCAGCTGCCGTGGAGGGCTTGGGCAGTAAATCCACACTGGCAGTACACACACACACACACACACACACACACACACACACACACACAGCTGGATTACACACACATTAGGCTGCACCTGCATTCGCAGGAAGTGTTATCCTGTGAGGTGCTGATTGAAATATATCAACAATTTTATCACAGTGGCAGTGTTACTACTTTAACAGTGTGTTTCATGTGAACAGCTGTTTGTACTGTTAAAGTTGACACATCAATTTCTACATTGGTATTGCAGAATTGTCAAACTAAGGATATATTGACTCTGGTCGGCTCTGATTAGATTTAGATTTGGCAGGTAGAGGAGAAGTGTGATTACATCCTTCCAAGTACAATAATACAAATGTGTGTCTGTGTGTTTGCTAAGCAGCAGGGGCAGTGGAGAGCTGGCTGAGCAGCTTAACTCCTTCCTCTTCCCCCCCCCCCCCCCCCCCCCCCCCCCCCGCTCCCAAACTTTTTCCAGCTGCACAGATTTACAGGTGCCACTGACCTTTTCATCATAGGAAGTCTCCACAACCGCCTGGGCCTCCCTCCATCGACTCTCATCCATCTATCTATTAATCACCACCACCCCACCCCTACCCCACCCCACCTCAAACACCCAACCCACCCTCCTTCTTACAGCCAAAAAAAAAAAGCCCTCGGCTGGAAAGACAGGAATTTTCCTAAATGACTCCATCTTGCCAGCTACAAGTACAAAGGAGAGCTGCGCTGACTGGCCTCTGTGTCACCAGCTTGCATCTGTCTTGCATAACCACACACTGTGTCTGCACCGGGAATAGAAGTTAACGGGAGGTGGTTGTTGAGACGTTTAGGGAACATAACACCTGCTCTTCGGTGGACATTTATTTCCAAGTTTATTATTATACCATGGATTCCTGCATTTATTTTATAAAAGTGTGAGCTCAGACCCCGTCAGTGCCAACCAACAGAGGAATGAGTATGACTAATGCACTCAGTGGACCTCAACCCATTCTCCTATTTACAAAGCTGCAACCACTGTATAACGTCGCGCCTGATTATTTCAATATGTTTTGCAGCAGTCAATTTGAGTGGCCAAAGCTGGATGTTTCAGATTTTTTTCATTATTAGTACAATAAATAAGCAGATCCTTGGTCCAAAGGATACCCAGACTTCAGCCAAATCTGTTGACAACATCCCACTTCTATAATTGGAGAGCAGTTTGTGTATGTCTGCTTGTGTGTGTGTCTGCGTGCCACTGCTTCTCCACTCCTTTTTCTCCAATCCCCCCAAACTAGTCCCAAAAAAAGGTTCAGGGGCCCGACCTTTGCATAGTTTGTTATCAGTGTTTTTATAAATTCCAGCTATTGATTATATGCTGGTCGCAAAGCTTTTTTTCTTTCTCTTTTCACCAAAAAAAGTTGGCCACTTGTAAAAATATCTTTGGTATATAATTCTACTATTCCTGCTTAAATGAATTGTATTTATCATTATGTACATTAATATAGAGGAAAACAAGTATATTTGCTATGTATAGTGACTGCACGTGAGCTAGCCTCACTGGTTAGCTCACAACAGCAGCTCTGCAGTGCTCTCATATGGCGGTTACAGATGATTATCCCATCCCGACCAACAACGGCATTGCAAAAGCATAGCACCAACCCTCCGGCTTCCGCTCAGGCAAACACCGCTAGCTCTGTCAACACACTTTTGCCTTAGTTTGCACTGTTAGCACCTTTAGCTGTGAGTCGCCGGCTGGCCCTCACCATGTTGAGAGCAGTTGAAAGTCAATCGAAATGCTCCCAATCTCGGATATTGCATCTTTAACATGTCATTAAACCCTTGGTTTTACAGTATATCTGGTTAATGTGCTTATTGAGTGACTTGATAGCTCCAAAACCGCAGGAGTACAGAGCAAAGTTGGCTCACACTGTGCTATTCAAAGTGGCCGTTAACACCTCCCCACCAAATAGATTAGTGCAAATAGCCTCTTATATGCCTAAAAGCCAATTACACCTCCATTCTTGTAATAATGAACTCATGAACCCAGCTTTATTGGAAAAGGTTGAGAGATTGGAATCAATACGAATGGACTGGAGAGACAAGGGGCGCAGTGAGCTAGATTCACTGCCCAGTCGGAAAAGCTTCCCCAAACTTGAATTTATTTGGATGTCAATGGGTAGCATACAAAATCCATCTAACTCGCCTGCTCAGCCTGTATTGTTTATTTGCAGGGAGTGATAGAAGTAGTTGAGGTGGACAAATTCAGCTGCTTAAGATGGATATTTACACATTGGTATAATAGTATGTCATGGTAATGACACAACAATTAATCTACGTTACAGGTCCAACTTGAAATTGTGCATAATATAGCGATTAGTTTCTGTGGATTGAACCCAGGGGAATCATTCATGGGTCCTGGGAAGAGAAGTGAATTTGCCTGGCAGAATTTGACAGTCTGACATACACACGCACACACAAACACGATTCAGGACCTAAGCAAGCTAAATGGAATCCTTCCAGCCTTTAGCCCAAATGGGATCAAAGTCCATTGACCCCATGTACTCCATTAAGGTGAATTAATTTGCCTGCATATCAAAACACTATTAAAAGACTGAGGTCAGAGTCAATTAAAGGGCCAAAATGCTATTGATTTCCAAGGTCAGATACACACTCAGAGAAAAGGAATTCAGTGCAAATACATTTACTGGACATTGCTATATTACCTCACTATAAGATTGGATCCCGCAGGAGGAGATGGACACGAACAAATGGTGCCAGTGGCAGAGCCAACTGAGCCATATATCTGTGCTGTAAAAATAGACAAATAAAACGTTATTGTATTCTTGTGCTCACCAGTTTTATTGCAATGTTTGCTATTGTTTATCCCAATTTTTATATCACTAAGTTGTTGTTGCTTTCTTGTTTAATATAATTTACATGTTTTACATTGTAATGTATCTCTTACATAATGCTTCAATATTTTCAAATGTATTACAATCTTGACACTTTAATAATAACAGACTTATTTTAAGGTACTCATAATTCGTTTGTTTATTCTATAGTAAATCTTGTTTTTCTTTATTAAATGATGTCTTTTCGTATTGCGCTGTGTGTATTGTTATGCACCAATCACCGAGCAAAATTCCTTGTATGTGCAAAATGTACTTTGCAATAAACAGATTTTGATCCTGATCCTATCATTTAAAGTGCTGCTGGATTGGATTGTAAATATTTTGATATATACAGAATATAGTAAATCTTTTGCCCGTGCACTTTTGAGAGTTTGATTTCAGCTGTTTACAACAGTCTTTCTCACCCAGATAGATAGATCCTCACAGATAGATGTAACAGATTGTCAGTCGATTTTTGAGCAATGTCTAATCATCAAGTAAAATAAATTCAAACACAGGTAAAGATGGAGGAAGAGAGAGGGAGTGTCTGCAGAAAGAGCAGGTGAGAGAGACATCTGTACCCAAAACCTTGTGGATTTATCTGCTGACCAACCAGCTAGGATGCACACGTTTAGCATTTGACCTCCAAAAACACAAACTGCTCATTATACCCAGTAAAGTATGATGATTAAATGTTCATAGTTGCTTTATTACTGTTTTACATAAAACATCTACACACAGGTGCTGTGACTTTAACACACAGCCACACTCGCACTTCCCAAATAGAGTAACCCCATTTTAATGAGAAGTAGAGTTGAATGCCAACATATAAAAGGCTTTTTCCTGAAACGTAACGATATCTGCCTGCAGATGAATAAAACAGTTATTTAATAAGAGAGGCATTTATCTCTAAATCAGAATAAGAATACTATAATAAAGACTGTAAGAGGGAAAAAACTTGCAGTATTTTACAATCAGACCATCCTTCCAGTTGCATGTATGTGTGTTTGTTCCACAAAGACCGGGACAGAAACAAATGGAGTGCAGTTTATAGGTGTCTTACAACTGTGTGTTTTCTTTTTTCTTTTTTTTTGTCTTGGCTGTAAACGCATCCTGCCAATTCTTGGAAACCTAATGACGTCACCTCGCCTACTTCAAGGCACTCAAACACTGCAGTCCTGAGTTTTAAGTTTGATCTCTGGGCCATTTAAGGCTTACATTGTGTTTTGTACAGTAGCATTATGAGTTAAGGAAAAGGTTCCTTTGTATACACACAAAGTCTGTGTTTAACAAGAGTCCCTTCTGATGTGGACGTTTTGTGCGGTTTGTCCCCTTTCCTGGTAAACAGTGCTGTACCTGACGCCTTTCCCTAACATGGGGATAGTGGCACGGGATCCTCAGGATGGGACGTAACCGCTTTCAGCACTTCCTTGCGTCACCCCCCTCCCTCTGAAGTGCAACTCTTGCGTGTTTTATTGCCAGGCCTGGGTGAGTATGAAAACAAACGGGGGCCCGACTCAAAAGCTTTGATCTCCCGTTTCCTGGTCTATTATTTGCGTCTGTTTCTCACGATGCATTTTTTTTTTTCTTTCTCTTTCACTTGATTACTATGCGCTTCCTCACACATTTTCAGCTTGACCCCCAGACAATGCGCTCCACTTTAATGGTTTATTCTTGCAGGAAGCTATAAAGGACTTTCGAGTTATTATCATTTTTTTGTTTTTTGTTCATCCGACAAACCATCCAGAGTAATAGGAAAATACAAAAACAGGAGTAGTATTGGTTCATAAACAAGTGAATCATTAAGTGTAATGAAAATTTGCAGACTTAACGGTATGGTATGCTAAATGTTGAACTACTACTTAGTAGTAGGTGTGAATCCATTATGTCAAATTTAATATTTATCATGCCAATTGAAATACTGAAGAAAATTAAGAAAAACAGATTAAGTCACCTGGGCAAGCAGAGGGTTTACTGCTTCCCTCAGTAGTGAGTATCTTCTGAATTCTTCTAAAATACCTTGTCATTTATTAAGAAATGCACTTACGCTACTTAAACATTTCAGGATGGTTAATTATTGATTATTTCACAAAAAAACTAGCATTGTAAAAAAATCCTGTATATGACATTCAAGACTTTCACTTTCATGCAACATACAGTACGTTTTCCTATCTTAAACACTGTGTGGACAAAAAATATGACTTGAACCTGCATTGTCCAAGTTTGTGGTTTGAAGTTTGCTTCCAGACCACCTCTGAGTTCGACGCAGCAATATACGAGGGGGGAAAAACAAAAGTTTGATGAAATGACCAAAAACTGAAAAGATAAAACATGGAGTCAGTTGCAATTAACTGGAGTTCATCGCAGGTCTGACCGGTGGGCTGAACAGCAGGTCTCTCACCCTGACCCACAAGCTCCACCAGCTCAGCAGATAGATCAAAAAGGCCTGTCCTCAGTGGAAACCACTGCCCTGTTTGAGCCAAGCTGGTGGATATCATTAAGGACCCTGCCACCGAGGGTCACCGCAGGGCCCAGTTTGTGTCCTGGGCTGAATTTGATGTATGATCCAGGAGTTTTTTGGGCAATGTTGCACATAAACACGCAGTTTCCCCACTGCTGTGCAGTGCAGTGTACTATTCTGTGTGTACCCTGTTGAACTGATGCTGACTGTAAATCATATTTTTTTTAAAGAGCATTTTTGAGCATTTTTATACCTTTATTGATGTCTGTCAGTATAAATGGGGAGTTACATTCAACAAAGTAAAGTTAATGTTGTTTTTTTATTTTTGGTGTAAAGCACTCTGCAGTTCCTCTGCTCACAAGAGATAATTTGTTGATCATACAGTATGCACTGTGATGTCCATCTCTTTGATTGCTTGAGCTTGAGTTTCAGGTGATGACATACTTTCCTTTATTCATCTAGCCATGCACATAAATATTACTGTACTGAGAATCCCAGGAAAAACTAACACAAGAGCTGGTGTTTCCTGCAGCAAACATGAGATCTCTCAGTGACTAAGTGATACAACAGTGTGCTAAAGCTAAGGAGCTGGAGTCAGTTTCAAAACAAACCAACAGAATGGTTTTGCTTTAATGAGCTGTTTTATAGTTTTCACCAATCTGTCATTATGTCTTTCCTTGCATCCGCCAGTCAGGTTCCAATATCAGAAGCACTTTAAAGCAGCAACGGAGAGATCGGAGTCATGCCCCTCACTAGCCTCAAACACGTCACGGGTGAAATAATTGGAACTTGTTTGGGGGTATTTAAGCCGACAAGGAAAGATCCTGTCCAGGGAGGGGGGTAGACATAAAAGGGCTGAGGGGGCGAAAGTGACTAGGAGCTGGGCAGATAGACAGAGCAAGACGGGGAAGTGAGTCTGGCCATCGCGTGTATGAAAGCAGCAGTTGGGACACTGATGACAGAGTGGTCTTTGGGAATTTAAGAGCAAGGGCTCAGAAGTGGGCGTTTCCCCCCGCAGAGGACTGGGTCAGGAAGGAAGGCTTTGGCTTTCAAAGCGTCCACAGCTTTATTTATATTACATATTTTCATCGCCAGGACTCTTTCAAAGGGAGGAGAGGGCTGTTTTCCGATTTCCACTACGCTTTGGCCTCTGTCTTTTACTTCCCTACTCCGTCTCTGACAATGTATTTGTTTCCGGAGCGACGTTCGCCCCGGGGCCTGCATGTGAGGACTGTGTTTACTACTGAAAGATGCAGTCAGAGTGTTATTGTTGAATGTGGAGAGAGTGATGGGACGTTGCGTGATTGTTTTGCCTCACCTGTTTTCCAGTGGGGTTCACAACCAGAGAGGGAGACCTAAAGAACAATGGCACAGAGGCCTTGGAACAACTGCGTGATGAAAGGTATGGTCTCCACACCTCAGAGACATCAAGTCCTTTTGTTGAAAATAGCCTTTATTTTCTTTTACTTATTAAAACTGTACTCACTGACTCAAATGACTAACAATGAAAGATATGGCTGTATTGTTGTTTTGTATTACAATGATGGTGTCAACAGATATATACTGTATAAATACTTGGGCTTCAATGGTTCACAAGGGAGAATATACGTGCAAATCAAAATAAATCCTCAATGGAAAATTTTCACTGAGTATTGCATCCACTTTTTTCCGCAGCTGCTAACAGACTAAGAGCCATATGCAGCACATTTGATGCTAACACCGTAAACATCATACTTTAAATTCCAAGGAATGTTCTGCAAAATGTAACATCTTCACCAAGTTATTATTGTATTATTCCACTCGATTTACTGGCCAAAAAACGAAAAGGACTATAAAGTTGAAAGCCTCCCCTTTGACAGTTAACCCCGGCTGAGCCACCAGTGTCATCGTTAACCATCATTAAGCCAAGACAGCTACTGATAAATGAGTCATCCATCAAAGGCTCCCATATCATATGGAGTCTCCTGATCATTATTGGAGGTAAACAATGGTGTCACGTGGTACGTCGCCAACCTGCTGCCTCCTCCCATCTCGGTCTCCCCTTGAGAATGGACCACCCCCACAGCCAATCAGCATCCTTGCCTTGAGGGAATAAAAAAATCAAAGAGAGGGCCGCTTTTTACCCCTACCTGTGAGGGAGCTAAGCTCCCGAGCTCCTGTCCAAAATCCAGGTAACTCTGTGGATGGCATCACCCTGCTCTTTCTCTTCCCTTGCAGGGGGTTATGCTGGCTGAGATTCAGTATGTGAAACATCCACCAAGGTCTTTAGGACTGCTTATAAAGTTTGAGTTTGAGTCACAGGGAGCTAAAAGTAAAAGGAGGTAAAAGTGAACTATGTTCTTTGACCTTGTGGTTGTGTAGTTATTGTCATACACAGAAAAATACCGAAGATACAGAAAAAAAGATACGATTAAAGATAAAATTATATTTAAATTTGAAAAGTTTAATTAAACTATTCACCCTATTAACTTGAAAATAAATACAATTATTGTTCATATATTGTTATATCAAAATCCCCTTTGATAAATAATAATATAATTGTTCTATAATAATGAAATCATTATGTTTTATAATGATTTTTTTGCAACTGCAAATTTCACTGCTCACTGTTCACAGCCTGTCTTGAACTGCACACTGACTGTGACTGTTGTGTTACAGTTGGTGACATAAAAAATACTGTAAAATATATACTATAATAGAGTATCATTTAGTCTTTGAGCAAATATGTTGTATAAGAGAAGTCTTATACTAAAAGGTGACTTCAGGTAAAGACACTGTGCCTGCGCCTCTGCAAAACGCTCCTGAGACACCACCCTGCCGGCATAATGCTTAATTAATTAAGAAGGGGCTGCCAATCGCCCCAAGGACCCTGGGGTAATCATACAGGGCAGATTACAGCATGTTGAGTTGTGGGCTGGAGGGGAGCCGCTGATGCTGTTGTCATTGTTGATTAATTTCTCCGTATAGATCCTGACACCGCAGTGCATGTGTAACCTGTCACTGAGCACCCATGTGTCTATTCATCACTGCCTGGGAGGTACGTGTGTGTGTGTGTGTGTGTGTGTGTGTGTGTGTGTGTGTGTGTGTGTGTGTGTGTGTGTGTCACTTTCCAACGTGGTGTCTTCGTATATGTGTGTACAAGCATGTACTGTAGGTAGCAGGTGGTCACTGTTTGTGTTTGAATGTGTGTGTATGAGCATTTGGTAGCATTAATATGTGTGTTTGAGTGTGTAAACGAAGGTGAATGTATGTGTGCCTGCTGTATATGGTGGGCAGCACCACCATTTAAACAAGATGGTGATGCCTGATAAGGACAAGTGAGGTTCCTGATGACAAACGACTGATGACATGTTGGGACGGGGCGGGTGGGGAGGACTGTGAGGAAGTGTATTGATTAGCCTTATTACCCAAAGCATCCGTCTTGGGAACGAGTGAGGGGAAGGAGGAGGGGTGGGAAATTAGCCGGTACCCACCGCCGCTGACGGACTGATTGCTCCAGGGGGCCCTGAGGAGAACAAATGGCCCCCGCCTGTCTACACATACACTCTCACACACAGACACTTATCATGGAACATTTCTTTCCTTGCTCATTTTTGCAATCTTTTATTCCTACTGTTTTTAAACTGAGGCATTTTTACAAATACTCTTAGAAGAACACATAGGCATAAACAGGAAGTCCCACAGTCACCCCACTTTTGCACTTTTTGTTGGTTGTGTTTGTTAAAAGAAGTAATTCCTTCCAATTGAATAATGTAAAGATGGCATGAATATGAAGAATGTGGTTGAGTTTAAAATCTAAAACTCCTTTGATAATATAAAGGAAGCAGTCTGTATTTTTTGTTTTTTCTTAATTATTGTACTCTGTTTGCTAACCATCATTTGGTTAAATTTAGAGTTAAAAAAATGATTTCCAGCACTGTAATCCCCTCACATTGGCTTAACTGCTCGATTTGTCTGTGTCAATTTGGCGAACCTTTCAACGGATGTTGGGACGTCCTTTGACGGAAAGGGTGACGCAAGTAAAATAGTCCGTGGGGGCAGAAAAGATATCTGCCGGCTGGGATTGGTTGTTCCTGGTAACAAGACATGTTACCAAACGTTTAACTATTTTGATCTATGAGTACAACCATCGCGCCCCCCAAAAAATTGGCTTTTGGGATTGGGATCGCTTGAGACTGTGTGGCTCTTGCTTTTGAGCGCACCTTCTGCACGTCTACGTTGACAACATTGGATATAAGTGCGCAAAAGACGCAGCATGTGAACAGCCCCTTACTGACATTAGTAAACCCACCATTTTGTCAAATCTACGACCAAACAAATATTGTTTCAATTTAATATTGTAGCAAGGGACGGAGAACGACCTGTACTCAGCATGCCATTTGGTGGTGTAACAATTAACATTGTAGCGAGCGTCAGACAGCAAGCTGTACGCAGCATGCGGTGCAACAGTTGATAGGGGTCCCCTCTCACACGTCACAGTTTATTCATAATGCACCAATAAATATGTCCGATCGCAAGCGCTCGCACTCAACACTGCACTTCCTTGGGTCCTCAGCAATACATCTGCCATGGGAAGTCGATCAGATGAACGTTTTTTAAGAAAACTGAGGGACAGACACACATACATACAGACTCCTTCCATTGTCGATAAGTTGGAAGTGTGTCTTGCTTGCTGTATAGCTGTGAACCTTCGTGCGGACAGAGGGCAGAAGAATTACTTGCTAAGTGGGGTATCAGGTGAAAAATGAAGCACAAAAGGCATCTATGCAGCACGTGAAACATATTTCAAGTCCATTGCTCTTTCTTAGGCATCACTGGCAAATCTAAAGTTACCATCAGTACTCTCATCATTTTTTAATCAGGAGTAAATTTGTTCTATGTAAATTATGAAGTACACTTCTTTTATTCCATTTCCCTATATGCCTCTGCACACTACCCAACAATGTCTGTGTTAATCACATTTCACTGTAATGATCTACTTAACCAGGCTTATTGATGAAACAGCTTCAATTACTTAGCTCAATATTTCCCACATTAGTCAGTCTTAGAAGTGTTTCACACGTCCATTTATCTGCATGGGTTTTTAAAGGGCATAAAATCGGCTTCAAAGTGCATTCATATTTTATTCTATTGAGATATTGTTTGGCTGATGGCCTGCCGGTAATTCATAACCCTAAGTAGGCGTAATACCCCGATGGGCATGGACTTTCCTGATAGGAAAGCTGTTTCCAATGGAAAGGGTTGCTCTTCCACTGCTGAGCTAAAAGATTAATCCGTTCAATCACCGGTTTCCCTGTCAAGCAGCTATGAAATATGGCGGTTGTTTTCCTACAGAGTGAAGAGAGATGATGAAAAGCTTTTCTTTTCTTTTTTCGTTCGAAGACATTCTTTTACAGATTCTGCATTCTCACTTCCTGTTTGTGACCTGGGAGTGAAAATTACTTCTGTGAAGTGCTGAGTTCTGTGATGCTAAGGTCTGTTTGGGTCGCGATAGGTGTGACCATTTTAGTGCTTTAAAAGTGAGGTCATTTTTTTTCTGCTGTTTCACCAAATTTCCTCAAAGGTCAGAAGGTCTAGAGACGTCAGGCTTCTGAAACCCCCTATCATCTTGTTTTCTATGTGCTCTTAAAAAACAATTCAGTAGTTGTCTTCAAAATACACATTTTCAAAAATAAATTAATATATACTCATTTTGCATTGGTTTTCTTTCCTCATACCTTGGTTTTACACTGACATTTATAGATGGTTACCATCACTAATACACATCAGATACCAATTACCGGCCCCTGACATCCTCCTTACAGCACGCTAATTCATATTCCAAGTCCTTCCCCACTTAACTCACGGTAAAAATCATTATGTTTTCTTCTGTTTTCTGATTGCATTATTCTTGGTTTAGAAAAGCCCCTGGTTCATTAAGGCATTCCACATGGAGCGAGGGAGGGAGAGGGCTGCTGTGTTAGTGGGATCAATCAATAGCCATCTTCCCCTTGCCTTACTGTAAACGTGCTAAAGTATTTATGAATTAATTGACTTCCTTCATCCAAATAATAGGAGCCTACTAACGTCTCCTGAGCTGTGGTGTGGAGGTCACAGGCACTCTTGGTAATAAATAGAAAGGGGCTCTTTTATAATGACAGTGGAACTTGACCTGTTAGTGTAGGCATTCTGTGCATCAGGACAGATTTAGCACCCGTGAAAATAAGATAAAGATTATAGAAACTCAAGGTTTTATACGTAAACCACTTAGAAAAATCTGTGTAGAATTGGTCTTTTATTAAGCATCAGTCAGCCACATCGGCTATTATCATTTATGTGTATTTTTCAGTCCTCCTTTATAGAACTAAAGTTTATTTTAGCACAGTGTTCAGGATGCATCTATAGTCTGAAAGCTGTTTCAATTGCTTTCGAGGCTTCCACCCAAAAAAATGTATTCAGGGGTAATTGTTGGCATAACAATGGACAAACTCCATGTTTGTTGTTTCTGGAATAGCTACGTTTAATTTGTGAGTAAAATATTGTTTTAATTATTTTTAATTAACTTTAATTTAATTAACTTTGTTCTTGCAAGTACAAGTAATTTGTTTAGATCGTAAAATTCTTAACCTGGATATCTATGTGTAGTTAATATATTTATGTATGTACACACATCTATACATTTGCAAGTGAAAAATGTGTTCACCACAGAGTAGGTTTCTATTTTTTTTTTAAAGTAATAGTGAGGTGATATGCTTGATGAGCTTGATGATGGCAAAGCATGGTGATTTTGTGGATAGATTGGTATCTATGTGTCATACAGATCCATTGTGTTTTGGTGAAGGTCAGTCCCATTGTGGCCAAGACTGTAATAACCTGCAGTGACAGATTGGATCGTTGAGGAGGGGTGCATCTTTAATGTCTACATTGCTTCACAGCCTATATCACTGAGGTGTAGTAGAGACTGAAGATCACACATTGTAACGTCACGAACAGTGGTAGTGCACTGTATGTGGCATAGGCTTGTCCACAGAAATTACCATGTGTTTGTTTACCTAATCAGGTTGGTCACGTGTCAAAATCCTAACCCATCATCCAGAGTCAGCAAGTAGAGGAGCTGCAGAGGGAGAAGGATGAAGTGTTCCACCTGTACTCAAAGAAAATGAATTAACCCTTCAAGCTTTAAAATGTTGGAACCATAAACCTCTAGACAAATCGTGAGGCTACACGCCAACACTACAGAATGACCATGACCCTCCACCTTCCAAAACCATTGTCCAGAATAGACAAAAGTCCTATTTTAACTCATAGTACCAACAATCACAAACCAATATCCACCCCTGAGGTACCATGGCAAATCCATGAAGGTCCCCAAGAACCTCTGTATCCCAACCAAACTACAGCAGCAGCAATAAGCTCAAGAATATTTAATCTGAAGAACCTTGCTCTTCATGTGTATTTAAATGCTTGTACCTCTCTTGTCTTGTGGAACAACGTTCTTCTTCTGTGGTTGGATACTTCTAATACATCCCAGATCACGGACCACCACAGTCTGTAGTTGAAGCAGTCTAAATCACGCAACGTAACAAGATTCATTTTGCCTACCCCCACCTGGCATAGGACGCTCCCGAACACTTGGGTGGTATTTGAGATGGAGGGAGTGAGCAGACATTTTTTTTTAAACGGGAAACATGTTGAACAAGCTTCTTCCCCTGCCATGGTCTAGCAACCGCGGGAGGAGAACAGTGTAACCAACCGCCCTGAGAAAACATTGTGGTTCGACCACCACTTATGTCGCTGGACTGGATATGAAGAGATGTCGGGGGGGGGATTCTCAAAGGACAAAGAGAGGGTAGGTTTGCCTGCAAGCAAACAGTCTCCATCTATCCATATGAAAAGTTGGGTCTCTCCTAAAAAGCTGTCAGCAAAAACACATCACTATTGGCCGAGCGAGTGAAAGATACAGGATCAGTTTTTTCCTCTTTATTGGGGAGAGATTCTGTTTCTGTTTGGGCACTAACCACAAGGTTCGCCACCTTCCAGCTGTGATATTAAGGTGCGACCACACGTGAAGCGCTCTCACCTCAGACAAGGGAAACCAACAGTATTTTTAGCGGAAAAAACTCCTCCAGTTTTACTTTTCATTTAGAGATTTATGATCCCCTCTCTCAAAGCAAATAAGAAAATAACACATGAATGAACTAAGAATACCAGCCACCTACATAGAAAATGATACTGGAAGATATTTGTATCTTTCCTGTTTAATGGAGCGTCAAACATAAAACTAGGGCGTTTCCCCACCTTTTTTAACCTCTTATCTTTGCATGCTGATTTACCAAAGCAAATTCAGAAATTAATTTATAAGTGTTTGGGTTGAGAGGAAATAGAAAGACGAGGCAGATCTTGTCTGTGCGTGTACAGTGTGTGTGTGTGTGTGTGTGTGTGTGTGTGTGTGTCTCAGTTAACTATTTCGGACTAACATTGTGACGCAGGATATAGATGACAGTCAGTCTGAACTGCACAATACACATTACCACACTTCCTGACCTGGGTTTGATGCAGGTTGGACACTGGCCAGCTATGATATGAAGGATTGTTTAATATTGAATTTGTACATTTACCGATGGATAATTATGGTATTAGCCCTTGTATATATTGGCTTTGGTAACTTTGGCAATTATAACCCATCATGATGTACAGTAATATCGCCCTGATGGAGTCTCAAAAAGTTTGAGAACCACTGAACTATACTAACTGGTCTTGTTTGAACAGCGACAATGAAGGATTTACATGTGACAGCAGTCTTTTATGAACAAGTAAAACTTGCATACTGTGTTATTATCCTGCATCACACAGGGGGTTTGTGTGTAACAGAGCGATATAATGTCAGAGTAAGGGGAGGGGGCTGGGGGTGGACATATTTGTACTGAGGTACTACCTGAAACATTTCTTTTATCTTTCATTATCATTTCATTGTTGGACTGTAGCCCAAGTATTATATTTCAGATGCAGGTGTGTGTTTGTATGATCGCGTGTGAGTGTGGTCATTGTTTGCACAGTAATGAGGCATATGTCAACACGACCCAACCACAATGTAGCTTCACAAATTATTTTTGTAGTATGTTGTAAAAGTGTGTGCGTATGTGTGTGTGTGTGTGTGTGAGTTGACACCCCTATCTGCATCCTCCTTGGGTTCGGTCCCATTTCCGTCTGGACAGTTCCAAAATAACTGCTCCCCTTTCCCTCCACACACCCTGCACGCTCACACACTCACAAACACACATTCACACACATGTTACTTCCTCTTAACACAGGAGCACATCGATCTTGACTGGACCTGGACTTTATATCTCTTCCTGAGACAGCCCGGAGGAACACATGCCGGCACATACACAAACACGTACACACGCTTAGACATGCACGCTCGCTCAAAGACAAAAACACAAGAAAATGTCTAAAAAAAACAAAACATTTTTGGACATGATTGTTGGCAGTACCGGTAATGCACAAACAAATTCAAATTGATGCATAATAGAGTCACACTTTTGTATCCCAACTGATCCGCACACAGATACCAAAGAGACAACATACATTTTTTGATTATGCTCATTTACACCCACACACAAAGACATAAATAGACGAATACACTACAGCAACACACATTTCCATCTTTCTGTGTTTTTGGTGGTTTCCTGTTTCCCGGCTGGTTGCATTGTTTGATCAGCACAAGAAGTTTCTCCAGCCACTGAGTCATTCACCTGCTTTGGCTTCATAACCCGTCTCACAGTAAACAACCACCCGTCAACAAGGAAAACGCTGCTTGTTTTCCTCAATAGCAACACCTAGAAACGAGGAAGTGCTCGGCTACCAGTGAGGATATTGAGAAAAAGATTATGAGTCCTTTGTATAATTATTGTAAACAAATGAGTCTCAGGTCACGACAACTGGTAGCCTTTTTTAAATGCAATACTGTTGCATAATGTTATAAAGAGGATCTTAGGAGGATTGTATGAGCATTGTGTGTGTCCTTGAGGCCCAATAAATATATGTTGAATGCCTTTTCCTCCGCATAAAACATTTAAAGAATTTGAAACATCCACCATTTACATCCATGTGTGCTTGTTAGCAGTCTTTGTTGTCTGTATTTGTTGGAGCATTAGTATATTACTTTGTAAGTGGAAATAGTGTGAAACCATTGGCAGGACTATGCTTTGCATCACTTGCATGCATGGGAGTCTATGGTGAAAAAAAACATGATTTTATCTCAGAATTAAAAATGCAAATACAGAATGCTTCCTTTATAATTTGTACTGTATGCCCCATATGAGGATATTTCCACATATATATGCTAGTGTCAATGGACTGTATGTACGTATGTGTGAGCTTGTTTCTACAGACATCCTGTTTCTCTCCTCTTTGATGAAGTTTGAAAGATGGAAATCCAAACATAAGTTCCTATTCTATCCCTTTGCGATCAGTATCCTTTGAGCATATATATGCACACACACAAACACACAAATGCACACCACTCCCCGTATCTACAGTACATAAACATACACACGCGTAACAGATGGACTTGCTGTAGGATGCTGTTAGACTCTGGAGAGCTGAACACGAGTTTTCTTTTGGAGACTTGAGCCTTTTTCCTCTGTTTCCTTCTCATAACAATTATGAAGTCTCTATTTCAAGGGGGAAATACTTAATAAACTATTCAAATACTTCCTGGAAAACACTGACATCGTGGCAAAGTACACTACCAGATAATGGGGAATAGTCTAGACACTCTTTAGATCAAGTAAGTCTTTTTAATTACACCAGGAGCAGTGGGTCTCACATCATTTGAAATGGAAACAAATCATTTTTAAACATTTATTGTTCAGTGTCTCTAAATTTAAATAAACTCTATAATGAGATTCTCATTTTGTCAACCAAGAGTTTCCGTTACTTCCCTTAAATGTTCAGTTATTATTTATTTTGTAAGAGGAAACACTGTAACCAGTGGGGAAAAATGAAGTTTGGAATGAAACGTGTCCCATTCCAGAGACTAAAACTCTGCACATAAAATAAAAAAGATTACTAGTCGTGTGGCATAATAAACACTTCATTTAAACAGACATGGACGTTGTAGCCATCACATCTGAAGGTTTTAAGGTTTATTTTGTTTCATTGGTAATTAGCCAAGCATAGCAAGCAGGGTACTTTTCTGTGTTGAAAGCATTCCTCTATGCTCAGGATCAAGCTGCATGTAACTACAGTATGCGCTATTTGAAAGAATGCTCAAAATATGTAAATAACTTGCGTTTTATAAAATATCTCTGAAGTTTAATTGTGCATTGATGTGTTGAGTGAGTTTAATGACCCCTGTACATAGTAAAACACAGTTGTTCAATGTCAGATTGCATGGACGTCAGTAAAAAATCTGTACCCTTTTTTTTCATTCTGGACAAACATTTATTGCAGGTGCGTGTATTTAATCTGAAAAATCAATACATTCATGACATTGTGGTTTTACTGTTCAACCCAACTTTTTTTTTCTTTTAAAATAGGCCCTACTGGCCCAAAAGTTAACCAGGAAAATATGTTGGAAAGAATTTAAGTGCTTCTTTTGTATAATTTATTTACACCACTCAGCACCTAAAGTATATACACCTTGCATGACAACAACTTCAAAGCCCTGTCATGTTGGAGCTCTATGTTTCAGTCTACCTCACACCCGTCTCTACCCCAGGAAGGGAGTCTTTTCCTGGGGCTGCTCTAAGCCCTTAGCCCCGCTCTCACCCCCATCCCCCCACCTCCTCCCTGGCTGCTCACAGCCGGCAGGGCTCCCAGTACTAGACCCACTAGCCTCCACAGATATTTCCTGAGGAAAACATATCACCTCAGGCTAGACCGGTCGGCTGATATGCTGAGGCAGCAGCAGCCCCAGCCCGCAATCCACCACAGGCCTCAACCTCACTCTCCCTCCCTTTTCTTACTCTTGTTTTCAGTTTCTCTTTTATCAGTTTGTCTTTCTATCTTTCTCTGTTTCTGTCAGTTTTTTGTTTATTTCTCTACCTCCCTTTCTCTAACGTACTGCCTGAGAACAGAAACTCGTTACAGCCAATGGGTAGAAATCAATAAACTTAATTGTTTTTACAATATGAAAATACTTTAAAGAAAAGAAATCCATCAAAATCATCTCCTCGTCGTTAACAAGTCTGAGAGAGGGAATAATGTGCTGTAAAATTCATCAGAGGGCTTTACCCTGGAAACGTACTGAAATTGCCTGTTGAAACAGGTGTTTGTGGCAGAGGAGTGTGATACTTTTGATATTTCGAAGCATTAAAAAAACAATTATGTAGTGTTTCAACATGTTTTTTTCACTGTCGTACTTGCAAAAATAGACTTCTGAAAGAATTGTGATGCAACTGTATTACACCCTGAAAAAAAAGATGGTGTCTGGCAGAAATATATGGCTTTAGGCATTCAAGAAACAAGAGGTTACATGTTAGACACCCCAAGATGTGTCCATCCTTTATTCAACTAAAATATCATGAACCCTACCTGAAAAGACCCCCTACTCAAAACATGTCTGTAGAACAATAAGTAGAATAAAAAAACAACCAAGCCAACCTGTTTTCACTTCCAACTCGTCAAATACTCACGCTTTCTCAGTGCTCCTCGGCATTTGATACCTATGCGCCGAGGCATCCTCTAGTGTCTGTATGAGATGCACCATGTATCATTATTAGATACTGCAGAGCAAGGCGGAGTGGATGGATGGGTCAAACAAACACACAACTTTCACCCAGGAGGCCACTGTTCATGACACTATGTGAAATCAAAAGTCATCCATGACCTATTTGTTGGATAATTACATTGCAGCACCTGCTAAGATGTGTGTGTGCCTCTTGGAAACTGCATCAAGACGCACACTGTCTCTGTTTTCCATTGCTTTCTCAGGCTTTCAGTCAGAGGTATAGACATGACTTTGGTAACAATCTTCAAAAAACTCTTTCCTGCTTGCTCTTTTTAAGTCACATTGGATAAAATGTTACTGCAATAAAAAAATTACCTTACTTGTTATAGCCTCGTGGTCATTGTGGTGGTTCTTTTCTCCTCTCGTTTGTCTCAAACATGACGCAGGTTAAGGAGAAGATAAGACTTAGCTTTTGGCAACCATCCCCATCCTTGAGTCCAAACCAACATCCGTCAACATCTTTGGAAGCTGCCGAGGACAGGAAGGACTCGATGATGTGTTTTATGTGGGGAAGGAGGGTGGGAACCCAGTGGTGCGATAGTAAAACAGAGAGGACATGTTAAATGTATTGATACCATAACCTCAGGAAATCCCTTTCAGCCCATGTGTTCTCATCTCCCTATCACTCTCTTTCTGTCTGTCTGTTCCCATGTCTCCTCATGAAGGCATTTTAAGTCTACCTTCTTTGTCCTCCCACCATTCCCTCTGGATATTAGTTAAGGTGATGGAAGAACTCAACAATAACATATTCATAGTCTGCTGTAATGCCTTTGACCATCCACAAGTTATTGTGAGACATGACAGTAAACCAGGCGCTGTTCTGAAGGGTATACAGATGGAATCTTGTCTCACATCCTGAGGTCCTGACTGTATAAATAATAGTAAACTTAATTTCCTTTTTCCCTTTGATAGTGTTGTTGTGGTTATATTCAAGGTGATGAGTGTCAAAATCTAAATAGTGAGTCAGTGTGCTGAAACATTATCATGTGTATCACAAGGGCAGCAAAACAGTTGTCTACAGTGAATACTATTTCCCTTTGTATAATAAAAATGACAAAGTGCTTAGACAATGAAGACAAGACACATTGTCATAAAAGTATACAGTCAATAGTGGTATTAAAAAAACATGAATTAAAAGTCAGATTAAAAACTTTGAAAAGTTGATACGTTAAATGGGTTAAATTCCTTATTTGGAAATGTGTTTTTTCTGAAGCTTTCTTTTTTAAAACATTTCCTCAAACCAATCCTTTAGAGCAACCAGCCTGTCACTATCAACGAGAATGAATGGAAAATGTAGATCATCAATTGAAATAAGTATACTTGTTAAGTGCTTTTATGTAGAAAAAAGAATAGGCCTAAAATGTATCCATGAAGTACCCCACAAGAGTATGTTTAAAATATGACATAACAGAGATTACATTGAGAGAGCTCAAAACCATGTGATGGATATTTAGCCTATAGTTTTATTGTGTTTTATCATTATTGTTATCAAGATCAATGCAAAAAAATGGATCAGTTCATATAGCGTCATCCAATTCTTAACCTAATAGAGTTTGTGAAGATATATAGTTTCTACAAAAGAGCCAAAGTTGAAGTTACTTGAACAATGTTCAGGTCATAAGGGTACAATTTCTTATATTGTACTATTTGTATACTGTAAGGATGGTACATGTAGGACCAGATACAGCATCCTATGACTCTGACATTGCAGAAAAAGTAAGAGCCAGCATGAGTTTCACTTGCTAGAGACCATAGTAGTTACAAGCTGTCCTCAAGTTTGCTTATCAGTGATTTCCTGAGTGTAGCTGATGGTTAGATGTATCCGACAGTGCTGACGCAAACTCTCAGCAAGCCAACACAAGCAAGCGTGTCTAAGTTGTATGCATATGCAGCTAATTTGCATTGACAACTTTAGAATAATTGTCATGTCCCCTGGATGACATTATTTCCAACAGCGGTACGTGTTAACTGGTAGCATGTTATCACAATACAAGTGATCGACAGAGTGCACCTGTCCATAAGACTTTCCGCAGTGCAACAACTTTGAAGATATTTTACACTTTACCTAACACCAAAACATGTGACTACATAGTTTTATATTCCTGTTTGAAATGATTAGGTATAGTAGAATAGTTATATGCAGGCATGAGTCGATAGAGTCATTTAAGGTGGTTCATTTTAAAATATTGAATACATGCGTACACAGTGTTACCTGCTAGACATGTTTTATTGCTCAGGAAACTTTCCTTTTTTATTATTTATTTTAGTTACTCATTGTTGATGGAATGACTTCCCTGCTCTCAAACTGCTGGCATCACCTCAGTTGCCAGGACAAATGGTTTAAGTGTTATGAATATGTCCTGTTTACTTTTCTTTCTGATATGAAAAGTTAACACGACAGCTTTAAAAATGAAAGGACATTGTAAGATTTGTGCCATTAATCAAAGTTTAATTTTAAAATGGCAGCTATTTCACTTTAGATAAAAACTATTCAGCCGCTGTTTGACCCAGGTCTGCTCTCCACCCTACACTGTCGCTGAGGCCACAGGAAGTCAAGGCAAAGAGGTCCATTACACCTCGAGCTCTATCTCAGCCTGCGTCAGGACAATCCCACTTAGCATGAAGGATGATTCTATCTGTCCGCTATCTCATTTTGCCTGTCCGAATGCCCCCACTGGCCTGAGCCCACCTGCAGATCGACCGCTGTGATTTGTCGGGACCCGATCCCGGGAATGATAATTGATTTAATTGGTGGTGATGAATGAAGAGGTTTTATGGAGCATGGATCATAAGTTGGTGACAGTCTGGGGGATAATGAAGAACGTTTATGGGTCAAAAGGCAGAATGGTCTTGTTGTGGGTTTGATAAGTCATAGCTGAAGCAGTTTATTTGGTCCATGCTGGAATTTTCTATTGAAATGCTTCTTCCAGGCAGCATTTTGTCAGCAAGTGATGCATTTCGGAGGTTCAGTTCAAGTTCTTCTGAGCCTTCAACTTGCAACATGTGTATGTGTGTGTGTGGCTGTGTGTGTGTGTGTGTGTGTGCAGGCAGGGACAGACATTTACACACATAGAGTATTAAAAATATGCATGTATGTGTGTCACTCGGTCTATATTGTTTTGTTATATTTGTGTATGAATAACTGTAGAAAGATAATTGAATGATGCAGCCATAGCGGGGACACTGAATGGTTTGATGAGTATCAAAATTATGTTAATCACATCCTGTGGCCTTCACAATCACAAGATCACCAACTGGTCATCTATGGGAGATTTGCCACCGCCATTGTCAATACACCATATGGGGGAATAAGGTCAGTGACGGATGGTGGTCCATTCTTCCAAAACACTATAATCCTGTTTTTTTTTCTTCATTTATTTGTCCAATCCATGTCACTATGAGCATCTTTCTCTATGTGCTAGTTCGTACATATTCATGTTAGTAAACTCTAGCAGTGTGTACATTAGTGTTTTACCTTTTTATTATCTCATAAAACATAGTGCCAGTGCATACATATACACAATGTTGGAAAAAAAACAGGAAAAGTCCCAATGAGGTCCTGCTTGATGGCTAGGTTCCCATTGCTGCTGCACAGGTTACACATGGCATGTTAAAGTGTGTAATTGGTAAGATACGGTACAGGAATACTTTAACTCAAATACAGTATGTGCATCCCTTATTGAAAACTATTTATTTAAACCAGTTACCTGCAAGATTATTCAACTATAATTACTCAAAAATAGACTTGATAGGTTTAGATGCAGCATGAAATCCCACACAATGTTTGTCTTTTTTTCTGCACTGCTCGCTCTATGTCTGCATTCGTCCTTATCTCAATTTAAAATGCACCTACTACATCTACCCCCCCCCCCCCCCCCCCCCCCCCCCCCCCCCTCCTCTCTCTCTCTCTCTCCCTCAAGGAACATTGTAGAGTTAAAGAGAAAGGGAAAGAAAGAAACCAAGAGTTAGTAGGGTGTGGGCTGCCAAGATCCGATTTCCACATTCTTCCTATCGCCACACCTAAATCCTTAATTGTGTGGCCACAGACAAAGTACTGCACGAGACCACAGCACTCCTGCTAGCTGGCGTTTAGCTGCCGAAAACCTTGCTGTTTAAATTGGTCGGCGACCCAGTCTGCCTGCGACTGGGCTTTTGGAGCGAGCGAAAGAGAGAAAAAAGAAACGAAAAATAATACCAGGAAAAGAAAGGACAGACAAATGAGAGAAAATCCTTTTCGGAATCGGAGCTTGGCGAGGGCAACTGAGAAAATAAATATGCACATTTCTGCAAATCAAACAGCCACCACACCATCAGTATGTCAAATGTTCTATGGAGGGAGATTGGCGCCTAACATTTTTTTGAATCAAATCGTGTAGCAGCGAAAGTATTATGCTTGAAGGTTGTTTGTCTGCTCAAGTTGCAGCATTTTGGTTCGGTACTTTGGCCAAATGATAAGATGATATTAAAACATAAGGTAGGAGTCTGGATCGGCCATGATGGAATAGCCACAACATTTACATGATATAGATTTGATATTTATGGGAGAATAGGATGTGTTTATAACTAGTTAAATACAGTAATAAGCAAGGTGTTTTAACAAGGTGAGTTAGGATCAGATTTTCATTGAATTCCTTTAACTGAGTTTATGATGCCACATTGACTGAATACTGATACGCCAGTTACTGAACAGCTGGCATTTCTGTGGTGAGCTATGCGGGTTGCTCTGTATCCGAGTATTCACTTCCTCAAAAGTCTGTAGCCAAACAACAATTTCCTTTTCCCCTGTGGAAGTTTTCACTTACCGCCATACAATGCAGCACCCTGAATGACCACAAGACAAATAACAAAGATGGATGCAAAAATATCCCCATTTGACCTCACCTTTAACACAAACATTTGAAACAAGCGCTGCCGTGTCTCTATGTGGCCGCAGCCTAAAGGCCTCCTCATTATTCATCCATCTATTCAAAAAAACGGTGTGTGTGTGTGTGTGTGTGTGTTGGCAGCAAACCGGACAGGGAGGTGAGGTACTTGGAGTGTGTGTGGGAGGGTGGGGGTTTGGTTGTCTATGAAATAGAAAACTCAGAGAGCACATCATTTTCCTGGAGGTCGACGGGCCTCAAACACCCCACCCCCTAACCACTCCACCCGGACAAGCTGTGTCTGATCAATAAACCTCTATTTTCTACCCCACACAAGGTTTCCCATTCAATACAGCTGCCACTGGCTTTAAAAACATAGAAGCATGATCCATTTATTATTGGCTGTTACTATGATCTATCTGCTCACCCCACCCTCGCCACCACCCCACCTCTCTTTATGTTGCTGCCTATTGGGGAAAAGGGGGTGGGGGGGGGTCTCTTTATTTCCTGCCCATGCTGCGTATTGACAGGCCATCACTGAAGCCCATCAGTCATCACACACTGTACATGAATGTGGAGATATACAGTATGACGTATTGTTTTGAAATATATGCGATTCAGATGGTTTGCTTTAGGCTCATGCATACATTCTGAATGTGTAAAGCCTCTGTATTTCAGACACTTTACTGCACATTTTGAAGAAGAAAACACAGGTAAAAGTTCACTTTTAAAAATGATGCATTTAGTTGACACTCCTGTTGAGGAAGAACAACAGCGATGGCAGAATAAGCTCCATACGGGGCACCACACGAAGTTCATATATTTATTTGTGACGCTGTTTTATCTCCCTCACTGACAACAACCATAAATACATCAAATCAAAAATCACAAAATCTAAATGTATTTTCTCATCAAGTTCTTGGTTTGCAACAGATGGATCTGACACCTATGCTGCAAATACTAACCTTTAAATGAAGTGTTTGACGCAACATCTAAGCCACTTTGCCACTTGACATTTCAAGTGTCTGTGATCCTGATAAAAACCAATTGAGATCTGCATCTTCACATATAAACTATTTCCTTTGGCCTTACAACCATCCATAAACCTAACACAAACATAAGGATGACTCGTATTTCTGAACTATGCATGAAACGAGACGTTTTTCATCATCTTCACAAGCCTTCACCCACATTGCTCTTACACCCACACAGATCATTCAGTGAGGTTGTTTGAGTAATTGAATTTCAATCCATCTTGAATGGCTCTTGAATGCACACTTAGCCTTGTTGAAATGAGACAGGTATCCAATCTGTCCAAGACGCATTAAAAGTGTAAATTCTTGTCGGTCACATTGTAGCAGCAAGAATGTAGACAGGATCTTAACTTCTCTCTTACGGTCTTTTCATTCTTCACAAAACTACTTCCCTCACTTTCCATGTGTACAACTGATTGCAATACCCATGGTTGCCTCTGAGGAGAAATTGTCTGCAAGACTGCCGAGCCCTCATATCTCCATTTGTACAATTCACGGTCCCTTGCTCAGCTCTACAACAGCAGGCCTAATGAGACCTTCGACAAGCGTACCTATGAAGGGTTTGAATTGTCAGTGTTTAATTTAGTCCACATTCATTTGTTTGTGTGTGTATCCGAGAATAGGCCGGGTTTTTGCATTTGTCCGTTTTGAGCATG
This sequence comes from Anarhichas minor, assembly GCF_050575085.1. Classification (NCBI taxonomy): domain Eukaryota; kingdom Metazoa; phylum Chordata; class Actinopteri; order Perciformes; family Anarhichadidae; genus Anarhichas; species Anarhichas minor. Next base: position 11,010,576 of record NW_027466456.1, read on the forward strand.
TGTGCGACAGCAACAACGTTTGACTGCTAAAGTCTGTGGCTTTATATTTGTGTTCCCTTGAGAAATTGCACCCAGGTTTACATTTATGTACTGTACATTTATTTGTATGTTCTCTTTTTCTCTATATTAATACATACAGAATGAACAATTCCCACACACACACACAGTCTTGCCAAACCCAAACTGGCTCACCATTTTCTCCAGAGGACCAAGCTGTCAGCTTTCTGGCCGCCACAGACCCAACTCTACCTGACCGCTCCAACTGGAGGTCCTCATTAATGTGGTCCACAGCATGCCAACTTGTAATAGCTTACACACAACTGTACAATGTTAGATGATGGGGCCCGCTGCTGTATATAAAAAAAATAATAATTAAGAACGACCAGAGAAGCCGCCTCACCACGTTTCTTTAAATACCACACACGACTTTTCTTACTCTCATGACTTAATGTTATTCCCATTCATGGTGTGTCCTTAAATTCTGATGCCATGGGAGAAGATGCAACAGCCGACCTATCTGCACTGTGCTAGATGAAAACATGGAGCTAGTGTGTTCTTTTTCATTCAAAAAAGGCAAACAAGGAAATGTTTCTAATATTGATGAGGCCAAAGGAAAGGTAGCAAGCGAGAGAAAAAGAAAGCCAATGACACACACTTAAACGTCACCTTAAAACTTGCTTACCACAGGATGTTTTGGCAAGTCAGCGGAAAAGGACGAAGGCGACCATTTTGTCCAGATGATGAATGGGCTGGGCTGACAGGTCACTTCTCTCTCCCTTTCGCTCTCTTTCTCTCGTTCCCTCCAGGCTCTCCTCTTCCTCCTACCTCTCCACCCTTCCTCCAACCCAAAGCTACAATTTGTTTCCTCCGACTGGCGGCCCAGTGACGGATTCTAGGTGACAGATTTACCGGCATCGGCGTGAGGTAAAACGCCTCCAACTCTCGGTAACACCTGAAGACCCACTGCCAGGGGGACGAGATTGAAGCACCATTTATATCTGCTGGGGTCCCAGCAAAGGGCAGTTCCTATATATCTCCACAACAGGGGACTCTGTCCGCATTTCTCAGAAAATTGCTCTCACTTCCCTATCCAGCTGGAAAGCGAGAACTTTCTCATTCCTTAAAACATATCTGGATTTCTTTCTTGATGTTTCTTCGCTTTTGGACAAAGGAGTATATGGACCATATGTGTGAGATTTCCCCCTCGGGCCCGAAGGAAGGAAAGCTGGGAGTCATTTCATCCTGGCCAACATACCTACCGCCCCATGTCAGGGAGCTGGCTTGAGGTTTGCAGTGACGGAGTTCACAGGTGTAACAACCCCATCCCTCCCCCCAACCTGCCACAAAACCACTTCTTACGGAGACCATAATTAATCCAGATCCAGGCCTCACCCAGAGACTCTTTAGGCCTATGGGTGGTCCACTACACACTGATACACAAATACACAAATGCACATACTGTACTGTATGTATATGCTGTGCAGTTTTTTACATTAAATACACACACATCTGCCTGTACAGCTCTGAAAATATACAAAAGGTCGACTTGCTGTTTTGGAAGACGCCAGATGGACTAACTGACTGATGACTGACTTACCAATTCAATAACTAGTTGACTAAATAGCTGACTTTATGATTGACTGACTGATTGTACAAGTGGTGGGACAACCTGACTGGTTCACAAACAGACCACTTACTCGTCACCACAAGCTGAAGCCTGGCAGCAGCCTGGCTAGCTATCTGGTCAACTGGCTAAGGGGTCGTCTCCCCAAATCATTCTCTGGTTGGCTGAATGACTGAATCTTGATAGCTGGACTGGCTAATCAACTGACAGACAAACTGTGAACTCAATGGCTGCCTCACCAACTGGCTGGCTGACTGACTGTCTGGCTGACTAAATTATTCAATGCAGAAGGGACTCCATCCAGATAAAATTAACTCACATCTCAAGTCTCCTTCTGTCCAAACTTCTGTCAAAAAAACTTGCTGGCCAACCTCCTTTCTACATTTCTCATGTCAGCAAAATGACTGCATTAGTTTCAGCGAGGAACACAGCATTTTTCAAAAGGGGAAGATTCACAAAGATGATCAAAAGCAGTTCAGAAAGACTTTCAGCGTGGCTGTTGTTTGGACACAGTGACTCTACAAGGATCAAACTGGTAATCTTTAGGTTACAGGGGATTATTCTGCAGCCAGACCAGAAAGCTTGAATATGAAGAAAGTTTTCGTTAAATATGATGTAACATCTCTTAAATCTCAAATCATGGGGATCCAGTCCAGAGAGGCATTGTTTAAATTACTTAATGTGCTTCAAAAGTACCAACACTTGGTTTTATTGTAATCTTTTACACTTTCATGTATTCAGAACACAAGACAATCTCACTTCTTTCATATGGCTCGTGTGGTTTCAAAAGGTCCTTTCTGGCAGAGAAATAAAAGATCTTTGTCACCAAGAAGCTGTCTCCAAATAAAATAAAGTGCCCCTGATGGTATGATACTCTGGTACAGAGTTATTGAATATTTAAGAGTAACTTCTCCAATGTCTGTATAAGTCTATAATGTTTTTTCTGGTACTTTTGTTAGGTGTGTGACTCAATTCATCAGTGATGGATTAAGGTTAATCACAGTGCTGCCCCATCTCTCGAACATTTTAAGCTCCCATGTGACCTCTTGGTTCCGTTGTGGAGGATTGGAAACGAACAAAAGAGCGTATATTTCCAGGACCAAATTCCTTCAGTCAAAGAGAGGAACTGTCCATAGATAATGTTTCCTAGTGTCACCATGACCAACCATTATGGCACAGTTAATGGTTGGGATCTTTGTATTTACTCTCCATTAAGTCTAAGCACATACAGCAACACACACAAGCTGTCATAGTGACCAAGTGACCTGCACATCACCCACTTCCTCAGCCTCTCACTTAGAGGTAAGCAAACACACACAGACACACACGCACGTCACCAAAAATTATACCTTCAGGCCTCCACAGAAAGGTAAGTAAACATACACACACACAGAGAGTGGAGCAGGACTTTATCATGGGAGAACAATGCCCACCCCCACCCCCCTCTTTTAAAACCCATAAAGCAGCTCTCTCAGCCTCTTCACCTGCCTGACTTTATGGATCTGTGCGCTGCAATTAGGCTTTATTAGCCATTCTCTGAATGACACAGCACAATAGTTGCCCTAATTGAATAGCAACACATTGATTAGAGGTGTAAGCCCTTCAAACTGGGCAGCAGTGGAGGATTTAGATTAGAAATGTTCACATCATGAGAACAGTAAAGGTGCTGGGAGGATTTGTTCTTTGTGGTGATTGTCAGGGCAATATGGCGGTAATCCTTAAACTCCTTTTTCTTTTTGTATTATCTCAGTCAATGTGAGCAGTGTACAAGAATGCATCAGCTTGCAGGAAAGAGTTCAACCTCAGATATCCTGACAATATATATGAATAAATACATATCATCAGCTTGTTCACTGTTTTAAGTATATCATTTGCAGAAAAGATGTGATCGGTTCAACTGTCCCGAGTTTGTCTGCATTATGTTAAATTTGTAATCTCTCTGATTCAGCCCTCCATTCAGAATTTATTTTTATTTTTCCCTCCTCAAAATTGAGCTCCTCCAAAAGGGTCTCCACCGTGTATGCATCTTAAAATGCTGGCTTTGAGTTTAAGTGTGTACAGGGAAACCTGAGCTTTTGCAAAAGCCCATGTGTGGGTTGGGGACTGTGTGGCAGTAAAGTTAAGTTGACAGTTCTCTCTGTGATCACTCAATTTAAATGTTGATATTGCAGATCACACAGCTGGTGTCATTAACCTGTATTTATGTTGATGATGTAGTGATCATAAAAAAGTGAATTGGTCCACCGGGCTGTGTCTTTCCTACTTTTAACCATATATTGGCAGTAGTGTTGTTTGGCAACTGAAAAGAGGATAAAGAAAAGTAGATGCTGACTTTTTTTTTTCAGTTGTTTTACAGCTGACAGAGATTGTTAATAAAATGACCTGGAAAAACAGTTGTGGACTTATGTCCTTTTCACACAAAATTAGATGGCATGGTGTAGACTTAGTGTTGGCTAAAATATGTAAAATGGAGGATTTGGAGAGAAACGGTTAATTAAATCTGACAGACACCAAAAAACAATATCTCCCAAGTTGTTTTAATAGTTAATCTGACAATTAAATGGGCTCTCAAACTGCAAGGTTGCTAATACAACAGTTTGTTTTACATTAGTGCTCAAGTGCATCAGAGTGAATTTCTCTTTGAAAACCGAATTGACAGTTGTCATAAAATGGCCTTCAAAAGCAACGTAACATGCCGACTCATACCTTAACAGACATCTGAAATGCACCGCAAGACGTGATAACTACTCGCTAGATTCTATATGTACAGTAGCCCTCTATAATTTAAAGGATTTCAAACAGAAGCTGAGAATTTCTGTCTGTTTATTCTAATGTGTAAAATGAAAATGTGAGTTAAAGTTGTGCATTTTGGCAGAAGTGGAGTTGTGTATGTGGCTTTATAGCGGTTCTGTGCCATTAGCACAGTGGTGAATGGCATGGCAGGTTTGTAGAAAGGGACAAGGGTTGGATAAAGGAAGAATTGAAAGGTCCATTGGGCACAGTTGCGTGCGTATGTATATGTGTGTGTGTGTGTGTGTGTGTGTGTGTGTGAGTGAGTGTGTGTGTGTGTGGCTAAGGGTCAGCCAGAGGGGATACGATGTGTCTGTCACAACTGACCGCTCTGCGACCACAGACACCAGTCGACCAGCCATTACTATTTGTGAGTGTGTGTGTGTGTGTCTGTCATGCAGAGAGAGTAAGACCAGTCCATCCTCTTTACACACTTTTTCACTATCCAGGCTGTTACAGCCAACCGCACACTGACCCCAGGGTCTTTGTGAGTGTGTGTGTGTGTGTGTGTGTGTGTGTGTGTGTGTGTGTGTGTGTGTGTGTGTGTGTATGTAGATGTATGTGTGTGTGTCTCAGACAGAAGAATAAAGCAGTTAACAACCCACCCAATCACCCAGGATTCACCTAGACTAACAGCAATGTGAATAGAGAATAGATTGTTAAAGAGGCAGGTGTGTGTGTGTGTGTGTGTGTGTGTGTGTGTGTGTGTGTGTGTGCGTGTGTGTGCGTAAGCAAACCTCTGTCATGAATGACCGCACACTCACCTGGCTGAAACTGCCCCAGTGAGAGGATTTTGTCCTTGTATTCAAATCATGAATGTGAATGATGGGGTTGATGGAAAAATCCATCCAAAGATTCTCTGTTTCATATAATTTCTCTGACACGTTTGTTCCATCACTATTCCATGATATATGTGCCGATAAAGTGCTGTCGTTCACTCCTCTGTTTACCCGCTTTGCATCAGGCGGCTGCTTCTACTTGAGTTAGTGAGTCCCTCCTTGTTGAAACTTTTCCCCGTACGATCCCTTAAAGTTAAGCAGTTGTTACTTGATTTTGGTGCAAAGAGGGCAGAGTGATTTTACCTTCTCAGATGCTCTATTTAAAGATGTTTGAAGGCCTACAGTGGTTAATCTGGTATTTGACAAGAACAATCAATAATTCTGGAAAAGTCAGAAAACAAGTAATATCATTTTAAGTATTTTGTTTCTCTTTCTTATCCTGTTAATCATCTTGCGAGCAATAGTAATGGAAACCAGGTGTATTTATTTGTTGTATTTTCTCAGTTGGAGAAAAGTCAGACTTAGCCTTATGGCTGGAACAAAGCAGAGTTTAAAAACTCTGAAATTGTGTGGCAGATTCTATTCATTGCAATGAAATCAGAGATGATCTGAAGATCTGCTCGGGGCGGCGAAATTAATCCACAAAGTTCAACCTTGGTGAACTCTGACACGCAGAGTTGCATAGTTGACCAATACCAAGCCGTCTTTACAGTGCTGACCTTTGACTTTGAGAGTAAAATACAGGAAGCTACCGTAGCTTGTTATCTGTAGCCTACTATAATACCATTCGCTTTTATTTATCCTCCTGTGTTGGAGTAAAAACTGTTGCACAAATGGTCTAGCTTGCCGACCATTATGAGACAGAAGACGATGGTAAAAATCCATCTTTTAAATAAACTGTGTGAACTCATTGTCTCATTAGCAACCGAGCTAAGCTAACAGGTTTGCTAACTGACCACAAACAAGCTCGTAAGCTTTTCCCTGTTCACATTTAGCAGGCTTCCACTGACGTTCTCAGTTGTGCCTTGGCCACACCTCCGCTGTGGAGTAAAGAGTCACACTTAAACATGTATGTTAGCAACTGCATGCCTGTCTGAGGAGAACAATGCAATGAGCTAACACTTGCTCCGCAGCTGTTTTTGACGTTCAAACTCCCTTATGGGAACCTCCATTTCACCTTAGAGCAAGCTGATGATGATATCACTACATGCTGTAAACAAACATCAAAGAATAAGACAATAAGTGCAAGGGCTGATAGGATATGTAGTTATTAACCCTTGCATGCATAACAACATAAACACACACACACACACACACAATATTGTATTCTGATAGAGACCTCACCCTGTGGTTTGTTTGGATTTTCTTACGACCCAGACAGCTGACAGTGTTGGCGTGTACTATTGTTCTTCCTGCTGGCTCTTGAAAATAGAAGCTTAGACGAAGCAATGAACAATGACTGTTACATGACCTGCTAATGGATCTAGCAGTTGCTCTGTGCTGGTGCGTGTGTGTGTGTGTGCTTGTGTTTGTGAGTGTGTTTAGAGAGCAAGAGAGATAGACAAGCACGACAGAAAGGATGTGTGTGTGTGTGTGTGTGTGCGTGTACATTGTTTATTGGGTCACATGCGTGCATGTTATTAATGTATATGGTTTTTAAAGTACCATCAGACGCATTAAAAAAACCATATGGTCTTTTAAGTGACACATCAGCTCTCGGGTTACATCATACATTCCTTTTACTAAAGGACATAACCTGAAATGGACCATAGAGTCTGGTATTTGTATGGCGAACAGGAAAATGCTTTCATATCCTCATTTTCCGATTTGACATTTTAGGCATTGGCCTGACACTCCTTTACAAATCCATTTAAAGGGTTTCCAACAGTAGTTTCTTCTAAATGGCCCACATTAACGAAACAAGTAGTAAGGAAGTCTAGGGTCAGAGCTGCAGCAGTCTGACAGTAGATATAACAATTAAACCTCTGTTCCTAAAGAAGTGCTTGGGAAAGATCCAAGAAGCAGGCAGATTAATTATAATGTTGGACATCCCGGAGTGTGTGTGTGTAGAGACGACAGAGAAGTGGTTAGGTTGTGTGAGTCAGAGTTACCACAGCATATATTCCTGGACATTCTCCGAGCATAATGTTTATACTAGGGTGAATTGTATGTGTGTATTGTGTGTGCTTTCTCACACTTCCCTCTCAACCCTTTCCATATTTAACTCCAACCCTAATTGTTTCTTTCCCTTCTCTACACGTCTAATCTTGTCTTGCACTCTGTCTCCCTGCTCTTTAACTTTTAGCCTTGTTTCAAGCTTTGCCAAATGCATGCAATGTCAAGAATGCAAATGAAGCACAAAAAGATAACAATAAGGCCTTGTCCACACGTACACAGGCATTTTTGTAAATGTAGCTTTTTCAATGCACTTTGGGGTTTCATCCACACCCAAAAGGCAGCTTAGGGAACTGAAAAGCAAGGTCGAAGATTTTCAGAAACTCCATTTTCAGTGATGATGGGGGTAAAAGGTAGTTTTGGGCTTGTAATGTCAGTGTGTGCCGTTATCCCCTCTGTGAGGCGTCACTAATGAAGCGACATGTCGTGCAACAGCGTCATGATCTATGAACGGCGGACGTGGCAAAATAACCTAACGGGAGTTTACACATAAATGTAAGGAACAGAGGCGTCAGAATGCGCTATGGAGGTCACTGCTACATTATCCAATGCAGCACCTCCATGACACAGACCCTGTCAGTAAAGTGCTAAAAAAAAGTTGAGACCAGTTCACCTTTAATTTGTGGCGTCACACCTGTCACACAGCGACAACCAGCATCTGTTTGTTTCTTCACGTCTCCTTCTTCCATTGAAAATGACTTGAAACCTGTTGCTGTACCGCTTGAGTGTGAACACAGCATTATTGTCGCTCTCATGTTTATCAAATAATGGAAGTGGAGAGACTAGTTGTAATTGTAAAGACAAAAAAAGATTTTGCCTGGCAAGCCATAGCTCTGGACATTGGCTCTTCAGGTGACAAATACATTTTAAGTAGTGGGTGTCCACATCTGATTTTAAGCTAATGCAGAGGTGGAAGAAGTATTCAGATCTTGTACTGTAGTAAAGGTACTAAAAACGTCTGGTGACCTGCTACAGCGCAGTGCTTAGTATCGGTGCTATATGTATATGTATATATTTATAGTCAGTGACACTATGCGGCTTAAATGTTCAACTGTTGAGGTCTGGTCACTGTGAAGGCCATTAATATGACTCACATTACTCATCAACCCATTCAGTGACTTCTTGTGTCCCGTATGAAAACACGTGCAGTCGTTATGTTACTCCACTTTATTTAAATTAGTCACATATTTCTCAAAACAAAGTGATTTTGAGTTGAAATCTGTGCCATCTCTCTCCCGGGGTTGGACAGGTCAGTGGTCTCTTAACCAGTGGCCTCCTCTCTCCTCTTACTTCTGCTCTTCCCTTGTATTCTACCCCTCCCCTGCCTTCTCCCATCCTTCTGTCAGAGATGTTAGTGGGACATTGACCTATGTGTAGATCTTCTTCTTTCTTCCTTTTCTCCTCTCCCCTCCTTCTGTCAGAAACATTAAACTGGTAGCCCTCTATCCCCTCCCTCCCTCCCTCCCTCTGATGCTCTCCTTTCTCCATCCACTTTTTCTTTACCATCCTTATTACCATCCCTCACTCCAATGTGATTGACACTTCATCAGGGCTGAGGAAGAGCCAAGCCTTGACCTGCTCTATGTCACAGTAGCCCACAGTATTGTTTTTTATTATCTCCTGCCTGCATCATTACACTCCATTAACCAGTGTTACAGCTGCTATGTGAAGCATATGTTAAAGATTATTACATCATTGTCAAATTAATTGTGATACCTCTCTACAAGTACCATAGACAAATAAGACTAAACGTTACAAGCCTGAAAATATTCTAGATACAGATTCATCATGATGTATTTTAAATCATTAAAAGGTGTGCCCTCAGACAATATCAGCATCCTTCCACATAAGGTTGTCAGCAGCAAACTTGCAACACTGAAACCTCTTTAGACAAACATTCATGCAGACGCACACACACAAACACCCACACTCCACTCTTCAGTCAAAAGGGCCAGTCTTTGTTTGATCCCTTGTGAGGTTTATCTCCTAAGCCCAAATGTCAACACTTGCTGTTGACAGACTAAGTTTCCTCCAATAATCCAGTGACTGTCCACAGCCTAAGCAGGTAACAGCAGTTGACCTAGGGCACAATAGAAAGTCAAAGGGATATGAGATATACTGAGGAATTAGGAAGGGACAATCAGAAAAGAGGCAAAAGCGCCATGCAGGAATTATGCCCACACGGAGCTAAATTTGAATATGCATCGTTTTCTTTCTTTTTTCACAATCTGTTCACAGAAAGTCGGTTTTCACAACCAACAGAAATCCTCTCAGATGAATCTAAATACCAGTAGAGGCAGCATGAGATACTGTTAAGCAGACAACTTTTGGTCACCTCTATCTGACCACTTATCTTTAATGCAAGTACAGCTTTTTACACAATACAGGTGTTGTTATTGGTCTATATAGTTGTGTTTATGTTGTGCGACAACTTTGTATTATAAAAGTTTTTCACATCGCCGCCGTCTTTGTTTTGTTTTATGCATCGTTGCTCTGTACGCCGGGTCCCGTAATATTTTTAGAGCAAATGACTGTTTACATTATGTCTCCAATAAAGAAAACAGAGATAGGTGGGGGGAGAGATGTGCATGCATGTGTGTGTGTGTGCTTCAGGGTGGTGGGGCTGGATAGGTGATTTCCTGAGTATGAATAGCGAGTGTGTTGATTATAATTTAATGACGTTAGTGTGTGTTGCAATTCCAATCCATTGTTATTTGATCAGAACAGATCAGTCATACATGCAGACATACTAAACTCATTCATGAACACAAATGAGCACACACAAACACACACATACTCAGACTTCCATGCAAACAGTACAAGCACAGAAATGTTGCACATGTCCCACCAGGTATCCACATGGTAATATACACATAGAGACAGACACACACACACACACACACACACACACACACACACACACACACACACACACACACACACACACAGACGCTCACAACAATGCTCAATGGTTCCTCATTAAGTTGAAAATTATAGACAATTAGTTGTGTTCTTTAATAAATCAGTGCATGTAAAAATATTTGTTTTACAGCCTTGAATATTGTATCTGAAAGTATAGTCAATGTGTGTGTGTGTGTGTGTGTGTGTGTGTGTGTGTGTGTGTGTGTGTGTGTGTGTGTGTGTGTGTGTGTGTGAGAGCCATTCAGATAAATCCAAACTTGGAAGTGAAACGTGACTGAGAATTAGTCCAAAGTTTGAGTAACAGGGTTGGCATGACTTTTTATTTATGTTACTTTTACCACCTCAAACTGTAAACTGTCTAGATAAAGTATCACTAAAGAACCTCTCTCTCTCTCATACAGTTTCAGGTGTCAATGATTTTATTGTAGTTCGGAATAATAAACAAGCCTTGCGCTCTCCATACTGTTCGTTTGTCTGCTGTCTGTCTTTTCATGTTTGAACCTTATGACCGGTCTTTCATAGATTCCTTTTTCCCGTGCCCCTCATTTCATTTCACCACAGCCCCCCTCCCCTCTCCCCTGCTCTCTCTCTCTCTCTCTCTCTCTCCATACAGGTTAATCATTCCAGTGTGGCTATTTCGCCAGAGCAGGTCTTATCAGTCTGTGTCATTTTATAACCTAACATCCCCCCTCTGAGCCTCCTGCCCCTACTTGTCCTCCCTCTTGTCATCCCCCTACTCTGCCCCCACTACTGCAAGTAACCCATCTTTAACCAATCACACCACAGCATTAAGCGCATGCTGCTGATTGGTGGAAGCTTCTGCACCTTGTCCAAATTGTGGTTGATGTGCTGGTCACTCAATGATGACAAGAATAATCTGTATCAGTGTTTATTTTTGAAGGGAGGTTGAGTGGTTACTGGTACTGGAATAGGAGGAGCATTCAATTATTTTCATTTTATTTGAGTCCACAGCAAGTTTACTAATTTGTTATTTTATTTTGTTGTTATAATGTATAACCCACTTGTTTGGCCTTACTGTTACAGGTGAAACTGTGAAGGAAATCATTGCACAGGGGTGAAATTGGATTTTTTTGAAGCTTCAGTGGGAACTGACTGAAAACAAAGAGTGGTAAACTATGACAACAGGATCAGGTTAGCTCCACAGTGGACATAATCAGGGCAGGCGTTTTGTATGTGCTGACCATGTTTGAGCTTTTATGGAAAACAGTATTTGCAGCACAAGCACATTACAACATGAAACATGCGTTTCTTTTGGATATAACCGATAATTTATTGTAGCCAATGTTGCCACAGTCAAACTTTTGACATTTTGTATTGAAAAGACTGAAATACAATCCGGATCACATATCAAGATATCTAAAAAAAAAAGAGTATGCACACATAAATCATATACATAATTAACTGCATTTTAATATAACTGATGCTAAAATGAAATGCAACAGGTCGGGCTGTGTCTAGACAAAGCCTCTGGTATTTTTCTACCTGAGCTTTAAATAATGTGGTTGTATTTGTCCTGCTTTTCAATAGCTTCAAAAGATGATGCTTGCTTGTGCATATAGGTCTTACAGATAAATAAACGAAACTGTTTCATTAAACATTTCCCTTAGAATTTAAATTGTATGCTTACAAATGATAGAAATAGTAAAAAAGAAGAGACAGTGCTTTGAGGAATTTATTACAACAGTGGTTTGTTCCCCTTACTGTGCTCGGTGGTGATTTTCCATCCAAATAATACCAACATTTTATAGGTCGATAAGACTAATAAATGATCATATATTACTAACATAATTATCTCTGCGTGTTGCCATTGTTATACTGGACGCGACTACAAGTGTGTGCATGGAGCGTGCCCTCTGCGACCCTTCAGGTGTGTCTGGCGGTCTGCCCCGGGACTTTTCCGTCTCTGCCCCTGCTCATCCTCCCCGATATATTGTGTCTCTGTAAAGTAAAATAAGTGTTTATGTGTTTGTATGTGGAATAATCAAAATATTAACAAAATAATTTCTTGTCTTTATGTAACTAATTTGGAATAGACTAAATAGCCTGAGCTTGACGTCGGATCACTAATTGATCCCTGCTCAGCCAATTACTGATACTTATTCAGAAGCAAAGGCATAGTTTATTGCGTATGGGGACCCGAAAATAAAGGCCGTTATAAGCCTGAGGCCGGGCCTGCTCACGTTTTCTATAATTGAGCAAACAAACCCAAAAGCTTCTCGGTTAAATTACTTTTTGTAATAGCTTTTGGGCAGAATTTTGATTTATAAAATGAGATACCCCTGTTAGAAAGAAAGAAAAGAAGAAAGGTAAGTACATTTGATTTAATTATATTTTATGACGTTCTAATGATCAGTGGGACCGTTACTAGATGATCACAGAAGCAGAGGGCATGATGCAACAATTGATTATTGAGATCAACTAAACATTACATTAAATTGCTACAGATAAAACATATATATAATGTTATAAAAAACAATAACTTTACGTTTTAGAATTATGCGTACCGGCGTGCATGCGTGCGTTGCAGACCCTGTTATAACACGCTCCAACCCACGTACCTCGCGCGCTGCCTTTGCGCTCCGTGCGCTGAGTCTGCTCTCACATGCAGTTGCATCACGTTGCTTGATTTCCTTGTTCTCCCTCCACTTTTAAAGTCCATCATTATCGGGATTAAACAGCTGAGATTTCTGAGAGACGGAACTGGAGGGTTTGTGGCGATGTTTCCCGGTCTCCTCGCCTGATTGGATCAGGGAAGGATGATGTCAGAGGACCGCATGAGCCCCGGATTGGAGGGAGAGGAGTAAACAAAGCCGCGAGGAGGAGGAGGAGGAGAGGTCTCCACATCTCCAGACAGTCCGACCGGCACACCGAATCCGACTTTACGCACAGAAGGGGGCGGCCCCGGTGGCGCGTACTCGTCTGCTAAAGCCTGAAAGTTACATTGAAGGTCTCACTTTCATGGGTGATGCGCCAAAAAAAGACTTTTGGAAAAGCTAAAGGGAAACCCACCATCGTATTTCAATCCGGACGCTGTGCAGTTTTCTCATTTGAGTAAGAGACCGATTCCCTAAGTCAGCACGCAGCTATTCCTGAATAACAATCGAAGGAATCACTCGTGTCTGCACTGCGTTAGTATTGCTCTTCCGTGCGAAAATGCAATTTTGAGAAATTACATAAATTAAAAATCATACGCACCGGCTATGCAACCCGGGCGTTTGAAGCCAGTCTGAATCGTTCGAATCAGACTTCGGATTCGGAGCATGGTCCGATAAGTGGACGACAGAAAAGAGACAAAAAGTAAGAAATAAAGAGCTTAATAGAGATTTGGAACACTTTCAGTTGTTTGTGGGGACATCTCCTCTCGCGTCCAGGTGTCCCGCCGAGCCGTGCGGAGTCTCCAGCTCAGGCCGGCAGCGCTGACATGCTGCCCAAAGTCGATACTGAATCACTGGGACTCTCTCGATCGTATGGAGAACAAGGGCGCATGCCAAGGAATATGCAAGGTAAGAACTGTCATTCATTTTCATCAAGTAAGACTACAACATGTCTTCATACACTTCCACTTTCCAGAACGTTATCGGAATGGAAGTCCTCAGCGCGTATGTCACCAAAAGTTTTGAATACGCGTGTATCCAACACATTTTCTGCGTAGGACAACGTAGGAAAATGACTAATGATAAGACAATTTAGGCTATTATTGCATGATGAACGTGTCAAGTTATCAGGTATTTGGAGCTCATTCGTTTTTGAGATTTTGGGAATTTCTCTTATCATGGTTTGGGGATAGGTGTTATTTTCTCGGAATCTTTACTACGATACTATCTTTACTATGATAACAATTAGAAAGCATGAATGCAGATCAAACCTGGACACACTTTTCAATGGTTTGGCCGGTGATCAAATAATGATTTTACTCAGTCACTCATGCTGGAAGTGTGCGTGCGCCTAATGCGTAAAAACGGCGAAACAGAGCAGAGGGGATCTGTGTATTTAACATTTTAATATCTGTAGTATTGGAATAAATCACTTAACTTTGTCTTAGTATAATGTTCAGAATTGAGTCTTGAGTTTGTCTGTATACAAACATTAGTTAAGACAGAGTTTTTGCCAATTTATCAAAAAGAACGAAAGAAAAGCAGAGCATAATTTCACAGGTTTCATTTAGTGATTTGCCTCCTTCCAATATTTGACCTCGGGACAGTGAACTTTAGTCTAAGAAGCCTGGTCTAATTTATAGCCATTGTAAAATGGTTATAATTGTGTGACAAATTAAGCTAAACTAATTGATATTTTTAAACAAATTTCTATTCTGTAATTTATAGAAAAATGCCTAAAAATGAATGCAATTTCAAAATTAGGTTTAACTAAATTAAAAGGGGGCACCAAATATCGCTTTTACGATGTATGTATTTTTCTTTTTAACATCTCACAAATGAACGTCTATCATTTAGTTGCTTTTGATCGTTGAATGTGCGAAATCAGGTTTATGATTTAAAAAATGTTCAGCTCTGATTGAGGAAAAAAAAAAATCAGATTGGGCTCATATATAAAACTTCCCTATACGGCATATATAACAATATTTTTCTTGATCTCTTTCTAAAATAAAAAAACACATAAAGCAGCGTGAATTTAAAAAAGGGGATGACTCCTCTGCCAAGATAAACTCACGTATCCCCCCCCCCCCCCCCCCCCCCCCCCCAATTCCCCTCACGTCATTTCACAGCAATATAAACTGGCAGTCAATTAGCCCGGTCTTGGTTTACGAGACGCTGATAACATACACTCACAAGTCAAGGAGTGTCTTGTTAGAGAGCCCGTTATCTACTTTTACGCAGGGCTAAAAACAAGGTAGCTCGGACTGGAAGAGGTTTTCCCTTGGAATAAGCAGCATTTTCTACAAATGTTCTAGCTTTTTGGAAATTTGAGCAAGTGGCCGTCGAGGTGAGAGCCAGCAGGTGAGAGACCGTGTTGTCCCGGTATGTTTCTGCACCTTCTAAAGCAATTTAACCTGCAGACACTGTGCGCACCTCCGCTCGTTTGAAGCAGGGATGCAGGAGGGTTCAACTGAACTCAATTTGGCCAAACATTTCCATCAAATAAATTATGTTTATCTTGAGTAATACAGACATAACCCAGTTTATTGTGCTTTTATAATTCATTGAAATAGCAGAAGCATAGATTATCAGCTGGAGAAAATATCTGGCTTAAACCCACAAGAATATTTCTGGAAATATTCTTTATTTGTGGCATTAGTACAATGTCCAACAAGAGCTACTAATTTATTTTCATTTACCACGGCCTCGTCCACTGCGTAACTGCCACCAGTGCACCGGTTATGTTAATCTTCTTTATAAAAGTGTGTCCAAATCTGCAGCCTGATAACAGCCCAAATGTTCTCCTTTTTGCGCTCATATGCAGAAGAAAGTTCGGAGTTTTCTTTGAGCTTCAGTGGAAAAACCGGCAGCTCGGTGGAACTTGTTGCTTCAGCTGGAATATGCAGCGCGGATCCCAGCAGGGCAACGCGTTAACAAACCAGAAATCATGTCTAATTAAAAGGTCTCGGTTAGCAGATGAGTGGATTTTGAAGTAGAGCAGTGCTAATATATGTGGAGGCATTGGAAGGCGTCTAGATGACTAAATATTTCCACTTTTACAGCCACATCCACTGAGGTTTTCCTGTTTGATCCTGGCTGTTTTTTTATGATTACAACCATAAATGCTTTTGTAACTGTTGTAAATGTCAGCCTAGCTGTTTGCTTAGCGCTGTCACACACAGTCTTATCAAAGCAAGCATTTCTAATACGCAAGGCAAAGGGGAGAACAACAAATACACTGCAATCATAATCAAATCGAAGTGTAACCAGTCTTACATCTTAATAAAATAAATGGCAAAATGTGGCAATGTTGCTGAATCGCAATTGTTTCTAAATTGATTTTCAAATTACAGTAATTGATTATAAATAGAAACAACCATGTCAAATTATATTGACGAGCTGTTAAATGGACTATTTTTTTTCCAGCACACGCAGAAAGTCGCATTAAACGGTTGCCTCGGCTTTTGCATCACCAAAACACATAAAAGCAGCAATTGGCCTTTAGCATTGCAAGATTCTTCGACAGGAAAATAATGTTGGCTCAAGTTGGTTTTGCATGTTTTTCTCCTCGCCTGCAGAGATAAGGGCTTCTCTGTGTGTGTCTTCATTTGTCTGTGGGCGGAAACATATTCTCCTCCAATCCTTAACTCTAATATCTCACCATTTCCCCCAGTGATTTCACGACTTAGATGCATGCATATTTATGAGACTCGCTTTTTTTTTATTTTTTGGCTTCTGTCCGCAACGCATGTAGAAGAGAGGGCGGCAACAAGGCGAAATAAATGGTTGCGTACTTTCAACTCACTCCAAACGAGACTATTCATCGTCGCCCCCTCTACAAGTCCAACAGAACTTAAAAAAAAAAAACTCATCCAGTTGCGTCGCGTGGTTCCCCGCGGTTCATCTTGATGGATGGAAGTGGGCTTTTGGAAAAGAGATTGCTCAGCACTGACTGCTGTCTGTGTGCCCGTGTCTCATCCTCAGCCCACCAGTTCAAAATGATGGACTACACCTATGACGAAGACTTGGACGAGATGTGTCCCGTTTGCGGAGACAAGGTTTCAGGGTATCACTACGGACTACTGACCTGCGAGAGCTGCAAGGTTAGTGCCCTCATTCCCCACTCCCCAGTGGAAAAGCATTACACTATTGCAATACTATTGTGATTATGGGGGCCTTCCCGTATCTGCTTTGATATCTACAATATTCAAGTGTCTAAATTAGTTTTTGGTAGTGAGGTTTCTAATTATTGGTGTTATTACAAAGTTCCTGTAGTGCATGGAAGCCTGTCAGTCTGAGGTTTACAGTGGCTGAGCATGGTTTGATTGTTGCCTGTGTGTATTCAGTGAAGCTGTGATGTGTTTATGTGCTGTTTGGCATTTTCATTCACTTTTATTTTACTTGAATACTCAAACAGCCATGTTTTGTACGATGCAATTTTAAAATACAATCTATACATAGTAATGCTATGGATCTTATATATTTTTTTACTTTAGTGTATTAATCTCTCTGTTCATCTTTGGAGATGTATTTTTGCGGTTATATTTTTGCACGCTAGGCATTTAGCCGACATTCTTGTCCAGAGTGACCTGCAACAAGTGTAGCCGTACAGTAAAGATTCAGTTCCTCGTCATTAACATTAAAAAAAAAACGAAACAAAGGTAACGAGGCCAAGGTTCAAATATTGTTGCGACAATTGATGTAACAAACTTTTCCTGTGAGTGTTGGAGGATTTTGTAAAGCGGTGAACAGCTTGGGTAAGAAACACGGGTTCAAAAGCAGGCAAAGTGTGTGTGTTTTTTTTTTGTTGTTGCAATTTTGGCAACCACCAAAAACAGGAGGTGGGGGAGGAGTTTTTTACCCAGGAAGCAGAGTACACAATAATACCGTCTGTTTGTACTCGCCTGTATCCTACTGTCTAAACTCTCATCACAAGTTCATTAAGAGAACAGCAACATTGTCTGGCTACAAAATGTTTCCAGGTTAATAATGAGGCTATACCGCAAAGTAAACTGTTGCAGCTATTATTTTGAGTTCTATCAACAACCTATTCGTCCCTTCCTGCCTATTTCCACTGTTCTCCTCAACACTGCGCTATTAGGCTTTGCCCAAGTTCTTTGGCTAGCCCAGTAAAGCTGTCAGCACAAAATTAAGCTAAGACAACTGTCTCTGTGTTAACACTATTCGCTGTAAAAGTGCCGCTCACAGTATTGATGCCGCGGCGCACATTTCTTGCCTATGTGGTCATTATTCAAAGCAGATGTTATAGATTTTATCCCATATTATGACCTTGAGATGCTAAGCACTTGCTTGAAGGGAGACGTCAGGGGCATCTCTGCTGGTTTTCAGACTCAGCACAAGCTCGTGTTGGAGAGCCAATCCACAAACACATTTCCCAGTTTAGTTGAAACGCTCTGGTGTGTGTGTGTGTGTGTGTATGTGTGTGTGTGCACTCATGCAGGATGTAGATGAAGTGTTTTAAAAAGTGCTGCATATCCTTGTTGAAACATGAATGATATTGATAATTACCTGGAGCTCATCATTGATTATCTCTAGAATGCAGCCATGAAATTGTCGGAGCTGGACTGCTATATCAGTGTGTTGACATGTGGCAGACTCATATTGGTATTAAATACTCGTTATCGGTTAGGCAGTACAATCTATCTCCAGTGTAGTAATGGAGGTTCCTCAGCTCCACGAGCTGGGGGGGGAGCAGCTACACTTAATTCTTAGTTTTCTATCAACATAAAAAATACCTTTGTTTCAGTTTGTGTACTGCGCTACCGGAGTAAGTTTCAGTTTATAATTTTGTGAATTTCCTCTACCCCCGTCCTCTTACCCTTTAAACCCTGTCAAAATTTGTTGGTGGCTTTGGTTGTGTTGCCAGTTTTGAAACGCAAGATTCTTTAACCTCATAATCCTACCACCTCATACACACCAGACAGTGTTAGTTCACTCTACTACACACATAAAGTAAACATGGTACCTCATACCTGCTGGAATAACAATAACAAGCTGAAACGGGCTTCATGGACCTCATTGTACACAAACAGGTCGTTCCCAGCGTGCTTCATTTTGGGAGACCGAGACTGAGAGAGCAATAGCAGAATAATCCTAAAATACTGGCATTACAAGCAACTAGTAAGAAGGTCAAGGTCAGAGCTAAAGTGCACATTGGCCATATCAGAAATATATTTAAGCTCTGCAGAAGTTTAAAGAAAATAAATATGAGCAAGGCCAGAGATTTTGTCTTTATTTCAAAGCTAGACAGAACACATATTACAGCAAGTGAAGAGCATGGGAGACAGGGATCAGGGGAGATAAAGTGGTGATGTGAATCATGTTTCTACTGCTTCTTTGTTGGGGTTAGGTAAAAGCAGTTTGGCTGCTGTATTTGTGCAGAGAGTGCAGTTTTTGAGGATGGAATTCCAAGGTCAGGAATACCCAACTACTAAGATTATTTTGTCAAATTAAAATTAGACTTTGCTTTTCTGAATAATAATTGCAGACAACCATTTCAGATAATTGTGATGATTTCAGACTGTATTTTAATTTGTGTCACATGTTTGGGTGAATGAGGCAGGTTGCTATTTGTAATGACAAGAAAAATGTGCAAAAGTTGCTTCTAAATGGGCCTTTTTCGAGTGCCTTTTCTTGGTTTGAACTGGCAGTCAAATGAAAGCTTTTCAGGGATGTTGTCCGCTTAATCTCCAGGCGTGATGTTGTGTGGTTTTTAGAGCATGTTAGAATCCAGTTTGGTTCAGATATTTATAGCGCATGCTGTGCACTAAATGGAAAATTGGAGAGAAAGTTCTCTTTGAAGCATGGATTTTTTTAGCACGGAGAGGTCGATAATCCAAAAACGAGCGCAGCAGATTTTTTTTTTGTGGAGGGATCAGGCAATGCAGATTGTCAATTAAATTTGGGTTTGGTGAGATATTGACAGCAGCACATTCTTTTTCTTTTTTTTTTTTAAGGACCAGGTTTAAGGATTCTCCTCCTTGGTTATAGATCTGGAATACTTTAATACCATCTTCCCGTTGTTTGATTTTCACTGCTGCTGCCTATAATTAATTACATGTTGCAGGTATGAAACTCTGTAATCCCGGAACTGTGAATTATGGATATAATTTATTGGATTTTTTTGGACTCCTGTGCTCATGTTTTTCAATAATTAAGTGGAGAGTTAAAAAAGATGCTTTCCCCGTAAATTCTGCAGTCGCTGCCTGAATATGATGAGATATTAATAATACTGAGAAAAGTAATGTCATTTTGACAGGACACAAATTACATTTTGTACACTTTATAAAGCAGTTCAATAATGCTGTGAAAACACTAAGTGAGGCAGGTATTTCTGCTTTGCTTATTTGTTAGAAGCTAATTCAAATTAAGGTATGGTGTAAATGCAAATTCATAAATAATTTCCTTGACTTTCCGTGACTTTAAGTTTTCCACATCATTATGAAAAAAAAACTTTCCAGAAAGACTGACATTTGTTTCATTTGTAAGAAGTGCGTATTCATGCTCTGCTTCATTCTGCATGTGCATGTCCGTAAAGCATCCCAACATCAATTGGAGTGTAGCTTTCAAAACTTCCCCCTATGTGTGTGTGTATCCATTAAGCCTGTCCCTCTCCATCTGTCTGGGAGTGTGAATGGGCCAATTACCATCGCATTGCAGGGGTCAAGCGGGTTGACGTCTTAATTGGTTTTCTCCGCAGGGCTTCTTCAAGCGCACCGTCCAGAACAACAAGCGCTACACATGTATAGAGAACCAGAGCTGCCAGATTGACAAGACCCAGAGGAAGCGCTGCCCGTACTGCCGCTTCCAAAAGTGCCTCACCGTCGGCATGAAGCTAGAAGGTACGGCAACATGTTTACTTTTCTACAGTTCAGGTGTTTGGCTCATGG
Organism: Anarhichas minor; assembly: GCF_050575085.1. Classification (NCBI taxonomy): domain Eukaryota; kingdom Metazoa; phylum Chordata; class Actinopteri; order Perciformes; family Anarhichadidae; genus Anarhichas; species Anarhichas minor. The sequence continues at coordinate 11,031,391 of NW_027466456.1, forward strand.
CTCAATGACTTTGAACTTCAGTTTTGCTGGACTTCTGCCTCTGTAATTCAACGTGTTTCCAGTTTAAACATGAGCTGACAATGAGCTATAACCTAGGGAGAAATGTTCAACAGTGTTTCAAAGTGCAGCAATGACTGGTAGATAATGTGTAGCTGCCAAAAGTTTGGTATTCTTCTAAATAGATAAATAGGACACAGTTGTTGCATAAAGGAGAAAGGGGTTTCATGTCCAAACTACCTGTGATGATGACAGACTCACCACTAGGATTGCAATGTGTTGCTCAAAGGCTCTCAGACAGAACAGATGGCTGTTAATAGTACTTAACATGCAACGTGCCGTAACCAGTGCTGGAGGAAGTAGTCATATTGTTTGCTTGAGTAAAAACATCAACATTACAGATTTTAAATTAGACATTATGAATCAAACGCGCTAAACGTATCAAAAGCTAAAGTAAGTATCTGGGAGAATATTTTAGTTTTTTAAAGTGCACATTCATGATACTGTTTTTTTTTAATGTACGATTTCTATTCTGGGCTTTTACACCAAACACCAATCACAAAAATATGATCTAGAATTGACAGTATGCATTTGCAGGAGTGGAAAAGCAGATCCAGTTATTGCTTTCTGTGTACTGCATTATATAGATATTTTTATATGATGCCTGTTTGCAATTACTGTTGCTGATAGTTTGGGAGGGTAAATATAGTTGGAGGTTGATTGCTTCTGGATTTCCACAGAGGTGCTTTAACAGTCTGAGTGAAATGACAGAGTTAGCCTTTTCCTTTGATCCACAATTGAACACAGTTAATCACAGCACGTTCACCTATTAGGACTTCTTTTGGTGAAAATATTCTTCCCATGATCAATTTGCATGTGAATAGTTTCCTTCGAAATTGACATGGCCACCATTTAGGAAAGGTTGATACCTGCTCTGACATAATAATTGCCTGTATGGAGGGAGAATATTATATTTATTTAAACATTTAACAATGAACAGCTCAGTAATATCCGTTCTCGCAAATGTCTACCTAGAACTTTGTGAAGTGAAACCTTTCATTACTACCAAAGTGTTGAAATCCAGCATTGCTTATTAGTATGTTAGATGGGGTCAAGGGGAGTTAGGGGGTATCTTGTAGCTGCTGTGCACTTAAACTTGCCAGACAGAGTAATAGATAAAATATTAAACTTGGCGGCAGGGCGAGAATGGTAATGATGATACTTTTGGCCGGCCGTTTCGAGGCCTCTTTGTTTAATTTAAACGTGGCTCAGAAGCTTGTTCAAACACGGCTATCCAGAAGTGACAGGACGGCAGGGCAAGAAACATTCTTCCAATGGTCAAAGATAATATTTAAAATGAAATATTTTTCCACACATGAGTTGACAAGTTTTATTCTGAAATCGCTAATTTTGGAGTGGATAAAGCAACCTGAAGGTCATCTTTCAATACGTGTAAAATGGGAGATTTAAAAAGCTAAAGATAATCATTTTGATTCCGTTAACCGTGAAGCTGTTAAAATACTGTCTTCTAAAAAAATACAATTTGTTTTTCTTTGTGTAGTCTTTAGGAGCAGGTGTTGTTATTCATACAGTTTCAGTCTAATACTGAAACAAAATTCTTTACACATTTGTAATTTAAGCCAAATTAAAAATCCCTAGGCTCCAGGAACGATCACATACAATTGAGAAAAGTTAATGTATTGAATAAGTAAGACCCTGGGAGGGTGAAAGTAGACCAAAGACAGCCTAACTAAAATCTTTCCGGAGGCTTCTTCCCTTTTGCTGCCTTTTGTGGTGTAATTAATTGCTGTTAATTGTGAATGGCCGCTGGGCAGAATGTCCCGGCCTGTCATTTTCCAGCTGACACGGGTGGGGAGGGGGTAGCGTTTGATTTGTTTCGCTGGCGGTAGCTTTCAGCTCGGGGGCAAGACGGGCCCTGCAGCACTCTGTCAGGGGCCAGAAGCTCCAGTGGGCGACTCCTGCCACAACCAGTAAAGACGTCCGATACAGAAAGGCTGACAACCCTCCCCTCCGCACACACACACACACACACATACACGCTATACACACACACATACAGCTCGCCCTGGTAAACACATACATATATTCATGAGAAGCCCAAAAAGGTGTTCAGAAGGCCACGGGCAAGAGTAAGAAGCTGTCATTTGACCTAAAAAAAAAAAGTGTCTACAATAGCAGTGAAAGAGGAAAGGAGGTTTGGGGTCATGTGCCTTGTTATTGCAATAGTTTCATACCATTACACAGCAGCTTGCAGCAACATTCGAGATATCGAGACAAAATGTGGGCAAAAAAATGTGAGGAAAACTTTCAAGTTGACTAAAAGTGTTTTGTTTTTTTACTGTTTACTTTTGCCTTTCTGGTGTTGCTCTATGTCCTTCCTGTTTGTCGATAAGTCTGCCAACCCATGGGGCGGTCTGTGCAGTTTGCTGTGAGGGTTGTAGCAGTAAAGAAGTGTGTGTCTGTGCGTGTGTTAATGTCTCAAAGTTGTGGGAAGGCAGCGAAACAAGGTGATATGGCAGACGGGCTCAGAGTGATATACAGTAAACAATGATGTGAATATCACCCCATCCCAGCATTAAGAGATCAGTCGTATTATCTTGAATTGATGACAGAAATTGTTAAACTTGACGTCTTTGCGTAACGAAGGAATGCTTCAGAGGCATATCATATTGTCCTCTGTGTGCCAAACGACTTACCTCTGACCTAGTGTGCAACATCAAAATAAAATTTAAAAAAACTGTTTCCAGTTACTGCATCCACTTTGAGATTCTAAGAAGGCACATGTTTATCCCCAAAATGAAAACTCTTTAACCTATAGTATCAATTAAACTACATGCCATCAGTTTTAACATTTGCCAGTATCATGAAATTATAAAAAGTTAAATATATGACTATATTTGTTATTAATATTTGTCAATAAAAACTTGTTTAACCTGCTAATTTATCTTTTCCAGTTACTGTCTGGAGCACACACTCTCCCTCTCTTTCATATACAGACACACAATGATGACTGACCCTGGCAGCCACGCTCTCATTTCACCACACAAACACACACACACACACACACACACACACACGCTTTGGTGCTGTAAGAAACTCTTGCATCTCGGTATGCACTGCAGCGTCTCAGCTCTCACTGTTGACTCATTGAGGAAAAAGAAAAAATAGCCACATCCCACTAAGGTTTTGACCCATTAGCACGTCATTCACTAAAGCTGATGAAGCGTGACGTATCTGAACGGCTCCCACTGGCATGATTTTCTTTTTATGCTCGCTAGAAGTTGCCTCGCATCACATGCTTCACTGAGCTGCCTAATATTCTCCTTCACTTGTGTATCATCTTAAAGACGGAGCGTAACAGTGGTATTTGTACACTCTGGTTCCACTTGTGCGCTATTCAACCAAGCAGAACTTAAATCATTTTCTTCTTAATAACCATTGAAAATGTAAGTTGAGGACAGGCACAACGTGACAAATGGTAATGATTACAATATTCAAACAACAAAGAACCAAATGCTTATTGTTTTACTCTCTGGTTCCTTTACAGTTTTGAGATGCTGCATTTCAGATATCTTTTGTGTTTTCATGCAGTTAACCCATCATCAAATCTAAAGTAATCAATTACTATCAATGCAAAACCTCTAAAGAGCCATTCAGTACAAATTATCGACACCATCTGAGTGTTTGTATATTCTTCACTGTATCTCTCTCCCTCTGCGTCTTTTTATTTCCTCCCTGTCTCCATCTTTCTTACTCTGATTTGTCTTCCATCAGCGTCCCAGTACCTGCAGTAGAAGCCAGGGAGCTGTCCCATTACTTATGCATAGGTATCATAGGTATTCATGTGTGTGCATGGGATAGGGCGCATCCGGAGCAGGGGCCGGGGCCCCGACATGACAAACAGGGTGTCAGCAAGGCTCCGCGGGACCCATTAATATGCTGGCGGTCGACAGGGATCCTCACCTACGCGCGCTTAATATTCCTGTATATTAAACAACCATAAATCAGAGGATATAAGCGCTGAGGAAGGTTGTGTGTGTGATGTGTTTCAGTGTGTTAAGGGTTATGTGTGCAGAGACATTTTGTGTGAGTGAAGGATGCTGTGTGTCTGTGTGTGTGTGTGTGTGTGTGTGGTTTGTGTTCGTACATGTTTGAGATGATGTGTACACGGGGTACTGGATACTTTTGGGAAAGAGGAACAAGATTTTTGGTTGGGTCAGTTTCTGAATTTATGGATGTGTGTGTGTGCCCGAGTATGTTTTTGTGTGGACGTGCTCTCAGACAGTAAGTCGGGGGAATTCGGAGTGGAAGACAGTGTCAGCCTTTTAGCATTTGAGCCTGGCTTTAGCCCCAAAGCCTCACTGCTAACCCACCATATCCCCAAACCAAATCATTTTCACACAAATAAAAGTTTATTCTCATATATTCACTATAACTGTTTCCTTTGGGATTTTATCCGTTCATATATATATAAATGAATGTGTCCTTTTTTTCTTTTGGCCTCTACCTTTGCGCTGAGCTAAGTACACCTTGCTGCACTTTCCAGACAACTCCTGTCAATCAAGCTGAGTGTGCAGCACTGTAGTCTTTTTTTGCTTGCTGTTGATGAAGTTTGTTTCATTTGTGTAGGTGGCTGTCTTTCCTGTTTGCCTGTTCAGCAGTGGTGGCTGTCATTGCCAAGCTAACTATTCAGTTTGTGTTGTTTGTGCCAGACAAACCACAAACATCAATCACAAAACTTTCTTGGCACCACAGAAACCTACCAGTGAGTTTAAGAGTGGAACAGACACAAGATTTTATGAAAGGGAAATTCAATTACAGCTGTTGTAAAATGGTTTCTCTTCTCATGCATGAAAACATTTACAAATTACTACCATACTACTAATTTGTTTTAACCTTGTAACCTTCTTAAGCTGCAGTGTCATATGGCAACTTTGCATCTAACTCATTAACATGTCTCCACCTCAGTCAAACGCACACATTCATCTTCTCCCCCAACACTCACGCATACACTGTCCCGCTCCCCTCTTCCCCTCCCCCTCCCATATTAATCTGTGTTACATGCATGCAAATCACCTTGTTTAATTAGAGACAAAGAATCTGTGTGTGTTTGTGTGATATTCATGATGATGTGGGTCCCCGGGTCCGAGGCAGGCATGCAGGCAGTCGGGGCCTAATTTTGTTTTCCCAGTAGGGCCAACTATTAGTTTCTCTGCTCATTAATTACAGTACGCTGTTGTGGAGAAATCATTAATAGTTAAAGTCGCCCTACAATAATGTATAATGGATACATTTGACGGCTCCTGATTCCTTATTTTTTCCTTTGATGTGTGATCAATTTTTTAATGGCCATGACAATCTCCGGGCCTCGTTGAGTGGGCAGTGGAGTTGAACTCAAGCATGTTGGGAAATGGTTGTGTGTGTGTGTGTGTGTGTGTGTATAAATTGCATTCCATTTGAGTCGTCGGGGGCTCTCAGAGGTGGCCAAGCGTCTGGCCTGCTACTATCTCTCGCTGTGTGATCTGGGCCAGTGTGTGATGCTTCCTGTGTGTGTGTGTGTGTGTGTGTGTGTGTGTGTGTGTGTGTATGTGTTTTCTCCAAGAATGTCCGAGAAAGAGTCAGCATGTGGGTGTGAGTGTGTGTGAGAGTGTGTGTGTTTGTATGTGTGTGTCTCCACTCTCGGCTCAGATCAATGGCAGACATTTTTGTGACGGAGGTCATTAAAATCACTCCCAAGGCAGCTCGGAGAGTGTGAGTGTGCGTGTGTGTGAGTGTGTGTGTGTGTGCCCCTCCTCACCCCCAAACTCTGACCCCCACCCTCCCTCTCCACATCTCCTCTTCAATTTTCTTCTTCTGTCGTTTCATTCATAAGTCAAGACATCGTCAGCTGCAGTGGACTTAGGCCGACTATTTACTATGTATGATCACGGCAAACGTTTGCACATGTATTTGCATATTCAGTTAAATATGTTTCTTTATATTGAATACAATGAAAATAATATCTAATAGTCTACAGTATTGGTATTAGGGAGATCTTTTCTGTTGCATAGCCTCCCAGACGACCGTTAGCTCGTTACACGCTGGGCTCGGCGAGCCTCGTCAGAGTAAGAGGTAATTAAGTATGAATAATTAACACCAGGGCCCCCCGACTGGGAGACAGCAGAGCAGCTTCCCCGTGGCAGCAGTCGGCCAGATCACACATGGCCCTCGTAGCAGTCCACCGTGTGCCCATCTCTTTCATTAGAAATACCCACGACACAGACTCGTTGTGATCCTCACCGCAGGATCCTGCACTGAGGGGGGGGGGGGGGGGAGGCAGGGGGCATCATGTTTGGTTCATCAGAAAAAAAACAATTTGCTTATTGTCACTCTTTTCAGCCTTTGGGGGTTTTGTAAAGAAAAAGGTTTTCTGCTAATGGACAGTGACATTTTAAAGTTTTTAGACATTGCAAAATCAGATAACATTTTAAAATATGTATTTTTAAATGTATGAAAGAGAGCTTTCTTTGAGTCCATACAAATATCTAGCTTTTGAGGTGTGCGTTTCCTGAGTGGTAGACAGAGATAGCCAGCTGTACAATGATCACTTAGCTGAGCGGTTCATAGAAGCTTGAGTCTCTGGTCAATGAGTAACGACACTATCTGTTAGACCTGTGGGGTTTACGAGTCAACAGGTAGATGTCAAGTGTAATCACCACAGGTAAACCTTTGCCCTACATACGAGTTACAAATGACAGGTTCACTTCCATAACGCCATGCTTGTACATACATGGACAAATCTCACAGCATCGCTATAGTACAGAGGATTTGATACGTAAAAGCATTGTCAGCATTTTCCTGTCAGTCACCAGCAATCCTAAACAAACTAGTTTTCATTTTTTCAGGTTGTGAAACTCTTTTTTTGTATACATGGTGGATTTGTCATTCCGTATAAAACACTAACTTGCTTAGTAACAATCGTGCGATCTTGCATGAACGCCGTCAAGAATGAGTGCATTCAAGACAAAAGATGTCCCTACTACAGAGCTAATATTGTCTTCTTCCTTCTTGTCTCCTTTTTCATCTCTCTTTCCATCTGTCTGTCAGCTGTGCGGGCGGACCGCATGCGAGGCGGCCGCAACAAGTTTGGCCCGATGTACAAACGCGACCGGGCCCTCAAGCAGCAAAAGAAGGCGCTGATCCGAGCCAACGGCCTGAAGATTGAGGCCATGACTCAGGTGATGCAAGCCGTGCCCACCGACCTCACCATCTCCTCAGCCATCCAGAACATCCACTCGGCCGCATCCAAGGGCCTTCCACTGAGCCACCACCCGGGCCACCACACAGGCCACCACCACCACCACCACCATCATCATCATGCAACCGCCCTGCCCCCCACAGACTACGACCGCAGTCCATTTGTTACTTCGCCGGTCAGCATGGCAATGCCACCACACGCCGGCAGCCTGCAGGGCTACCAGGCGGCCTATGGACACTTCCAGGGCACGCGCACCATCAAGTCTGAGTACCCAGACCCGTATACCAGCTCGCCGGAGTCCATCATGGGCTACGCCTACGTCGATGCCTACCAGACAGGCTCGCCGCCCAGCTTCCCTCACTTGATCGTGGAGCTGCTCAAGTGTGAGCCAGACGAGCCACAGGTTCAGGCCAAGATCATGGCCTACCTGCAGCAGGAGCAGGCCAGCCGAAACAAACACGAGAAGCTCAACACCTTCGGCCTCATGTGCAAGATGGCCGACCAGACGCTCTTCTCCATCGTGGAGTGGGCACGCAGCAGCATCTTCTTCCGTGAACTCAAGGTAGGCTTTGCACGATCCGTGTGATGAGAGGGATTACATTTGTAAGTGAGGAAAATATTCATGCGTTATCTTATTTTCACGGTTCTGGCAATCCTTCCTATTAATTATGAGCGTGCTACTATTTAATCTCTAATTCTATTTGCAGATGCTCTGCAGGCCTTCAATAAGTCATCCTGCATTTTGTTTCAATGATAAATCTTTCACCACGTTGTCATCCATAATTGACAGTACTTTACACAGTTCATGAACATCATGTGCTCAATCCTTTATCTTCAATAGGCCTTTAATCTTCCTCTTTCATGCACTGGCTCAACACTAATGCAGAGTACACAGGGCTGTGTGTAGGTGTGTGTGTGTGTGTGGGGGGGTGCTCGTAGCTGCCACCTCTGTCTCTCCCACTGCCTGATCAAAATACAGCAGCCAGCCACATTTACCCTGTGTGTGACACATCTTTTGGCTATGGGTTGTGAAAACTGTGACTACAAGCTTCAGGCACTTTTCATACTAACAGGGTCCTAGTCTGAGGGCTTTATGTGAACTGCATACCGCCCATCTCCCCTTGAAATATCCCTCAGATCTAAGTGGGCACACACTCTGTGATGATAAGAGATGTTGGCTATTAGCATATTGGTAAAAAAAAAAAAAAAAAAAACGAGAGCTGACTAAATCACTCAGAGAATAGTGTCACAATGACAACGAATTGTCTATTACTTTAATTTTAAGATTTAAGATTTTTTTTTTAACCTTCAGTTATTTGTGATGGACATTCTTTTAAAGGCATTTTCATTCGGTATGTGTCATCTGCAAAGTCTATTAAGACAACAAAATCTGAGCTTGGTAAACACTGCGTTCTCCGTCAATCCCAACTGACCAATAGTAAACGTCCGCTAACGCCTCACTGTAAAACTGTGATAACTCCCGCTTATTCATCACAGAGCCCAAGGGAGAGTTTGTGCGCTCGCAGCTTCATTTGCTCTGAATGAAGGTTAATGTTCGGAGCGACATGAAAGGCGTTTGATTAGTCTGTGCTTCACCTGTTTTTCTTCCCGTTCTCCGACTCCTTTGTCTGTTTGTTTCACACTGCATCGCCACAGGCTCAGCTGCATATTCATGGGCACGGGCCTGTTTGCAAAATTCCCTCCAAATATTTCATAGTATTTTGATTTTAAAGGGGAAAATAACAAATGAGATAAATGTGATATTAAAAACAGAGCTAATTACAACACTGAAAAGAGTCCTTGAAAAAAACATGTTGACATTTAGCATACGCCGTGTCCCCGCTATTGACATTTTCGAGATCTGTATTTGCATTCAACTGGGGTGCGCAGTACTTCACTTATATATATACACACACACACACACACACACGCACGCACGCACGCACGCACGCTCGCTCGCTCGTAAGGTGTGGCCACAGCTAATAATTGTGTGTGGTTTGCCCATTAACTTTGAACGATCATTTTTGCTCCACTCTGAACTCTCTATTTCTCACACCCTTGTCCTAATTCAATTATCTCCCCCACTTGTGTTCGTCACTCCCTGATTTGCTGCTGAATGAAATGTCATTATGTTTGCCTAATGAATATTAATTGGGCTGGGTGCTTGTTACAAAAGGTAGAAAATGACCTGAGCTCAATGCAGTTGCAGTTGCACAGTCCTCATAGGTTTAGGGAAGGTGGGAGCGTATTTAACTTGAACGAGGGAGATAATTGAACTGAACCCTCCTGCAGTATTTTTAAAGAGCCACCTACCTAAAGCACAAGGGGGATTGATAAAGTCCTTCCTTGCTTGTTTCTCATTAGTAAATACTGGGAGAACTGCTGAGCAAGGCTGAGTGTTGGTGATGGTGAGGGGAGTAAGCAAACCCTGAGCAGGCCAGACTGATATTGAACACATTTTAACTAGCATCGTGGATGTTGTTGTGATACACTCCTGGTTTTGAAACATCTCCCTCAAATAGTTTGCCTTCGAATGATTTATCTTCAGCTGAGCTTTAAGGTTTAATTTGTTTATCGATCATAATTGCGTGTTGAGTGTGTGTACTGTGCAGTGTGCGTATGTGTGTTGCTCGTCTGTTCCGCTGCCAGCTTTTATGCGTTTGCTACTGCAGTTCAACACTAAATTACAAAGAAAAACCCGCCCAGGACCACTGCCATCTCCCTGTGAATACGTCTCCTTTTGTTTATGTGTTCATACATAGGAGCACATGCAGGCTAATGGTCTTGTACTGTTCAAGCATTACAAAACATTGCCAATGTTAGAGGATTTATTTCCTTTAATACTAAAAATGCATACACTTTTCTTACCATATGGTGTTAAGGATACAACTACCTACTGCAAATGGTGAGTGTCCCGTTGTTTTAAGACATCATGCTTTTGAATCCACCTGACCTTCGACATCTCCTTTTAATATGGACCTGACTAATGAATGTGAGATCGAGCCTGGGACCAGAGAGACAGGATTCAGAGCAGAATTGAAGGTTTGTCACAGGAGTAGTGTGGCGCTGTAGGAAGCTATAAATACACTTTCATCTCACGCACACACATATACCCACATCAAGACACAGACACCGCTCACACATAACACACAGCCCCTCTCACTATTATTAGCGCCGTAAGAACAAAAGAATTTCTCTGGTAATAGAGCCAAGCTGGGAGAGTGTGTGTGGGGCGTCTGCCAAAAAAAGTGTTTAAAGATTTAGTTTCCATAAGTTGGCGTCGGTCACAGGACTCATAAATATTTAGCCATTAGGAGAACCTTCTAAAAAGCTCTCCCCATTCTTTTCCAATGCAGCACATTGCCTCTCTCTTTCTCCCCCTCTTTCTGGGAACGAGGTATGACTCGAGGGACGTTTATTTCTAACACCTTGGATCTGAGAAGATGGGGTGGGCTCCTAAGTTACCGCCAACCTACCCCAGTTTTGATTGGTTTAACACATCGCAATTCAGGTCTGGTGCACTGGTTTTGAAATCAGAGACAAAGTGGCGTGATGAGAGAAGGTTTTGGCAGGGTTGAGGTCACGATCAATTTGTGGTTATTTTAATAAAATTCGGAGCAGGGTGAAGACAGGTGTGTGTATTGTATGTTTATGTGAGTTTATGTCTATAAGTTTATGTATGTCTAGGTTTGCACTTGCACCCAATGCACCTGCTAAGTTTACTGAGCCTTAGTTTGCGTTTTTAAATCAGAGTTTGAGTATGTTTTCCTTGATATCAATGCTGTTACAGATACACATTTAGGTCAGTTGTTGTTAATGTATGGATTGTATTTTTTTTATGAAAGTTTGGATTGTTGTTAATTAATCTGGGGCATTTCTAATTGTTATTTATTTTTCCTTTTTTTCAAATATACCGATGTCTTTGGAAAAATTACAATTCTAAAACCTTATCTTTGAACAATTTACATTTTGCAGATAAAACGTAATTTTAAAATGACGATGCACAGATACATATTTATCAGCAGGTATTTTTAAATGTGTGGACGTGTTTCGTAGTTTGTATTCTGCATATGAAAGTATATTGGCAGGGCTTAAACCAGTATATGAGTGTATGAGTTGTTTACACTGCATCAGTATTTGAGTGTGTTCTAAGGAGGTTTGTCTCTCAGTGACATTTGCTAGCACATGGTACTCTGCCACCCCTCCCCTCCCCTCCCCATCCTCTGTCCTGCCATGAACCCTTCCACCCACTCTGGTGCCAACCGTCGACTAGTCAGCTTTGCGTTTTAAAGGATAAATATACTCAAAAATGCTTTTTAAAAGGCAGCTACTGGCAATGATTGGACTCCTGCATTCATTTGGTCTTTAGGAGGTATTAAAAATCCCAGATAGCAGTCTCTCCATCGACTGCAGCCAAATGGATGCCGTGTTTTGAGTTTTCTTGATTTAAAAATGGAAAAAAACTGAAAAAATCGAATTGTAAGGCATTCTAATAGAAAAATCCAGTACTTAGCAAAAACATCTAACTGAAAACAAAAACAAAATAAATTAAAGTAAAGAGGCAAGTAAATTGACATATTGGAGATAAAAAAATGTTGCAAATAAGACAAAAAAATTTAGAAACAAATTAAGCTGGCCTTGTATGAGACACAACTCAGATATATTATAACATTTTTGAAATCAAAATAGTTTAGGTTGCTGGTTGATCAAATCTAAATACTTGAACCTTTGGAATAAAAATGTGTAAACACAGCCTTCTTAAAAACACCTCTTCTAATGTTCCTGTTTGTGCGATTATGAAATGAGATGACATATGAGATGTCTATTTACACTGTGTCTGTGTGCGTGTGTGGGGGTGACTCATACTGTAGCTAGTCCACTGCTACCCTCTCCTCCATTGTTCCAGTGTTGGGATGGCTGGCCTGACTCCCAGCCCAAACACAATGAGAGGGAGATTTTAGCAGGGCAATTGGGACTATTGATTCATATGTTTATATCTTACCTTCCTAACTATACTCCCTTTTCACAACCCCCCCCCCCCTTCCTCTCTGCACCCTTTCATAAAAAGGATGTGTGTCTGATGTTGGGACAGCGAGCACTTTTGTGTGCCTTGTCAACACTCAATCTGGAGAGGAGGGGCCGCGTCAAAAAATACTTTTAAATAATCCAAAATGGTGTGATAGAAACCTTTGCTTCTCCATTCTGACGGACTGACTAAAGCTGGTGATGCTGTGATTATTTAGCAAATAGGATCCCCCTTGGTATCTGCATGTTCATTTATTCTCAGCAATAAGTGTTGGTAAAGGGTTTTGGGAGGACTGCCACATACCAACAGTGTGTGCCATCTCCTGTCAACAAATGAGGCCTGACAACATTGTTTTGCATTTGAAGCTATATAAACCCACTTTCTTTTCTTTCAGTCTTTCTTCCGCAAAAACTCTAGAAAGCGAATTGCAAGTGCACCACAGATGCATCAAAAATGTGAAACAGTGTTTGCATGACTAGGCTCTGGGGCAGGGACACGAGAATAGAAAAGTTGCATGAAAATCAAACTACAGCATCAAAAGGAATTTAGCCTCAAAACTGCACAGTTTGAGAAGTGTATCACAACATTTCAAAGAGGATTGAAGCAGTTGTGAAGGAAAAGCGTCACCTTCCTTCTCCTTACTAAATGTTTAATTCACAGTAACAAGAGATGACATGTTAAGAATCTGTCTTGAGTCAAATGTTGTGTAACGTTATACATATATTTAGTCCGTCCACCTGATAAAAGTGGAGCAGGGAGGAAAAGAGCCGTGGCGTTTTGAAATGTGGCTTCGCTGTTTATTTTAGTCATCCAGGGACCGTTTTTTGGGGGGATCCAGACAGGTTTTTGTACTTCTATGTCTCTTTCATTTTTTTTTCCTATTTTGTCTCTCTGCATGTAGCGGGAATGGCAAAAACAGAACTGGGGGCCATTAAGTTGAGGAGGAACTGTATTAGAAGTCTTGTTCCCTGGGAAAGCTCCCAGCTGAGATGGGTCGGCCATATTGGATAAACAGATGGCTGGGGAAAGGAAAGGACAGGCGAGCAGAACAGAGGTGAAACAAAGAGGGGAGATGAGAGAAGGGGACGAGTGGAGGAGGAATGTGAAGAGGGAAGGAAAGAAGAGGGACTAACAAAGAGGAAGAAGTGAGGCAGGGAGAACATATAAAAGGTGATTTGATGAAGGAGGGGAGTGGAGGATGCTAAAAGACAAAATATAAATATAAAGACAGAGAAAGAGAGCTGAGAATTTAAAAAAAAAGTTAACAGGAAAGGCAAAGGGGCAGGAAAGGGATGAGGTAATGGAACAAGATCTGTAATATTTACACACAGAAATATATAAACGTAAAAATAAATGTAAATATATGTATAGTTCAGACTGTCTAAATATTTAGCAAAACTACAATTGAGTTCTTATTTGAATAAAATGTGGACAGTTTTTCCATCAAAAATATCTTTTCTGATATATATTCTTTTTATTTAAATATTTTATATATTTTACTTTTCAGCACATCAATCACATTATCATGAACCACAAACTAATAAATTCAAACAAATCAAGAGTTTACAAAACATGTTTTACCTGTGCACCATCCCTGCAGTCAGATATTCTCAGAAAGATCCTGGTCATTAATTCTCTTCCAACACAAATTTCAAAAGGTCTTAAAACCTCACAAAATACAAAGAAATCCACAAGCATTTCAAGCAGTAGAATTATTTACAGCACAGACTATTTCTTGCCCGTTTATTCGAGTCCTCTAAGCGGCAGCATGTCCGTCAATCCCGCGGTATGACAGATCCCTGGGTTAGGGGCAAGAACAGGGGTGATGTTCACATCCCACACCTGAATATTCTCCACTTATAGATTTACCTGAGTGAATAATGTAAGGTCCTCTGATACGCCACACCCTGCAATGCTGCATAATGTGCCCCCCTTCCTCACCTTCCCTCTATCTACAGCCATGAATATTACATGAATTTACTTTGGTGAAATTACAGTTACACCACCCTCCCGCCCAGGTCAGACTGGACGGTCTTTTTCTACAGTCTTGTGCTCCTCGTGCTCACACACACACACACACACACACACCTTCTTTCCATGACCTATCCAGGAGCAGTCTAATTTCCAAGGTGCAACCAAGCTCGTGTGTGCATCTTTGTGTGTGTGTGTGTGTGTGTGTGTGTGACTATGTTGGATAGGGGGTGTACTGCTCCTGCCCTGCTTTGACCGCTGATTGCACCTTTACTTTTTTTTCTTCACACTCCATAACTGAGTGGAAATTAATAAGCCGTTTTAGGCGTGATCTGTGAACCCTGGGAAGCGGTATATCTATACTAGCTCCTACACACACACACACACACACACACACACACACACAGATTCAGAGCCTCAGGCTGCAGTGTCTGTCTTGTCATAGAGGTCAACGATCCCCCCCGCAACAACCTCCCCTCCCGACACCCCAATCCTGACAAACTGCAAGCGTGATGGGGTTGGCGGCAGTACGCAGTTGGCAGAGATTTGTATGTGTCCCTGGTCCATTGCATTTGAATTATTCGGCAGGCTGTGTTGCACCCCCAACCCTCACATATACGCACACACACACACACACACCTCATAGCATGCTTTCTTTACCTTAGTTGGGAAGAAAGAAGGTGCATGGAATGACGGGGAAAGAACGAGGGACGTAAGGAGATGGGGAGTTCAAATGAGTTACAGAAAAAGAAAAGAGAGAGAAGCGCTAAAAAGGTGACATGAGATTGAAACTGAGTGGCAGAGAAAGAAAAAGAAACATAGTGAATGATTTAGAGTGAGAAAGTGACCATGAGAGAAAGAGAGGACAGAGTCGGAGATGGAGTTTGAGACAGAGATATCGCAGCAAAGAGGGAGGAAGAAAAGAAGAGTTGACAGCGAGATATAAAGAGAGATGAGAGAGAGAAAGAGAACATGAGAAGGAGATAACGAGGGACAGCCAGAGAAGGACAGAAAGAGGGAAGTAAGGAAGAGAGGAAAGTATGTGTGTGTGTGTGGGGGGGAGATGAACAAGGGGCTGCAAGAGGCAACGACCAAGGGCATGAGGAGGAGGAGGAGAGGGGGCATGGTGAAGGACAACAAGGGAGGGTGTGGTGGGGTGAAAAGAGGACGGTAGGTGTGGGGTGGGGGGGGGGGGGGGGGGGGGTGTAAGGGGGGAACAGGTGGAAGGTTAATGGGCCTGGAGCAGATCCACCAGACGCTCTTGGGCTTGATATATGGGCCCAGGGCCTGGCGCGGGGCGTAGGCTTTCAAAGATATATTATTTCATTTGAGGAGCAGCACCATTCTGGCCGACAACCCCCCCTCACCCCCGCCTCCACCCCCCACAGCCCAGCATTTGTCCAGTGATAGATGACACGCCCCCCCAACACCTCAGCATACACACAAAAATACACATACAGTATTGTCCCTCCCAACACACACTCAGAAATTCTGTCAGGAGAGTACATTTTCTTTCTCTCTTTCTTTCTTTCCTTCTTTCCCTCTCTTTCTTTCCTCCCTTCCTTCTTTGGCTTCCTCACCCCCTTCTTTCCTCCAGCCTTCCTCACCCCCTCCCGGCTGTCAGTCTTTCTCCCAGGCTGCAGGCAGGTCCTATGGCCGCCTGTGTGTTTTTTTAAGTTGCTATTTTAGTGGTAACAATATCTGTTTGATCAGTAGCACTGGGAAGGAGCAGGAGTTTGGGGAGGGGGGTACGGGGGAGGGAGAGGGGGGTTGGTTTCACAAAGGCCTCTTTTCATTCATAAATTATTGACCATTGCTCAAGATTTCACTCTTTCTTTTTCATAAATACTGTAAACCCCCACCCCTTTTTTTCCAATAATACCGATATGAAATGGAAAAAGTAAATTTAGGATCTGTTTTAAAAGGCACAGTGTGTGTTCAGTCAAAAAAACAGCATGCATCAGACATAACAGAGTCCGTTCTCTATCTGGACAGCTACAGGTTGGACACCTTGAATGTGTTCCTACTGTTGCCTGAATGTGTCCCCTAGCAAGGCACTGAAAGCACGTGGCACTACTCCCACACGGCCCACAGGTGAAACGTACAAACATGCAAACTGTAGGGGTGTCAGAGGGACACTGGTAAATTAAAGAGTCCTTATTCCACTGTGTGCAGGCATGTGTTTAGCGGAAGCTCTTATGGTGTAATATTTTTTTTTCCGCTAGGTCAGTATTCATTTGCTAGCATAGCCAAAGTCTGTATTTTCCAATAGCATCTGCCAAGCTTTGGCTGTTTGACTGGAGGCGACCTCAGATCAAATTTTCCAATGTCCTCCTCACATCCCCCTGATGGTTGTAGAACGAGCTTTAAGAGCCTTTCCAAATACTGGAATGGTCCCGTAGGTTCAGCCCCAGGGGAACGCAGGAAGCCGGAAGGAAGAACAGGAAACTTGTTAAAAGAGAAGATTTAAAGTCGCCCGTCCCAGAGGAGCGGCAGCTACAAGGAGACGACGGGGGTTAGGAGGTTTTAGCATGCACAAAGTCTGCTCATCTACTTGTTGCTTTGATGAGGGATGAAAGGCTGTCATGAAGTACGAGTTTACAGAGCTCCCGGACATGATAGACTCAACTGTCCTCAAGAACATTTCCTCTTCCTTGCAGCGTCTTTATCCTCACTCAAGGACTGTTTTCACTGTTTCAACATTTAACTGAAATCCTCACTCAATACGTGAGAGCAGGTAGGGGAGCACACGTGGACACTGACAAGACATGTAACTGTTGACAGATGGATCAAGTGTCCGCACCACCCCTAAACCTGTAGAAGAGAAGTGTTTTTATAACTGCCATCTATCGCTGCCTTTCTCCATCTCACCCTCCCCGACAAACCACTGCTGATGATGCAGTAAAGAAAAGCAAAAAAAAAAATGCCTCCACCTAAGTTTTTCATTTTCAAGCAAGTTAACACAGCCTGATTCACATTTGCGAGCACTTTGGGCATTCGGCAGGAGAAAGAGCAGGTCGTGTTTAAGTCTTGTTTGAGGACGATCAGGGTAAAAGCCTTTTTTATTGGCAGGTCCTGCCGCTTGTTAAGATGGTGACTATAGGCTGTGCTGTTAGCCTCGGTGGCCCCGAACTAACAGGGTTGTTGTTTCACAAGTTGGCAACAGTCAGTCAAATCAGCAGGGGGAGAGAGAGAGAGAGAGAGAGAGAGAGAGAGAGAGAGAGAGAGAGAGAGAGAGAGAGAGAGAGAGAGAGAGAGAGAGAGAGAGTGATTGAAAGGTGTTGAGGAAGTGGGAATGAAAGACAAAGAAAATAAGTAAACAAAGTGGATATGGGGAATTGATGTAGTTGGCCAGGGTGCTAAAAAAATCAAATCAACAGCTTGCAAACACTTTACACACTCCACCAAAGTAGAAAGCAGCTTTCTCCCTCTCCTATCCTCCTCTCTACTGTGCTTATAGTTATGAGCCGTGTTAAAGTTTAAGCAGGAACCTTTCCAAAGTGCCTCCCATCAGAAACTCTGCAAGCCAAAACGGTGGTGCTCACAGTTTGCAGCAGCAAAAGGACAAATTAGATGTGATCCTCGTAAAAAGTATTGTTATCTGCCGGGCGGGCTCGGTGGCTGAGGGTGCCGATATGTTGTCAGGCGAGTGGTAAATATACAGACAGAAGTGCCGGCATTTCGCTTCTAAATAGCTCCTGGCTATAGAGTTTCCTAGAGGTCAGAGGGGCAGAGGTGTGGCTGTCGGAGCCTTATGCCGACCCTCAACCTCTAAACTAAACTCACCACACAAAACTATGCAAACCTGTCAGCTAATTTATCTTCCTCTTTTACATCTTCCTACATTTGGTCTCCGTAAATGACACGGTTTAGAAAGCATTAAAGCTCACATTGAAATCCCATTTCACATTGAAATCTGTTGATGAAGACATCTATTCACTTTGTCAGCCCAAAATTACTCAGTTTGAAAAATAACATTGAAGACTGAACATGTCAATGGGCAACAATTAGCCATCTATTCCTCTAATTCAACTAAGGGAAACATGTTCAGTGAAGGTTAATGGGCTAAATCACAGAAGAAGTTGTATTTTCTAATGACTCCATTAAACAATTATGGTAACATATGTTTAAATAGAAAAAATGTATTAAAAAAATTTGACATTGACAGTAAAGGCCAAATCGTGTGTATCTTAAGGGATACTGAACAGCAAACTTCTTCAGGCAAAGAGTTTATTCCTCAAACTGCACTCTGAAACACAACGCTCAACTGGCTTTCCAAGTAAGCTAACAAAAATAAATAAAAGAAACACAAAGAGCCCTACAGCTTCTAATGTTCCGATGTTGCGTGGCCTCAATTATCTGCGTGTAATCCAGCCTGCCTAGAGGTTGTGACTGTGTCTGCTGCTTTTGTCACTGGGCTGTCAACAGTTGTCCCCCAATGTCTATTTCTGATGCTTATTTACGGCTCGCCTATTCTGGACAGGGAGTGGGGAAGCTTGGTGGGGTCGGGGGTCCGGGAGACAATAGACAAGACAGTGGCGGAGCAGAGCCGACAGCTCGCCTTCTAGTTTTACACTTAAAGAGTAGAGGGGTATTTATATTCAACTGGGAAGGCGGGTGATTGAATTTGCACGGCGATGACTGATGCATGCATTTCATAGGAGTAACACTAGACACTGTGGTTGTGTTGTGACGACGAGCGAGAAATTTCATTGGGGCCGCACGGCAAACAACGACCCAGACGAGAAAATGGCTTCAGCCCCGCCGGCAAAGTAGGACAAAGACACCTGTTCTCTATCCTTACTTTAAGCATTCCTTTCTTTGCTGGTTTTCATTTTTTTCTTGCTCCCCTCGTTTCTTTTACACTACACCAGGACTTTTTCATTACTCTCGCCACCATTCCCTCTTCCTCACCTCTCAATCTGTCAGTCTCTTTCTTCATTTCTCCCAAAGCACCGTGGCTGCAAACCTGGCACGAGCTACAGATAAATGATTCCATACATGTGAAATAAAGGCATGGCACTAATAATAGGCATTACAGTCCCGCGTGCTTTTAAGGATTGCGCCCACTTAGAGGAAGATGAAAAGAGGCTTTTCAAGCAAGCTGAAAACAATGACGAGCAATAAACCAAATATGCTGAAAGGGGTACTTTCTGAAAAGGGTGTCTACAACACATTGAACTTCTGGAAATGAACCAGAAATGCTGAAAAAAAAAAAAAGACAAGGTTTTCAGGTGGCAAGCCGCAGTCTC
Source organism: Anarhichas minor (assembly GCF_050575085.1). Lineage (NCBI taxonomy): Eukaryota > Metazoa > Chordata > Actinopteri > Perciformes > Anarhichadidae > Anarhichas > Anarhichas minor. The sequence goes on from NW_027466456.1 coordinate 11,050,895, forward strand.
ACCTTCCCTTAGGCAATTACTTTATACGCCACATGTTGCACTGCACTTCCCACCATCAGCAGCAGCACCACTAGGCCTCATACTGCCGCAGCAGTGCTATAGAGAGATTTCTCTCTCCTAATACAGATGCATTCGTGGCAGTTTCTGTCAGACGAGTCCTGGAGATACACTTCAGGGAGAAGCAGGGCTCCATCTGTTCTGCTGCGTTGTGGTTTTGATGCCTCCTCTTCCTTGTACTTTGACTGTTTACATACAACAGGAGCTCCGGAAATGCTCAATTAGCTAATTCAGATATTTAATTTGTACATCAAGGGCTGTGATCCCAGTGATCTCTGGAGCTGTGCCATATTTGGATGTGGGTTCACAGCTGTCTGCTCTAAAAAACCCACCAACCAAACCCCCTCACAGCCCCCCCTCAAAAAAAAAAGCACACCCATCCCAGCGCGTCAAACGCTAATGGGAATCTGTGTCTCCCGCCCTCTCAGACAAAAAGCATCACTACGTCTTTCTGCATTTTAAAACAGCTTTAGTCTAAGCTTCGTTAAGGTATATTGCATATACAGTGTGTGTCTGTGGGTATGTCTGTATGTGTGTGTGTGTGTGTGAGACAGAGTTATGGAGGACTGTCTCGACTGTTCTAAATAATACAGAAGGGGGAAGCCTTTAGCCTGTCCTCTCTGTCTCCTCTCTTTCTTGTCTTCGCTTCCTCTTAAAGACAGACAGCCAGACAGGAATTATGGGGTCATTTCCCGCTGTCTGTCAACGAAAGTCGCACGGACGCAAACTATAGTACAAACACACACACACACACACACACACACGTGTACATATATGCATGTACATAAATCCTCTCTTACTCACGTCTGACAATCATAATAACCGTACAATAAAGTGAATGCAAAGCCCTACTTTTAACCAACTCACGCAGAAATCTGCATACACACACACACACACACACTCCCCTCCTCACCTCCTTATATTGCATCTCCTCCACACACCTTTCACACTCAGCACACAAACACCAAGTCATAAATTGCAGCATTAACTCAAATAATGATTGCACGGCATGAAAATTCAATGGATGGGGCTTAATGCCCTGGAATTGCCTGGTAGATTAAGATCTGGGTGTGTGTTTGTGTGTGCTTGGGGAGTCTATAAGGGGGGGGGGGGGGGGTGTTGATGGATCAATACGAGTTCTATGTTCAGCACCTATCAGCCAGGAACCTTAGACAGTCCACTTGCACAACTCATTTTGCATTTTGGATGGCATGCATTTTCTCAGTCTGCAAAGAGGAGAGTGGTGTGACGGGAAGGGAGCAGGAGGCTGCACATGTAAGTGTGTGTATGCAGGTATAGAAATGACTGTGTGTCTCTGTGTAAGTATCCAGGTCTTGACATGATTGCGTTTGTTTGTGCATGTGTCTTGTGTTGGAGTGGAGGAGGAGGAGGAGGAAGGGTTACTTTTGGGAGATGCCATTCCCTGGGCTGCGTGTGTATTAGCGGTCTAATGTTCATGTGAATAATTGATTAGGGCCTCTCTGTGTTTTTGATAATTAGATGATAGCTTCTTCGCTCTAAGCCCTGAGATTTCAAGTGTGTGAGTGAGTATGAGAGTGTGTGTGTGTGGGGGGGGGGGGGGGGGGGGGGGGGGTAGGTAGGTAGTCCACTTCTGAGGTATCTTTAAAACAATAGCTCTCAAAATGAAAAGAAAAAAACTCCTTTCCTCTAAGCCATGCACTCATGGATTACCTTTCTTCATAAATGAGGCAACTGTACATACATTTAGTTCTCATAGCCTATCTGGAGATCTCTTTCATGTTTTGCCTCACCAATGAGTTGGGCTCACTTTTCTTTAGACACTGTACCACCTGGATTGATTATGTCATACAGGATCATAATAAAACGTTACCTGGAAAGTTCTGATTTTGTACATATCTATTAAACAGACCAGGTGCAGCAGACAACAATAAACATCGCATGCATGAAAAGATATCAATTGAAATTCATGACTGGCCCCTCAGTGGTCCGTTCTCTTGCCTTATTGATTTTTCTACCTTTCATATGCTTATGCATCAAGTAAAAACAGAATAGGAAAGTTTGGGCGTGTTTGGTTCATCCTCAGATCCCTGCGCTAATATCAGACAGAGGAGAGGGTTTGTTGCCATCATCAGCGACCTTGAGAAAACAAGATGTTCTTCCCACTGCAACACACGCACGCACACACACACACACACACACACACACACACACACACAGAGACCCACAGAGATACTTTGCTTTTCCGCATGAATGTTGTGCCGCTTCTTGTGGATTCTCACAGATGTGTGTTTGCATTTTTGTATGTGTGCTTAGCTGGCTTAAGCTAACAACGTTACCTTACGTGCCGTGATCTATTATTTGTACCCGTCACAGCTGTTGTATCTTCTGCGTCATCGTTATTTATTCATTTTCTATTTACATATTTGTTAAGCGCTCACAATAGTACACCGGTTTTGCCATTTGCTGTATCTGTAGTGGTCTCATATTACTGAGGCCCAAGCAGAGTCGACCTTGTTGGGCCCACGTCTTATTTCCTCTCGTCTCGACAAAGCTTGGGACAAAAGGATGCTGTATAGGATGAAAAGACGGATAGGGTGACGAGGAGAGGAAGAGGGCATGTAAAATGATTAGCTGGGTTTTTATGTTTTACCTTTCTACCACAACCCTGGGACAAGAATTAGAATTAGAAAAAAAAAGATGTGAAGATGGGGAGAGGGAGAGAGAGCATGGTCAATCGAAAGCAGAGTGTTCCCAGGGTCAGAGGTCAGCCTCCAGAGTCTGTTAATGCCGTCACCGTGGGAACCGATCAATCTCAGTGCCGCAGCAATATCGATCAGACGAGGGCACACGCACAGCATTCTTTCTGACACACACAATACAGCATTCATTCATTCTCACAAAGCGGTTTCTGCTCTCAGTCCACAACAGTGAGTTCATGTGCATCGACACACACACACACACACACACACACACACACACACACACTCGCTCTGAGTACTTTTCAGAAAAGAAAAAGTTCACTTGAACACTTCAGTAGCAAAAAAATACTTTCTTTGACGACATTTTTGTGATTACATTCTTGTCAGTAACAAAAGCGCTACACATTGCTAGCAACTGCACACTGATATTCCTTCGTAGAAAGAGGGATTGTATTTTTCATATTGCCTGGTATTTCTCTTTGACGCCTCAGAAAATCCACATTATAAATTACATTCAACATGCTGCACGGTATCCTGAGTAGATGTAGGCGTTACTAAAGTGAGATTCAGAAACAGAAAAATACACAAAATTGCAAACAGCAATTATGTATTTTTTTTTTTTGACAAAAAGATGTCTTGAAGTTTGCGGCTACAAGGCCTTCTTGTGACAATGGTTAGATTTTATGAGCTCACAGATGGCCGGAGGCATCTCTATGGCTGTTTAGGGACATAATAGCCGTCTAGAGTTTCTGTCGGATATAAACCCACAGGCATCTTCACTACCTGATATGTCGGATTAGATATACATGCAACCAACAAACAGGTGCCAGTGACATGAGGTGTTGATGAGCATGCACGCAATGATATACATATAATGTCACATACATTCACAGTACAGATCACTTGGAGAATCAAGCTGATGTTAAGTCTGCCAGCTGCTGGTCTTTTAGAGAGATATGCATTTATGCGTCTTTGAATGCCAGATGTTTTCTTTCTGATTTTTGACTTGCGTCCATATTGGCTTATGATCAATCTGGATCATAATACATTCAGGAGACTAGAGTGACCACATAGACTACAGACAAACTGAATAAATTACATAGTTTCCTTCCCAACGTCAGTCTTATCTTTTGAGAATGTTTGTAATACTAAAGAATATTTGTATATTTATATATTTATTCACATTTATAGAAAATTAAGAAAGTTCAGCTTTTGGCCATTTTACTGTCGAAGGAAATGGATGGATTTCAAATACTTTGCTAATCATGTTGATTCAGAGAGCATCAGTAGAGCTGAACCCTAAAAGTCAGGGAAACTGGCAGGTAACCAGCAGGTGTATAACTAGCAGAAAAACAAATTCTGGTAGCTTCAATCTTCAACCTTGTCTGCTGGCTGACAGTCAGTTTGACTGAAGCTATAGTTGCTCACTATATTATCTTTATTATTATCATTCCTCTCCTCAGACCCCCTCCCCCTAGACTAGCAGCGCCACCTGCCACCTGCTCATTTTCCCAGCATTCTTATCACCCCGCCAGCCGTAGGATCGAGGCCCACACAAACTGTATGCCATGACAAACAAGAGTTGGTTTGGAGAAGTGAGGGGGAGGGATAATGATTTTATTTTCATCCGCTTCTGCAGTGTGTAGAGAAAAGCCAGACATAGTTCGGAACATGGACACCCAGAGCTCACCTCTCCCTACCAGCAGGTCACATAGCTGGAACACCCTGGGGATTGTGTCACTCACTCTGTTGTTGTTTTTCCAATGGATGCAACTCTATTTGTGGCTTTTCAAAGTTATGGCTGCCAAAAATGATTTGAGGTAGGATTCAAGAGGCATTCGTTGTGTCATCAGTCAATAGAGACCTGGTTTTTTTGTTTTTCCCTTCCATGTAATGTGGTCTTTGTTAAGACAATAGGAAGGGTAATCCAGAAATAAACAGACTCATGGTCAAATTGGTCAGCAGGGTAGCATGTGCTAGGAAAGAATCACCAACCACTCCATGATTTGTGATACATTGATAACCAATTAGTTGAAGAAAATCCTATTGTTGGCAATGAAACCACACGCTGAGACTCTTTTCAATTAAATTACCAAACTATGAACAAAAAAATGAGCTACAGTACATTCAAGTTCAGCATAATTAAGCGTTCGAAACGCTCTGAGAACAACAGCCGCTGTTCTAGGTGAATTAATGCCTGTTCCCAGGTGAATACAGGACCTGTTTGGCTCAAGGCGAACAGATGCCAAGACAGGACTGCACCAAAGGGCGGCTGCAAGAGATGCACCGGCATTGATGTCAGCTTCAAACCTCACCTGTAGTATTTCGAGACAGCATTGATTCTTGTCCAGCAGAGAGAGACGGAAAGATAGAAGCACAGCTATTGTTTATGTACAAGATGTTTGAGGCAGATAAACTCATGGTTTCTGTGTGTGTGTGTGTGTGTGTGTTCTCTCCCCCCTGTCTTAAAAAAATAGCATGATTCTCTCCATTCATTAAGGCTCCACAGAAGGAGATTCCATTAATCTGTTCATTAGGCCACATCAAAAATGGAACTACTTATTAAAACCAGATCCAGCTGTGTACTCTCGTTAAAGCGTGCCGTACCGTACAAAGCTCAACAATGCTCGTGGCACTAGACCAAAACCCGGCCACAAGAAAGGGGGGAAAATATTCTAGTACATTGGCCTGCTTTGACTCAACACACCATGATAATTGCTCTACTCTTAGCAGGGGGCTATGAATAAACATTACTTTAGTCAGCGAGCATCTGAATGCCCCATTTCCAATTAATTTACATTTACCCAGAAATGGAGGGAATATCTGCTCTTAATCACTATGTTTTATTTTCTCAATTTCCCCCAAGTCTTTTCTCATTCTCTCATTCCCTGTCTGGCACTTTCATTCCCCCTCTCGCCCACGCTCTCTTTCTTTTTCTACCTCTCTCTCTGGAAAATCCCATTAATCTCAGCCAGTGGTTTTGAACAAAAGCTATGGGCTAAGCGATTGATCCTGGCATTGATCCCATTCGCCTGAACGATCATAAAGGTGTTAAATTGGTTTCTTGGAGGATATGTATTTTTCATTGCTGGCTGCTGCAAGTAGAAGTTCCTGCTTGGAATTTCTCGCAATTCTTTAACCAAACACTGCTGATGATATTACAATATTAAATAGATCACACCTTGAAACGCCTTACATGTGGATTTTGAAACCAGTTTTCTGGGGAGCGCGTTTTCTGCATCAGCGTGAACCTCAGAAGCTAAATCCTTATAATGAGTTTTGCTCCATCCAAGGACAGGTAGAGACTTGGGATTGTCCAAATGTGTTAAGTGGAAGCAAAAGTGAAAAACTCCTTCACCTATGTTGCCGAAAATTCCACTGTGAATTTACACTGTGGAACTCAAATGGTACATTTGACACCAAATGTAAAATGATGGTTTTTAACCACAAAATGATAATGTGTCATGGCCAGCTAACATGTATAGACTATTTCAGAGTAAAAGTCCATCATAGGACAAGACTAAAAGCCTCTAGTTGCTGCTCCTTTAACAAATTGAATCTCTTTGAACAAAACTAATGAGAACCGCAGAAAGGAGAAGTTAACGCTTTCATAAAATATGTGGGGTCATATTTTTTAAATAATCCAAAAGTGACGTTCCCAAGATACTTCAGCTAAAATATAAAATAAATATATCTTCCTAGAAGTAGAACTGAAATAATCTTATCCACCAAACGTACCTCCTCATCCTGACTTTCCATATTGCTATTTTGATGTCCAGAGAGACATTTTCAAAAACACTGAGTCTAAGCATTTAGCATTGAATTATCTTATTTCAGAATTCATTGTTAGCAGACAGTGATAGCAGTGTTAACGAGCACAATGTGTATCACTTGGGGAAGTGAGAAACCTTCAGGGAATAACAACATAACAAGTTTGTTTCCTCAGTCGACATTACTGGAAACAGTAAATTAGCAGTTATCTAAACTTTCCATGACGCCGCGGTGAGATAAGAATGAACTGACTAAACAAATCAGCTGTTTTATTGCTCCTGGTGAGCTCAACAAACTGCTCATTTGAACTTTGTTGTGTCATATTGTGAACACATCAAATTCGGGAATGCAATCAGCCAGTGTTGGACTGTATTGAGTGCCTTGAAATAGTACTCAGGACGGGCTTGCATAAAAAACACAATACGAAGCGCTTGTCAGCTCCATGTCAGAAAGTTCATATTATCTGAGAGAGCAGGCAGCACATCTTGTAAGATCAGGCGCCATGAACGTTGCTCATTTGACAGAGCAAAGGAAGAGCTTGTCAGGGAAACAGCTCGTGTCGCTGGCACTTAAAAAGGTCAGCGAACTGAACCCCAACCCCTGGTCCACCCTCATGCCTGTCGGTCTGTCACCAGTTCACCATTTCCAGGCGGGTGTCCCCAGCCCTCGTCTAGGCTGCTATCACCCGCCGTCATCCCCTCTGAGCTGGCCCCCTTTGATGACCCGGGCCTCTTGTCAGAGAAGAGCTTCCAGGCAGGCAGAGTGAGGACAGCCCTTTGATGAGGACCCCGACACTTGCCAGCACTGCTGACATGCAGGGGGGGGTCCTTTGAAGAGCCTGGGCCTTACATGTACCCATCCGTCCACACACACACACACGCTGTTACAGGGTATATGGAGAAACGGAAAGAAAAAAAAGAGAAGTGACTGTATTTCTTGCTCTCTGATGGTTTTAATGAAGGCATTTGAATTTTTTCATCCTGTGCTTGAGACGCCTTCAGTGTTTGAGTACAAAAAAATAGATGTATAGGAGGGAGGAGTGAGACCTTGATGCTGTCAACATTTTTTAGAAAAGGTCACAGAAGCGTTGTTGGATTTTGTCACTTGACTTTCACTGACAAAAGAGAAATGGCATTCAAAGATTGGGTACTTTTGGGGTTTCTTTTTTGCTGCAATTTGCTTTTTATTCAATACATTTTGTAAACGGTTTATGTAGAAAGCATGATAACGGCATGATGGAACTTTGGTACTGCTCCAGATGAACCCTGATGATCTGAAGGGTTACCTACGTACATCAGAGCCAGTACAGCAACCAAATCGCAGCTGTGGTCAAAGACAATAGTCTGGCAGCTCTGCCCTCCAACAGTGTGTGCCAGGTCAATGCTAATGCACAGCTATTGTTTTGTCTGCCTGAAAAGACACGAGCCCTAATCACCAGTCATAACAATCCTAATCAACAAGCAATAGACTTCAGACAAAGCCACCTGACACATGGTAATAAAGTTGTTTTTCTTATAAGGTCATTGTAGATTTCAACAAACGGACCCCTGTGCAATTTCCAGACAGCACAAAAAGAAATTCCTTTCAGCAGTGTTCATGCTGCACCTGCCTGTGTCGCAAAGTTTTAACATCGATCCACATTCTTCACCCGACGAGTTGTGCTTGACATGTGTGATGGACGTCACGGACTGTTCTCACAGACTCAAAGCAACAAAGTAATTCACATCACCACGAAACCGCGGTGTGCCCAGAAAGACACATTATTCCCAACGATACCACACAGAGGACAATGTTTGTTGACAGAAAAAAAAGGGGGGGTCTGGGTGGGGTGGAGTGAGGAGAAAGAAAGAGCCTCTCATACGTTTTCCTCATTCCTTCCTTCTCAATGTGGCCTTTTTCTGTCCGAGTCTGGCTACGCAGAGTAATGATTAACTCTGCCAGGCATGGGAAGAGGCTAACGGTTACAATGGAAGGGGTTGTTTTGGTGTACAGAACCACCGATTGACCTGCCTCAGCTTCCCAAGCTCACCTGGCAGGTCCCTGGGAGCCAGCGGCTGGCATTCGGGAGGAGAAAAAAAAAAAAAAAAAAAAAAAAAAAAAAAAAGGCTACTTAATCATCATCATCTGTGGAATCACTCAGAAACTGCTGGCAATGGGCAAACAGATAAACCTGGCAAAATTGTGAAATCCGGCACGGAGCAAAGTGCTTAACTGAGTGATGAGAACGCTTTAGAGTGTGTACAGGGGACTTTTGAGCTTCGTGCAAGGTTCTTACCTCCCAAACAGCTGCCTGTGATATTTACAAGCCGCTGAGGCTGACACAGTGCCTCGACCTTTTGTTTTGAGGGTGGGATACTTGATTTCTCCTGTGTGAGCGAAATACAATCGATCACAGATGGTAGATGATGCCACAATGCCCGGATAGCTTTTTAGAGACCGTTTTAGTTCACTTTTGTAAAGTTGAATGCACAGTAGCTCCTCACGTTGATCTCCTCTGGTTTCTTTTCTCAAGTAGTTGACCTGATGCGTTTTGTTTTTTTTAAACCAGGTGGACGACCAGATGAAGCTGCTGCAGAACTGCTGGAGCGAACTACTCATCCTCGACCACGTCTTCCGGCAGGTGATGCATGCCAAGGAGGGCTCCATCCTATTGGTCACTGGCCAGCAGGTGAGTTGGTTTAAACCCACCCTGGAAACTTCCAGCTACCTCCACCCTTTCCCCTTTCTTTCAAAGCCCTGCCAGCCATGCTTCACTTGCTCCTCAGGGGAATCTGCAACACCTCAACATTTCCCTTAAAGCCTTATCGATCACTCAGGCGCACAGGAGTCCCCGCTTCATTAAAAATAGATAATGCTTTATAGATATATACTAATGTCACTAGAATAATCAATTTAGCATTTTTTTTCTAAGTGCATAAAGACTCTGCCAGCGCATAAATAAAGCACTCGGTTACGCATGGTGCAGCATAGTGAGTGGGCGGACAGATAAAGAATGTGGCTAAGTATGTTATTTTGTTTTACTGGGGCCCTTAAGGAACTTGGTGGGAGCTGATGCCTGAGGCCCAAATCGAGGTCCTCAAAGCCTCAGGATACTGTGATTCTGTTTCGCTTCATACACACACACACAACACACATTGTCAAACAGTAAACACACAAACCCTGAGCAGGCAGGGAAGACTCCTTCAGCATTCAGTGATTTTCATAATCTCATGCACACACAAAGACATAAGACCGCTCATCGTGAATATGCCTCTGACCAGTGGCATGGCTGTCAGTGAGAGGAGAAGTCATACATTATAGATTGGCTGGCTCTTCAAAACATTGCTCTTCAACAAAATGTTTTACAACAACAGATGCTGGTATAAATATTGAAGCAAGGCAAGTGCACTGTATACAGGGAAGTCCTGCTTTAGTTCCATGATTCTGAATGAAGACAGGGTTGGGGGGGGGGTAGATTTTCAGAGTAGCTGAAGAAGAACTGGCTGTGGTAAATAAGCATTAGTACTTCTAGTGTTGAGTAGTACAAACTGTGGTTAATGGTAGTAGAAGTGTGTACTTGGCATGTACATCGGGCCAATATGCACACAAATAGGTGAAGAGACAACACAAAGAAAAGGAAGTAGGAAAAGCCAAAGAGAAGGAGAAGTATCGATGGAACAGAAAAGATGGGGAGTGAAGAGGAGAAAATGAATGGAGAGATGGAGGAATGGCAATGAAAGAACACGGCAGAGAGGAAAGTGCTAAAGAGGTCTGTTGAGAAAAGCAAAGGAAGAAGGGAGGAATAGGCAAAGGAAGAAAAGATGTGCGGAATGAGAAGGAAAGAAAAAGACGATGGTACTAAGGAAGAAGTGAAGAAGAGAAGGAGGTGCTGGCATGAAGAAAGGAGACGGGCGAGGCAGGACATAAGGAAGGGCATGGGAGGACAGGAGGAGAAGTGAAAGGTGGTAGGGGACAAGAAAGGAGAAAAAAGGAGATGATGAGAGCAGTTTGAAAAGACCAGAGCGGTAAGGAGGAGGAGGAGGAGGAGGAGGAGGAGGAGGGCCTGATAATCAGGGGAGGCACAGGACGGCAGTTTCGTTTGCATACCGTGGTTAATGAACAGCTGGTGTTGAGTGTGTGTGTGTGTGTGTGTGTGTGTGTGTGTGTGTGTGTGTGTGTGTGTGTGTGTGTGTGTGTGAGGCTCTGAAACAGTTCATTATTTCCTATTATTCTCTGCCTGGCCAGGGGTGACAGCACAGCGATAACACAAGGGATATTTAGAACACAGTAGCAGCATTACCCAAAGCAAATGCTACACACACACATAACAAATCACATAATGCCGTTCATTGGCCACACTGGTCTGTAATGTGCTAACTCAATTGCTACAATATGCTTATGATATTGGCCAATGGGATATTCTTAAAAAAAAACCACCATGTTCAGTGAGTTATTTGTGATGAAATGGACGTTTTTGTTGAACATAGCTAAGTTAATGATTTTCTACTTTTGGTCGGATCCATATGTCTTGTCGTTGCATTGCACCATTGCTAGCGTCTGTGTCAAACCGACGTACAGGCCCAGTGACAAAAGACATGACTCAGTGTGTTGTCATTTTCTATTAACTTTCTTCATATATTCAAATAAGGCAGATCAGGCTACTTATATCGTTAAAGTTTAAGTTGATAAAGTTTGTGTTGGGAACAACTTAAATGTCCTCAGGTTGGCAGATATCGTCAGGTCTTTTCAGAAAACTCTTTAAGACGGACAATTTGTTAAAATGGAAATTTGGACAGATTTTTCTCCCCTTTTGCTTTGAATCAAGCCTCTTCTTTGCTCTCGTCAGTCAAGCGCTACTTGAAAGGAAATCCCTGGTGCCAGCAAATGTACTGTTGTAGCCTGTCATTCAGTCTCTGTCCTCTGTCTCTTTTGTCTTCAAGCTCTTCACTTGCTAATTTCTGTCTTTTTTCTTATTTTCTGTCTTTCTCTGAACTGCTTCATGCGGTCATGTCACCAACAGCAGTGAGCAATGGCCATGAGTGGTTTTTTTGGGGGGGGTTGTGGGTGGAAGAAAAGAGGCTTGTTCTTTATCCTGTCACAGCATCAAACGTACAAATGTGTGCAAACATGAAGTGACAAAGATTGGAGTGAACTGTTGAATGATTAAGCAAGGCCTCACAGCCAGTTTTCGGTATATAAAAATCCTGATATTTTGATAGCACTACGCTCCTGGTGTAGATGAAATTCAAATGAAAAAGAAATGCAAAAACAGAAGTTCCTTGGCCAATACTAGATTTCTGTGCTTTCAAACAAGGTACAATTTCCATCCCCGTCTTCCACACACATCAAAGCCCTCTACCCATCAAACCGAGCTCACCTTCCATACTCCGCTTTAATGTTCTGCTAAGGCTGTTTATCGTATTCATGATGGGTTAAGATTTGAAGGTTTATTCATATATTTACTCTCTATGTCTCTCCAGGAGGGATAATAAAGTAGTATTGATTGATTGACTGATGCGCAGGTCATCAGGGTTAGTGCTAAGTCTGCTATAGTGACATTATAGCATTTTTTTCCTTCTCTCTTTTTACTTGAGGCTAGAAGGCAATAACCCAAGGCATCACCATCAACAGTCCAATCCTTCAATGAAGTTATTTCATGCACAGTTGATTTTATGTAAATTGATTGACATCTTGGAAGGGGGGCAGTGTCTGCTTTTCACCGAGTCATAACTCTTAACCGTCTCGAAGGAGGGAAGGAGGAAAGAGAGAGAGACAAAGGAGTTAAGGATAAATCGGGAGAGGAGGTACAGTAGTGTAGTAAAAGAGAAAGATGAGAAAAGCAGGATCGGAGAAGAGAGTAAAACATGATGTATTGTAAACATTTACTTTCCTTTGACCCTTACCTGCTTCACAGATGAGAAACATGCTCCAATCATCCTCTTTACACAATAAATTCATTTCAAATCCGAGGGTGTTTTTAATTGCAAATGGAGGCTCACAGGGACCCTCTTCCTCCCTGAGCTTTAGGAACTGCACACGCCAACATCTACCTTCCCCAGGAAACCCTAGCACAGTCAATTATGGTAATGAATTGTCAATAAATATAAAAATTTAATATGTTCTTGCTTACTTTGAGTGGCAGCTAAGGACTTGCCTCCCAGACAAATGTGCTGCGGCTGCAGAAAGGACTGTGTGTGTGTGTGTGTGTGTGTGTGTGTGTGTGTGTGTGTGTGTGTGTGTGTGTGTGTGTGTGTGTGTGTGTGTGTGTGTGCGTTTGGACAGATGGGTTGGACCCAAGAAAAATGGGTTTATGGGTAATCTATCTATCTATCTTGTTTTGTCGTTTCTCAGCATGCATGTTTTTGTTTTGCTGTGTAACAGAGAACAGAGAGAGAAGTCAAGTCTGGCAGGTCGAGTCAGATGGAGGTGAACTCCCATGCTCTCTGCCTACAGCATGTTGTCATAAAAAACAGTTAAACTGAAAAAAACCTACTGCCTGCAGCTGCTTTTTTGACACATCTCTGACTCACGCTCTGACAGGCAGACCAAAGCTTCTGACTCTGTGTTGACAGTGCAGGAGAGCAGGTACAGCAGTACATTATGTTCATGGTGCTGATGTGTTCAGGGTACAGTTGCATAGTTATCAATCATTTTTGCGTATTGGGGTTTTAGATATACTTTCATTGATTGAAATAACCCTCGAATGGGCATAAGAATCCCAAAGAAATATCCACAGTTAGACATACTGAAACCAAGTGAACAGACAAAAAGTAAGAGAGGGGAAGCTCATATCTATTAAGTCTGCTGTATCTAAACCAGAGGAGGTTGCTCATCCTCTTCATTTTTAAAGAGTAATTGGTCGAAATACACCATTACTAAGTGTCAGTATGATAAATAATTTAATGATATGTAAAAGTGATGCTCCATGTCCTCTCTAACAAATCAACAACCAGAATACAATATTGACATTGATCCAATGATGATTTCCAAATTTCATCAATTCTCGCCCAATGTATTGTATGTGAGAGTAACAAACTGGCAGTAAAGCAGTAGATAGATTCATACAGTAGTATATTAAGAAGATATATTTTAAAGTAAATATTGCCAACTACTTTTAAAAACATCACAAAAAATCTTAATTTATTTAGGCTTTTTCAACAGTCCAAATGTCATTATTTTCAAATGCACATGGAGCTGCCTCAGGTGTCCGGGCTGCAGCGGGACTACGGAGGCGTACGGCGGCCGGACGTGCTGCTGCTCACCCCTCATTGAAATGAGGAAACATTACGCACAAATGACACGATGTTCCTTCCCATCCAGAGCCTGCACCGATTGTTTTTAAGATATCTTGTAAGCCATTGTTTTACTGCTTAATTTTTCATTGAACAAAAGAAAGTAGAGATAAGTAGCCAATAATGTAAATTAACATGACGCCATGGGTGGGTTTTCCTCCTGTTCTCCAAATTTTTGTCACCAGCCTCCACTGATCTAATCATACTGATTTAGATGTAGCTGGCTATCCTTGCTACCCTACAAGTTGCTGACAAGCTATAGCTATCTAGACATTCAATTCAATCAATTCATCAAGACAAACTCCACAGAGTACCTTCAATCCATCATTTTCTGCCTTCAGAGCATCTCTTCACATCCCTCTCTCTCCCTGCTTATTCCAGGTGGACTATGCAGTGATTGCTTCACAGGCGGGAGCCACCCTCAACAACCTGTTGAGCCACGCCCAGGAGCTGGTGGCCAAGCTACGCTCCCTGCAGATGGACCAACGGGAGTTCGTCTGCCTCAAGTTCCTGGTCCTATTCAGCCTGGGTGAGTCTATGAAATCCCTGAAGCGGAAAGATTTGAGGGGGAGATACGGTGAAAGGGTCCTGGGTAATTGTTCCTGCCCCCATTAAAGTAGCTACTCCTGAGGTATGAGTGGTGGATGATGATCACGGTGATGCAGGTGATAGAGAGAGGCAGGAAGGATTGGAGAGAAAGGAAACGGAAGTAAGAAAGTGGAAAGAGGAAGGGTGTGGGAAGGAAGGAAGGAAGGAAGGAGGAAAAGAGGTGGAGCAGGAGGGACAAAGGAGAAAGTGAGGAAGGAAGGAAATAGGGAAAGTATGTTGCTCTTCCAACACAGAAAGGGAGAAGGCAAGCTTTTACACACAACTATGCAATTTAAGTTCCCTTTTATGCAAAGCAACTGTAAATACATGCTCAGTTTGTGGGAACGTGAAATTAATGTAGAGAGTTTACATTTTTGTAATTCAGCTGTTAAGTTGTAGAGTAAGCATCAATTCCAATATTAGAAGCAATAAATTAAACTATGCATAATTAAAAGGGATCGTTTGGGTGTTTTGAAATGGAGTTCAGTGTAATGTAGATGGCGGTCAGGAGCTGGACAGTGGCAGCAGCAAGATGTATTTTAACCACATAAAAAAGGTCCATGTTGGAAAATATTCTAGATATAGTGTTCACTTAAACTTTCAGGTGGGTCTTTCTTTTAGAAGACTAAATTACGTTTGGCTGCTGCCCCTGTCCACAGCAATACATTACTTTGCTACCTCACATAACCCCACTTTAAAAACACCCAAACTATCCCTTTCAGGTATGCAACATTTTAAGAAAATGAATAAAGCCATTTTATTTAGCTTAAGTATGTAGGAACAAGCGAGATCTTTGGGGAAATGGGGATTTTTTTTTCCCGATTGAGCTTTGGTGGGTGAAAATCGAAATGAAGGAGTTGAGGGTCAAGTGAGGAAGGGAGAAAGGCTGAAGGAGATAGGAGGATGATGAAGTGGAAGAGAGTAGAAATTGGTAGGAGGCAGGTACCATGAAGCATTTGGGATGGACAGGTGGGAGGGAGCCGAGGCAGGGAAGAGAGAGGGAGCAGGGGATTTGGGAGGAGAGGGAAGTGGAGGGATATGTAGCCAAATAAGTTAAGGGACGAAGAGAAGGGGTACATTGATGTGTGCGTGTGTGTGTGTGTGTGTGTGTGTGTGTGTGTTCAGCTCCCAAAGCTGCTCTCCACTCTCTAAGCCGAGGTCAGACATTGCCAGGAGACTGTCATCTCGGTCTCTTACCTAACAAGTCTGCAGCAAATGGCCTCTGAGGAATACACACACACACACTCACACTTGACCAAACCTATTTTAACATCCTACATTACTGAGGCCAATGATGTCAAGGTAGCTTCGCTCAACCTGGCCCCTCTATGGCACTGAGAGCAGCACCAGTGGCATACATATGATGAATATTTTCCTCATCCTTAGCTACCCCTCCCTCCATCCAACTGTAATCCACAGGGGTCATACTTTCACTTCTTTACCTTGTCTAAACAAAGAAAGAGGGACTAATGAACTGCTAAGCAAAAGCGCACACACACACACACACACACAGTACACACACACACACACACTGAGGTGATCAGGCAGGATTAATGTTTGTGTTAGTGATGTTTGTGGTACAGCGAGGAAAGAGGGAGGGATGGGGGGGATTGCAGTGGGGCTTTGGAGTCTGTCTGTGTGCATGCATGCGTTTTGTTTGTGTGGGGGTTCTTATGGGGCAGGGGTGTTGCTGGGGCTCAGGGTCTAAATAATTTGGCAGAAACATCATCCATAATGAAAGGCTCACCTGAGGGATGTGTATCGCCCCCGGCAGTGCCTGTTCAGGCCTCCTGTGAAAGAAGCCCGACACAGACAGCGTAGCGCCGGCTGAGGGGATCAGTGTTGGTGGAGGTGGTGGGGTTGGGGGAGGGGGAGGGGCTCGAGTAATGTAAAGCCAGGAGACTTAGAATTGATCTGATGAATATCTCACACAGCTGAATAGAGATGTGAGGTTGAGATACATACATCTACCTGAAGGAAAGGGCATCATGTGTGTGGCAATGAGAGAGCAGATGTGTGTATGTCCACACATCTGCTTTTGAACTACAAGCAGACACAACAAGGGGCCATCTTGCGAGGGGACCACACCAGTCTGAACACCGATTGAGACTTTGCCCCCCCCCCCCCCCTTGCTCCGACCACACCCATCTTAGAACTTAGCCTTTATTTTGATCTCAACTACGCACCTGTAAAGTTCCGTGGCTGCATCTTACACGGTTGCGTACCACAGACAGGAATCACTCACACATGCACACTCACAATAGCAGCGTTGCTGTTGCTACTGGAAATGAATATGGATTGCAGTGAAATAAGGCATGAAAGTAGCTCTGCTCTGACTGCCGAAATAAAACATTAGACCCTTTTTATTAGCTTCATTCAATCAACACTGGTCGCTGTATTCTCAGCTGGGGCTAATGGGGGATGTTCATCATGACACTGGTTTAATACGGGGAAGTTACCGTTTGTTCTAATTTAATGTTATATATACTGTTTGATTATGTCTGAAAAAAAAATAGAAATACTTGTATGGGGCATAGCAGACCCATGTCTGCACAATATTTTGTAGAAAGCAAGCATTTGGACGTAAAGATTTTTAGTTGTTGAACATTACTACATAAACTACTGCTCTCCTGTGTGAGTCATGGAGGTGGTGGTTTTACTCCCTCCATCTCCCTGCCTCTTTTTATTTCCCTATCTTTTTTGTGTCTTGGTATCTCTCCCCCTATTTCGATCTTCATCCCTCTCTCTTTCTGTGGATGGACCGGTCACCGCCTCCCTGCCAGAAGAGCTCTTAGTGAGGCCAGGTGTCGATACAGACAGGGATATAGATGTCACTCCAGCTGAGAGGAGACACTTGTCCTGATCTGTGTGTGTGTTTGTCTTTATCAATAGCTCTGCTCTCTCTCTGTCCCCCGCGTCACTCTTTGCTCGTCTTAGGTGAAGGCTTTCACCCTCTATCAGGGAGGAGATTATCACTCTCAGAGCATTGATCTCGTAAGTGTTTGTAGGACCGTGAGCAATGATTGTGTGCGGTGGGTGTTGAGCAACACAGAATGGCAGAGATAGAGAGAGTGAGTGCTGTGAGGGTCAGAGTTCAGTAAAGGATCACTGGTAGTTGTATGGTGTCACAACACTGTTAATGGGACTTTGATTTCCTGTAAAAGGCTTACAGGCCTAATAGAAAGACAAGAAAAGTTCAAATTCAGACTGAGGAAGGTGAAAATAAAGACTCTTCTTCCCACTTTGGGGGCATTTACTCAAAACTGCACTCTACAGTATGCTCAGTAAAAATCAGAGTTTGTGCTAGGCATCTTCCAGGTAGTATGAGAAAAACAATGACAAGCTTTACTGATCAACTTTCCCCAAAACTCACACAGATGTGTGCTGATGCCATACTGGCAAAGCAGATGCAGTGGCAGAGGTCAGAGAGTGTTCAGCCAGCAACCAGTTAACCCAGTTCTACAGGTCAGACCCCATCAGGTGTAATTGGGTGAGACAGGCGCTGCCAGTCCTTGTCAGCCGAGAGGAGAACCAGAGTAGCTGCCAGAGCAGCGCGGGGTGGTAAATGCTCCCAGCGGAGAGAGCAGATTTGTGGACATAGCCCTAAATAATGCTCCCATATTGAAGCCTTTAGAAGGAACAAAGCAAGAGAAAAGCTGCTAAAATGTAGAGAATTTTAGGCTTGTGTTTGATTCCTCTGAAGCAAAGGATTATTTCACAAAGTCACACTGGTAGTGTAGGACACAACAAGTTTGTTGGTTAAGTAATACGCTGTTTAAAAGTCAAACCAATAAGTTTATCTCTAAATAACAGACTAGAACACAAAACAACTATTGATTTTCACAATATAAAGCCGATTAATTCAATGAAATAAATATTAAAAACATGATGAAATGATGTGGTCAGTAATGTGGCTGTTCTTTATTCAAGGTCGGTGTTCAAAAATCAGTTATTTTGTCCATTCTCAAGAAACCAAGACAGCCAGTGATTCAAGAGCTGCCTCAGCACCACATTAACTGTCTGTCAAGTGATTAGTCAGGCTCTGAGGTTGGAGTTTAGAGACACCCACCTATCCATCCCTCCTGCCTTCCATCCCTCACCATCATCAGCCCCTCTGCATTGTCTCTCCTCTCATTGCTCTGACCCTTTCTCCTTTTTTCACATTCATCTTTGTATGCCTCGATCTATCTCAACTCCATCCTCCCATCCACCTCCTTCGCTCCTCGTTTATCTTCACCCACATCTGAACTGCCATTTATCTCTTTTCTTCCCTTCCTCAGCTTTTCCTCCACCCCTTTCCTTCTTTTAAATGTCTTAACTACAGTCATTTAAACTTGTGTTGAGTGTCTCTGTAATTTCCTCTTAAAACCTTTGACATCAAGTATAATACAGGGCTGAGATCATTTCACCAATCTCTAAATACTGTAAATGACAAGTAACATGACTTTGGAATAAGTTATATTGAAGTATATTGAAAAACATTTCATAAGTGACTCAATATTGATTTTGTTCCCGCTCTTGCTTTAACTCACCTTTCTGTTTACCTTTCCATTCCTCCAATATCAACCACCTTCACCACCTGTACTCCTATGCTGAGATCTCTCATTAGCATGTTTAGTGCGCCACACACCGAAGAATGGTTTTGTGCACCACGAGGTCAGACACCAATCTGCTGACAACAACACAAACACAGCAAACGTGATTAACCTTGATGAAAAAAATGATTCTCTCTTTCTTACTCTCTCTCTCTTTGTATCACATTTGTTTCTCCACACGATGAAGAGAGAAAAAAACAAAACATGTAATTCCCAGACAGGTACGTCCTAATTAAGCAACAGCCGAGGCAGCTCAGAATCAATGCCCTGATCCCTGGCCAGCGAGCAAGGGAGCTGGCTAATTCATGCACACCACCCGCCCTCTCCCCCATAAAGCCTGGCCAATATCCATTTCCTGAAACGAACCGAATCATTTAGAATTTGGTCGGGGATTGATTAACATTGTGAGGCAGCGACGGTTCAATATTTATACCCATTGAGAATAAGGAAGGGGCCAAATTATGGAGCATATAACTGGAACAACGCTTCACAACTAATTAATTAAAAGCAAAATAGGGACTTTTTTCCCTCCTTTTTGAGCTGCTTGTTGTGCGGGACCAAAGCTTTTTACAGGGCTGTAAGTCAACAAAATGGAGTCATCATCAGTACATTTGACCTGATCAATACATGTATAAAGGTACGGTTAGTGTGTGTGTATGGATTGCTCTGGCTTACGAGAGACCTTGACTCAACATGAAATGTGACTGTCTTTTCCTGCTCTCAAGAGGGACCAGGAAACATGTAAAATAAAGCATATTTAACTAAAAGAAACAGCAGAAATCACAGGTGTAAAAAAAGGACTACCAACCCCTACATCCCCCAAGACTGCTACTAGGTAGTAACTGTGATTATTTACAATAGTAAAATAGTAAATAGAACAATTACAGTGTATGTGTACACTGTGGAAACAAAAACCTATTAACATTGTGGGGACTCACATCCAACCCTCCCAAATGAGGACCGCTCAAGTACTGAGATAAAGTTACATGCGGACACAGTGGACTTGAAGTAGATACACAGGTTTTGCAGACATTTCAAACGCCTTAGCTTATATTCAATTTCGCATTTCATATTTACCCACACGAGAAGTCCAATGCAAAAATGTACCCAGATACTGTGTGACGCATGTGTGTGAAAAGTGGCACGAATCATGCGTCATAGCATGTGTTTCTGTGTGTGTGTGTGTATACAGACAAGCAGCCCCTATGCTTCACTAATGTTTGCATGTCCCACAAATTACAGACTCAGGAACTGGATTGGTGCAATCACAGCGGTAATGTGAAATAAAGTAGCAGTGATTGCAGTTGGGCTAACACTATATGTGTACTATATAGTTCATAAAGTGCAATCCATGCACCGAGCGACTGCGTCAAGTGCTTTTTCATCACTCTGTTTGGAAACTTGGTGAAGTGCTTGGCAAACACGTGCTGATTGACAAGTATTGGACTCTCATTCTTTCAAACAAATCTTTTTACCCCCCATCAGCATCCCTCGGGCAGCAATGTGATGCAGGACACAAACACAAAATATCTGCTCAAACTTTGTCCGCGACAGAAGAGCCAAACCCAGCTAATCAAGTTTGAGTGTCCCGACTTTTCTTTCATCTCATCAGGAGTAGTCGGGAGTGTGCCCTTAAGCAATGAACCTAATACTTCCGCCTATTTTCTGTCAATTTTAGCCTAAGAAATCTAACATGGTGTGCAGTCAGCTCCTGATGCCGGCCACTACTTTGTAGGGAATGCCATGTAATGAGGCTGCCTAAAAGGCTTTCAGACTTTATCAAGCAATAAAAGCTCCAGGTCTCCTGCCTACCACTATTACCTGGCAATACTGCAGGATGTTGCCATTAAGCAGCAGTTGGGGTGAGTTGTGATGGTGGGGATATTTAGGATCCCCTCTCACCCTTGACCCGACTCCCCCTTTAGCCTCCGCCTTATATCTCGCCTGATATACGTTACAGTTTTCTGATGGATTTCGACATTTCCCAGATTATCTCCAAAGTATGTTTACAGTTTACAGCTCAAGCTTGCCTTATTTTCTTCTCTTTTTAGGTCTTATCGCATACTTAGAAGGATTTACAAGGATTGACAGTGTTCTTTATCTGGTTCAAAACAAGGCCTGTTATCAGAGGGTAAAGAAACATAATAGGGGCCCTACGTTTACTTGGGGATTGATAAATTGACAGACCCTAGTAACAAGCAATTAAGTGATAAATAAGGGCTACGAGGAAAAAAAGCCACATCAGTGTTGATCTTCATGGCAGATCTGGTAGATAGAGAGCAAAGTCTACTACTGGGTCCTAAGTCCAAAAGTGACTGAATGAGTAACATAATTAAACACATTTATGGGAATAAAGTACACATAATAACCACCTCCATTACTATTTTCAATAGTCCAGAGAAACCTTAAAGTGAACACAGTATAGCCTCACAAATCTTGAATTGTCTACATTTGGACATTTGTATGATGTGCATCTTACCAGAGTGGAATAAAGAGGTATATTTGTTATGTTTCATATGTTTCTCAAGGCTCAAATGTGGTGAATGTAAAACCAAAGACACCTGGTCTTCAAATGTTGTAAGACAATATTAAATGTTCAACGTAACCCTGTACCTTAAGAAAACGTTCTTATGGCAAGAACTTTATAAGGAGTATCACTGCTCAAGTACACTAATATGAATCCAACGCATGCAACTTCACCACAACAGAGTGCTCCTGCAACAAGTAGTATTACAAGAGTAGTCATCTTTTTATTAATTTCAGCACTATCCACACCCGGTAACAGTCACAACACGTGCAGCCCAGCTACCATCTGCAAGGTGGCAGTTGAATTTAATACACACTTTAACTCACTGCCCCGCCGAAGCAATACAGGACATATCCCTTAAACTCCTCCTCCCCTCCATCAATACACACACTAACTACCGTAGCAGTGAGCACACCTAGACAAATGCTCCTGTAAAAGTTGTTTTCTTCACTAAAGAAAAAAACCTTTTCTTCCGTTCTGCCTCCTCCTCTGCTCCTCTCCTGCACTCCCATGTGGTGTGATTTAAGATGGGCAAGCTATGGAGAAACTGTTGCCCTCCATCTCTCCCCTCCTCCCCCCTCTCCCTTGGCCTTATTACAGGCTGTCAGTTTATTATAAAACATTAGGAAAGCAGAGGGACACTTGCAGTTACTGTCCTATCGATCGGCAGAGATAGATTCTGTGATTTAGAGTCCGCCTCTGCCCGCGCGCTCCACATACTCGGTCTCCTATTAAGGCACCAGCGCTTTGCTTTTGCTATTGATGTCTCAACATTAACAGTTACAAGCTGCTACAGAAAATCAATGTTCAACTTTTATTACCAGCTGCATAACGCAGAAGACCTCCCACCAGCTGGTACTTAGCAGTCAAAAGGCGGCGCGGACGGTCCGCCCGGCACGTCAGGTGTTTTCTAAGTGATATCTGCAGTAATATAAATCCTGTGTACAGCATAATGGGGATTTCAGGGGGCAGTTGAGGGACTAAGAGCTTAGGGGTACAGCATAGGAAAGTATAGCTCGCCAAACAAATTAGCACACGCTTGCAAATATCAATGTCTGCACCTGAACAGAGATTTGAAAGTGTGAATGTATGACAGGGAGGGAAGTTTTTTTTATTGAAAAACTACAATAAAATACACTTTTATTGAATCTCTTTGAACACTGCCGTCAACACACCTTCAGTTCTCCGCCACAAAAACAACTCATATAGTATACCTTAGTGTCATCAAGCTAAAATGACGATCGATCTCTTCAACCACCACCACCGACTATCCATCCATCCAACGTGGATGTGTGTGGGCTGTAACCCAGGTAGCGTGGATCTAGAGCGGCTGAGGCCTCTCAAACATTTATGAGGAGCTAGCGAGCAGTGGTACGGCAGCCCTTCTGGGACAAACAGCCCCCGGTCCTGTACTCTCAGTCCCGATCAATGGAACTCAAGTTCATTACACACACTTTTCAGCCGAACGGCAGCAACATTTTCCCTCCCCCCTCCTCCCCTGATCGTCGAGCAGCCCACCACTGGGGCTGCATTACACTTGCTTGTTTACGTGACTGCGTGTAAAGGGGAAGACGGGGGCAGGGAGTGTGTACCGGTGTGCACATGTGTGTGTGTGTGTGTGTGTGTGTGTGTGTGTGTGTGTGTGTGTGTGTGTGTGTGTGAGAACAGGAGCTGTTCCCAGCGGCCAGAGCTTGAGGTTATCATTATGTACCTGTCGCTGCAATGCTAATGCATTCTCAGTGGCCACAGTTTGGGTCCCAGCGCTGTGCTAGCTGGGTTGATATTCCTCTCCAATTAGATGCTGAGGGATGTCTGTTTGGGGTAGGAAGGACTCACATTAGTTGAAGAAAACACTCAGACTACAAATTGTGCATACATTGGAAAATCCCATTCTTGATTTGAATGATTTGACTGGAGACCATCTACTCGCTGGTGGTGATTTCACGTGATCTATTCAGTTTAGGGGACTTTTTTTTTACTGCACACTTAAACCTGTTTTTGAACTGTAAACTACATGACTGCAATGTGATGAAACACATCAATGCTGATGTTGCTATTTCTTAACAAATTTATAAAAATCAGCATTTCAAAGGCTAAAAGGGCTTTAAGCTGGCATCTACTGTTTTAAATCTGAACCTTGCAAAGCTAATGCTGACATAGAGTCAACTGATTGGGACTCATCGATGTCATTCAATTTCTTAACAGAGGCCATGGGATGTCACGGAGAAACTCCTGCCCCACACATCTACTCTGAGGACTGTGTCTATGTGTGTATGGCAGCAGGGGGGGAAAAAACCTGCCACAATCATGCACCTATTGATCAGATCGCCTGCCTCGACCTTACCTAAACATTACATACAAACAGCAGCAAAGAGTTACACAACCCTCCACACAGCTCTATCATTCTGTCTCGGTTGCTCTCGGAAGCCCTCACTGACACTGACATACACACCAGAGGTGGAAAGAATACTAGAATATTGTACTCAAGTAAAAGTACTGTTACTTTAAATATATATTACTCAAATAAGAGTAAAAACACTTGTCAAAAATATCTATATGTAAAAGTTAACAGTTAACACTCTGATAAACGTTACTTTGTTGCATTTTTAAAAAAAAAGAGGGGGCTATAATTACATATTATAAGACTTTTAAATTAAAGAACATCTTTAGTCAGCAAAATAGGTCGAATGAATCTCAATTTATACACAGGTGTTGCAAAAACAGCAAAAATAACCCCTCAGAGGGGCACTTTGCAGTCCGTGCATAAATAGCCTACAACTGATTATCAATTATGAATATGCAGGATTTGATCAGAAACAAAAGTCAGATAATCATACCAAAATGATGGACAATACATAAAACGAGCTATGGACACAACAGCGCCTGAAACGTCCTTTAGAATCAACAGTAGAATAAAACACCACCAAAGCAGACATCATATAAAACAAAATATCAACTCCACAGCGCTTGCAGCAACTCGTACACACATATTGCAATAAAGGAGAGACTGTGTCGTTGTTACGCACTGCGAAGGGCGTGTTGGCATGTTGGCATTTGGCATGTTAGCCAGAGCCAGCGTGCTCCTACTGTTCAGGTCACAGACATCGTGGTGTGTCACTCAACCAAGTGGTGCGTTTAATCAGTAATTAGAAGATAGATGCAAAATTCATGCTAACTATGCTGAGGTACAATAATTGTAAAACACCCCATAGGGATCCTTAATTGGATTGTGCTTGGAGTGCGCCCCGGCCCGTGAACGCAACATGTATCATTTCCGGAGTGCAGAGCGTCTCCTCTCTCTCATGTGACTTTTGTTTTTACTCTGTAACAGATGCGACGCGAAATGTATGGAAGTACAATATTTTTAATGAATAGTAGGCTACTTTCGTAAAAGTAAAATTACCAATTTAAAAATAATTACTCAAAGAAGTAGAAGTACACAAAATAATGACTTTTTTGCTGTAACGTGAGTAAGTGTATTTTGTTTACTTTCATCCCCTGACAAACACATATATATATATATATATATATATATATATATATATATATATATATATTAATAGGCTTAAGACAGTCTTTAAGCGTATCACAGGTCAAATGTTCAAAAAATAAAATATGCAATCAGATGGACCTCCAGCTTTACACACACACTTTGTCAATCATTTGTTAAGTTGTAAATGTGAATGGCTTCACTCCGTCAATCAGTAGGAGCAACAGAGTTAGTGCTGCGACTGTCGTTTCCGCAGCAAAGACACATCTTTATGAAAAAGCATTTATGGCCCCTATAGTTCATGATGTGTCGTTAGTGTTACTCATTGGACAATCATTACTACAGTAATGTAAAAGACAAAGGAATGAAATAAACTCAGAGGTGTAGCCTACTGGTTGAGCAGAATAAAAAGGAAGACACACAAACTTATATGAAAAGACTTAATGCCCATTCAGAATACTACTGTAAATCAAATTCCTCCCTTTCTATTTTAAAAAATGTTCTTGTTTTTAGAATGAAACTTTCCATTTCCACTGACATGCTGACTGACTTTACCCTTGCAAACTTGTGAGCCTAGACATGAAAAAAAAAAAAGACCGCTGACGATTACAGTAGAAGTAAAAATAATCCTCTACATTCACCTACCGCCCTGATATCACAAATGGAGCTCACTGGCATCACAGAAATGTCTGGCATATTGGTTGTCAGCTATTGTGTTCCTGTTTGAATGTGTATGGTGCAGAGGCATGTGTTTAAACTGGTGGTGGTAAACTATACGGTGGTCAGGTGGCTGCTATACGATTATACACCCTCTTCCCTTTGCTCTTTGAGCTTCTGTGTATGCGTGCTTGTCTTTGGACAATGTGGTTACGAGATACTTCTGGCAGGGCAGAGAACAGCAGAGCTTTAAGGTGATGTGTATGTGCATGCTGTGGCATGTGTGCACGTGTAACCAGAGACAGTGATTAAATGTTTTAAAGCACAGATGATCCAACAGGTGCTCTCTCTCTCTCTCTCTCTCTCTCTCTCTCTCTCTCTCTCTCTCTCTCTCTCTCTCTCTCTCTCGCTCTCTCTCTCTCTCTCTCTCTCTCTCTCTCTCTCTCTCTCTACTTTGAGCCCCCACCCTGAACCATCGCAGCTCCTTTCTTGTCTCTTCATTCTTGTGCTGAAGGATATTTTAAGCAACAAAGCCCTGTGAGTCTACTGTACACACACCGAGACATACATGTTAAGCACAGCTAATCCTTGTATTGCATTATAAAAACCGGAAAAACTTTAGAGCTGCTTGCAAGTGTTGGAAATAAGGGTCAGGGAGCCAACACATGTTGAAACACAAGCACTTCTTTACACACACACACACACACACACACATCATCAG
Source organism: Anarhichas minor (assembly GCF_050575085.1). Lineage (NCBI taxonomy): Eukaryota > Metazoa > Chordata > Actinopteri > Perciformes > Anarhichadidae > Anarhichas > Anarhichas minor. Next base: position 11,077,253 of record NW_027466456.1, read on the forward strand.
AATAAAATGTTGTGTAATGAAAAGGAATATTCCTGGGCACTGCCAGACATTTGTCATGCCAGCTCTTGGATGTATTCAGACAATAAAGTTGTACTTCAGTGCCACCTGGCATAGCTACTGTTGGCATGACACTGTAAGCCTGTACATTCGTACAGTGCTCATGTGATGACTGACACATGGAAACTCAACAACTTTACAACTGCCCACAAACAAAGATCTGATCAAATAGAATGATTCTTCTTTTTCCTCTTCTTCTGCTTCTTCTTCTTCTTCTTCTTCTTCTTCTTCTTCTTCTTCTTCTTCTTCTTCTTCTTCTTCTTCTTCTTCTTCTTCTTCTTCTTCTTCTTCTTCTGTGCCTGCTTCTTCTTCTTCTTCAGATTGGGCGCAGATTGGTAAAAAAAAACTTCAATCCTTAGGGAATTTAAACATCCAGGATCTTATCTAGTTATTTCTCTTGTTCAGTTTTTTTTTCTTTTCATTTTTTGTACTTTTGCAGTTAGAAATTGCGCCAAACACACACCCAACAAACACCACTTCACACCTTTGTATCTTTGTGGTTTATCCCCAAATTACTCATTTCCTCTAATTCCCTTGTAATGTGTATTTGAAAGTCTTTACATTTTGCACAGAAGAAACCCCAGTCCTCCAAATCAACTCTAGCTTTGAGAGGCAGTGTGCAAACATGCCATCTTACATTAGCCCCGAGGTGGAGGACAGAACGGACACCGCCATCCAATACATTCGAATAAATTAAACCCCAATTTGCACTTAAGTTGACTCCACTTGCCACATGACAAGGGAAGGAAATCACACAGAGAAGTAAAAAGAAGGTGTGGAAAACATGCTGCACACTCTTTAGTCCGCACTCTACCTGCTGGCTTCCATCATCAAACAAGAACGAGGCAAAAGAGGAGGGAGAGAGTGGGGTAGATTTAAAACGAGAGAGTGCAGGAGAGGAGAGGAAGGAGTGAGAGGGAGAGGGGGAAAAATGGCGCTATGGATTAACTGTCCTTCATGCTGAAAATATACATCCCCAGGCGCTTGGCACTGAATTATTAATTCAAATTTGTCAGAGAAAGAATGAGAGAAATCTATTGACGGGGAGACGGGCCCTTTAATGGTCTCATTAAAGGGGAGGCTTCCCACACGAGGCACCTTCTGTACTGCTGCAGGAGTTTTCGGGGCGATGGAGGGTTGGAGGGGGGTACTTGACCCCCCAATGATTTTCTGTCACTTTATCATAAACAAGAAAGGTTGACATGCCCCTCCACTCCCCAACGCTTTCCCTCCACCACCAAACAAACCCTGTGTGTAATTAGCCAAGGGGTGCAAAAGTGCACTGAATGTAAACGAGGTTCACACGCATGCATTGGTAGAAAGAGACAGCAACTACACACACACATTACAAGTTGCGGCTGCTTCTACTGTTGCTGACAGGTACAAATAAAGTGGGGGGTAAAGTCCAGAGGACTCTGAAGAGTCCCCACACAGGTACAGCCATATTGATTTATAATTCATTCAAATTACATGTTGTTCCATTGCACTGCTCCATTACCTCAGATTACACCAAACAGTGACTTTTCTTCTGGATCGCCAGTCAGTCAAGTGTTAGCGTCATTAGCTGCATATAGCTACGTGACTGGGAGCTGTTTTTGGTGAGGGGGGGTTAACTGTCTGTAAAATCCAGATGGCATTAGCAAGGTGAAAGAGCAGGGACCTGTGGGTGCACTGTGCCGTCCGAGGTCAGCTCATTGAAAGGCGTTTGGTTCAGCCTCCAGGGGGACTAAAGAAAGGGGCAATGAGAAACGGAGGGGTGGGGGTGGGGGACTAGAGGGACCACAGATTCATTGCTGATTCAAATCTCTTAGTATCCCTCTGGCAAATGGATTTTCATAATGCTGAGACAATGAGATTTTTTTTCTCCCCAGCAATATTATTTTCATCCCAGTGAGTCTGCAGCTTGATAACATGAACAGCAGCAAATGGGGCCAGTAGATAAAAAATATTTTAAGCCACAAAACAGAAAAATCATTGAACTCTTGACGTGTGAGAAGCTGGAACCAGAACATATTGGCTATTCTGCTTGGTAAGGGATCAACTAATCGATTAATAGACTAATTGTAGCAGCTTCTTTTTATCGATATGACAGCAAATAATTACCACCATTAAAGTAGAGTAACACATACCATCCTATGTCAAAAAGTCTGAACTATCCCTTTAATACATATTCCCACTGATATTATCCTCCCTGGCTGTGCCCATCTGTTGAAGGCCTTTAAGTCCATAATACCACAGCTACACAGAGGACCAACTGATACAGGATGTACATTTGTTTTCCCGTTCACCTCAGGATAAACCCCCAGTATCTTCCAGCCAGCATAGTCAATGAGGTAAGCTTGTCTCCTTCCTGCTCGGAGCGCCTTTTCTCTTGTTTATTTTATGGGACCTAAGGCACTTTTCCTTTCCTCTCAATATCTCTCGACCTCTCTCCATCGCCCCGCCGAGCCCGCCGACCCGTCCTTGGGCGACAGGACTGAACCGGCCACTACCTGTGTAGCTTAACAACAATAGCAATGTTGTCGGAGGAGGTTAAGATTTGACTTAATGTATCCCCAACTGGACCGTTCCTGCGTAATTCTCTTTCATAGCCGCATGGCGTTTGGTCCCCCTGAGGGAGGGGTTGATGAGTCGGAGAGCAAATTGAGCCTTCATGCTTTATTCTAACACGCTGACAATAGTTCGTCCCCATTGGTGGCCACAGGTTTCCAGGAACTGTGAAACAGTTGATATTATGTATTGTTAGCGCAGAGGATATTTGGCCTCTGGACACTGGGCTCTATGTTAGCTTGAGGGCATGTAGCTACAGTATATCACTCTATGCTGGTGAAACAAAGGGTCACTTTTCAAGATGAAGGGTCACTGTTCGTGGCTTAGTGAGGCCTTTGTTAAATGATTAAACCGTTAATGAGTGCAAAGGATACTTCCTGAGATCCTTTCACTTCATTAGATACTGAAGAAAAGAAATGTCCTAATTAACTATGGCCAATGGTTGCTCTGTAGGCTCAGATAAAACTGTCCACCAAGGTATATGTTGGGTATGTTGTTACAATATATATAATGATGTGGAGAAGCAATAACCAGAATGCAAAATATGCTGATATTACATTTAACCCCACTTCACAATAACATTAAATACATTCTTGTCACATGGAAAAAAGTCTAAAAATAATAATTAAAAACAATGTGGATCAGGTGTTTCAATGTAAATCCAAGCCTAACCCTTTATTATAGCTCTAGGGCACCTATATGCCAGTATGACTGGTCGAACAGCATCTAAAACCTCTATCCCCCACGTCAGAGTAAGGGGGCTGTGTCCGACAATTTCTGATAATGACAACCCACTTCACATCATGATTGGCCTAGTGAGCAGAGGTGAGAACTTTTCTCTCTACCTCTAGCTCTTTCTTCATTATTTACACAACTATTTCTGTCACTTTGTCAAACGTGCGAATGAGTGAAGCTCTATGAATGTCTGTCGGGAGAGACTGTCAGAGAGTGTGCACCATTATCCCCCATATCTAAGTGATTATCGCGTCTCGCTTCTGTCAATGACAGCTGGCTTTTTAACCCCGCATCTACAAACAGTCATGTTTTGCAGCATGTAGCTGCATGTATCATTGTTATTAGAGATCAACATTCAGCTGATATATCCTGTGATAGGATGATCACTGCATGATGCTAGTTATCCTTTTAGCCTTTGTATCAGTCTCAAAAAACAACCGTTTAATGTTAAGGAGCAATCGACATCAGTTTACCCTCCCCTGTCTTTTTATTCGCCTCTAATGTGGAGGCGTTGTATCTGACAAAAGGGAATTCCCCAAATGGGACTTGGAGGAAAACAAGGAAGCTGAGATCTCCGGGGAGAAGGGAAACTTGTTTGCTGCCAAGCGTAGATAGATGAGGGAAGCAGAGTCTCCTGTAGAGGAAAAAAACAGACACACACTTCCACGTGAAATGCTGTCAGTGGAGTATTGATGCAAGCTGCTGTGTGTGTATGTGTGTGTGTGTGTGTGTGTGTGTGTAGCTGTTAGTGAGAGTTTGCGTACTTCATGACTTTATTGTGTTGTGTATTGTGGTTTGAGGGTAAAATGGGGATAAAGGAGGTTGCTTTTCTCTGATACAAAGCCCAGCAGATTATAGCCTAAGTGATACCGTTAACCATGCGGCCATTGCCCCTTGCCCCGTGAACCTTATTTGCTTTGATTGCCCTTGCTGCCCTCTTTTTTAACACCACACTCATACACACTCACACAGCCGAATTCTCCAAGTGAACACGCAGCTCTACATGTAGCTTATTGTTGGCAGTCTTTAGTCCTCACTTTTTCCGGTCAACCCACCCAGGGTTATCATAGGTTATTGGGTTCTGTTCTTTCAACGCCCCTGTCTCTGATTGGACCCGAGCTGTCAGGCAGATTAATAATGGATAAAGTAGCAGTTGACAATGCTGACTTGATAACAATCCAGTAGGGTGCAATAAAGAGGACTTAGCCTGGACATGGGTTCAACTCCTCGTTCTTTGAGGCACCGCTGCCGTAGTAAAAGGTGCTTCAGCTTTGATCGTTTTGGCTCGTATACGCGCCTGTGAAAGTCCCTATTGGAAGAGCAGGAGCCTCCAATTCCCGCCTTTACAGGAAGTGACCAGTATGTCTTCTACTCGCGTTTAATTGGCCAAGTTTACTGACAGCACTTGACTCAATAACTGTTTATGACCCAAGAGTTTTATGTGTTGTTTTTGGACAAGGCAGGAAACATATGTTGTGAAGTTTGAAAGGCATAGTGACTTGGCAGCATGTGACTGAGGTTTATTGATTGGGGCACTAAAAGTGTACTTTGAGAGACCATGGTGTTATTTTGCAATGTATAACATGACGGCAAGATGACATGACTGAAAACAGGTGATAGTGTGACGAGGAAATAGCATGATGGAAAAAAGAGGTGTGGAGGTAGTAAAAGGTATGTCTGACATGTCAGGTGAATGCCTTATACCACATGAGTTTTGTCTTTATTCATAAAACATGACTTTACCCTAACTGCAACACATTTTTGTCTTCACAAAAGGTGTTTTATGTGATTAAATCTAAGCAAATAGAGTTTAACTCCAAATGTAGAAAAGGATCATTTATGTGCACAACACATAATCAGCCCTTTCTGATCTTTTTCGCCCCTCTTGTTATTACAATTTGGCTGAAGTGTCAGGTCTTAACCTTCTAGTATCTTTTACCAGGCTGTCATACTGCACAGTGCAGTATGCTTTAGCTTCTTAAAGCCATAAACAAAGTGATGCATGTTTGCCTGAACTTTGACACCAAGTGATGTTTTTTTATTTAATTTTTTGCACACCACAGTGTCCAGTCTGTGAGGCATCAGTGAGATCATAGTGTAGTAATGGAGCGAGTATTTGCATGAGTGAATGTGCAGTGTGTCTCAATGTTGTATGTGTCCCTGGAGCAGGTGGATTGCAAGGGGCTGTGAAAGAGTGTAAAAGCACATGCGGACACACACACACACACACACACACACACGCGCACTCACAGCACAGAGCAAATCTTGTCTAATTAAAAAGCACAGCAGTGATTTCAGGGGCTCTGTGATAGAATGGATGTGTGTATGTGTGTGTGTGTGTGTGTGTGTGTGTGTAGGTCGTTGGCTTCAGCATGATCGCCCGTCAAAAGAAACAATGTATTCTGCGGGACCTCAGGGTTTCCATTTGAGTATTCAGACACGGCGCTGCAACGAGCTGTGGCTGTTTTATGTGAAAAAAAGTTGATAATTAGTCCCACAGTGACTGAACAATGAGATGGAGAGCGAAAGAGAGAGAGAGAGAGAGGGGGGGGGCGCTTAGCACACTTAATGCTCCGACCTGACACTGTCTGGGAATCATTGATCAATTGTTTTTTTGCCCCTAACCCTTTTCTCTCCTTCATCACCCCTCTCCTGCCTTTGAATGATCAGTAAATTACAATCAAACCACTTGTCTGATGTGATTAGCAACAAAATTAAGCAACATTTCTCATCAACCTCAGTGTTTTTTATTTATCTTTTGTCTGGCTTTGCAAACGGGACTAGGTATCGAACTCTTGTCATTTGTGCTTTTTCTTTCTTTTTCAGAAGGCCTCTTTTTTTCTCAAAAGGGACTCTGGTAATAATTAGCAATTAAAATGCTGTCTTTTTGCCTCACTTTCCACTAATTAGCTTGACAGAGATGTTGGGTACAAATTGTCTGTAGTCCCCCCCCCCCCCTCAAACAGCCACACATACACCCATCAAACTCTCCTCCACATGGGTACACACACTCATGTGCTACACACACAAACACAGTCAAAATCTTTCTGAGAAACCATGGCAACACCTCATATGTTTTTTTGCTGTGATCTGGGCTCACCTTGTCATGTTGCTGCTATCAGATTACATTACAAATTTTTACTTTTACTTTTATTTTAGATGAAATAATTACCATGCCTACAAAGTAAATTTGTAAAAGTATGCCGTTATAATCAATTTTCTGACTTTTTGTTTGCCGTTGCATTTGAAGGTTTTTCCCTTTAATTTCTTACCATCAATCAGTGGTTCGACAGCATGGCTGTCAACAAAACTATCATCTTTTTATGGCAGAAATGATCCCTCATGTATTCCAAAAACTACCAGGGCTGTAACTGAGGACACTGAGGTCATGTCTTCTGGGGTTTTTTTCTGGGAATTTGGGGGTTTAGACAATAAGGAGTTGTATGTTCTACAATTAAAAACTTAACACGTGATGGGGATTTTGTGTGTTGATTCCAGGTTTAGACTCAAATTACTATGCTTTGAGACGGTATTTCGGGAAAGTTAATGATAGAACAAATCTGAATGAAGTTGAAAAATAAGGGGTGAGGGGAGGTGCAGTGGAGGGTTGTGAACTCTTCTGAAATCAGCAAAATGCATAAACACGTTCTCCACATTTTTAAATGACTTTTTTGAGAAACTCAGAAACTTTTATTTCCATGTCTTTGCTATATTTTGTTTATTGTGCAGATAAGAACAAGTGCATTATTTTTCTTGTTGACCTGCGTAGGACGTCTGTGTGTTAAAGCCTAAAGCCCTCAGTCTACTGGGTTAGCTTATGTAAGGCTTTATCAATGGTTCTCGGAGGTGTTGGTAACGTGAAAGCCGGTTCAGGAGTCTGATAGGGGGTCAGACAGCTGAGTGGCAGCAGGAAAAAGCACATGCCATGTTTGTTTGGAGCCTTCTTTGTCACCGGCCGCACCCCCTCCCCCTTTTCCTGCCCTTCTCTTGGCCTTATTTAGCCCCCTCCGTGTCACCCAGAGGTCACGGTGATCACATGCTACACGCCAGCTCACACATACACAGACAACACAGGAACAAACAGACACACTCACACACACACACACTCACATACATATTGTAATAGCATGGTAGAGTGCATCATAGATGGAAGTGCCTTCAAGGACCTGCTTCTCATTCTCTAGACCTCATTAGCTGCTGATTTATCTCCCCCTCCTTCCTCCTAATGCTCTGGGTGGGTGGATGGAGTGTGTGTGTGAGTGTGGGAAGGGGGTACCGTGTGAGAAAAATGATGTGTATTTCCATGGATTAGTGTCTGTGTATGCGTGTGTGTCTGAGAGAAAGGCAGACCTTTAGCGTTAAAGATGGTATATTTTAGTGAGGGTTGGTGTGAATGTGTTGGTCCGGAGGTGTCAACTAGACACAGGGACTCTGTCATTCCACATTAGCCTACTGTGAGCACACTCAACCTGGGGTCAAACAGATTAATAAAATATCACACACACATACACACACAGAGCTACTATCTGATTAAATATTCTGCAGCACTGCGCTTCATAATCATGACAAGTACACACAGCGCTTTTGTTCGCCATTATCCATTTAGGAAATGTTTGTCTTGTCTTGCAATAATCTGTTCAAACCCCCAGTGAGCTTATTATTGTCAAGGAAAAGAGCTTATAGCTGCGTGTAAAGGTAATATGTTTGGAAAGATGCAAAATGTATTTTTAAAAAGGAATTAATAGTGAAAAAAAGACTTCCCACTATTATGAATTCCCGCGCTTTTATTGCACCCTGCTGTTTAAGTGATTACTGTTTCGCACAAGATTTATGTTTTTTAAAACAGTAAATATCTTTTTTTTTACAACACATTCTGTTTTGTTACGATATAAAAGACGAGGTGAAGACATTAGGTTAAGGAGCAGCTCTGGTACTAATATGACTATAACTCTGCCCTACATAATTCATTGACTCCTGGGGAATAAATCTCTTGGGTGGAGGACCATTTTTTTTGCCTTTACCTGATTCCCTCCACATCGCCGTCTCAAGAGATGATTCACAGGGGAAAAAAAGTGGACGGAGGGATATTTCGTCATGCGGTTCATTTTGAAGTCCTTTTTAAAATAAAAAAACCAAACATGTCACATTGTAGCAGTGTCCCCTGAGAATACTAATTATTTCAACCTTTTTCTGAAACATTATGACCCATGTATTTGTCTCCATGAGGATACTGTGACACTATAAAACTGTCTTGAGTTATAGTTTCTGCCAAAAAGAACATGAGACATGAAGGCAGCAGATGTTAAAAAGTTTGCTAGTATACCTTGCCGAAATATAGGACTGGATATGCGCACAATCTAACCATGATTGGATTCTATTGTTGTTGCCTTTTGAAACTCAATCAGCTGTTGTGTGAGACACGATGGTTTGTAATTCTTGGCCATTATGTCTATGTTTAGGCTCTGTTATTATTTTTAAATTTCTTTATCCTTATACTTCTCAACAGCACTTACAGAGATTGCTTAAAGGTCATCTTATCTAACCTCTTGCTTTGCTTGCTCCCGTAGATGTGAAGAACCTGGAGAACTTCCACCTGGTAGAAAGTGTCCAGGAGCAGGTCAACGCAGCGCTGCTGGACTACGTCATGTGTAACTACCCGCAGCAAACAGACAAGTTTGGCCAGCTGCTCCTCCGGCTGCCAGAGATCCGAGCCATCAGCCTGCAGGCCGAAGAATACCTTTACTACAAACACCTGAACGGCGATGTGCCCTGCAACAACCTGCTCATTGAAATGCTTCACGCCAAGAGAGCTTAGGAGGGGACTGCGCTGCCCATAATGCAGCTGAGCAGACATCCTGAAAGTTGTGTTGCAGCCCAAAAACTCCTAATGACTAAACGCCCGGCTCAGATTTGACTGAGTGATGACCTGGTGGATGGAGAGCAGAGAGTGTTAGCAACTCTTGTCTGCATTAAGCTCATTTTGATCTTTAAGTTACAACTTGGAGTACGGATCTGGACAAACACATGCGTAGAGACAGATCATATGCACACACATACAGCATATGGATCCCTTCATTAAAAAAAAAAAAAAAAAAAAAAAAAAAAGTCTGAAAGAACAGCTACATCTCCTCAACCACACAGAAAAAGACAATACTGAAAGGAAAAAAGAAAAAACAAACACTTGAAACAAACACTGCATTTGGCACAAGATGGGATCTAATCGTCTGTACGAGCACAGACTATCAAGACTGGCGGGCTGCAACTTAAAGAATTAACAACCCTTGAGTGTTTTAGAGCTGGTGACATTGTGAGAGGCTTTTTGTGCTGAGAAAGGAAACTGAGTAACCCGGGCCATCTTTCAGACAGCTTTGAGACTACAGTGGTGGCTTATTCTGGTCGACGATCCTCCAGTGTGCTCTCTCACTGAAACCGGCTTTTAGCTTCCGTTGGTACTGTGAAGACAAACGGAAAAGCAGTCAACCAGGCCGGGGACTCTCACCTACCGTCACATCTGTTCCTTGAACTCACATAAGACGCCCGCCACGGCAGCTCAATCTGATTTAGAAGGGTGAATCGACGGTTTCAAAATAAACGATCCAAAAGAGGAAGATTCTTTAATGAACAAAATGATAAATAGGCCGATAAGAAGAAAAATACTAAGATGTTTGTTTTTTTCTCATGAAATGGTAGTCATTTGCTCCTCATGGTCACCTTGTGGTTCCCCTTTCTTATTCCACCACCCCGAATCATCTTAAACTATGTACCTCAGAAAGACCAGTGTTAAATAAATTCAATTAAAAATGTCAGCTGAAACAACTGTATTTATAGCCCTTTTCCTGCAAAAACAAAAACAAACCCTCCTGTTTTATTATTTCAAACAAAGTGTGATTCTGGAGACGGAGAAGGATCGACCCTGCCTTTGTCCGGAAAGACCAAAGCTTGCTGCAGAACAGAAGAAGTAAATTACAAAAACCTTAATAATCAGTATTATAAGAGAAAAAAAAAAGAAGATTTTTGATGTCACAGTTATGTGAGTCTTGCCTTATTTCATTACCATGCTAGATAACCGTGCAGATGTGAATGAAAATATGTACAAATATATATATAAAGTATTAATGTTGTAAAAATAAAAAAAAGAATAATTCAACAGGTGTTTACATTAATATGGTCATATGGGAGAGAACTGTGATGAATAAGCATAAATTGCAAAGCAATGATTTCCTAAAAAATGAAAACAACGAAATGAAAAAAAGATCCCTCTGGTTTGCTTTGGTGTGTGTACAGTGTTTTATTTTTTATTTGTTTTTAGCAGTACTTAAATTATGTCGTGAGACACTAAAATCAAAAAGGAATCACACTTAAAATATTAATTTCTATCTGTGTCCGCTGGCATTCAAACATTTGTTTCTTAAGCATTGCTGTATAAGGATTCCGTTTCACTTTCAACCTTTTTTGTAGACTTTTCTTTTTTCATTTACAGTGCTTTGACCTTTTTTTTATGTACAGTATGTCACTGGTTACGCTTATTAATGAAGATAATTTATTGCTTCTCTGGGTTTCCATCTTTGTGTTACATGACGTGAGGTGTCCGCACCAGAATAAATTTGTTTACTGTAGCATGTTCTTGTTTTGTTTCCACACGTAGTTCAGTGATGCAGGTCTGGAGCAAAATAATGGGCTTTCAAAAAAAGGAAGAAAAAAAAAATAATCACGGCAATTTCTTTGTCTTTTAAATGTTTATGCAAGTCAGTACATTGAAGAGAGTATTGTATTTAAGCAAGTATGTGTGAAAGATGTTTGTGCCACATCAGTTTTTCTTTTTAACCTGATCATCATCATCATTGTTCTTTCCGGTTTGCTCTTATACCAAAGACTGCATCTTTTCCTCTGTGAGCTGTGACTTCTAGTATTGCGTCCAAAATGAACAAAAACTGACTCGTTTTATTTTAATTCTTCTTAAAAAGTGCCACCCTAAATTATTTTCATGTGGAGTTTTTCACATGTACTGTAGTTGTTGTTACTGTTTTTGTTTTCAAAATGTCCCAACACTTGCCTCCCAGCAACAACCTGTGGTGTTTATTTGTTTACCTGTCAGCATTTGTCAATTACTGTAAGTCATAGAACGATCAAAAGTCTTTCAATGGCATGTTTAATGTACAGAAAAAAATCCCTTAAAACCCCATTTCAAGAAGCAGTTCCTGAGCTCCATTTTCTGACACTCTCATTAACTGTGTCTATATCGATCAGACAATCTTTTATCACCCACTTTTTCAAATTCTCTGTTCAGTTTCTGCAGCTGCCTTGGACTTCCTATAACATACAGGTGAACTCTGTACCCCACACAGGCCATACAGTCATGCACATTAATATAGTGCATGACTTCATGCAGAAATCCCATTTTTTACTGCATGGTTTATGAAACTGCTGCAGTCCGGCTCCAATCCCCCGACAGGAGCTTGTCTTGAGATGAAGTTTCGTAAAAGTTTGGAGAAACAGATTTCTGTCACTTCAGCTGTCAGAAGTTAAAGGGAATGGTGTGAAATTCAACTGTTTGCTTTACAACCTGTAGCTTAGGAGTAACTGCCTGCACAGACTTGTATACAGGATAAATACTTTACTAAGGACTTAAACAATGACTACCTTTGTGCATTCACATGCTCATGTATGCTGTCACATGTCACACATGGATACACAAAGGATCAAAATGCTATTTTCCTCCCGCTTGTCATGACTTTGCCCCTCCTGCTGACATTCTAGTTGCCCCTTATCACTGCCCCTGTCATGGGGAGTGTCTCTCTGAGGCTAAATGAATTTTTCCTCACACTTCAATAAATAATTATTATGCTTATAACACCAGAATCTCGCTTCCTGCACACACTAACTCTGTCCAGTTCCATTATATGTTTTTTTTTGTGGGGAAAAAATGAAAAGCTATTCCAACATCCCTTGAATAGCATTTTAGTAAAACATACAGGAATGAGATCAAATGAGGAATCAGTTGTTCTGCTTAAGCTCTTTGTCCCATGCATTTCTGGCCTTTATTGATAGTTTGACAGTGGAGTGACAGTAAACCAGTGGAGAGAAAGGGGGAGGGGGGGGGGGGGGGGGCGTGTGGTAAAAGTGTCCACCTGAATCCAATATCACACTAATGGGTCACATATACGCTCCATCACTTAGTTCATGTAACAGACTGCAGTACTGCCGCACACTTTAACAATTTGGCAATTTAAAATACCGTAATGCTTTCACAAGCAAACGTACAGCAAGTGAAGCCATGAAAGGGAATATACCACGAAAAACATACAAACAAACCAAATAAAAACAAACAAACTTTAGTGAAACCTTAGAAAATTAAGTTAATCATAATTGAGCATTTAGCTTTCATTAACATGCACTGTATCTTAAAATAAAGGCAAAGTTGAAAGAAGAACGAGTCCCTTCCTAGATATCTGAAAATAAGGTATGCAACACTGCATCTCCACAGTGATCGTAGCTGAACCTTTGTTGAAGAAAAGGGAGGAATAATACAAAGAAACAAATGTCACCAACTCCGATTTCACAAAAAAAGAAGAAAAAAAAATAGAATCACAATATGAAACTACAATCACCGTCGACATCCAGGTCAGTCAACGTGGACGAGGCCACAGCTTTTGTGAGGCGCAGGGCTGCGAGGGAAACAGGAAGCTGTAAACTCCAGCTCCATGGGAACATGAAGACTACAACCAGCCGGCAAGGCATCCGCCTCTGAGGGAGGAGGCTCCTGGATGGGAGACAGGGATTGGTAAGCGGGGAGTGTCAAGTCAAATTAGGAAAACAATATCTGTTTACACTGTAATAACAGTAAAGACTGAGGCCATACAATTCACTGGTAGATTTAGGAGAGGACGGGAACATTTTCCACTTTGTTTTAGGAGAAAGTTGAATTACAGAATACAGTATTCTTAGTTATCGTATCTTTAAGGTTTTGTAAAAGCACATTTTGTCATTGAATTTGGCCACTAGTCCAAACGTTCCGTATATAAAATACTGCCCCTGTGGTTGAATGACACATAAATGTCTTTAAACATTGTGTCCTGCTTTTTTTTTAAACTGTAACCTTGATTTACATTTCCTTTGGCATTCAGTAAGATTATTTTCTATCCGATCAGTGTTTCTGTCGGGTATAGGGTCTTACTTCGTATGACAATGACCTTTACTGCTTGTGACTCTTTGAATCTTTTGTTTGGCTCTTGTTCTCAAACTGCCTCAGTTAGATTATATAACTAAACAAGTCTTTTTTAAATTGATGAAATAGCAAAATATTTACAACCGTATTAACCAGGGTGAAAATATTAACCTGAATTGAAGTCTTTAAGCTTGGTTTTTAACAATTTTATCTCAAAAGCAATTCAAATTTAAAGAGCAGCTCGTTTCGCCCCGTCTCAACCTTCAACAGCACAAATGTTGGCGTTAATACAAATTAGACCTCCATTATTTACTGAAACATACATCTGCTCACAAAGTCACACAAGGTTAATGAATGATCTAAAGACTTTTTTCAACAGGTAGAGTTTTGTGAAAGAATACATGCAATCCTGTGCTAAGAAATGAAGAATAATTGTCAAACTACAGCCCCACAAGGCCATTTTCCTTTGAATGATCCAACCTGCTGCTACCTCGCTCTCAATCTGATATATTCACGTCTTCTAATGTTTTGTTTGATACCCCAATACATCCATGTTGAGGTTAAAATGAACATTTTGTTCTTCTGAAATAAGCAAGGTGTTGAAAGGTTGCCTATCCTATAAGTGTAATAACACTGGGATTATAAGAGTCTCTGCAAACTCAATCTGAAAGAATCACAGTGCAGCAGAAACTGCTGAAAAGTCTCTTGTATTTGTAATAACAAACCAAACTTTTGACATCTATTCTTTTTCATTTTCTCTTCATGAAGCAAATGATACGAGGGAGTATTGGATTGCTGAGGTGTTGATGATAGTGTTCTCGTGCAGCATTAAGGATGCTGGTCACAGCCGGGCAAGAGGCCAGCTCGATCCCCGGTGCACAGCGTAGCAATCCTCACTTGGAGCTTGGCTTGCAGTGCCTGGCCTCCTGTCTGTAAATGTGTTAAACCTGCTTTCACTCGCCCTGAATTTGTATAAATAATGTATATACATTTATCCACAGACTCTAACAAGTGCAGCCTCAGGTGAAAATACTCAGAAATGCATGCTATGCGCATCCCCGAAGGTGGACATCAGCGCCAAACCGACCAACTCAAAAGATAACCACACAGAGAGCAAGAAAAAAACAAAAAAAAAACACAAATGAATAACTTGCCAAAAGCAACATAAACACACACACATACAAATGCAGTGCTGTCAGTTTCTTAGCAAGCTTTCCTTTCCGTCACACAAACAGCCTCAAGTTGTGTCTGCCAGTGTTATGTGTGAAGCTTTTAAACTCTGGAACCACATCACTCGTGTTTACCGAGATGTGCTTGTATGTTTCCCTGCGTTGTCAAAGCACAGTCAAAGAGAAAGAGATTGAGGGCACAAGAAAAAACAAAAGCATTTGGAAGTGTTCCAAGATTGAAGAAAAAGGTGCAACTGAACACGGGAATAGGCTGAATGGTATTCAGTCCAGTGGCAGGCAGGACCGGAGGCTCAGGAGGTCTGAGAAAAGCACAACCATTTTCTATGTAATGAACACCCACCCAGCGCCACACGGTGGTACATCTGGTGGAATAATCAATAAGGGTAACCTATCACATCAATCAGATTATAACGTTTGAACACAACAACACACTTACTGTAAATGCAATTAAAATTCTTCCTTATTGAGAACTTTCTACAAGCGACCACCATAAGTTTAAATAAAAAGGACTTGATTCTGCACATCTTTGTTTACTGTCATTCTACGTCATCAAGTTGAATGTAGGCTACTTTTTTTTGTATTCTCACCTCAGTATTCAGTAGCTCTGTTTTTTGTTTTTTTTATGCTAAACCAAGAAGTTCCCTCAAAATAAAAAGACCTTCCAAGCTAATTAATTGAAAATTATCGCATAAAAGCACATCACCAGAACGAGCACCGCCACTGCTGAGCCATCTTCCTATTGTTCATTATTGAGTGACTATGAGTTATTACTGGAACTGTAGTTTAGTTCTGGGAAGTTCAGACAAAGCTATTTTTAGTTACTGCCATTCATCATAAATCATTATACAAAAAAGAACATGAGAGCATTGGCAGTTATTTCGTGGTGTTGGTCCTGATTTTAAAAAAAGAAGCACTGATGTCAAATTAACTGTAACTGGCATTTTATTTAGATTGTGCCTTGTATATCACCATACTCTCTTTGTTAATGGTGGTCTGAAATTAATTGATCTCTAAAACAAAGGGAAGAAAGCATTTATTTATGAATAAAATGGTTTACTCATCCGTTTTTGAGGGGTAAAACTGGTGGAGGCTCACAAGTGAAGCTAGAAAGAAACAGCACAAATCTTCAGAGAGGCAATTAGTCAACTTTCTAATCACTTATACCAAACAGCAACTGGGGGACCCATTGTTTGGCGGCCTGACGGACAAACTTTAAAAATGTAAAGATCAAATTAATAGGCTAGCATTGTTAATGGGAACACTCACTATTGTAATGCAAAAGCCTCACTGTGGCATGCAAAGCAAATACACTAAGGTTTGGAGATGGAATGGTTCGAAGGCCGCTGCCGTTTCATTTCAAAGCATGCATTATACATCATTGTGCATAAAGAGAAAGCCTACAGCATTATGATGTTTTTTTTCCACGATGATTATCCTTTATTAGTCATTAAAAAGAGAGCGAGAGAGAGAGAAAAAATACAACTTTTAAGCACCTGAACCTCGCTGCCAGCATTCCATTAATTGCCTGCACAATGGGGAGAGCCTTTGGAGATTTTTCAATTTTAAAAAATGAGGAGCGTTCATTCAGTCGTGCTCATGTTATACCAGCACTTAAATCCTACACAGCTCACATAAAAAAGGACTCAAGGTTGCATCCGATTGAAAGCCTCCAACTACAGCCACTTCAGAAATCCATTTAGCAAGCGGGGGGTTAGAACATCTAATTCAAACAGAGTCGCCCTGTTAAAACGGTTGCGCCAATGTCTTTTAAAAACACATACAAACACACACACACACTTTCAGGCACACACTTTTCTCCTCTGTTTGTTTGGCTCCATTGTAGGGAAAGATGAACCTGGCACATACTGTCGAGAGATGACACAAAGAATTAATCTTGCCAGACCTCAGCCAAGTGGCGAAGGTGAATGCTTGACTGCACGTGAAATCTTGACCTTTGCTTCGACAGTGTCAAAAAGAGAGCTCTGCGGGAACGTCAAAGAAAGAGGAGCGTCTGTAATAACATGACAACCTTAATGTCACAATACTGTTCATCCGCTGCACAATCCCGGTAAACACTATATGTTTATCAGAAAAAAAGATGATATTTTTGGAATATGAAAAAAACAATATGAAAAAAACAATTCAATTACAGCAAGAAGTGGAGGGAAAATCTAGTAGCCACATGCAGGGCTGTGTATTAATCTGTTGATTCGATACGTATCATGACACAGTTGTTACGATTCAATATATTTCGAAATATTACGATATTTATTGCGATTTTGTCATAGTGTAAAGAACACATCGCATATGCTACATGTAAAATCTGAGCAAAAGAAAGTTGTAATGCCGTCAAAATAGTAGGATCTGCATTTAAATGGATCACAGTCCCTTCAACATCTAACATTTTAGCAATACTTTTTGTGCAATCTAAGGCCACTGTCTGCCACAAATATGTTCATGTGAACGATTAATTAAATATCGATACAGCATCTCAAAAACAGAAAATCACGATTCTCAAGTGTATTGATATTTTGTCACACCTGATGTTTCATTTGTTGAGGAACTAATGACAGATTATGCTTGATCCTGTTGTTTTTTTTTTAAGTAAAAGCCTGGAGATTTGCTTTTACTTATTGTTCAACTTTTAACACTTGAACAGTGGCCAGCAAAACCTCCACAACAGAATCTCCAGGTTTAGCTTGTAGTTTTGCTCATACCTATATAATCTATACAGTTCTGCTTCTGAAATTGCAGTTATTACTGAGGGAACATACATCACTTTTCTCATCACCTCTTCCCAGAACAGACTGCAGACTATTACACAACTGTATTAGACTGTCTTGCACTCAAAAATAAAGCTTTTTGTGACAGGTGCTTTAACAGAAAAAAGCAAGCTATTGGAAATCGGGACCCTCACATACTTTACTTGCTTCTTGATGTACTTCTCTGTAAGTTTCAATCTGTGACCTAATACCAAGTGTTTGGAACAACGAAAGTAAAAAGGTTCAGGGTCTGGGAATAGACTGAATCAGTTTCTTTGTGACAACATTGTATTCATTTTATATTACTGAAGTTTGCTACATGCCCAACCACAACCCGAACCCGAACTTAATTTTAATTCTGGTCCTATGTCTAAAGCTAAGTATAAACTCTAAATAAATGGTTAATGTTATGGAGACCAGATTTCTGTCCCCAGATGTCAGATAATTACCCACAAGTTATGCTGGGAGCAGATTTGTGTACCGACAATGTCATTAATACAGTGTAGACATACAGTACAAAGTTGTTTTTTGTGTTTTCTGTGCTGTGTTCTTCCTCCTGTGTTCATGTACTGTATTTCCCAGCCACTAAGCTCCCAACCCGTTTGCCTGCCTAATCACATCATTCCCCTCACCTCCGCTTCTCTGCCCATCTCTTCACCTGCACTTCGTACTCTCGTCGGAGTTCTGCCTCGCCCGCATCGAGCCTTGATTTAAAGTTGTTTCTCCAAGTTACTATCGCCTGTCGTCTCCTGCGTTTGATTCCACCTGCGCCACTCTTTGTTACAACTGCTCACATACAAGGATCTATTTAGCTATTCATCTGCAGAAATAAATTGAAGTGAGAGTACATGCACGTACATAATGATGCCTTTTGTGCAAACATTAACGAGCTGAGAGACATGCCCGGTGTCAAACAAAGGCAGCAAATGATTTGGCCAACACTGCTTTTACTAAAGACTGAATGCTTCAATACATCAAGGCCCTGTGAAATTTCAACCAGATGCCTGAGGAGGTGATGCACAGTATTTGAAAACACACCAATTGCAGACTGGCCTTAATGTAAGAGTTTTCAGTGGACTGTCTTTACTCCCAAACTGGCTTTAAAATCAGTGTTTGTTTGCAATCATAAGCACTTTTTGTTTTTCATAAATGTTGCAAAACAAAGAAAGAAGTACATCTGCATCATTAAACAAATACTGTATATCCTTGAATGTACTGCATTCCATACCTATGACAAAAGCAAAACATTCAGCCTCAATTAAGTGTGTGTCAATGTGTGTCTCTGGTAATGTGTGCATGTGTGTGTCCACAGATGGATGTAAGTATTTGTGCATGTGTCTCTACACATACATCTGCCGGTCTGTTGGTGAGATCAATATCAAAACCCTTCAGAGGACTGAATCAAGCAGTTAGAAACGTTCCTTTCATCTTTCCCTCCCTCCATACCTCCTTTCTTTCCTTCTCTGTGTCAGAGCGTCGCAGACAATTGCTGGCAGGCCTTCAGATGCAAACAGCTGTTCTCAGATTGTCACTGTGATGGGAAACTGATTATTTAGTCTGCTGTCCCTCCTCTGGGACAGCAACAGTTTCTGTAAGCTACTGAGGACTCTTGAGAGGCTGGGTCCTTTGCCAGAGGCAGCAATAACACTGTAATAGTGGTTCCTATAAATGAACATCACAGACTTAAACATAGCGGTGAAAAAGGAGAGTGTGAGCCCCAGGAAAGACCTTTTGGGAACATAACGTCAGCATCTGTTTGGAGCTGTGGCTTTGCCTCAGAGAGGCCAGGAGTTAAGTGTAACAGGGAAAAGACTGTCTCTCATCACCTGGAGTTCTAAGTTTGTCGAGCTGGTGTTGATCAAGCTACACCTGACAAGGCCTGGATCCGCTCCACTGAATCACTAATTTTCACCTCTATTAACTCAATAATGTTAACATTTGATTGTTGCCATCCTGTGCTTTCTGGCCTGGGAGCTAACAGGAACAATGTGTGTGTGTAAAGGCTTTGTTTTGGCTGGACCTCTGTTGTATATCATTAAAAGGCCTGGTCCTAGTTGCTGAGGCAGCTGCAACCCACACCACAAGACCATGGCCCAGTCCTAAAAGGCAGTGTATATTTGAATACCATATAACTGCCAGGTATAAAATAAGTGGGTACGGTACAGGGAGGGAGAGACAAACACTATCTGCTGGGTTAAACAATAAGAGACAGACAAAATAATGGACAATAAAGCTGGAAAATAAAATGCAATCTAATAATCTCCTGATAAGTAAAGGTTAAAAATGATGCGTTATCCATTCTGTAACTATTTTCCCACAAGATCAGAATCGGTGAAAAAATGACAGCGATAGAGAAAACAAAGAATAAAAATGTTCTGCGTCTAATCAAGGTTCTACTGACAATAACCAACAACACATTTGCAAATTTCCAAATACTACTCTAGGAAACAAAAACACATAATAGATGGAACAGCATTGTTGAATTGACCTCCAGCACCCAACGCAAGATTGACAGCAAGTGGGCAGTCTTCTGGTAGAGCTCATGTTAACTGGCATTTGACAAGTTCTCTCTCTGGGAGTGTACCAGAGCCTAACAGTGCATATCAAGCTCAGAGTCTAATGTGAGGTGAGTGATGTAAGGTGAGGTGAGGCTGTGTGAAGCCTGAGGCTGCACACCAAAGCACAGGGCAGCGATCGGATCAATACTGGCTCAGCCACGGTGGAACAAGGTTGGGGTTGTAGGCAGCAAAGACACGCTTCTATTTTGCCTTCATCATGCATTTTCTTTAGTGTTTTACTTTAAAGATAACATGTATAATCAATTACTAAGTAATTGTTAAGTATAAATTAACCAAATGATGACTGGATAGCAAAGGGGCGTAAATTGTGTGTGAGTCTGTGTGTGTGGTAGGGGGGATTCCACAATTGCTCGAACCACACCCATCTTCCTAGTCTTGCATTTCTTTTGCATCTTGCACTGTTGCGAAGCTGTCACGTCGACAAAATCTGTCCACATGACACACACACATACACAGACTGACAAAGTGAAAACAACACCAGCAACTCACTGTGATAAATGGAGGTGTATTAAAACCTGTTCTTTGCGTCACCACTAAGAATGCACGGGTCAGGGTTTTTTAATACCCACACCTACCCCGCCCATTATGGGAGCCGATCCACACCACCCAACCAGCAACAATATGCCTAAATCAACCACAAGCTGCAACTTTATGCATTATAGTAGCACAATTGTCAGGACTGAGGGCTGTGGCGCTTGCTGCGTTTGTGTGTGTGTGTGTGTGTGTGTGTGTGTGTGTGTGTGTGTGTGTGTGTGTGTGAGAGAGAGAGTGACAGAGAGAGCAGAAGAGATGTTGGACTGTTGCAGCCAAAGCTTCTGTAAGTTAGTAATAACTAACCCGATAACCCCGAACCAGTGATATTTTAGAATAAGCTTACCCGAACCCGTCAGACCTGCGGGTTGTGGATCGACCTCACATCACTCGTCACCACCTAATATGTGAACATTATTCAACCATTCAACTCTGAAACCACTTTCAATAAAGCAAAAAGAGTAAGCACACAAGTAAAGTAATAAAGCACCTGCAACCAACAGTAGAATTGTTGCCTTGTAATACCAAGCAGATGTATCTGACCAATATTTTCATCTTGTCGGTGGGAGGACAGACACACCCAGTACAGCCAAATCAGAAACAGACATCCACAACTGATATAAATGTCAGTTTGAATTTGTAAAAACTCATAAATAATGGATGCACCAAGTAGGCTGGGGAGCATCTTCAATGAGCCCAGAGTGCCGAGCACGCTTTCTCATCTCCAGACCGAGGAGCCATCTTAATGACTGTGCCCGGAGACTTGGGGGTCTCCATCAGACCCCCCCCCCCCCCCCCCCCCCACATTTCCCCCAACCAAACCATCGGACCCCCCTCGTCAAACCCGTCCATGCTCCCTCCCACCACATATCGTACAGAGGGGAACATGAGCTCTTAAATTAAACATTCACAGCAGCGGCTGCTGCCTGTTTTAGGCAAATCAGCAGAAAATGAAACACACAGGGTGCCTCAGGAAGATCCATATGTGTGCAATTGAGACGTATTTTTAGCGAGAGTGGTGGGGTCTCTTAAGTCTTGCGGAGAGCAGAAAACGCAAATAATGTCATATCTCCTTTTTTGTGTTTTGTGGATAAAAGAGGCTGCTCTCCAATGTTACCCATTTGGGATGTTGGAAGAAAGAGTGAAAGAACAGTTTATCTTTGCCAATGCATTTCTTTCCTTTCCATGCGTTGAAAGGGAGGGACAGAGGAAGATAAAGATGAGTTTGGGAATATTTCTATTAAGGGCGGAGAGAAGAAGTGAGAACGATGAAAAACTAGAGAAGTAGAGGGACAGCTATTTCGTTCAAAATAATGTCACTGGGCTCCACGGCATCCTGCATCATCAGGTCACCTCTGTGGAAGGATAAGAGTGGATGAGGTAGCGACCACTATCCCCCTCTCCTGACCTGAATTCAGACAGGCAAACAGGAAATTGCCTACAGGAAGGAAGTCATATTTTTCACAGCTGTGCCCTGGACGAGGCGACATTGTGTGCGAGCCGCATTATCAATATACGTAAGCAATTTACTCAAGATGTCTGATGTCTGCAATGAGCCATTCACTACAACACAAAACTTGTAAGAATGACAAGACAGGCAGAGTGAGGCTGGTGTTTTTGTTGTAAATGAAAACGGTGGTCATTGTCTTTTCCTGTTGCCATTAAAAAGGCCTTTTCCTGCACCAGCTACAGATAAACCTTTGTGTCCCTTTGTTTTCGTTCTTGGATGGAGATCAAAGCACCAGGTCCAGACTCGGGGCTTGGGATGCAGGGATTTACTATATGGCACTTGCATCCTACGATACTCATCACATCTGCAAGTCACAGCGATAAATCAGATTGGCAGGCTGCACAGCATTACATACAGTATATATATATATATGCTGTGGCCAAAAGGCAACAGATTTTACTTTTAAAAAAAAAAGGAGTTTTCTTTAATATTGTTAAAAGATTTTTTTTTTTAAATACAGTTGCTCTAGACGGGGTCTCAAGACTCTTCTCTCTGTTATTGATGAGATATTTCATTCATCAGTGCAATACCTTAGAGACGTACGCACAGGAACATGCACACTTTCTACACGTACAGATGAAGAGGCCTGATCAATTTCTCTGTCAGCCAAAAAGGGTGGTTAAACTGGGCTGAGAGGTGGAGGCTGTGGAGGGTGGGGGAGGCGGCCCAGGGCCCTACAGGAAGTGATTTAATGTCCAAAAAGACATGCACTTGTTTTTGCTCTGTCTCTTTCCTGTTGTGTTCTGATAGGGACTTCCTCTCCCCAGTGGGGATGGATACGGGTGTCATCCGTCCATCCATCCATCCCACCCACCCCCACCCACCCACACGGAAATGTCCGTGTGGTTCTGCTGCCACGCCATTCCTGAGAAAAAGCTCATCAAACTCTTTGGAAATCAGCGCAAATAGTGTTTATGTTACATATGTAGCTGGGCAGGCGGGGTGGACACTTTGGACAGTTAAGCGGTTTCAAAAGGTGCAATCTTAAGATCATGAAAATGACACCAACCAGAGAAGGAAAAGAGTCAAGAGGTGAGAGGCCAAGAGGAAGGAGACATACCATTCATGTTTGTAACTTCGTGCACACTGACATCCCCAACCATTTGCATCTGCGTGTGTGTGTGTGTGTGTGTGTGTGTGAGCGTATGAGCAATAACCGTGCGTGTGCACTATGTATGGGGTTTGGAGAGCCAGAGGCCTCAACCCCAGCAATGGTAACACCAGGATGATCTCTTCCTGTCTGCCTCAGTATCTCTGAGACCAACTCCCTTCCTTTCCGTTAGAACACACACAGTTACAAGCACACACACACGTTTGTGTTGCCATACTTCTGGGTATCTCCTCTTGAAGAGTCTTGATTCTCTCTCCCTCTATCCCTTAGCCTTACCCAACCCTTAACCTTGTTCTAACGCTAATGACCTCTCTTGGTTTTTTTGGACGAATAAAAATTATGAAATCCAATACAAACACTACAAACGTAACCTACTGCCAAGGTGATTTTAATGCCTTAAAGAAACAGTATCAAAAACATTTTAGGCTTTACAAAGGTAGTATTATTTTAGTATTCATTAGTTATTATGGAAATTATGGATAAACAACCAATCACGTAAATTCCAACGTTCTATGTCCACTAAGAAATCTGATTGAAACATACAGATATTCAACAATAAATACTAATGAACATTCAAAAGGATAAAAATTAAAACAAAGTGATGTTTGACAAAAAAATTCAAAATAAATAAAGAATCCAGTGATATAATTCATTACTATCCTCATCCTTACTATCATCTTTTGTTACAGTCTGTCATAGATTTGGTTAGACTAGATACAGATTGTGTGGGCGTGTAAACCAGTGACCAAAGCACCCTATATGCCACAAAGCCTATTTGCCCTCTTCTCTGTTGAGAGATTTAATGCTGACTATCACACACACACACACACACACATGCGTATGTGCGCACATATTCACCTACAGATGGAGGAAATAAGCTCAGCGCTGCCTGTGTCTGCTGAGGATGTGAGGTGCAGTGATGGCACATTAACGATAGGACCCATGACAGCAGTACGCATCGGCCTCACTGAACAAAGCATGCAGCCAGTTTCTAATTCAATGAGGATTGTTTATGTGAAACAATGGCTCTCGACCCCACTGAGGGTTAAGAAAGGGTGAGAAAGGTGAGTTTGTCAGTGGTAGCTGGCCGATGTGTTTCTGTTTTAAGCTGCGGATGATCCCGTGGGTTTGATCGGGGCGTGGATGAGAAATGTCGCTGTTGAGCGGCAACATCCGCTGTTGTTCAGGTAACTAACAAAAAGATTGACAATGAGTGGGCTGGAAGGGAAATACTGCCAGACATGCTCAGTATGGTACCATAAAGACTATTTTGAGGCAGTGACTCATATACTGCATGTTTATATTTTAGTACATAATTATTTGGGGCCATTCTTATAGAGAACATCATAACCATGTAGAAAGGAAGAGTTTGCTCAAAGTATCATTCTGAGCTCATGAGTGCTGCTTTTGACATTGTGGTAACAACGCAGTCTCACTTATCAGTGGTCCACCCATAATCAATTAGTAGACAAATAGCGAGCAGCATATACTAAACAACATGGTGGATGCATAAACTCTGCTATGAACACAAGGGATTCAGTTGTTTATTTTAAAAAAAGGGCGTTATGATATAGCGAAGACCCAAGTCTTCGCTATATCATAGATCATACCATAAGGCAAATTAATTCACCATTCAATATTTACAAATTTCAAAAAATGTTTTTTAAATACCAGATAACTCCACATTGTTGTAAAATGCAATGCTGGAGTTAAATTTGTGGAATTTTATGGAGGTAAATTCAAGGGAAAAGGGGAACACCAAATTTATAAATTAAACTCTCATTACTTTTGCTATAAGAAGGGTAGACACAATAACTGTATAATCCAATATAATTGAGTTCAGTAATATGTGACACACACTATAATAATGATGATTCTATATATGTATTTCTCCTTCATCCATGCGTAACATTAGTTATGGGGCAAAGCTATGTGGCCTATGTGTGTGTGTGTGTGAGTGAATGGTTTCACTCTGGTATTTGCATTCCTCGCAGCCCATTTGGTCTATGCTAATGGAGTCTGCTCATGCAGAGCAGCAGGTCTTAATGAAAAACCTTTGGCTGGTGATCAGTGCTATTGATCAGCCTGAGCCCCAGCTTTAAGCAGGGCTAATTGATCAATCACCACTGGTTGCTTCAGATTAATGGAACATGACTGGTGCTCCCCCCCAAGACGTACCCACCTCTCATGAAGAGGCATGAGTTAGTGTATGTGTGTGTGTGTGACGTAAACACTTGATTGTGCATATGTTTATGTGGATATTGGAGTATGTGAGAGAGCAGGAGTGGAAAAAGTACTAGATATATTCTCTGTGAAAGGCATTTTACCATAATACACCAAATCTCTTTGTAACAGAGCTCTGGAGTGGCCATAGAGATACAATATATATATATATATATATATATACTGGATATACAGGGGCCTTAATTTACTAATTTGTGTGAACAAGATGATAATTAAATTAAATCGTTCCCACGTTTTGGTTGAAGGAGAGGGGACTTTTCGTCTGGGACTTTTTGGAATGGTAACTCTTCCAGCGGCGTGACCAGATTGCAGTCAGGTGGAGCGTGCCAAACACACTTTTGGAAAAAACGAGCGCAACATGTTAATGGTATGCTGAGTGCCGTTTCTCAGCTCCGCGAACACCGTGTGTGTAAGGCCCGCCCTTCGAGAAACACAGATCAGAGGAGAGGAGAGAAACAAACGCAACCAACGGTAAATGACAGCAAAACCCAATAAAGAGTTGATGGTTTCAAAACCAAACTCCCGATGATATTTTGCCACTGCAGAAATGCAGAGTCGATCACCTCTACATCTTAGGAATCGAGAAAAGTCCACACCTCTACTCACTTGGTGCACCTGGGCACTGGGTGGGATCAGAAAGAAGGTGTTATAATAGGTGGGTTCATTAGATGCTGGACAATCATGGCTTATCACATTCATTACTTTCACCTTCTTCAATCACAGAGCTCTCCATGTCATGACGCACTGACAGTTTTGATCCCGAACAATCTCTCTCACGTCATGTTGCTCACCGCAGCCACACATGTACCTGTAGGCTATTATAAATACAAATGTGGAGCTGCAGCAAGCCAGCCTCGTTTAAAAAAAGATGGCATGCAGGTGAAAGACTGGCAGGAACAGACGATCACGAGGGAGTAATAAGCAGAGTGAGATGTTTTAAGTGATATACAATTTTCCCCCTACATGCCTGTTGATGTGCAGAAGAATCTGTGTAGCATAATGAATCAAATCGACGGTTTGATGTGCACATAAGCACGGGGATTCTTTATTTATTTTACAACAGTCTGATGCTGGTTTTACAGAATGTAACCAGCAGGTCAGCCGTGCGTAATTGCTGTTTGACAATATGCAACATTACTCCAGTTAGAGACCCCAGCGGCATGCGCTGTGCTGGCTCTATGTAGTATATACACTTATCTTGTGCGTACGAAAACCAAAACATGGGAACTGAATTCAATTGAAGCCATGAATCGCTATCTTGTGCGCACAAATGAATCAAAACACGGGAAAGATGTAATTAAATAGAGGGAACAAATTATATCTTGTGCGCACAAATTAGCAAATGTTGGCCTAAATATGTATATTATTATATAATAGCTTTTGTCGTGGGTTGTAGAGTGAGCCTGAGAGAGAAGAAGTGGGAGGGCTCTCTTCGGGTTTTTGATTAACTGATATGATGGAAATGCTGGCCACAGGTGGAGAACCATGTTTTATTGTTTGTCCAGAAATCTTTCCAGTGTGGTACGGGAGAATTTAACAGTCTGTAAAAAATAGAATATAACTTGCCTCACCTTGGTTTAAAGATCTGCTAACCTATCCAGGATAATTCGTCTGGATTTCGTTTGAGTCGCGTGCTCTAGCCTAAATGCTGTTCTAGAGAATTTTCCATATTGACAAGAATATGATACAGATATAATAGGTTTTTGACATGTAAAAATGATTAAATGCATGTGTATTTTATGTGTCTTGCTGCTGGTGCCATAGCTGACAGACATGACACCAGCAGTCCTCCTGCCAGGAAGGACTGAAGTACACAGGCCAAAACAGGAAGCCCCAACAACGCCCCCATCACTCACTCACACACACACACACACAGGCATTCATACAGTAACCCTCCCATTGAATGACTGACAGGCTGGCTGGCCAGTGGTGGCTCCATGGAGAATTTGCGTGTGTTTGGGGAGGGTGGATTGAAGGTTCCAGCTGGCCTGTCATGGGACTCCCAATCGCGTGTGAATAGTACTCAGAGGGAGCTATGGCTAGCAGGTCCAACACTGAAACACTCAGCAGGCTGGAAAGGTCAACTGGGGTGATTTCAGCATGGCAAAATCAGGAATATGTCTTATGCAACAGATCACACGAGCCTATGGATGCTTTGGAAAAGGTCTATTGAAAACTGTTACGTTTCTAATTTGGATTAAAAAAAGTGTAATAAAAAAAAAAAAATAGATTATGTTATATTATATTTTGAGAACATGGGGTTCGAAAGCAGATTCGATTGAAAGATTAAAAAAAGACATATCTTCTATAGCGTTTGGTTTTACTGTCATTGTTTCCCCCTTTGCTTCCAAATCCTAATATTTTGGAAAATGACCAAGTAAAATGACTAAGTAATGAATAAGTTCATTACTGTACATTTCCGAAACGTTAAGCACCCTAGAGTCTTTATGAACCATCCTGAGCTAAGGACAAATGACATTTTTATTTCAAACCACAACATGGTGCCACTGCATTGCTCACAGTTCAGTGATCAGGGGGCCGAAAAAGCATAATGCTTTTATTCTGATAGGATCACAATATATAAGACTGTTCACAAACAACGTAATATTTGACTTTCCCAACATTGCAGCAGGTGAAAAGCTGAAGTACATCAACTTTGCATAAGGCAACAACAACAATCTCACATAGTGAATCAAATCACTAATTAAAACGCAGCTATAAACAACCGCCACACGCCCTGAAACCTAATATTTGATTGCGACTGGACAGCACAACCTGTCAAGAGAAAGTCTCAAATGGCAACAGCAAACCAGTACTCCTGTCTGTGCTGAAACCAGAGGACCGCCCCGATAACAAACGCACACCTCCCATCATATAGTTAACCTTGACCAACTAACCAGCCACACATAAACACTCACACCCTCTTATCCTTTGACTGACTCGCACACTTTTTGGAACGAGACCACACTTCCACTCAATAACCTCTGGTGTGAACTTAATTGTGTATATTCTGGTATTGAGTTTCGGACCATGCCTGGGCCCCGTAGCGCTCAAAGAGAAACAGGCGTTGTGAACTTGACAATGAGTGAGAGAGAGATAGAGAGAGAGAGAGAGAGAGAGAGAGAGAGAGAGAGAGAGAGAGAGAGAGAGAGAGAGAGAGAGAGAGAGAGAGAGAGAGGGAGCAGGAGACACGGACCACCCAACGGCTGCGAAGAAAAACAAAGCTGGGTGGAGAGCAGAGTCAGCTTCGATCACATTGGAGGCAGGACAGTTGGACATTGTTGTGTGGTAGCAGTCCTCCAAGGGTGAAAGAGGTGGAGAGACGGAGAAAGTGGAAAGCTGAAAAAGTAATCTGATCTTTTAGTCTGTATTTAGTAGCAAAATCTGCTGTTTTGTTTTAGATAAAAGCCTCTTTAAATGTATAATAATTCTTGATTGAGACTTTTTTTTCTTCATGTGGCTGAAATGATTACCCAGTTGTGTGATCATTTCCTGTGTGATCAAGGGGGTGGATGTACACATGAGCAGTCGTCCTCAGTCTTGAACACTGCTGTTTTATATTTCAGACATTTATCCCACTTTCACTCAGAATTCTGATCTCAAGACTTCTTATTCCAGGATATAAAAAAAATAAAAAATAAAATTCCTAAATGAGAATTCGGGTCACAAAACCCCTGTTTTATGTTGTGACATTATCTGGACATAGCTGATCAAACAATTAACACTATACAAATATTAACAATTAACTACAGATGTCTATCTTTTTCCAACATTGTACACACCCTGATGAACAATTCATTTAACTACTTAATGGAGAAAGAACAACAACACTGCACTGGAGGTTTTAAGAAGTGGGCTCGTGGCTGGCTTTGAATCACTAGATCAACTGGAGAAACCTCAGAAGGTAAAGTGACCTCACCTCCTTTCAGAATAAACATGTGCCCTTTATCAAGGTACTTAACCTTTTAGTGTGTGATTCAAAAGCACAAAGGATGCTCAGTTCACTCTCTTCTAGGTAAACAAAGGCTAATACAATATGTTGTCAAATAGAATGTATAAAGTGCTCTCTCTTATAAATATAAAGGACATACATTATCAGAATTACTTTTTTTATAATGTCGGATACAAAAGACTTAAATAAAAGTAACTTAACTTAATGAGAGTAACTTGTTCAATGATATATTAAGGTGATGTTGTTCCTATGTTGACCACCAGGGGGACGAGATATGCAGAGAGTGATCAGGGAGTTTGAGTCTAGGATTTTTTTTCAGTGGAAAGACAGTCAGTCAAGCATTGGTAAGTGTATGTGTGTCTCTGTGTGTGTGTGTGTGTGTGTGTGTGTGTGTGTGTGTGTGTGTGTGTGTGTGTGTGTGTCTGTGTGTGTGTGTGTGTGTGTGTGTGTTTGTGCGTGTGTGTGTTTGATAGAGAAAGGGACATCTTCTAAGCCCTGGAAATAGTTTTGTTTTACATCAGAGATTGTTTGGAAGAACATATATATATATATATATATATATATATATATATATATACATATATATATATATATATATATATATATATATATATATATATATATATATATATATATATATATATATATATATATATATATATATATATATATATATATATATATATATATATATATATTAAAGCAATTACTTCACAAACTAAATCATGTCAATACTATTTTTTTTATTCAACAATATGAAATTTAAATGAAATAAAGATGTGGCCTATTGAAAAGAAGACTAAAAGGAGTTTTCTGAATGAGTAGTGCAGCATTTCTTTTAATTAATTACCTTTCTAATGAACACATTTCTATACGGCCACATGATTTTTGTTTTACGTTTTTTTTTATCAAGTTACTCATGCACAGCATTAAAAGTGGAGAAATGAATTGAATCAAACTGATCTGCACTAACTGAGTGAGAGGACTAACAGACCTGCTGCTGTTGAATGTGTTAACCCAACACAGCCCATGACTTCAGTCTGTTTTTGTCATATGGTCAAAGATCAAATGCTGCCGTTGACCCCCTAAACTGCCCTGTTACCCAAAGCTCAACATCCCACTAAAGTGACTGATCCCCCCTGCTGTGTGGATGTGTGTGTAAGGAGTCAGTTACCTTTCTATGCAGATGAGTGCCTTTGGAGGTTTGGCTCAAGGAATTTTCTGGTCTCTCTGGAACACAAGGAATGGACAGCTGACCTGAAGACAGACATACACACACGCACACACAACAGACGCGCGCGCGCGCGCACACACACACACACACACACACACACACACACACACACACACACACACACACACACACACACACACACACACACACACACACACACACACACACACACACACACAGTTAGGTCTGCCAACAGTGTTCAGCTCCACTGAAAAAGTATTTGAATACACACACATGCACAAGCAATAAGTCATGTTCCAATGAATAATAACATATAAAAGACTATTATTTACATATTTGAAGTCAATGAGACATGTCAGAATTGCATGCATATTTTACTACTTTAATATTTCCACTAACATTGTGGGTGTGATTTTTCTTTTTCATGTTTTGTACTGAATAATGATACAGAAGCCATCGAAAAGCAACATTCAACAGAGGCTAGATGTGGTCTTACTGGTTATTTGCCCCCAAACACGTGCACTTGAACCAGAGCATCAATTAAATGCAATAATTGCTCATATTCTTTTGTAATTTTGTCATCTAGAAATGGACCACACCACTGCAATCAGGAAAAAAGTATGAGAGGGAGGGAGGGTTTTTAGCAATTTATCTACTTTTGAGTCATTCCTCATCATTTGTCATTGAAACATTGAGTAAAAATGAAGAGTTCCCTTCCAAAATTATTTATTCAGGACCTTGAATTACATTACGCTTATTATTTAATATGGCAAAAGATGAATATAGATGGTATAAAATGGCAAAAATGGAGCAAAACTCTGTAAATAACAAAACAAAGGTATTTCAGGATGTATTTGAACCATGAGTGAAGTTAAATAGAATAAAAATGATCCAAAGATTTCTCCTGTAAGATGCATTGATTTGAACCAAGTAGAGAGGGAAACAAGACAGATTTATAAAGGATGGCCCAAAGGTGGAGAATCATAAATTGGAGCCAATTAAAGCAGAAAACGAAGGCAAGACAAGCGTGGCTAATGATTCATCAACTTCTGACATTCTTTTTACATTTCAGGCACTTAGCTGATGCTCTGATCTGGGTCGTCTTACAATGACAGAGCAGGATCTGTAAGGGTTGTTCAAGGACTCCATGTGTCCAAGGCCAGATGACTGCTGACGGACACACCAGGGTGAGTTTCAATTCTGGCTAGCTGGCTGAGTAACATTTGCACCCTAACTAGGACATTTACTGCAGCTAATCCCCGAGATATTGTTCGTCCTCCCACCTTTGCATGAGTTAGTTTCTCATGTTTCTAGGGTTAAATCACAAGGAGCATATTACTTGTAATAAAGTGAGGAAGAATAGGAGGTTTAAAACATAAGCAGCATTAAAACTGCTGACTGTAGGATGTCCTGATCTGTCACAGCTTCCTAATGTTCAATTTGCAAAGGCTTTGATTGGGTTGATTGCTTTTCCAACCAGAGGAATCACCCACAACAGCAGTGTTTCCCAAACTATTTTTCGGGGGATATCTATTAATCATGAGAGGAGCGAATTTGTGTAGATGAACGTTCCTGATCATTTTTACTGCCATTTCCACATCACATTATATTATCTTGAATGGATAAACCAGCCATTTCGAAGAGATACACGTGTTATTAAAATATGTGAACTTTATGAATGAGACAAATAAAGTCTTTATCAGGCTATTTGATTATTTTGGCAACACTAATAAAATCTCCTGCGACCCACTTGTGGGTCCCGACCCGGTCTTTGGGAATGGAACTGCGCAGACAAACATCAATTGGTTAATGATTCAGAGTTTAGGAACCATGCAAAATATGGGCCATTTTTACATGTCAGGGTGAAAAAAACTTGGTCTTTACATTATTCATGTCCACAGCAGTCCAACAATCTGTATGTTAAACCTGAAAGTTACACAGATAGATATATGGACACAATCTCAGTAGGTATATCATTGTCACAAACCCATCCGCCCCATCTGTCTGTCTACCTGCCTGTCTCTCTCCTCTCGTTCACGGCCTGTCACGACTGCTCTCCAACAGGCCTCCTGTGTCTGGATTAATCTCTCTGGTTGACTGCTGATCTGAAGGTGGGTCGGTCGCCATCCACCAACACCAAAACTAATTTCACTGTGTCACTGCATGACATCCCCGCCCACCGTCCCCACCGGCACTCACACACACGCTGCAAAATATCTTCATCTGTCTCTGTCTCATCTACATGGAAGAGGGCAGGAGGGCGGCTGACTAGTCCGAAGGACAAAGGTCAGCGCATTGAAGGAGTTCATCATTCTGAGGTGTCAGAGCCGCTCTTTAGGAGAGCAGATGAAGGGGTGAGGATGAGAGGGAGTATCAGAGAAAGAGGGGGTGTGGGGGGGCTGTTTTATATTTATCCAGTTATTGGTTTTAAGCCAAAAGTTCGTCATGGCCTACGGAGTTGTCTGGCATCCACTTTGTGCGAATCAATCATTAAACTGGGTTTCACTATCACTTGTTGTCTTTGATTGCATCTTAATTATGAGAAACTACACACATACACACATATCTCAGACTAGCTACGAATGGTCATTTGGTGGCTAAAAACACACCAGAGGGTTTATTGAAACACCAGAAGCCGGTGGTCAAACACACACACACACACACACACACTTGGTCATTCAGAAATTATCACACAATGCATCCACTACACGTCTGGCATGAGGTAAACAGCTTTTAATAGCATCAAACCCACTGCAGTTTGTTTGGTACCATCTGTCCAGTCCATTGTGTTTCTCTGTTGTGGCTCTTTGGAAGCCCATTAGGTGACAGCTGATGTATGGGCTCTTACAAAGCCCCCAGCCAGGCCCTCGGGATCCTGCCATACTGTTCTCTCCCCGTATACTATCTATTTATTCTGTTTTGTCTTGTTCTCTCGTTTGTCCCTTTTCTGCTTCACTCAGTGTTTTCCAGTGGTGCTATGTCAGTTTAGTAGCGGTAGGAGTAGGGGAACAGGAAATTGTGTTGTTCTGTGTTGAAGGGGCATGTGAAGGATCAGCGCCAAAAGTAGGGCTTATCAATTGTGTTTTTTGCGGCTAGGCTAAGGTAATTTATTTTTGCACTTTTCCACAAGCTTATGTGTTGAATGTGACTATGTTAATGCAATGACGTCACACAAATGCAGCCATTGTGTAAGTTGGTTGCTATAATACTATTGTATTCTGATCCGTAAACTGTTACCTAGTAACATAAAATACAGACGATTTTGCATTAAAAGAGTTTTCTTAAGTAGAAATGCCGGAAAGTGAAAAAGTGTTGACCACTAATTCCAGGGTTAATTCAGGACAGTCACATGATACAGTGAGTGCAATTGTAAAACAGGAAGAACATCATTTAAACTTCTACAATACCCTTACCGGCCTACATCATGCATCCTTGTACGCAAACAAAGTGTGAGCACCACTTGCACATTCCTCCGCTCAATTCAGAATGTTTTCTTGTTTACAAAAAAAAAAGTTGTGAATGTAAGGAGGTTCCTTGAGAGGTTGAGGGGTACACTGGAGTTGAGGGGTGGAGGGGGTGAAAGCTGGGTTCAGGAAGTTTTCACTCCTTTCTTCCCAGGGTGCCCCTGGCCTCTCCAACATCCAGTCAAAGGCTGAAAAAAGCCAGATGCAGGCAGGATAATCACCACCTAATAAGAGGCTATATTGAAAGCAGGCTGGCGCTCATACACTACAAGCTTGAAAGGCATGTGCACACTAATACACACTGACCACACGTACAGACGAGACATATGCACACACATAGTCAGGGCAGGTGTAATTATGGTGCGTTTATGACACACTTCAGAAAGAAGCGATCACTTGCAATCTGTACACATGTGGACAAGCATGTGTACAAAAAAGCATCACACTCTCATATAAACACACAGACCAGATCCTTTTTCCTTCTTCTGACTTTAGTCCTCTACCGCCATCCTAGAAAAATGTTAGCACATGGCAAAAGATATGAATAATTTTGTGAAATGCCAATTATCAATTTAGCGAGACAGAACAGGATCCCCTCTGGTTTTGTGTATGGTTGGTGTCTGTTTTTGGTGTGACCCCATGGAATAATATGAGGCTAAGCATTGAAACTGTAGTCCTACCCGCACTCTTAAGAAAAGCGACAGGATTTCTCTGAACCTTTGGGATTCTAAATGTTGCAGACAAAATTGACCTCAAAAAAACGTATCGACGGAGAGCTCTCTATACATGGTTCATGAGCCCACATATTGGTTTTTGACTTGTGATATACAATATCTTATTTTGGCCCTCATTAAGTGTTTAAAGTTGATTTTTGCTTCCTTAGTATCTTGGAGCAACTTCTGATGAGTATGTTGGCAGTGCTAAAACACGAGAAAAAATCTGCTGACCACCAATCTTACATTTCATCAGAAACAAATGGCTCAACATCAACCAGCGTTGGTGGACTTCAGCCCAAACTGAAATCAGCACCATTAAAAAAAAAAATGTGGCACTACTGTGGTCCACTGTTCCATGAGTATTACAGCAGTGAACATATGTTTTCATCATGTGTCACTACAGGTTTTTTGGACACTAACGGGCTGATTTTGGCTGCACCCTTTCACACTCATGCAGGTTTATAAATTTAGCAGTGCATTTACGAACACTGACTATGTAAATGAGCACAGCTGCAGTGTACAACATATGAGAGTGCTGCTGCTAAAAAAAATACTTTTATTTGCCTTGCTTTAAGGCAGCCATTCCCTTAATTGTGTGATGCAGAACGGTACCACTCTGTGTATAATATTTAAGCAAATAAAAGACTGCAAAGGCAACAGGTAATGTTGGACAGACACTGCTTAAGTTTTCAATATTACTGTACTTTGTTCAGTCGAGTGATAGAAAATGTAGCACTGTGATAGTATGTGGACTTTACCTTCCCTCTCTTGTATGAATATTTGCTTAATTTCATTTGCACATCTCTTGGTTTTCTTTCCACTTGTTTTGTCACTTCCTCATCTGCCTGGTGTGCTTCTATCTTCCTAATACCTTTTTTTTTCACCTTTTCCAACTACGCTCTTCTTTGGAGTTTTGTCTTGTATGCTAAATGATTATTAGCTTTAGTTCTTTCTTTGTCTGCAAAGACATGTGAAACGCAAAGAAGTGCTTGCAACATCAGCCTTCTCTAGTTACATTTTCCTGCCCAGTGATGTTTGAGTAAAAGCATCACCATTTCGGTGGTCTTAAAAAACACACTGAAGTGGAATAACGTAGAAAAGCAGCAAATACACAAACACATGCAAGCCATGATTGTAACACACACAAAAAATATCCCTCGCTACAAACATATGTGCAATCCATCCATCCTCTCACACACAACACGACCATTAGTCCGTACACATCCCCCCCCCCCCCCTGTGGAACAGCACACCCAGTGTCCTGCTCTAACACCATCAGCAGCATCAAAAGGAGAATCTATATCCTCCTGTCTGTCTTTTTTTCATTTGAGTGACTATGTGGAACAGCAGCAGCAGCAGCAGCAGCAGCTGCAGCCTCTCTCCCTGCTTGTGCTCAGCCGGTAGCAGCAGTAGGTTTAGTAGGCGAGGCAGATTTATGGCGGTGGAGGTGACCTCTGGGGCCGTAACACGGTGATGGGTGAGTGGCTCTCAACAGTAAGCTACTGGCACTTGACAAAGTGCCCGAAGCAGAATGAATTTACTTCTCTTTTCCTCAATCATCAAGCAGCCACTGCCCTGACCCCCATCCTGACTGCTATAACAAGATCTCCCATCTCACAAGGGCCTGAAAAATTTACTGTCACATCTACTTTTCAATGAGCTCAAGTGAGCACTTCTTTCACCTTCAACGGAGCGGTTGAGGCTAACCTGCCCCAGTGTGTGTTTGTGTGTGTGTTCGATGTGGGGTGGTGTGTGAGAGAGAGGGAGATACGTTGGTCCGCTGGCTTGCTCCTTCACCAACCCAAACTATTTGTCTCACATAGACCTTAACAAACACACACACACACAAACTCAAAATCTGTAATACAGTATTTGCAAACAACATCACAGAATGAGAACCTATTGCATTGCAATCTATCAAACACAAAGACATACAAATATTGTATCTTTGCACACACTCAACAACAATCTCCTCCTTCTCTCATACCATCGCTGAGACACACACACACACACACACACACACACACACACACACACACACACACACACACACACACACACACACACACAAGAAAATGAGGTTACCAGGCAGGGACAGAAAGGGCACTGCTATACGGATGTCAGTAGACACCTCTACCGTTTATATTAGAAGTCAATCTACCTTATCACATCCCTTACACATACACACACACCAGGCATTATGAAGTCTGTGTGTTTGCCAGCTTTCATCAGCTTGATGGCAGCAGAGTTGGACTTAATGACCCTGATATTTATTTTATATGCAGACGATAAATCTTGGTGCACACACATTCAAATTTCACCTTTCTTGCACTCTTGCTGTTGAGGTGAAATCACAATGGATGTGACAGGGAGCAAAGTAGATCAGATAAGATATACATTAGTAAATGAGATACATTAGCAGTTTGTTGCTAAAGTTTTGAGCAATACAAAACAAGAAACCTGCATTACTTTAATTAAATCGAATTCATTTCTTTTTAATCTTTTGTTACATATCATTAAAAAAAGTATAATTTAAAAAAACAAGCAACATAGAGGAGGGGGTAAAGGAAGAGAAGTGAAAGGAGAAGTGAAAGAGTGACTTACGGATAAATGGTGTCTGTGGAAGATAGCAAGTGCATTGGAGGAAAAACTGGCTTAGACTAACTTTGACTTCAGGAAAGTAGAGATAGACATCCAGATATATGGCCAGTTAAGAGTAGACTACGTCTGAAAGTCCGAGAGAAAAATGACCGTACACATAAGAAATCACGTTCACATCATGATTTTGGTCTGTGCATAATTTTAAACTATAATGGCCTTTTTTGCTTTGACATTAAATCGTGTCTTTTGTCACAACAAATTGACACACTGAAAAATCTATGGAGAAGGCTCCACTTGTTTAAATGGTTACTGCATAAAACGGTTACAGTCCCAATCAATACCTTGTAAATTAGATAATGTAAGTTGGTTATGCCAGCATTTCATTTCGGCTACTTCACTCTTTACATTGGCATGACTAATCCAACCTCTTTTCTTTTATGAGCCGCTCTCTTGTCCACCCTCGCCCACTGGGATAATGTTATCATGATGATCCAATAAAAATCAATGATTAAACGTGTGTAATTTTCCAGAGACGATGTATTAAAATTTATTGTCTCTCTCTCTCTCTCTGGTGAGCCATCACATCAGCCCTGGAGCGATCGACACTCTGCGGGTTACAACTGAAAGTAAAGGAGGGCATTAGAAGCTATTCAATAAGCCACTGTAAAATTGATCAGGCTATAAAAGCTGCTACCCGCCTGCTCCTCACCCACTCCAAACAGGGGAATGTGGCTGTGGAGGAGTAGAGTGAGTGACGGGGAGTATGGAAAAAGGACAGAGAGAGAGAGAGAGAGATGAAGCAAAGAGAGAGAAAGAAAAGAAAAAGGAAAGGGGAAGAAAGAGAGAGACTGGAGCTGAAAGTAAAGAGAACATTTAGGGAGCAGAAAGAGAGAAATTATAAAAGGGAGACAACAGGCAAAGTGTTACAAGATAAACAAGATAAAACGGAAAAAGAGGGGAGCTGTGATTTCTTTCCTGACAAAGCACTCAGTGTGAAGTCACTTCATAGTTAAACAGTGGGATTAGCCATATTAAACTACTATTAAACCATTACACGTACTGTAACTCACCGGTCACTATATAAGGTATTCTGCAGAACACACCCACACACACCCTAACACTCCACAACATACAGTTTCCTATCTTCTTTTTCCAGTTTCATCATTTATATATAGTTATAGGGTAAACCAAACAGAGAATATTCTATTACATTATACCAGCTCCATATAAATACACACTGCATCGTGGGTAATAGGGCCCCCTAGAGGCCTTATCACCTTGACTTCAGAGACGCCACAGCTCTGGTGGGATTGTATCAGAAACCTTACATTACTAAATGAGTGTCTTTTGTTAAATAAAGTCAGACATTTTATCCAACTGAATGTAAAACATTTGCTTCTTCTGCTGACTATCAAAGCCGGTGATGTAAAATTTGAACACTGTCAGTGGAATATTCATATGCCCATCCACATCTGGATTGCCACACCCAACGCGACACACATGTTTGGCACGACAACAGATTCTGTTACTGAAAACATAGTGCCAAGGTGTAACGGGTCAACTTTGACAGTTTATTGCAAACTAGTGGCAATGAAATCAAAGGAGAAAGTTGATCTCGACAGAAACA
Source organism: Anarhichas minor (assembly GCF_050575085.1). NCBI lineage: Eukaryota > Metazoa > Chordata > Actinopteri > Perciformes > Anarhichadidae > Anarhichas > Anarhichas minor. Next base: position 11,116,242 of record NW_027466456.1, read on the forward strand.
ATTTTCATCTCATTAACCTCTCCCACCCACCCAAAAAAAATAAAGAATTATGAAGGCCAATTTTGTTCAACACCTAAGGTCAGTAAAACAGAAATATGTGCACATTTTCCCACCAACGTTAATGAGTGCAGATAACTCTCTAGTAATAGTAGATGAACACCCTTGGACATTTATTGGTTGATAATCTGTATATGGACAGTATGCCACTTGAGCCTTTCTACTGCCGTCTTAAAAAAAAAGAATATTTCAAGAAATGAGAAAATTCCAGTAGCGAAGAGCGGTGCTGTCGGCTGAATCAGTGGCAGTAGCTCGGCAAACTGCGTTTTTCTTTTAACTTTCAATTCTCCTAAGCATCCGTGCTTCACAGCCCCTTGGGCTATTGCCTTTCTCAATCTGTCCCTGGAGAGGCAGGAGTTATGGTCCTTGTCGATTGAGGAGAAAGGGATGTTATTCCCCTGTCACCCCCTGGTCGCGCCGCCATCCTCCCTGCCCTGATCTACGGCCTGACTCCCCCCCCTTACCCCATTCCTCCCTCCCTCTTCCCCACTTTGCTTCGTCGTAAGCTGCCGGCTATGTCGTTGCCATGGGCTGTTGAGATGAGGACGATGAAAAAATGTTCTCGGGGGGTGGCGGGGATGCTGATATTGGTTTAGAGGTGCTGTTGGCAGCTGCACGATGTTAGTAGTGGGGAATGCTTTAGTTCTGAGTTAAGACACGAGCAGGGAAATTGCTGTGTGTGTGTGTATGAAAATGCACAGATTGACAAAGTTTGCTAAATTTGTGATTTAGGCTGATGTGCTGCTTTATACAAGGCACATGTACTAAGATAGATTGCAGTGTGCTCTCTTTGCTGGAGAAAGTGGGGATGACGTGGGGCGGGGGGAGTGGTAAACTGTGAGACAGCTCGGCCCAGGAGAGGTGACCTGCCCCAGGGCACGTGCAGGTCTTTGTGTGACACCCTTGATAGGGGAGCAGTGACAGGGTTAAACACGAAAGGCAGTTAGCTGACGGTAGTGCGGGATCAAAGGGTCCCTGTAGGTTTGGTTTCAAGTTGGGTGGCTGTCTGCTACAATTTAATTTTATCACTCCAATATTTGTCAAATGTATCATACAATTTGTCCACAGTTTGGCTTCAATTTCATGACTATGTTATATAAATTCACATGGTGGATCTTGTAATTCTAAAACTTTTGGAAATGTTTTTGTTTATTTAGGCAGTATAGCTGAGTGGAGCTAAATACATGAGGAATTCGTATACGTATACCAGCACGGTTAAAAGTGGCTCAAAACAATCCTTCAAGAGACAAAAGCTTGGCTCTACCATGTGTTGACAAATGTTTGGAGAAGCACGCATGAATGTTCAAATATATCTTTGTGCAACGAGTTTCATTTGTGGTTTCTAAGAAGGAGAAAATGTGTCATGGCTCTGTTCTCTGGTATAATTGAAAGAAGAACACGATCATGATCACGATTTAACAAACTGACGGCAACGTTATACCTTCAACACCACCAGAACACCTGACACATGCTCAACAGAGGACTTCCAGACCACGGACTGCTCAGCCCCATTTCCATACTGGCTAATGGTCGGCCTCTTTTGGGCACTATATTGCACCTTAGGCAAATCCTGAGTTTGTGAGGGTCTCTCTGGGTGAAGGAAGAAATAAATAAGCAGATAAATAGATGAATAACCCAGAGAAATGGGAGCCCATGCGGCTTGGCCATCCATCATATATCCTATTACCACGCACTCAGCGGCACCTACAGTATGTATAATGCAGTCAACCTCTGTAAGCAGATACAAATTCAACTCTTTTCCTCCTCAATTTGTTATATCTGACAACGCTACAGCTTGTGCCTTGTTGTTTCTTTGAATTATGAATAGATTCCCTTCACCAGACTTTCGCCTGTGCGTGGTAGCGTGGCGCTGGTATGCAGAACAGCTGCGGAAAACAAATTTGAGTAGCCTGGTATGCTTTGTAGCGGCTGGGCGACTATGCATAAACAGTTACGCTTACAGCCACTTAAGAACAACCAAATGGGCACAATATTTCATCTTTGGATTTGTTTCATTGGGTGTGATGAATACCAAATGCCAGAATGTAGTACGAATGCAGTTAACGCAGTCGTTTTAAGTGTTTCAAATGATCGAAGAATGTTTTTGAGATCTTTCACACAACAGTGAGAAATGGTGGGTAAGCGCTTTAACTGACAATTTAAATCTTACTTCCTGTCACAAAGTCCTTCTCATAATTTAGCCATGACACTTGGAGGCACAAATATTCACAAGTATCATTCACAAACTGAGAGAATAAAGGGAATGGAAGAAATGTGTGTCAGAGGGAGAAAAGGGAGCACAAGAAAGAAGAAAGGACAGCTAGCGAGTAATTAAAATTAACAAATCAGACACATGGGGAAGAGAGAGTGAAAGAAATCAAGTGGGAGGGAGGAAGAGGAATGTAAATACATGGCAAACCCATAGCACATTTTGACTGTTGCCTGTTTGTTTGGGTATTTACACTGAGGCTACAATCAAGTCCTCAAAGCTTCAACCCACATGACAAGAGCCCATTTCAGGGCCACATATCCTCTAAACAGCCAAGCCAAAAAAGCCAAATCTCAGTTCACACTCACACACACAAAACCCCAAAGTCATATACACTTATTTGTCCATCACTTCAAAATGCAAAAAAGATGCAGGGAAAATCGTCAAAATGTAATTTGCGTACAGAGGGAGGGCAGGGGAAGATCAGTTGTGAGGAAGTGATGTTTTTGGGACTTGGCTGAACTTTCAAGCCCTGTTTGGTTTGAGCAGATGTAGAATTAGTACACATCACTTTGCATCAGCAAGACATTGAACACAGGCTGCTGCTCAGAGGCGAAATACCTCTCTGTCACACAGACACAAAGGCACAACTTACCTCAAGTGTCCGTGTAATTATCAACGTGATGTAAATTCCCACAGCAACAAATTCTTATTTTTAATCTTCCAAAAGCAAGTTTAGTGTCTCAAAATATCAGTGGCCTGTTACAACCAGTAGAAGCTAATATAAAACACAAGCACTTTTATTCCACTTTAAAGCTAGGAAAAAAAAAAAAAACTTTTACTACGGCCACTTTGAGCCAGCATGTGAATTTTAACTTCTGTTTTATTAAATTGACCTTTAAATGCAGGAGAAATGAACCAGTAAAATAGGTCACACTTTACAGCAAACATTTTCTGCAATGTTCAAAACAACTTTGGACAGACACTCCATTTATGTGTGAATACAGTAATCATTTGGTTAAAAGAAACAGTACTGTAGGATAGTACTTCATAATGTTACAAGTCTTAGAAGGGAAAAACATTGTAATTACAAGTTGCACTAAAAATGTGTGCACATAGTAATTCTACTTCTACTACTACTACTAATAATAATAACAACAATAATAATACACTCAATTCATCAAGCACGTTCCACACTAGAGGTGTAGCTCAAGATGCTGGACAATAAAAAACAAGGAGAGGTATCAGTACAAGGATACGTGCACATAGTACAATGATACCATCACTTAACACTCTGGGCAAGACATACAAGTTAAATCACACATTCATTCATGATTCATGATATCTGAAATCATAATGCATTCTGCCACAATAACTGATTTAGACATGCACATCCAAATGAGTAATAGTCATACAGAAAAGAAACAGAAAACGCTGTCATTACACAAGGGAGTATTTCTTTCATTTTTGGAGCAGGGGAACCTGTTGCATGTCAATGAACTGGGCTAAACATGCATGACAAGTGATGGTGTGTGGGTGGAAGGAGGCAATAGGGGAGTCAACCCCACGGCGGTGTCAACGAAGGATCTGTGCGTAATCTGCAGAAGATGCATGCAATAGACCGGCACACTACTTTATCTACAAGGCCCCTAATTGCGAGGGATGCTGAGGAACACATGTTAGAAAAAGAGGAAAGGGGAGGAGTGTCAGATGTCAGATGTCAGCAATGTGCAGGCATATGGTTCTTACAAGTTGGGTTACGTAAACTGGAAATGACACCAGAAATCAGGTTTGCTACGATGAACGTGTGAGGACTGCATTCTACTCTGCATGCAGTATCTTTTCTTCGTTAAATTGGAACAGGTTATGTTGACATCACACCACTGAAATGATTGTGACATTTAGAAACGCTAAGATGTTAAGAAGACAATAAGGACACGTGCCATCTATTACTGACACAAATCGGATGTGAAACAGCATGATAAACACAAATTTCACTGGAAGTAAAACAATATGGTCCAGTCAAACACTGTTTGCAGCAAAAGAGACCCCACAGGAAACAAACTCAGTGACCTTTAGTGAACCACAAAAGAAAGATAACTGCTTGACCATCTTTGTTTGTTGAGAAGGAGGCTTAAACAAAGCGAGAACATGATGTGATCCAGCATTTATTCCTCCCTAAAAGGGCTTACAACCTTCAACTCAGCCATTGTGCGGGGCCATACACAAAACACCCACACAACCATTCCCCTTTCAAATCAAATCCCCCCACACTTCACCCCTATTCCTTCATTATGCACTTGTCCTTCTCGTGTGCTCACAGCATATATGTGCTTTACTTTGTTCACATTTTTCACCATGTACCCTCAACATAATCCACTGTCTGCCTCGGACATTTGTGCCAAACAACTTGAGTAAACAGAAATATGGAAAAGGCATAAGAAGGGGCTGACCTTGTACATGCAAGCGACCGCTATCACTTAGAAGATGGTGTGGTTATTGTTAAGAAAAATGGGGCCCATCTGTTTGCATGTTGTTTGTGCTTCATGATAAAAAGGCATTCAGTACCGTAAGTGTAGCGTACTGTTGAAATAAATCAATATTGTAAAGCCACCACTTCACAAACGGCAACATTCTGCTCATGCTGGTCCTGGCATGGTTTGGCCAGATTTATTCTTATTTTTTTTACAAATAACATGAATGTTATTTGATGGAAAATGACAGATACGGCAAACATTTTAATGTATTGCCCTGCACGCTGAAGCCAAGATTCATTTTTATATTTCAGAGATTCGGCATGAGAACTTGAATTAATCAAACACGATGATTAGTTACAGCAAATTGAGAGTGCATGTTTGCCTGTGTCTGCCCTGCTGGATGATAATACGCATACAGTAGTACTAGTTTGTAGTGTGTGAGCACTCGGCCAACAACCCATTCCCAGCACTTAATCACACGGAGCCGATGGCATTTGCACGTTGTTGCATTGAGACAGGAGCAGATTGGACGAGTAGCAAATGGGCTGAATAATATCATCTGACAATCAATTATTTCTGCAATTGTGTTACATAAAAAAAACATGATTTCTGCTGCCAAGTTTGATTTGTCAGGTTGCAATGGAGCTTCCGTCATGTAAATGTGACGGAGGAACTGATTTAACTACTACTGAATGAAAGAGACAGTAATAGTGTTGAGGACCATGCAAATCAACTGCAAAGGAAACGCTGTAAATCACAGTCCGAGAGGTGCACAGAGCGGCAACAAGGAGCAATAACACACAGCACATGTGCTACTCAAATGTGAATGTCATTATTGTACAAGTCAGAAACCATAACACACATAGTATTCAACAATAAGATTTTGTGTGTTAATTATTCAATTATAAATAAAAAGTCAGCGATAAATAATAATTTTCATAAACCTCTGCATAGTTTTTTTTGTCCCTTATTTCAGTTTGGGTTTTCTCTGTTTTTGCACACAAATAATCCTAGTTAAAAATAAAAATGATTTAACGCTTTAAATGCTGCATCAACTAGAGCAACAGAGCAAGTGACACTAAGACCGGCTTAGAATTACAGAATGAAACCAGGGATCGACCTCTCCCTCTCTCTTTTCCTGCTTTGAAACTGGTGTCGCCACTCTTTTCCACAACCAAACGACTCTTAACTCTGCTGAGTGCAGCATGGGTCAGGCAGCTAGATTGAAGCCAGGGTGTCTGGTTAATGTTCAGGTTTAACAGGAGATTTCTGATGTCTGATTTCACTCAACAGGCCAGACGATACTCTCTGTTTCAGAGTGCCTTGCAGTAATGTCTTGCAGATATGATCTAGTAGGGTTTGCCAAATAAACCGAAACTGAGTGCAGAGAAAAAGTTTATGCAGAGAAAAAAAAAGGAATTCCTTATGAAAATATATTACCTGTAAAAATGTGAGAGGAGGGTTTCATTGGAACTCATGTCATCAAGTAGGAAAGCTTTAGATGTTTGGATGAATTTGGTGCAGCTTAACTAGTCAGCCACATACTGTGCACAGACATACGCCACACATGAACTGTCAACTGAGGTACTAAACTATACAGTGAAATGAAAATCCTTCACAGGCAAAACTACCACTTCTGATCGGAAAATATTCAAAAAGCAAGGCTGCAGGTGGTGCCCTCTTCAAAAGAGAGCGTACATCGAGAGAGAAAAAGGTACACAACTCACTAAATACTTCACTTGTTCTTAAATATTCAGATTTCATCTTTCATTCTAATTTAAAAAATATATGGGTGGCCTTCCATGTTCTTTTTAAGTGAGGGTGGATTGGTTGTGCTTTTTGAGAAGAAAGGCCAGCAGAGTAATCAAATAGGCAAGCAATCTTGTAACTTGCTATATTATCTTCAGTTCCAAAGAGAGCTGGTTCAAATCCGTTCACTATGAAAAACTGTGTGGGAAAAGTGAATAAGAGATAGTAGTAATATAGTTACAAGTGAAAAGACATGACCCATCTTCCGTATTTGTGTGGACCTATGTGTTACCAGAGTAAAAAGTGTATGTCTTTCAATGCTGCATAGAACTATCATTAGCATTTCAGTGTTTCAGGCTTTGTATTATCACTGCACCTTCAACTTTAAAATGACATTTCTGGGTCTTACTATAGACCTTTATTTTATTTATTATTATTTATTTATTAAACATATTTTCATTTCAAAGCAGGAAAAGCACAGGCATAACTAATAACACCAATGATTAAGTCAGTGACTAATAAATAAAGGGCCAAAAAGACAATGTTGCCAACACAGGGTTACTAGTGGAGAGGCCAAGAACCGGATTTGTATTGGTCTGACTCACCTCTGGTCCGCTCTTCCTCCTCCGCCAGGCCGGGGCTGTTGCAGCGAGTTGCCTCCTCCTCCTCCTCCTGGCTTGGCGTAGTCCCGAGTGGGAAACTGACAGGATGAGAGCTGGTAACTGAGCTGGATGGTCGGGAACTGGCGCAGTTCTGCAAGAAATGAGAAGGGTTTGTAAGCTGCAGTAGATCACTGAAGGGTTTTATTTACTGCTTAAGGTACAATGTGTAAGATCTGGCCGGAATTTTACTTAAAAAATGTTTTCAAACATTATCAACAGAATGCGAAGAGGTTACGATATTGACTATGTCTATGTGTTTCGTTGCAGAGATATCTACTAAAATGAGCATGCTAAACAGCGAACGCCGGCCTGTCCACTCTTGTTGTACCACTTGTACTCCAAGAGGCGATAGTGAGTCACTGTAACGTTTGGTCTGCCCTTTATTCAAAAAACACTTTGGGACAAGGGAACTGGAAGTGCAAAATGCGAGCTTATTTCCTGGTTTTAGGACTCATTCAGGCACTGAAGAACTCATCAGTAATAATGACACTACATTTTACATTTTCATTTTGTTGATAAAAGTTTTTCTCTGATCAGCAATAAGGAACGTCCTATTAAGCAGTCACAATCAGTAACAAACGTGAATAGATGTCATGGGCTACTACAGACTACAGTATTGTCGATCCAACAAGACCAGGACCAAACCTGAGCAGCTGCTCGTTGAATTAAACTCAGAGAGCTCCTTGTTTCACACACGCATCTTCCAGCCAGACCAAAATAAACGGCAATCACAGAAAACCCATTTGTTTGCACAGCTCTCAAACAGACTGGGGGGCTTCAACGGGCTCCAAGGCATCTTATATTTCATACTGTACTTCCATCAGGCAGGAATGCCTCAACACTTGGGGCCTGCCATTCTGGCTGCTTTCGTGTGTCGTTGATGTCTAGCTTCAGTGAACATGACACACACACACAGGTGGAAAGAGACAAATACATGCACTGCTAAACACCATTGTAAGTCACTCCAACCAGGGGTCTTAGCAACAGAAATGAATATAAAGTATTTTATTTAACAACATGCAGCTATTCCACAGTTAACAGACAGAAACATCCACTCTCTACTGTCCACTTGTGAAAATCAAATTCTTGTTCAATAAATGTTTTCCTACACCAAGACTGATTCCAACCAACTCCTTGCTTCCGATGTTGTCAAGACTTGAATTAAGATCTAAACAACTAATCCGCTTCCAATTTATTTCTATATTTCAGTGGTGTCAGGGGCATGGAGTATGGGGGAGGGGTGTTTTTTATACAGGTCTTGCAACTGACAGCTTTATTTCACAAAGCAATCTGGCTGTGTGTGTGTGTGTGTGTGTGTGTGTGTGTGTGAGGGAGGTCAGGGTGTGTCAAGAGATACTTGGTATCAAACAGGCAGTCTACAATGGTCATAGTGTGTGTATGTGTGTATAAAACTCCACCCCCTGAGGCTAAAAAAGCTGTGTGTGCGACCCACGACCATGTAGAGGGCTCTTCCACAAGGAAGAGGGCTACAGAGGTAGACAGAAGTGTGGAATTTAAGAGGGACGAGTGTGTGATTAGGTTTGGTGGAATTAATATGTGAGGGCGTCAAGGTCAAAGGTGTGTCAAGTCACAGTGCCAAGAGCAATATGTACTTAAATTGTTCCTTCAATTTTCAAAAGATTTTCACGTTGTGGGCTAAGTTATATGAAACACATTTAGTATGATGCCATGTGCACTGATTAGATATGCAGTAAATTACACTATATATATATATATATATACAGTATATATACTAAATCAGTCTGGTGCTTGACCTTCTTAAAAAAAAATCTGTTTCTCATGCGATCATCCGATCAGACCCGACCGATCAGATGACCTCAGCAAGGCTTAGTATTGGCTGCTTGCAATGTCGGTGATCAAGAAAAAAAACAGTAGAGGAAAGTTTCAAATGATTTGTTATAATTTAATTTAATTCAATATAAATTCTTAAATTGCAGTTGCAGTGAAATATCCCATTGGGTTAACCCTTCGGTCGTTGCAAATAATACAACATATAAACCCCTCTGTATCCGACAAGTGCCATTCGTCTTCAAATGACCCCATATGCAGTAACACCGCCAAAGCCTCTTTATCCCTCAGCCGGCAAGGCACGATACCCAATCCTATGTTTTACAACAAGGGGATATATAGGGGCATGTGCGGTCATCTAGAGCCAAATGTCTCCTGTCTAACCAAAGGACAGGTAGATACAGTATTTCAAGCAGGATTTATGGCACAAAATAGCATTAGCTAAAAACCGTCAGGCGGCAGTGATGGCTAAAAAACGCATTCTGGTAGCGGAACCCAACAAGATTGGAAAATTGCCACCACCAGAGGGGAGAGGAAGCAGTAAAAATGACGGTAGATGGGGGGGGGCCTCACTGATAACATGAGCAGACAATATATCAGACTGCACCTGGCAACAAGGGGCCCCAAGGGGGCCCCCCCCAGCCGAAGCGCCCAACACCGAGACACACTCAACACTCTAATTTATCTATTTATTTATTTCATTTCTTCCCATCCTTACAGTGTCCATCTCTGAGGTGGGGGGTCAAGAGGAAGTAGGGGCACCCTGATATTTTAAAAATCAATCTGCCGTCAAAAATGATTTCATTCCTTCTTCAATGACCTGAAGCGTGAGGTTGGGGAATATTGGGGGGCGCATATGTGTGGGTCAGGGTGCAGAGGGAGGGGCAGGACAAAGTGTTGCCGGCCAAAGAGGAGTGGAGATAATGGGATCACTCATAAGGGACAAGATGCATTTTGTGTGTGTGTGTGTGTGTGTGTGTGTGTGTGTGTGTGAGAGACGGGGCAAAGGAGAGTGGAATGATGAGAGTCTGGGTTTGTCAAGGTGCTAGGGTCTATAATTGTCCGTGTGTGTGTGTGTGTTATGTGCGTATGTGTTTGTGTGGCCGAGACTATTAAGTACTTTTAAAGTGCTTTGTGTAGGCTACAGTATAAGCTTCCTCGGGACACACACACACACACATGCAGCATCCCACCACCTCAGCCAAACAGCAGCGTCCAACAAGGTATAAATACTGGCTTGACACTTTAATGTCAGGGGACGGCTTGTCCTGGATTAGAAACTTGTAACCCACCATGGAGCTTGACATTGCTGGGATGAAGGTGCTGCAATAGGCAGAGTGAGGAAGGGGGAGAGCTATTACAGTGGGTCTATGTTTGATGTATAAGGGCATCTAACATGAACTGTCGACATGCGGATGCACAATGTTGCCTCGTGGCCAGCTTTCATTGGCAAGGAAAATTTAGTCTGTCGCACCGGTGTGTATCAGAGACACAAAGACATATGAACACTCACACACTTAAAAACAAAATATAGAGGATAACATACTGAAAAATTGAGCGCTTTTCTTCTCTCCTTGATCCTGTTGACCGTGCTCCGAACCTGAAAGAAAAGAGGAGAATGAGATAAGTGTATCTGACACAACGCTCAATGAAACACACTTGCAATGGATTAAAACAAAAAAATCTTTCACAGCAAACAACTGCAAGCACATAAAGTGTAAAATGAAGAAAGGAGAAGGGGAGTGGAAGGGAAACAACACATTTTGAACATTGGTTTGCAGGTGCAGATGGGGAGGTCTCTGTGTGTGTGTGTGTGTGTGTGTGTGTGTGTGTGTGTGTGTGTGTGTGTGTGTGTGTGTGTGTGTGTGTGTGTGTGCGTGCATGTACGTGTGAGTATGTGCGCATGTACGCGTGTTCCAGTATGTCCCAGTGGCTAATGGGACTTGAAAGTGACACATAGAGCTAGCAAACTAAGGAGACGACTTCAAGCTATCATCTGTCAGCATAGAGCGCCGGGACCAACAAATGGAGCTATTGGAGGAGAAGGGACCGCCCTAGCAGAACAGATTACATTTTTACACTCCGGATGAAACAGTGTACTGGACGCCTTCATTTAACACATACAAGACCAGACACGGATTGCATAGATATTAGAGATATACAGCATACAGTTTCAGTATAGACTTGTCACTAAACTAACCCCCAAACCTAATTTATAATTGACCTACTAAACTCCTTTTAAAATGAGATAAACAACAAATATATGTATATATATAAATATATTATATTTATTATAATATATTGATGAATATTATGTATCATTCTTTCTTTTAAACTGATAAATAACCATTTGTAATTAAACTGATCCACGTAGTTATGACTAATGATTAATAGTATCAACAAACATTTCTATGTAAATATTGTGTAAATAATATAACGGGATGAAAGACAGCAATCTAGCAATTTACTCTGTTGCTTGAATAACATTCTGCATTAATTAACCTATGGAAAAAAACAAAAACATACTTTATTTAAAAAATAATGTGATGCACAATTAAATAAGTGTTACTAGAAATACCTTTGGTAGAAAACAAAATTCAAAACGTCAATCTAAAATATGACAAAAATGATTACTTTGTCACACAGCAGCAGCTGTGAATTAATGTGTTTCCCTGCTAAAAAGCTGTGATGCTTTTAATTACTAATACAATGTCCTAGGTCTGCTGATTTTTCTTTTTATTAAAAAATTCAGAACAATTCCGCTATCATTAATTGAACATTGGAACATCTTTCATATTATTTTTTTCTATGATCAATTTGCTACAACAACAAGAACAATATATCAGAAAGGAAAAAAACAAACAAACATACAGAACAGCAGGAATTACTCAGTGTGTTTTCAGTCAAGTAGGATGAAGTCTTCTATGAACAGCCTCTGGCACTTAAGAGGTCTGTGTGTGCGAGTGTGTGTGTGTGTGTGTGTGTGTGTGTGTGTGTGTGTGTGTCTGTGTCTCTGTGTCTCTGTGTGTGTGTGTGTGCGTGCATATGTCTGTGCACGTTTTCAGCGCTCACTGTAAATTTGTAGCGGATGGGCACTCATCACTACAGCCCGTCCCAGCCCAGCCCACCACGTTAGTGAATATGCATTATGGCTTATGGCTTCATTAAGTCGCAGCGTGTTATAAATTATGACACCACACTGAACACACACACACACACACACACACACACAGTCTCGAAGACGGCATGTGTATACAGAGGATGTTTTGCATACATACCAACGTCGAAGGGCCACATAATGAAGAGAGCCCGAGCATTGTGACAGGGCAAAATCAACAGCACCTGCATCATGTTTCCAAAATCCTCCTATTATTTCTGACAAGATCCGCAGAAGGCCTTCAACGCGATGCAGATGTTGAAGAGACAACGCCTAAACACAATCTAATGGGGAAAGTAAGTCCTGGGGATTTCATTGATATCAAAAGCAGCCGGCGTGCTGAGGCAATTACATGACACAACTTAATTAATCATTTGACAATGAGGGGAAGGGCATTGTTTTAGATGATCGTTATGTGTTTAAGGGGTTTTGCGCACACTCAAGGTTTCGAATGATGCAAAGCGTGTTTCCCATGTAAATGGGCGCTAAGCGATTATCATATGAAAGCAGCGGCGCCCGACAACACCTGCCGACATCCTTGGAGCTGATGGAAATAAAAGGTCATCAAAGCACGGGATTACAAGGTGACCACCAAGGAAAAGCTAATTGCAATGAATAATGGAAAGCTATTGTCAGGTAATTAGCAATTAAAACGCTGCATTTTGAGTGCAATAGCAGCAGACGCAGTCTGTCTTCCGTGCCATATTGGTAATTATTGAGCCTGGAAACCAGCCTCATGAATGGAGCATTTTTCCACGCCTTTCTTTCGCATATCAAAGTAAAATTTCTTCACCATACGATGGTTAAAGACTGATTTGTACCAAGTTAACAACCAACAGCGACTTTGCAAAGTTTTTTTCCTCACTCTTTAGAATCATGAGTGTGATACGGCCCCAGCCATCAAAGCAGGTTCGCCTCAATAAATCCAGACAGAGCAGGAACCTTCCTGTCTCACATCGGCCTTTCCCTCATCATTCCCAATTAGTGTTTATTTTCAATTAAGCAAATATTTCCTTTCAGGTATCAGGGAGTATGAAACCTGGAGCCAGTGTTGTGCCACACGCTAGACCGGTTAAAGACACGAACCAAAATGTTGAGCAGGTTGGGGAGAACCAAAGTAGCGCCCCGGAAAGGTGTGCTGAGGGTTCAGAGGAAAAAAAGAGAAATGTGTAGATCTGAATAATGGCAAAATTATAGATTTTTTTTTTTTCCCAATTGTTAACAGAGAAGTGTGGTCCTTTTGAAAAAAATGTAACATGTACATGAGCTGCTCCCATGGTCAAGGGCAATGAAAATGAATTCCCAGGCACTAAAAAAGCCACTTAAGCAAGAATGCTGTGTGGATTTATTTTACAGTGCAAAAGGTCAACCCTCCTTGGCTCTGTATTGTCGGTGCATTGCCTATGACTCAGGGACAGCTCTTCACGCTCTGGAGAAGACATGGATGATGAAAAGAAAGACAAATTGGGAAATAACAAAAGACAGGAAATGCAAATGTTACATGTGAGATGTCCTCTTCGATAGTGAGACAAAAGAAATATAAGAAATTGACGGGGGAAGGGGGGGTCAGCTAATGTAATAATGTAATAATGTAATAGATAATAATAATTGTAATACTGTAAAGATCTGGGAATAATATAACTACGTATATTACTCAGCTCTTCAAAGCTGCTTGTACAGTGTACAGTGACAATGACCTTGTGCATTAACTCAAAGCAACAAGAGGCAAATGAAAAGATGAATTATGTTTGTATTCATCACAACTGAAGACTTGTCAAGCAAGGCTCATTCCACCCACAGAGGAGAGCGTTTGTTGAATTCATTTAACATACTGTATTTATAGCTGTGATATCAACCATCTTTTTATAACATCTTGTATGTTTCTCCAGAAAACTAAACATGTGTGCTTGGCTCAAATACTATTTTGAAAATAGACTTCTGCATTTCAGAGATTTTTGTTTAATCTGTTTATTTGAATTGTTAACTGTGCTACAGGGCAGATTTCCCCTTTCTCCTCAAAGTTTGCAATGGGAAGTGTCTACACATGAAAAATAGACCACAAGTTTAGAAAAATAGTGCTGTATTTTAAGAAGGCTCAGATGCAATATCACTTATGCACATCTAAAGTTAACCCTATTTACATTGACTAAGAGCCACGTTTGACCAAGAGTGATTTTCATCACTTGAGTCTCATCCATTAAATCATATCTCTCTGTGTCTCGCCACTCAACCAAACCCTCCACCCCTACACAGCTGCGGCGTATCTAAATGGTAATAAAGCAGCATCTCTATACAATATGTCCTCCTTTGTTGCATATTGTTGCTTGCATATTGCTTTTATTTTTTTGTCCTACTGTGGTTACTGCTTGGGGCCCCGCGAAGCCCTGGCCAGCGGCTTTGTCAGGATGCTAAATGGAGGGCCGTGAGTTTAAAAACTTAAAGAGGCAGTGAAATATTAGCCAATGTGGGTGAGGAATGAGTGGCTGAGAACCGCGGCGTGTCAGTGTTTAATGGTCGGACTCGGATGCATATAAGTTAGTCCAAGCATGAAGGGCAGTGGGATGCTCGCGTGGAAACGATGTCGCCTCCCCTCCTTCCCATCCCTCCTCCCATCCACAGACACACGTTCACACACACATACACACTCGTACTGTCATCCCCCCCCCCCCCCCACCCACACAGCTTTTAAGCAAGGAGCCCATCAGAAACTTGTCATTTCTCTCATTCACTCCGACAGCCTTGAGACACAATGCAGACTTACCTCTGTGTTGTACACCCCATATATCAGGAAGATGAACAGGCCCTGCAAACACAGACAAAGAAAGAGTGAGAGAAAGAAAGAGAGAGAGAGGAAAAAGAGGAAGACAAAGTTGTTACAGTTGTTTTCTCTCTTATCCTCTAGTAAAAGACAAAAGGTAAAGAGTGAAGCGACATGTACGAGTTAGGTTGATTTTTTTTCTCTTTCATGGCTACACAGAGCTGAAGCACACTTTGGTGAAAAGTAACGAGAGAAGAAGTAGGACTTGAAAGAGTCCAATGAGCGTTTGCTTCGTCTACTATATTCACGCTCCTCATTTCAGCCCCCAACTAAGCCATCAAAGGCTCAAACCCAAGGTTCCATATAGCTTTATCAAAATAAAATATCTGTTAATGCCTTCTGTTCTTCTGCACAGAAACACACACAGAAATATCTATACAGAAGCAAAATATATACAGAACATACAAATGACACAGAGTTCAGGCTCAGACATATAAACATAACCACACAAAGTCCATGTATTCACAAGCAAATGCAACAGACACAAATAAATTAGGAGGAAACAAAGAGAGTATGAACACAAACACATGTTAAAGGCACACACACGGGCACATAAAGAGAGCAACTGAGGCCAGACGAGACTATCAAGGAAACCCATTGGAGGAAAGCGTAGAAGGAGAGAGACAGAGGGAGCATAATGAAAAAAATGCCACATAAAAGAAGATATTTCATGTTCACAAAACTCCACGGCTAGTACCCATGGCCCAAGAATGCCATGCCCTTGGATGCATAAAGGCTGCACTTTTGGTCACAGAAAAACATCTATTTTTCATTCCAATCCATTGTGGCATCCGTTGAATGTACAAGCTGTGCATTCGCCTTCGAGCCATAATGTAATACTGTTGCCTCAATGGAAACAGTAAGAACAACATTCTCAGAGCACCAATTGAACGGTGCCACAAAAGATGTACTGAGAAAACTGAAAAGGCAGGTAAAATCCTATAAATTTCAAGGCTGATAGATACAGTAGATTCTTTGACAAGCCAACAGTATGTCCACAGTGGGTCTAGCCATCACACAAAAAAAAACTTTAAAAAGTACATCTCTCCCCCCTTTCACCGCTCAGTATGTGTCTGTGTTGCTTCATCTTCAAACGAAGGTGAGGACACATCCTGAGGACAGGCAGGCACAACCTGGTCAATGCATCAATCAAGTCGAGTTTGGAGCATCCAATTTTTGCCAGAGGGAGATCTCGATGCATCACCATTGACAACATGATTTGGGGGCCCATTCAGAGTGACAGGCCGCCGGCGCCGGCGACGACCTCTAGCCCGAGCCGCTGCCCATCCACCTCCTACTGGCTGCTCTCCTGTCCTCCAGGGACTGAATTGCCCTGTCTGTCGGGGCTGTCAGGTGACATCTTAGGACATCCATCCTCTTTAAACTGACAACTCCGCTGGTCTCTGACACGCTGAAGACAACAGGCATAACAAGGGATCTCAAGCTCAGACCTGCGATTTTATCTCGACACTTCTTATTTTCAATTGCATGTAATGTTGGCTACAACCTAATGTGGTGCAGAATGTGATAAATGTAAGACAACAAAAAAAGATTCTGGCTGATCAACAGCACAATATGACCACGAGGGGATGGTCAAGG
Source organism: Anarhichas minor (assembly GCF_050575085.1). Classification (NCBI taxonomy): domain Eukaryota; kingdom Metazoa; phylum Chordata; class Actinopteri; order Perciformes; family Anarhichadidae; genus Anarhichas; species Anarhichas minor. The sequence goes on from NW_027466456.1 coordinate 11,132,779, forward strand.
TTGTTAAAAATACCAGAAATTGCACAAGTAATACTAAATATGAGATCTCTGGCTTTAAAAACTCATCTTCTAATTCAGACACAGCAAGCAAAAAACATTTAACTTTTCCAAAAATCCAGTAGTATACAAACAATCACCATACAAAATGTTTTGGCTGCAGATCGTTTTTTCTCAAGCTACAAATATCATTGACAAAAGCTTTGGCATTTTTCAAGTGTGTGGATAAGGGTACATGTTATCTTTTTATCATCTTTCTTCCATCATTCAGTTATTAGCCTATCATCTGCTGTTAAAATGCAATGCTATTGTTGGGTCGGCTACAGGCCAATGTAGCTCAAAGACTCTAAAGGGCAGCAAAGTGGGAAGCTGTCCCAGACACTTTTGAAAACATAAGTTCTGACCTTTTTCACCAAATCCTGATTACCAACACAAGTAAATATTATTAGATTCCCCTCAGCAGCTTTGTTCTGCCAGAGATAATGGACCTTTTAACGCCACATATACTTTATTTCAGAAGGCAGGTCTCCACGATATCAAACAAACAAAATCTTCAGAAAATAGTGCCTACTGCTCCCCTTGTCTTTGAAATAAACTACAAGGAAGTTGGGTCCTTTGTCATTTTTGTATGTGATATAGGCTGACTGTAATAATGGCATTTAAAGTACTCCATTGAAGAAAACTACTCACCACCAACAAGGTCTCACAAAGGCCTCCTGATAAAGGCAGTGCTACTAATAGAACGCCAAAGGAGTTTGAATGTTTTTACTTGGTTTAACAAACAGGTTTTAACAATGGAATAAAACCCCTGCAAGACAAAATATAACTTACTTTTTTCTTTTAAATCATTGCATTTACAATCACAACCTATAATATCCATTGGCATTTAAACAGAAACAAAGTGTTGTACATAGTTTATCATAACATACTGTTGTGCAATATGCTCTTTCCACCCACACACATACACAAGCACACACATAATAACAGACAGTGGGTGGTTAATTTGCAACACAGACCCTATTGTATTGCATTAGAATTGCAATTTCCAACTTATTGTTGCAATTTGATTATCATGTTTTTGATCATTCCCCTTATTTGTAAATCATCTTTTGTTGTGTAGTGAACAAAGTGGGGAGAACATACTGTGCACATTAGGAAAAATGATCTATTAAATTATAATTGAGTTAAAAATAAGTGGCAGCACAACAATAATGACGGATTGTTTAAAATGTTAATTCATTAATATTCCCGCTAAAAAACAAACAGAGACGAAAAATGGGCCGCATTATTTAAATGCATGTGTGCTTTTCTAAACTCAGTCCTGTTTCTTTTGAACTCAGCGGCAAATGCTACAAATTTATGCAAAGAATGGATGCAGTTGCTTTCAAAGTATTGCTATACTGTACATCAAACAGGGGAGCATAAATTAATTAGTATCCGGCTAATTAGGGAACAATTGTATGTTTAAAAAGTTAAAGCCAACAAACACTGTGTTTGACCAAAAACATTATTACCCCAGAGAGGTGTACTATGCTGCAACACAAGACAGAAAATAGCATTTGTTTAAATGAGAAAGCAGAAAGAACAAATCAAAGCCAGCGATCGATTTACTTACACGATCTAAGTCAATTCAATTAAAGCAGGATAATGTGGTTCTAACCCTTGTACTACTGGCTGTTTGTAATGTTGACAAGCTCCTCTCGGAAGTTCACCACATCCTACCTCTTCTATCCTTGTAACTCACTCTTCCTAAAAGCATCAACTGAGTGCATGAAATGCAATAAATGCAATCCATCAACCACAGGTAATACTAATAAGAAAGGTTGTATTACAGTGTTTGTGTAAATGTTTCTATTTAATAGCTTCAACATACGTGGAAATGTAAATTTAATTAAAAAGCATATTTTCCTCAAATGTCAAAAGCTAGAGAGCTTTGGCAAATAACAAGGTTCTTATTCCCTGGTTATTTAGATTTACAGGTGTTATTAAGTTAAATGCAGTTTGAATTCCTGTTTTCAGTTATCTGAATTAGTTGCCAGAGAGCAGAACTGATTGGAGACCTTTCACACATGTAGTCACGTAATGTTATAAGGAGACAATGTGAATGAGGATTTCAGTGTTTAGCGCATCATTTCCACAGAATACAAGGATGTGGATGGATGCACTTGTAGCTGCCAGGATCGAGCCTGTGCCCTTTCAGTTACAATGAATGGGCATACATATTAATATTTAAGCATATTTCATGTACAACCAAATATAATGTTTTTTTTATTTCTATTTTAAAAAGCAGGCACATAATAAAAATATATCAATTTGATGGATAATGATTTAAGCCCTATATTCACTTTTTGACTGACCCATCATTTCTGCTATAACTTGCAGTGTATACACAATTTCCTCTGCTCTTTCTATTTCTACAAGCATTATTTCAATATCCCTGCTGTAATTGGTTTTGCATAATTTTGAGAGACACTCATCCAAGTATTGATGTACTGGAAAACTGTATAATTGGAACAGATCATTTTAGCAATTTAGCGAATGCTGTTCTGCTTTGAGTAATTAATTACGCGTGACCTCCACATATAACTTGTCTCTTGTTAAGAGAGTTAAAGAGAAAATAAAAATACCAGAAGGTAAAATCTCCCCCATTTTCTGGTTATTTACTGCCTCTGATACTCAGGCAGAAGTAGAGAGTCCGGGCTAATAGACTTCATCCTTGTACATGTCCAGCACTCACACAAACTTCCACCAGCTTGGCTGTTGACATTGATAAATCCAGGGCTAAAAACATTGCGTCTGTATTTAGCCCCCTCTCTTACCTTTCTGCAGCCCTCTTTACTCCTATATAAAAACCTCCCAAATGTGTTAAGTAAGGGAGCACTGGCAATTCGAAATCTCAGAAAACAGCAAGTTTATTATATTGTCATTGGGAAACAAATTTGTTATGTAAAGATATGAAAACTATGATTAAGGAGGGAGGGTAGTGTCCTGGTAAGAGGAGAACGGCTGGCATGGCAGTTTTCTCTTTCTTTCTTTCTTTGACTATATTGCTGCTATATAGCAGCAATATGATTGATTAATGTTTCTGTAAATTGTAAACAATTATTAAAGTGATAAGAGTTATAAGAACTTCTGTGCAAAACATTTGTTGTTGTTGTAAGTTCAATGTATGTTTTAAGGACATTTTAAGGATCCTGTGAAGGCCTCTAGCAATAATGGTAATTTAATGCGTTTACTTTCATTCAGACTCAGAGATGAGAGTTTGAAATAATCATGTAAAAAATTGATTCCTTGCATCCCAAAATCTCTATAATGGCGGTGGCGAGTACAAAGGTAGCACGACTCAGAGAGCGACAAATAGCCACATTTATGGGAAATACGCCAGTCACTCCAGTGACTGAAAACAATGTAATAATTTCATCAGCTCCACTAATCAAAAGAAATGTTACACTAGTATCAGGCGTGCAGCCAGATATGGTTGGTCACATCCAATAAGATGTCCTCAACGTCAAACCAGTAGTGCAGGATAGTAACTCAAGGCTTTTTATTATGTACACAAAAGCTGAGCCCTTTGACTCTCAACAAGATATTTAACAAAAGCCACTTAACACAGTGGCTGTGTTCGGGGACCCCTCACCCCTTGAGCCCTTATATTTGGTACAGGTTAGCCTGTTTGGTATCCAAGTTGCTTTCTCCATCAACACATTTAATTCTACATATGGATCCCCAAAAAAAGTCTCTTTTACAATATTTACAGGCCTTCAATGTTTTGTGATCAGCAACCTCTGTTTTTAAAGCTCAAAGTTGACTCTCCATGTCCCCTAAGGCTCTATGACTTAAATGCCATTATGCCCATCCCATGTCTGATTTGGTAAGCAGTACATTATGGTTTGCAGAAAGTAACATTAATATGATTTGTAGTAAATGAGTGAAAACTTTAAACACAGGCATCGTCTTTTAAAACCTTAAGCTTTGCATTAACTGACGTAAATTCAGCCTTTACAAACATACATTGTCAGAAATGTAGGCAAGTCTGTAGTAAATTAAGTTGCTCTAGGCGAAGCACTAAAACAAAAAAACAAGTTGTTAAAGAATCTTTCCTCTATTGGTTTAGCACAAAAATAAAAAGTTTCACTCCATCTCAGCGTCCCATGTCTAAATAAAACCTTTCATAAATGAGATGGCTGTATTTCGCTAATAATGAAAGTTTTTGTAGACCACATGTTCCACACAGTTTTTAGAAGAACTTCAGGCACTGCCACTGCTCAGTGTCAAAAGTTCTTTGTAGTAGTCTAATCCAACATCAAAAAATCAAGATAGATATACTTTTCACAAATGACATTTTTCAATTGGGCCGGCAGCTTTCTCTTAAGTAGCTGAAGACCGCAACCTCCACATCCTTTTAGAGAATTCCAGGCTTCGGCATCACCCAATGCCAAAAATGAGAGCTATTTGAACAAGTTGAACCCAACGTCAAATACCCCAGCCTAAATTCAAACACACAGAGACACTTTTCACAAATAGAGCTATCTGCATCCCCACTTGGCAAAAAAAGGGGAGGAAAAATTCTACCCTTGCACCTGGTAATCATTACGGAAATGAGAGACAGAAGAGGTTAAAACGCTGTGATGGGGGGAAAAGAAAAGAAATTCACACTTCTGCGCTGGGGCTTGCTAATGTCTCTGACCCCTCCACGCATAAACAGTTTAATTAACATGTATACATAACTTTCACTTTAACTGCTCATGGCATGTCAAATCAAAGTGTCTGTCAAAGCTGTGAAACAAGGAGTTGATACTTTGCAGGTCCTCAGTTCAAATCCAGCTCTGTGTAACTGCTCCAGCTGGCCAGAGAAGCTGGCAATAAGACATGAAGACAGACACGCAGGCAGGTAGACGGGCAGACTGCCACTGTGTCAGTTTGATGAGGTAAATACCTCCCAATAAAAGCTTTGTAACACCCAGCTTTGCTCAACTCAAGCAGGAGTCAAAACGGTTTTCAGTGGAAAAACAAAATGCGAACCAAACATAGACGAACTCGATGCAACTTTTTATTCAGGTTCTAAAAATCCGGGTGACATCATCATCATCGCTGAAGTCGTAAACAATGCTGCATTTGAAGCGACGTCTGTTCAAGTAAATATGAACATGCATAATATTGCCATACGTGCAGCCATAGTCTTTCTACAGATACAGATATAATGTATAATTATATTTGATGTTTAATAAACCCATGTAGAAATGTTATGCTGTGTTTATTCTATGTGCAGCTAGGAATGTCTTCAAAGAGAGGAATTTATATTGTCAACCTGAAACTTTATCTTTGCTTTATGTCTAATTTGAATCCCAACACCTCAAAAGTTATCATTGCTGGTAAAATACAAAAAAATGCACAGGCCATAATATCCATCCAGTATCATCAAACTCTGTATTTGGTTCTCTTAACAATGACACATTACAGTATGTAGTCTGTGTATGAGGGTGGGGACGGGGTTTGGTTTTCTTCCTGTTTCCATCCTGTTGTACAATATTAGGGAGAGCGGATCAGTCATTCTTTGAGAAGAGCTATTAGGACTCTCCCTTTTTCTTTCCCACACACACATCCAGTCAGTTGGGCTGTCACTTTGAGGAGGGGACCTCCAAGCCAGCCTGCCTCTACAGGGTGTATAGCTACAGAGGAAAACCGAGTGTGTGTACACACACACACACACACACACACACACACACATACACACACACACACACACACATACAAACAGGCACACACTGAGGCCGGCAGCAACACCAGTACTGGTGTGTGATGGCTCAGGAGAGGAGAGAGAGTTATTAGCTTAGCCCTGAACCACCTACTTAATATAGGGGCCGGCGGTGATTGCTAACAGAGCCTGGCAGAGGTGACAGCTTTTGGCCCTGCTTGAGGAAATCCAATTGAAAAGCAGCCAAGAGGAACAACAACCCCGAAACAGATGTTGCTCGCTACCACCGGCGCAACTTGGGTACACACAACCCAGCGGCAACAAACCGCGATGGCAAATCTGACACACAAACATACACACAGCGGACATGTGGAGCGCACACACATTTACTGTAGGGCCACTTGAAACTTAAAAAAAAAATTTCACCTGTCATTTAATATGAAAAAATACTTATATATATCATCTAATGTTTTTAATAAGTAACAAATATAATGAGCTATAAAGCCCTTATATTTAACATATAGGAATAGCAATACATTAAACAATAATAAATAATACAATTAAAAAATAAATGAAATTTAAATCTTTAAAGATGATGAATTCAAAGCATATATATTGCCTCCACAGGGCTCTCAACACGGTAATGGCTGAGCCAGCAGCCCGCTGCTTACGGTGCTAACTGTGCTAACAGTGCAAACTACGGAGAAAGTGCTGACAGAGCTAACAGTGTTAACCTGAAAGAGAACGGAGGGTGGGTGCTACGCTTGCTCTCACTGTCGTATAAAGAACGTTTAATTAAAATAAAACATCATCCCAAAAGAATAAAACACACCACCCAACGACAAACACACAAACACACATACTAGGCATTTCCCTCCAGTTTGAACATGAATTAAGGATCCATGAACTCCATCAATCCAAGGTTAGATCCTTTCGTTCATGGTAGAGTACAAAACACTCTGGCAGCTAACCCAAAAAAAGGAATTAAGAGGAAAAGTAAAAAGAGAAAAGAGAAAAGAAAAAAATCAGTAAAAAATTTGTAAGTCTGTTAAAAACATATATATTGAGCGGAGGCCAAAACAAAAACCTTTCCCCCGGGGAATACACCCACCCAAACATCAATCCATCTATCTATCCCTCTCCTTTTCTTTTTTTAACATCTCTGGCAGGGCATTTCAATGAAAACATAACGTGCAGGACCTCAAATCATTACAGCCCCTTGCTCCAATATTAATTGAGTTTGGCAAGGCTGACCATGCCTCAATCATAATAACATTAATTTATTTTTTTCTATTACCACTACTGCAAAAGAGCAAGGGAGAGATAGAGAGATAGAGAGCGCTAGAGAGAGAGGAGGGGGGGGAAATGGGCTAAAATCAATTCTGACATATCTTTATTGCCAGTCGATGACAAATGACGGCACATTTGCCATTGCTCTGGCATTGTGTCAGTGTTTGTCATATCGATTTTATATCAGACGGACAAATGTTATTGATGAAGCGCCCAAGTAACAGATGAGCACTCTATTTTACTTCTTTTAACGTTTAAATAAACCAGACTGATGGGGGAGTGACGGGTGGACTTGTGTAGCCGAGCTTTCCATTTGCTAATACACGTCATTTTTGATTTTTCTTTTCCTTTAAAATGTACTCAATTCTTAGACATTTACAAAAACCGGGCCTGTTGGGAGTGGGTAACTACACCCTGAACCTGATCACACTGCACACATGTGGTAATGTATGGGGGGGTAAAGAGAGCACGAGAAAGAGAGTGAACTGTAAACAAACTAGCTTTTAAACAAGACAATTTAGGCTTGCGTGTCTTAGGCGCCAAGCAAAACACAGCCATGGAAAACTGATACAAACTTTTAACACATGGGTCGAAGCAGGAGTCTTTGAACTGGTGAGGGAAAGCTCGCTGCAAGTGCAAAGAGCTGTTTAATTAAAAATACTTAAGTATCCAACGGGCCTTTCTGTGGCGCCCCCTTGTCAAATTGTATGTGATCCCACTGTCAATCTCCGAGGGTGTTTTCTAATTGCATACTTTTCCACTGACAGAGAAGAAAAAAAAGTGTTGGAGGAGAACAAGTCCTGAGAAACAGCAGCTGGGGACTGGGTTTGGTTTATAGACACTGTATTCATGGACACACACATGTGAGTACACACACTTGCATATACACAAGCTCTGTTGTACTACATAAAGTGCTCGAATTACTGACACCAACATATGTACTGTATAGACACATATACACACACAAACACACAAATATATATATATATATATATATATATATATATATATATATATTCGCAGCGGCGAGGCAGAGGTTGCGGCTGCATTAACCGTGTATGTTGAAAGGGACCCTACAGGCGTCACAATGCATATGGTACACATAGGCACCGCTGAGACGGCTCCGTGAGCAAGATAACTTGGCTTTCCAGATCAATATAGCACGCACTGAGGAATTTATTGCTTGAATTAACTACACTTACCATCAACACTGATTGGACATCCACATTAATAAAAGGTGGAAAATTATACCTTTGACTAAAGCATGTTAAGAAAGAATTCATTTTAAATCCAAGCAGCAATTCTTCCCACACCAAGTGGTGGAAAAGTCCAACAGTCTAGTGTGCACAATCCCATCCACCTAAACTTACACACATCCATGAAGAGTCATGCTTTTTCAAGGTAAAAACGGTGGATCTTTCCTACTATAATCTTCCACTTGTAAACCTACAAGTTACCATTTCAAATATTCAGTCAGGCAGATATACCACATATTAGGGCTGCCCTGCAATATTCAAAGCTATGAATATCTCGCTACAGAGAGGAAAAGAGCATCGGCACTGAGAGCGGCGGGGGAGCTGAAGCTGCTGCAGCACCCTTTTTTCTGAAGGCCTAGAAATTAAAAATATAAAGGCTAAATTATTTTCACTGTCTTATAACCTCCATGCGGTTTAATGTGTATCAGTAGATCCTTGTACATCTCCTGTATGAAATGGCTGTATTCTCACTGACCTGCATTATGATAAACCAAAGTAACCTGGTTTTGGGTCATTCATACACTGACTCACTGCCTCTTGACTTCCGACCTCCAAACACTTATTGCATTATTAAGAATGTACAATTCAGACAAAGGTACACGTTCAACAAATCTAAGAGTTCTGTGGTGGGATATACATTTGCCCTTACATGCCAACAGAGCCTCAGCTTACAATTTTTCATTGCAAGTGTGCCTAACCTGTGAAGACAAATATGTGGCACCATTTTTTTTGCATAAAGAGTGTACGCTTTGCTTGGGGAACAATGGGATGTTTACCCTTGGTCCATTCTTTTTGAGCCGGTGTGCCATGTGTCCAGTTATTCATATGCATACATTCGTAGGCATGAAAAACAAATTCAACATCACCTGACAGATACATGTGCACACACACAAACACACACCGTACGCATACACGGTAAGGTTTGAACAGAACATCTAAAATTGCACCGCTGACAAGACTGTGTTGCGGTGCCCTTGACTAACAATGACAAATGGATGCAATATGCAAAGTCTGAGCAAGTTGCTTTTGGGGTACAAAACAGGAAAAAGATTGCTCCAGGTACCATTATGGGATGCGTTTGCTCTCCTGCGCCCGAGCTGAGGTGAGCCGAGCTGATGTTAATGGCATGTGTCAAGATCAAGAAGTATGCGGGAGAGTGTGTGTGTGTGATATGCGTTCATGGAGGTGAGAGAGAGAGAGAGAGAGAGAGAGAGAGAGAGAGAGAGAGAGAGAGAGAGAACTAATATAGTGTTTTAATTCAGTGCATGAACCAGTCAAAGATTTTCTAAATGATAACACTGCAAAAATGCTAAATCTTACTAGTCAAAATATCTTATAACAGTTAATATATGATACAATCACTTAACAAATAACATTCCAGTAAGATATACAGACTTGTTTTTTGATAATGCATCTTGAATATCTAATTAAGTGAAAAAAATACAAATTTTGAACGTTACAGGCTTATGACACACAACACTTCCTAATACAGGTCAAAATTAGTTTTAGCAGCTAAATGAAATGCCGAAATATTACATCTTATTTCAACAAATCTTATGAAGCAAATTTTCACTTTTTTTTTTAACATGAGACTCGCATAAACACCTTGTATTCATGGTTTATTTTATTTATTTTTTTTACTTAATTCGAAGTGGCCTTTTTTCCAATGTACCATAAACATTGAACGGAGATGAAAAATGTGAGTGAAACCAAAAAGGTTCCAACAATTTACATGAATTTAAATAAGTCAGAAAACTAAAAGGTGAGTGTTCAGTAGCTCAGAAGACTGCGCAGAAAGAAAAAACGAAGTACTGAAATTTACAAAACTGTACAAGTTAAAGGAGGATCTTAAACAACCTTGTCTCTGCATGCGAGTTTGAGAGTGCATTTGGGTCGTACGTGTGGTTCTATGTCTGTGTTCTTGTACACACTCCTGCTTAAAACCACGTCTGTGTGTCTCTGTATCCATGTAATTGTGTCTGTACGTGCGTACACGAGTGTGTGCATGTGCGTACCTGTGTGCTACAGCACCACCGTGGTGGCAGTGTGTATCCATCATGATAAACCGGCAGACTCGGCGACTGTCACATGCAATCACACTTCACTACGGTTCGCAGGACTTCAAAGTGAAAATGAATGGTAGTTCATCGACATGAAGACTTCATATATCTTCGTCTTTTTTTTTTTTGCTTTTGCTTTTCCTCTTTTTTTTTTGGAGGAGACTTCTCCCAGCCCCCTTTTGTTGTGAGGATCACTTGTGTTTTTGTCACCGTCTGAAATGCATGGTGGGACACATGGGTATTGAAGAAAAAAAAGAAAAAACGAATCCATCCATCATTTTCTATCAGTGAATTTAAAATGGATAACTCTCAGGTTTCCACTTAAATCCGACAGTTTGCATTGAAACGCTTTTCAGGAATTGAGCTTTCCCAATATTTCCACAGTTCACAATTAAGACTACATTTACATGTGGGATAGAGAATGTATGAGGGAAGTTGTGGTGGATTTAAAGCTGCATTCAGGCTTTGTGTGACCACTAGAGAGCACAAAATGAGTCACGATAAGATATATCACTGAATCAAGTTCTTTTGGCTCATGTTTTAGCAAACAGAAACAGAGAAACATGGGCATCCCTATGTATTACCACCTGTCGTTTTTTAATTAACTCACATTTTAGTCTTGCTTTATTCTTTTTGTGTCTCTGTGGCTTGTGAGATACTTGACTATTAATGTAAAACTGGCTTTTGTGAGGGTGGCTGCTTATGATTTAAAAAGAAAAACAGGTTTGTGTTTTGGTTTAACAGTAGGGTGAAAGGGCTGAATTTTCGACTGTTGTTTTTGACTACGACAGGCACAAAAATAAAAACACTTTCAGATTGCAGGAAGTCATTTGATTAGATGTCAATATAAGAAATACATTTAAAAATAACTTCAATATTTCCAAAAGAAAAGGGCCCTATTGAATATCAATTAAGTGTAATAATGTTGACATGATCAAATTATAAATCAAATAAATGCCTTAATGGCAATGCGGATAATTACAGTGGCCGGCCTTTTAAGATTGAAAAGTCTACAAGGCATTACGCTTTAATTGAACATGGCAAGTGTTAAATGTGATAATCAGCAAATTTGTAACCACTAGAAAGTCAAATGAGCCATAACAAACGCCAGTGCTGCAGCTGCTTGCACCACGGCAAGGCTTGCCTTTAATCTAGTAATGACTCTGAAATGACACTGTGCTTTAAAAAACTGTGGAGATGAGGCTATAGGTCTCTCTCCCTCCCTCCCTCCCTCCCTCTCTCTGTGCCCTGGCCCAGGCCCTGCTCTCACTCTCCAAGCTGTTTGATTGGCACATGCTTTCACTTAATGAGGGATAATTACTAAGGAAAACAAGTGGGAGACCACATCTGCTCAGTGTAAAAAGAAGTCCAGGCCTGGCGCAATCTGTCAGATGGGGCTTTCAGGTTGTGTGTGTGAATGTTTAACCCACCTACAGCTGCCTCCCAGTCCAACACAAAACCCAACAGGACCCTCCCTCTGCCCCGTCCCGACAAGAAGCAGATTAATAGGAATCAGCATGTGGCTGTAAACACTCACAGGGAAGAGTGTATATGTATGTGCGCTGACCCGCATGGGAAATGACCCACGGGGTGTCTGTCGGGGACAAGCCAGGGGCCACAGCAGGAAGGGCAAGAGGCCAGTGGAGACGATCAACATCAACATCCCAATCAGTGTCCTGCTGCCCGAGCTGTTGTTCCCCAGCTCCCATCGCCACTGTTTTGTTTACTTTCACACAATGCTGTAATGTGTAATGGTAGCAAAATACACAGGTAGCCGTCCTGCTCCCCCGACACCTCCGAACACTGCCAATAAATCATCTCTGCATGGGATTTACATTGTGCTAAACGGTCTCTTAATGATCTGCCCATGTTTACAGGAATTTATCTTGATTGTTGTCTGACGGTAGTGCCGTAAATCAAAGTTTTAAAGGGGGGGGGGGCCAGTTTAAATGGAGTTACTGTCAAAAAATGAATTGTTTGACTGGTAAAATTACAATTTATTGCATTCTCAAAAAGATGTTCATTTAAAAAGATGTGTGTGTCTGTGTGTGTTTCAACACTCAACACATCAGGATTTAGTTCGGTCGTGATATACTGTACACTCGTCAATTGTTTGGCAAACAACGGTTAATCAGGATTTATTGTGACTATTCTATAGGTGAGGTCCTTAGCTTAACTTATGCTTGGAGCTCTTGACAGCTGCCTCTCAACAAAGGATGATATTTCACATCTTGCCCCACTTAACCTCTCCAACGTTCCACCTTTTTATTCATAAATGAGTATAGAAGTCATTCAGACTACAATATTATCTCACTTATTTATGCCGGCTTACCAAAGTATTATCATAGTGACTAAATACCAAATCAACCTGTCTGACAGTTTTTGACAATATACATTTATAAATGTACACTAACAACAATAAAGTCATAATTAAGTTTAAATGAAGTGTTAAAATTCATTAAATAAATAGTAAGTTGTCTCAAGTATTTTTGGTATAAACCATATAATATCAATTTAATCACTGGTAGATTTGATGATTAAAAAAAAAATCATTAAAAATGAGTAATAGGATTCAGGAACAGTAGACCTTCACTTAATGGGGATCAATTCAGCTGCTTCGTGTGTTTAGTTAAACTATACCTCTCTCATGTTATTGAACTCATTCGTAATCTATCATGATAAAAAGCTGCAAAACAAAATCACATTTTCCATCTATTGAAATGATCTAGAGAAGAGAGGCAGCAGCGTTTATTTGCTCCTGCAGCAAAAAAAGAAAATGGCTCTCATGTAAACTTGAACTGATATTTGACAGCCTTTTAACCTCCCGACACCCTCAACCCCCTCCTCCACCCCATCCAACCACCTCCCTGCCACCCACCCACGAGAAGAACAACAGGGTTTTTGCTTTCTTGCCCTGTGCTGACCCAGTTCTCACTAATTACCCACAAAGTATACATCAAAGCCGGGCAAATCTACAGATCTGCTGCAACGTGGCAGGGTAAGGGAAACCAGGACTATCCCTAAGCTAGCCCCCCACCAGCCATCACTGATATATGTGTGTGTGAGCTGTGTGTGCACACATGTGAAGTGGTGTCAGCCGATACAAAAGGCAAGGCGGTGAACTTATAAATAGAACGGTCATTGTTTCGACGTGGGTAATTTCGGGTGTCGCAGTGTGTTCCTGTGTGGGTTGCACAAGCGAGAGGAAGGGATGAGAAAAAGTGAGGTCATGAAGTTGGGAGTCAGCTGATGGGATAACACGCCCGCTGACATGCAAACATAATGTCATAGAAACAAACACGTATCACTAACTAAATCAAAGCATGGAGGAAAATACAAACAAAAGAGTGCAAAAAGTAGGCAATTGACAGTACACACTCTCTCTCTCTCTCTCCTTTTCTCTCTCGTCCACACACACACACTCTCTCGCACACACAGAAGTGCAGACATACAGGTATGGTAGGGAAGGGGCAAAGGGGATGGTTTGCTTTCTTATGACACAGCCTATTACAAAATTGAGCTGGCAGGTAATTCTAAGGCAAATAAATGCCAGCAGGTTTAACACAAGGAGAGGTCTTAGGGGTGCCGGCGTGAGCAATGACAGGAATTCTCTCGCCTCTTTTGACAGGAAGCCTATTATTCTCACCGCTTTATTTACCCAGGCCAGTTTTTAAAAACTGATCTCTCTGATAGTATTTCACCCCCCCCCCCCCCCCCCACCCAAAACAAATCTGTCCTTTCACTTCTGAATAACAGGCCCTACTTGCTCACTTTTGCTTGTCCGTGTCTTCACTCTCAGACTTAATATTTACAGTGGAAGAGATTATAGTTTGATATTCTTTAACAGCTTCTTTCATTGACTTCTTTTCGGTTAGATTTAAGGGTACTTTGGTGACCATTTTTACGAGGGTTTTCCGTACAAAAACCTTGATGCTAATATCTTGGATTAAGCCAAAATCAAGTTTGTACGAAAATCATCCCTTCAAGTAGGTGAACATACAGCATTATGAAATGTTCAACAGAGCTCTAATATTAATGCTGCTCAAACTTAAAAAAAAAAAAAATAGAAATACAGCAAAAGATGAAAAGAGACAAAAAGGAAAAAAAATGAGTACAAGTTGAGACAAAACACACTATAAATATACTACTTAAAAAATCGGTGCTACATCCTCATTATGAGTGCCATCTTAGAGAAGCGTGGTGGGAGTCAGTGCTGACCTTGGTATCCCGTTTGAATATTGTTTTAATGCCGCGGCTGGTAATTGAAGATGCAACGCAAACAGTGGACTCTTTTTCAAAGGGAAAGTTATTTTCCCAGGCAATGGGAATGCAAACAATCATGTCGTGCATTTATTTGTTTGTTTTTCAACCCCACCTCATAATTATCCAAGACACTAATTAAAATGTGGATTTATAAATAAATCTCCATGATTTTACCTATGACTACATTAACTTAAAAGTTTTCATCATCCTTGTGCAGTTTTTGTTTTATTTATTATTTTTAAATAATAAAGTTTTTGTCCTTAAGCATTATTTGAAATCCTTTTTTTAAATTGTGTATTTTAAAATATATAAAATACAAAATAAATTGTGTCGTATGAGAAAGCATAAATTATAAGTTAATTTAGTGCTGTATTTTTTAATTTAGAAAAACTAAAAACTACTCAGAAGTAACTATTAGTATATCAAGCATATATACTGGGAAAATATAAACCATTGTGTATATAGTATATAAATAAAGTATTTCATTCCCAAGTGTAATTTTGTCAGTCAAGTGTTGAACATTCTTACTATGTCCCATTGATCAATTTATCAGAGTATTCGTCAACATGAAGTATGTCAACAGAGGCCAGCTAAAATGTGTCTTTGCCATCCAGAATCGCTTACTGTCCCAGTACATGCAGTAAACTCCACTCCACTAGTAAAGATGGACGTTGTTTTAAATTGCGTAATGTGAGACACAGCCCACTCTGAATGAGAATGTCGTGGGAATATGGTTCCTGCTTTCTCAAACAATCCAAAATGAAAAACATTTCCCTCCATAACCTGAGCGATGAGAGGTTTGCCATGTGGTGTGCGTGTGTATGCTCCTGCACGTGTCCCTCCCTGTATTCGGATGTATACATGTTCAGTGTGTGAGTAGGCGGCAAGGACCGGGTAACAACCAAGGTTATTAAATCAATAAGGTTTGCTGATATATGAAAAATAACCTTACTTAAAAGTCAAACCCCTCAAATTTGACATCAAAATGATATTCCTTATACGTCTGTGAACAATGTTGGACAACATTCAATCCAAAATTCACGAATCTAATTTTCCCTTATTTTAATATCAGCTAATAATAATTCAACATTAAAACATGCACATAATGTGTTTTTTTGCATGTCTTTCTTTCATTTTGTTGTTTCATTATATTTTTTGTTCATCTCTTGTTTACTGGCAATAAGCACAGCACTGCCACTTGTTTAAAGCAGTTAGTTACCCTAAAATAATTCATAAAAAATAGGAAGAAAAAAACATGTATACATAACATTGCTCTTTTTGTCCATGATGGTCAAAAAGGTATTTCATTGGCTTTTTTAGGAAGCCTTGTCATTTCTGAGCATTAAATAAATGACAAAAAAAAGATCAGCCAATGCATCTCATTTATTAAGTATTATTATGAATCGGGTGGTCCTTAGATACAACATGGTGTAGCAGGAAAGAAGAAATAGGGAGGTGAAGCAGGAAAGGAAAAATAAGAGTTTGAATGGGCCGGTTATGCAGGTCCAGGTGAGTGGACTTGAGATGACTGACTGAGAAACTGGAATCAAGTTATTTTGTTTTTGTTTCTTCTGCCAGATATTAAAATAACTTCGAACTCCTTGGTCTGCAGGGGGTTGTGGGTAGTGGTGACAAGTGGTTACACACACTATTCACACGCACACACAGTTACAATACTTATAAGGGCATTACATTAAAATAATTCAAGATGGTCTTCACCAGATTGCAGAAGTACAGGATCACACACGCACAGACACAAACCCCACCATCCCCTGGAGGCTTTTGGCTGATGCTCAGCACAAGTCGGCCAAAACCTCTTTTCATCCACTGGTTTATTCTCTACTTCTGCACTCTGCATTTGTTTAATTACTTTCCTGGCCTATATATCAGAAAATGCTCTCTAATTCTATATTGACAGTATGGGGTTATTGTGCAATAAAAGGTGGAAATTATAATTTGTAGAGGGGAATATTTCTGATGCGCCAGCTTTTTAGGACGTATGAACCACACTGCTATAAAACAACAACAAATTCAAATCACACCTGATTAATATGCGCCAATGTCAGGCAAAACAGAGACCCCACTATAGATCCACTTACATGTGATTTATTTAGTTTTCTAGATCAACAGCATGGATGGAGATGGCTTTACTCTGGCTTTTACAAGAGCCTCAAAAATGCAGGTTGACTCAAGGTAATATTAAGGGCACACTTTCTGCCACTTATGGTATATAGGAAAGTTTTCACTCTTGCCTACCACCTGTTAAGGCCTAAATACCTAAATAAGAGCTCCCCGTAAAAATGATCTGGCCTCAGATATTTTGTTATTTTTACTCTATTTGCAAAAATCACGGCAGTATAAAAAAATCCCACATCTGGACAAATCACTGACCGGTTCTTACACGTACAAATCTTAAAAAAATAGAGACATGTCGTTAGTAGTTGTAAATGTATCATTAGCATAAGTGAGCACCAACAAAAATGTAATTTAAGGGTGGCAAGCAGAGAAAAGTGTGTGGGATATAAACATGAGATAATGTGTCTCATGGGACACTTGTCCTTTCACTCTTATTCATTGTGTCTTTTATGGGGGTAGGTTTTCTTTAAGACAAGTACTGTAAGTTTTTTTATGAATACAGTTGATAATATTGATAATATTGCAGTTACTGTGTCATGTGGTCCTCTAACTGAAACGTGAGCTGTGATTTGTATGTGTATGTGAATATAGCCCGCTTTTCTTTTACATGGCCGTTTACCTGGCAAAGGCCTTGCTGTTTGAAATGTTTGTTGAGTTCAATGTGCAGACCACCTCTGTGTTTAGCTCTGCAAGGGCAAGATAATTCTTTAACAACTGAAATGGGTCTGAGCGTGGTCTAATGTCAAGTATATTACTGGGCTGTAGTTTATATTACACTGACGAAACAAGCCTTTCCTTATCTGGCTTGAGCTCGACTGGGAATAGAACCACTGACTCCCATAGTACGAAAACAATTTTGTAGTATCTGAGCTACAGGACCGAGAAAAAAGAAAAATCACCCCTTCTCAAACAATAACTTCTGATGCTGTAAAAGCATTGCTTACTCACACAACAAATCTCCCATATGGCAAAAATCAATAAACAGAGCAACACTGTATTGATCACATCTATATCGTGGATACACTCTGATGTCATGCTCCACTAGCCAAGTGTGTGAGTGTGTGTTTATGGAAGATGGGGGTTCTGCATTTGTTTCAGTGGAAAACAATGAAACATCATTTTGAAGCCTTAAGTTAAATCTATGCCTCAAGTAGAAGGCTACTTTTACAGACATTTTTTTTGCATTATTGGGTGTCTATGGCTTTGGATGGTCTGATGTGAACCAGTGCATTATTTGTGTACCCACTTTCAACTTATGACAACAGATACATTGATGGAAATAAAAATAAAGCACGGACAAACTGTCATGCAAATGAAAAAAAACTGTATATTTTAAGAGAGAGATTTTCGAATGGAGCGTTAAATAGTTGTACCAATTGACAAATAGTGCTTGTTTATTGTAAACCTGAAAGAAAGCCGTCCTTTCACAGCGTGCTTATTAAAATAGTGTTACAGCTTTAAGCTGGTGACACCAGAAAGTGATGTCAACACTGTGTACCATTTTCTTTTGAAATTCTGAATTACTAAACGAATATATAATTACGGCATTCTTCATAGATATATGCAGGTTCTTTCCTAAAGTCAGATTTAACCCTGAGTGAAATGATGAATTTCACTTCTAAAGCTTTACTGAATGCCTGTAAAATCTCATTACCACTCGCCAGCCTGTTCATTTCATAAGAAATACAAAAACATCATTGTCATCTGTTCCTGTGATATAAAAGACCTTAATGCGATATGAATGAAGCTCAGCTTAATTCTCCCGTTGATTTCTCTATATTTCCACACTGTAATGACAAGGCACAGGGTTGCCCTCCACAGGAAGAAAACTGACATAACAGCAATAAAAGGGTACATTCTTAACAAATGCCTCGCCTGCAAAGCTACCAAAACACAGGGACTCACTTGCACTCTCAACAACTTGCGGAGGACGAACGTTACCCTAACATTTTCTTTCTGACTCTCTTACTTCCCTCACCTCTCTACTTTGAATTCTCCCTCTCCTCTTTTTTCTTTTCCCCACCACCTCCCGCTGCAGCTCAAAGTTATTGATAGTTTAAAGTTATGGGCTAATAATAAGATGGACACTGCATGGCCAGGAGCCTATTATACCCAGGTAATGGATAGTGCAGGGGTTTTGAATGACATTGCCCAGAGATTGGATGACGAAGGGTGGAGCGATTTATGGGCCACCCAAAGAGCCCCCCGTCCCTCTTCCCTCCCACACGCACACACAGCACCCCATGCTATTTATCTCTAGCTTGATAAGGAAGCAGATGAGGCATGCCTGTATTTATGGTGAAGACGTTCATAAAAACTACTGGCTCAGAGTAAAAAGTTAGAATCGACTCAGAGGAACAGCATATCAACTCAAAACTCTATATGCACCTCTTTCATATTGTCCAATGCAAACTACATGAATACAGTTTGACATTACTGCCATTACTGTATTATGATTTTTCGACCATTGGGCTTTTGAAGTATTTCTGTAACTCACTAATTTCAACAATGTATGGATGTTGAAGAAAACAATATTTGACTTCTTCCTAAAAAAACAAAGTGTCTTTTGACTTCTTAATGTAACTGCATTCTAGTGCCTCCACACGGCTCTCAACATGGCGTCGGCTAAGCCGAAAAACAGCATGCCGCTGTCATTGGTCGGGACAGCGTTATCAGCTGTAATCGCCATATAAGAGCAGTGCAGAGCTGCGTCCATGAGCTAGCCAGTGGGGCACACTCACATGCACTAACAGGCACGCACGGCCAGCCCGGCTACGCAATAACAGCATCGAGAAGTTCTGATTACACACAGAGGGAAAGCAACTTCATTCTCTGGGCAGGTAGATTACTCCACTATTTTGCAAATAGTTGTTTGTGTTGTTTTATATTTATTCCGTGAATATCATAAAGAGAACCTTTAAAAATAACAGCTTCTCTCTTAAACTGCAGGAACTACCGATGCAAATAAAGTGTCCGACAATGATCAGCAGACTTGCTAAGAAAAAAAAGCAAGCATGCTCTGTTGTCTTCATGTTTCGTCAATGCCGAAGATTTAACAACTTAAACAACTTTTGTATATAAGTGGTGATGAAGTTTAACATATATACGCGTATTTCCTGGATGCTAGTACATAGAAACTGAGCATCATCGGCCATCAGTTACTGGAACACAAGGACAAATCAAAAGCCCTGGTTGCTGAGGTCAGTGCAGCAGAGATGCATTTATGCCATGTCTACAGTATATTTGCTGAAAACGGCCGGCTCAGGTCTCTATTGAGAAAAATAACAACAAAAGCAGAGACACTTCAGACAGTGCTGTGAGGATGGAGGGCAAAGAGGAGCGGGAAGGGCATGAGGGAGTGCAATGAAAAAGGCTTGTCAACATTATCTGTTTTATTGATTTAACAGTAAAGGCTTGCCGCTTAAGCTTTATGTTGCTTTGGCTGGCCCCATTGAAAATACAACAGCTGCAAATAAAAAACGATTTCCTAAAAAACTTGAGCATTTTTATTTTTTATTTTTATCTCCTGCCTACCAGCTCAGGTTTTGCATGCATTATTGTTAAGGTTTCACACATTTCATCATCTTTATGAGTAGCCATGAAGTTGGGACAATGTTCAACTCTGCTCTCTCTCTCTGAAAGGAATCAATAGCATTAAAGAGGGCAAGACTGTCCTCTATATGACAACGGTGGTCTATTGTAATGCAGAGTCTAATTAACATATTAAGGGAAAAAAACATTCCAACAACACTATGAGATTACAGTCACGGTTACTAGGCAGCATGCTAACATGCTCAAAATGATAATGCTAGCATGTTGATGTTTAGTTGCTGTAATGTTTATCATATTACCGGTAATTGAATGTGTTAGCATTCTAGTATTTGCTGTTAGCACTAACCAAAAAGTAGGGATGTAACCAGATGATGGCACTAGATGGAAGGTTACAGCATCAATATTTTTACAATTCATCCTCTGGGAACCATGAAAGTCTGTGTTAAATGTCAGTGCAATATATCTGATAGTTGTGAAGACATTCATTTAAACGTAATGTAAACGTCATTGTGGCACTGAGGGGAAAGTCATGGGATCACCACATTCAGTGGGATCCTGAGAGGGCATTAATCTCTGTACCAGATTTCACAGCAATGGCAATACTCCTTTCCTGCACAGGTTTTCTCATGGGCGAATTATGAGACAATTGGCCCCTGGACGTGCAAAAGGCCCCACTACCTTTCCCACATAGAAGCAAAACACGCTGACTTTTCTGGTTGTTTTGCATCTTTTTGTCTCTTTAAGTCTCTTGCTGGTTGGTACATGTCTGTGACATTTTGTAGGTGAAGGCCAGTGGGGGTCCTGGAACCTGTGCCCTGTGCCTGTGCCCTGCAGGCCCGATCAGTAATCCATGGATTTTCTGATCAATGCAAAAGATTAAAAAGCAAACATGGACAGCACAGACTTTCAAGCACTTTTCAGTGTAAAAGCTGTTAAACAATATGAGCTGAGAAGTATATTAAAATCTATTTTGATTATACTTTCTTTTTCTTATTTGGCATGGTGTCTGGTAGATTCTTTCATGGGAAAAATCCTGAATGCATGTGGATTTTTATTTTACATTACCATTTAGTTTGAAAAGGGATCTTGTGTAGTTGTAACTAGAAGCCATTATGTCACTATCAATGCTGAACAGGCAAAGAAAAGAAATGTCTTAGCTAAATTAAATCAAAAGGGGAATGTCACAGTCCTGCCCACACCATTTGAATTAGTGAACGGAAACACAGCCAGAGCACAGCAATGAGCACTTAAGCTCAAAATGTATTGAAATTCCCCCAGAACAGACAGGATCTTGAGGATTGCCACTACGAGTGTCACTACACCCCATGCAGACTAGAGAGCAGCGAGGTCAACAGAGTGTGTCACTGGAGCAGCTTGGTGCCTGGCACTGTGTCCTGACCTGTTGAGGCCTAAAGACACATTATGTAGCTCTATTATGCCGGAGCAGCTGGTTAGGCCTCCTACAGCTACCCGAAAACCCAGTCAACACACTCACAAAACACATTAGGTTTTTTTGTTGTTGTTGAGGAAATTATCTGCATTTTCTTGCCCTGCGCATCGTGCATGACCAAAGGATGGAATAAGCAATATGCAATGATATGCAAAAGAGGAAGCACAAGGCAAGATGTTCGTATTTTCTTAAAACAGGGTCGTTAATGTTGTCCTGAGAAGAGATATTTCAGGACCGGGTCTTAAAACGAAGCCACAGTTGCGCCTTCAACATCTCTCTAACATGTTTGAAAAAAAGCGGTGCTTGTTGAAGACAATAACTTACTATTAAACCAAAAGAGTCAAACAGGCTGTCAGAAAGACAGATTAACAGACAGGTAGGTAAGAAAATAGGCAAAGAGAAAAAATCGCTGACAGACAGGCGGCAGACAGAATGCATGAAACAGAATAGAAATCCATATGACGTGTTAACATGTGAAGTCGTATAATAAGCGCCCAGAAAATCTTTCAGTATTAATTACTGTCGACATGGAAAAAATATAATTAGATATGAGGGGGGAAACAGAAACTATTTATGGCAACCAAGGGGCCTTGCTTAATGATCGGGCTGCAGCTAAAACCTCTATTGATTTCCTCGTTAAATATACAGCTCAATTAAAGATACAGCTGATTAAAAGACGAGTACAAATCGCAGTGGCGGATCTGGACTGCCTGCCGCAGTCAGAGAATTACATGATTTCATCCTCACCTCCTCCTCCATCACTGCAGTGCGGGGGGGAAATAGGCTACAGAGGTATTGTTCTTTTTCCATGTGAAAACCAATATTTCACAAAGCTGTGACCATTTTCAAATGGAGATATGATGCCCACAGGTATATTACTTGTGGCAGAATTTGTTAGAATTTTTATATGTACTATCTATCTACAGAGGGCCTAGAAATATTAATTTCTCAAAACTTTTGAAAAAACAAAACCCGTTGAATTTGAGCACTAAAAGCAGAAAACCAACGCTGATGAGCCACAAACAACAACAATGATGCTGACCTCTGAATACATAGAGAAAAAATAATTAAACAAACAATGCAAATCAACTTTCCTTGTTAAAACGAAGCACCTGCTTAACACAAGCCAGACCAAGGCTCTTTTCCCCCCCTCTCTACTTCAGCCTTGTCACCGACAAATAAAAACCTTGACAGTCTGTGTGCCCTCACCACGAGAGAAGGGAAGAATTACAATGTATAATGGAAAACCTTTCTGTTCCTCATTGAAGAAAAATAAAGCAGTTTACCGTTTATAAACTGTTGGGAGTATATTTGAAGTTGCTCACAAGTTTTAGCTGTGGCATTATTTAGTCTTATATTTACAGATGAATGGCTGATGAATTGAAGTTGTATTTTTGTTACCAACAGTGCTCCATCTGAGAGTGAGTGATGCATGCCTGGATTCAGGTAATTCAAAAGCCCAGTCAGTCATTTTTGACGTCAGAAGTATATTCATATTTGTAAAATATGTAATCCTGCTATTCTAGTTTCCTTATTGTTAGTACATGTATTGGAATAAATCAATAATAATGTTCCAATCATGCATTTAAGGAATTCTAGTATTGAGGCAACCCTTATGTTTACATTTGGATCACAGGCTAGCGACCGACAATTGGCTGCCCGCGGGCCACATACGGCCTGCCAAAGCTTTCCATCTGGCTCGCAGAGTAATAATGAAATCCCCGCGACCGCTGCAGGTGCAGCCTTTGAGCTCTCAGGAGAGTCTGTTTGTGCCTACAACTTGCACGTGTAGAACAGAAATTCTTGAGGGCGAGTTTAACCAGGAGAGTGTTCGCAGCTAACACCAGTTGTTGCCAGCTGTAGCATGCCAGTTGGCTTAGCCCGGTCAGCCAAGCTCAACTGACGATTTGTGTCAAACTGTATTCCGACACTGTCCAACTGAAGTCAGGTCTATCTGTGGATACACTTTCAAAAACATTTAATTTAAGACGGCATCACCCGAATGTGTCGATTAGCAGAACAAAACTAAAAAAGACAACACCCTCTCTCTACAGTATTCAGGCAGCCTCCCACTGCAGATTCACATCGTGCCAAAGCAATAACTAATGCTATAAGAGAGTTTATTGCCGCATATATGCTACTACACTCGATCATAGACAATACCGAATGGAAACTTATGGTCAAAGTGCTTGAGCCCTGCTACAATGTGCATTCATGTGTGCACTCTAGTAAGTCTGTTGTGCCTGCCCAATAAAAATTACTGCAAGCTGCAGTTCAGGAATTATAGGACTGCATTCTGCTATAATGTTTCTGTAATTACAGAATTGAACCATTGCTCCTCAGTGAATTGCCTCCTTGGCGGAGGTCTGAGAACATTTTCTAGTAATCATTATGGATATCCCATGTCTTTTAGGAATCTGTTCACATTGATAAAAGCAAAAACCAAAATGTCAATACTTTATATGACAAGCTTAAATAATTTCGCCTTCACATGACCAGTAAGGTTTATTGTCTTTAAAGAGGTTTTAAAACCTTTTTGTAAAACCTCACGGGCACAGAACTTCCTAAATAATGGAAAATGTAATTTTTCATTCAAAGATGGCTGTTGTGTATGTGTGTGTGTGTGTGTGTGTGTGTACCTGCAGGGAGTTGAGGAGGATGAAGATGTAGGCCATACCAATGGAGAAAGGCACCAAGACACCACACAGCCAAGTCAATCCGAGGATGGGCAGCAACACCAGCACTGCTTTCACTGCTGCCCTGTGCTCACACGCACAGACGCACCAACACACACACAATCACAGCACAATAATGTTAGCGTACACAAATACATATGGCCAACACACAAACATAACATTATTATCAACCACACACCACACAGACTCTGAATTGGTTGGCTGAGCTGAACTTTCACCACACCAGATGAAATTAATTTAAATATTCCCTAAAAATTGTACTTCCTCCCTGATCGTCCTGAGCTCAATTCTGTGTTTCTCAACTTTTCAGTTTTTTTGGACAAAACTGAGCGGCTTTGGCAGGCTGGTTGTTCCATATACAACACTGTGTGGCTGGAAAAGCTCATGGGGTGACAACTTCCCACCTTAAATCCACCTTAATTCTGTTTAGAGTTGAATTATCTTCCCGCTCAGGTGACCGCCAAACCGCACCAGCTGTGTGTGTGTTCGTGTGTGTGTGACATGGCGGGCGGCAAGCCCCAGTTTATTCTGCGGAGGAATGTGTTTGAGTTTCCGAGAGAGCTGCCACCCAGGGGTGCCAATGGTTCAAGGCCTGCTTTGAGAAGCTTCATAAAGCACCTACTGTGAGCCCCGGTGGGCTGAGGTAGTGAACGAATATATACACTTTAACACGATTTTCACCGATAGGATCATATACAAGCCTGCCGGGGGAAATGTACTGGATCACTTACAGCAGAGTTTCACCCCGATGAGTTAACACCAGTGCCAAAACAGAAACACATTAGCAAAGACAGCAGTCATAGGGCTCAACAATATATTGTTTTTGCAATAACATTGCAATGCAATAGTCACAAAGAACACAATGTAACACGGTATGTTTAGCTAAACTAGTAAAGTCAACTTTTCATGAGTAATCCTACAGCCAATCTGATAAATAGCACGCGGTCGTTTAGTCTGTTGAATTGCATTTTACAAACTGGTCTGCCTGTACTTCAAATGACCAATCACAATCCTCCTCCATAATTCAACGGACAGAAATAGAACAAATGAAACAAGCGTATTGTGTGGATTTTTATGTCGTCGATTAAAATGTATTTCATTGTAGATAGCAAAACCGAAAATACTGCAGTTTAATAGATATTTATTTTTTCACTATCATGTTTTTTTATAATGTCATTCATCTGCTTTGTTTATATTGTTATTGTTTTTCTGTTTTTACCATGTAAAGTGCCTTTGAGTACTTTTTAAAGCGCTACATAAATAACATGTATTATTATGATTATTATTAACAAACATGAATTATCAACTCTATTGATGCAAGGTTTCAGATATAATAATAATAAAAAAGAAAGGTAAAATACTGGCCCAACATATCAGAGAACTCATATCTGAATTATTTCTGTATCTTATCATCACTGAATAATACCAAAACAGTAAGTTCTGATATTTTGATAAATGAGGTTTTCTGTTCTAAAATGACAAATCCAATATAAAATCTTCCAGCTGCTTTTTTGTTTTGACGCCCCCTGTCTACAGCTTGTCTGCTCCAAGGCCTGTGGCCCGGGTGAATAACCTTAAAAAATGAAAAAAAGAGGACAAATAGGGCCACCTTGTGGTTCGTACCTGATTTGCTCATAGGCTTGATCCACAGGACTGGTGCCCATGGCCAACATGATGGACCTTCTCTTGGCTGTGGAGATGGTGATGATCACCACCCTAGTCAGTACCATGACGTTCACCTGGGGGGGAAAAAAGGAAGGATAAAGAAATGAGGGAGGCAAAGGCAAAATGACAGAGAGATAAGCAGATGTGAGGCATACTAAAATAAGAAGACAATACTGATCAAAACATATCTACGGGTCTGAGATTGTGGTCGAGGAAAGAGGAAAGAAATAGAGACACAAACTACAAACTACATAGTATACTTGTGTGGTATAAGAGTATCTTCTCATATAATTAAGAGCTTTAGTGCAAAGTGATCTGGAGACATTTAAGTTAATATGTGCTTGTTATTATCAATTTAGACGATATAATTGTGTATCGCAATATCTCGGTTTATGATTTAATCACGACATGATTCCATTGAAAGACGATACATTATCATACTGAATTATCGCCCGACATGGTATGATTAGGATTACATTCTCTGACCATGATGATGAAGATGACGGGCCCAGCAAAGCCCCAGATGACGCCATTCTGGACATTGAGCCAACAGTAGCTTTCGGCCGTGTATTTGCCTGAGGCTGATGCCAACGTGATGGTGACTATCAGCACTGGCAGACCTGGAGGGAGGGAGGGAGGGAGGGAGGGGCATAAAAGAAAAACAGAGAGAGAGGAGAATAAGGAGCGTATAAGAGAAAATGAAAGTACCAAGACATATATTATCAGGAAGAGGAAGGGATAGGAGCATAATGGAGAAGGGAGGAGAAAATGGAGACACATCAAAAGACCATTGTGACGCAAATGGTCACAAATCCTCAGTCAAAAATGTGTTATAGTTTCAGAAAAGTATTATCTTGTACTTCACACTAATATGGTGTATAAATTATATTCACATTGTCAGATTTATGTCAATACATAACACCACTGATCAATCAATCTGACTCTGTGTGGTCTTATGTTCATGAATTTATCAAATCCTATCCCTGGATCACAATATCCTTAACAATCACTGCACATGTGAAAAGGGATTTGGCTATGTATTGATAGCTGTTGTACCCCAGCCGATGAGATAGTAATACTTCATGTGACGATCTTCGCTGAGGTTGACAGCCACCACCTTGCTCCAGAGCAGCAGACCCTCCACCAGCATCCAGCTAAATGCTGCCATGAAGAAGAGATGGAGCAGTGCCGCCACAAGTGTACAAGCCACCTACAAACACACCAGCACAGGCATGCAGACAGATACACGTTGCATTTCAAGTATTCAGATCTGAGTGACACGCCTTAATAGTAAAAGTTAATTAAGTTCAATTTCCATGTCAGAAGAAACTAGTGTCATTTTTGGTAGTACATAAGAGGGAGAATTAGTTTATAGCTTTATATTACTCTGGACGTTAATTTGTTACGTTTTTTGTGAAAAATGTTCTCCCTCCAAAAATCTATTTGAAATCTGCATGGA
This sequence comes from Anarhichas minor, assembly GCF_050575085.1. Lineage (NCBI taxonomy): Eukaryota > Metazoa > Chordata > Actinopteri > Perciformes > Anarhichadidae > Anarhichas > Anarhichas minor. The sequence continues at coordinate 11,160,298 of NW_027466456.1, forward strand.
CACAGGGACGGTTGTGGAAACCAAAGGGAAGTTTAGCTGACCGACTGTACATTCTATAGAAATATGCATCTAGGATCTACTGGTGTATATAGCTACATTTTTCATAAACCAATATATGAAAAGTTTGAACTCAATTAGGTGGGTTCTGTCCGGAAAAAACACACAAACAAGAAATGTCAGAGGTTAAATAACTCTATGTTTTTAATAGATTGTTAAAGGGCAGCTCATGGCCGTGGAAGATGTATGAGGTGGCAAGTGGTCTAATGGTAAGAAAGACCATACAATACCTATAATATCGATTCAACCCCTACAGCTATTGTTATGCAACAATAATAATTCCTATTGAAGCATTCATTGCAAAACACTAACTCCCTCCAGACTAAGTCATTGTAAATAGCTCTGAATTGGCTTGAAACTATGTGTTGGAAACCTTGTTAAAATCTGAAAAATGACCTTCCTGATGATCAGTCAGCCTATGTACATATGAGACCACTTGATGAATTTCCAACAAGCGGCCACCAGCCTTCAGTGTTAAGCCCACCCTGACATGACCCAGGGTCAAAGAGCCAGGGGTCAAGCCAACTACAGGCCATCGGGTGACTACAGAGGGACTGCACCGTGTGTTCTAGCTGATGGAGACGACAATAGGATCCTGGATTTCAACTCTCATTAAAACACAGTTCTACAGGTTTCATTTAAATGTATCGGAAGGTAGACAATAGCTCAACAGCCATTTTAAACATCAGCTTGTACTGTAAATGCCATGAGTAGTGAAGTGGGTAAATCTTGGTTTTTATTACTAATTATATTGTAAAAAAAACTTCTAATGAACTTGCTTCCTTGTATCTAAATAAAATAGGTATCTTTTGATGCTCCCATTTTTTACTTCTCACTGACATCTATTTTTCATGCAAAGTTTGGCAGAATCCATCAGCGAACAATCAGCAAGTGAGTTTTGTCTTACTTGCCATCATTCCCCTTCATTTGTCTCCAGTCTGCCCTTTGGTCCACCAACATTAAAATCCTATGTATTGGTACATGAAATCAGATGCCTGTACCTTGTTGTGAATGGCTGAGCCGCTGCAGAGCAGAATCACCTGGGCACAGATCAGAGCGATGAAGAGGTTCTTATGGATGGACGTTCTGTCAGATCTGGGGATACTATGGACGCAAACAATGGAAAACTTCAAGTTTTTTGACAGATCTTGTCTTGAAATTAGATATGGTTAGAAGTGACAGTATATGTTACAACACAGAGATAACAAATGTTAACAAATAAATGGTACATTTAGTAGTCTAGTTATTTAAATTCTCTATGTATGTGACTAAAAATTATAATTGTTGAATATTTCCATTTAAGGTAACATAAGTGAAATGGACAGCTGGATCTGGTCTAGAGAGCTAAATGAACTGAAGAGCCTTTCATTACCTCCTGATTGGTTCAGCCTATTTAGACTAATTTCATATCTGAATAACTGCTTGTGACCACCATAATTTCATGGTGCGATTACGCATCCACCTATGGACATGTGCACCTCTACTTTGTCTGTGTGTGTGTGTGTGTTTGTAAGTACACAAATGCATGTACATAATACACCAGCATGTGTGTGTGTGAAATGCATGGTTGCACTCTCTGAGTCATAAATTGTCAGGGCAGCTCCTCTGCAGCTGATCGTGATCCCTCAGTGACCCTTATGTTAATTAACATCTGCAGAATGCCGCCATAAACCTTCAGAGTGGGCTCACATGTGGACCACAGTAATTACTGGATTAGCACTAGTCAATACTCACTGCAGCCTTAGGAACAGAGCTCGAGCAGTACAGTGCCAATAAGTTATCTCTCTCTGTTAAGTGTATGGGAAAGAGTGTCACATCAAACCCCATGAGAGTATGGAAGTCAACAGGGGAATGCTGACTTTGTCAATCTTGAAAACAGTACTGTGAACTTTTAACTGTTAATTCATGCAAACAATGTCACATTGTTTTAATTAATTATATGAGTTTAATTGATTTCTAGAGCTTCTTTACCCTGACAAAACAAAAATTCGTTGAAAATGCTGAACAATTGTTATGTTCCTCTCAAAGAAATAGTCCGATATAAATACTGAATATCGACCCAATTTATGAGTTATAAGTATCAAAAATGTTGTTCTCTCTTGCTTTTCAATACTTTTCTTATATTTAGTAATATTTAGTAATTACATACTAAATGTAATTACCAGCTCAAAAAGGGGTTGAGGCTGGGGGGTGTGCATCGACTCAAACTGACAGAAACCAGGCAGATGTATCGGCATCACAGGTAAGCGGGACAGGAAAACCAGGTACTCACTCCAGCACAGTGAACAGCATCAAGGTCACCACCAGAGCACACAGAGACGCACCAGAGCCGATGAACGTCAGCTTGGTCAAAATTAGCTTTTCCTCGGGACTCCACTGGGACGGGAGGGAAAGGTAGTAGTGAGGGTGAGAAAGAGAGAGAGAGAGAGAGAGAGGGCAGAATGTTAATATCACAGGTTTGACCCATCCGATGCCTACTCAAAGACACTGAATTCCTACCTCATCGCTTAATTTGTGTAACGACTAAATACCCAAAAATTAGCAATTTCAAAAAGTTAAAAGGCTGTTGGTGTTGTTTTGTATTTATAACCATTTATGCACTTTGGAGAGACAGGAAGAACAGTGCTACAGATGCATTTGTCAAAAGGATACGCATACTGGGAGTGACACCTGCTGGTAAATATAGTGTACTACAAATCCTAATTTTAAAGATCAAAGATGATGACCTGGATTTAAATTTCACATCAGCAACATTTACTGTGTGTGCCAATAGCCACACTGGTATACTATTTAGTATGCCAGACAAAGATTAAGTATGTCCCAAAAAAAATTTTTATTTAATATATGTTGTGTCATTATGTAATATTAGTTTTTTCCTTCCTTAGACAGTTATGATTTATATCTAAACGTAAAACTGTGTTCCAAATCACATACAAATAAAAACAGTCATAATTTTGACCACAGTTTAAATTCGAGGTCTAACTGTCAAAGTTATGTGAACGTTTTCCATCATGCAACCACTTTTTCAGCATGTGTGATTTCACTCGCTGCATCAGAAGCATCTAAGGAGTTACCTTTGACTCCAGGTAATTCATCAGCACTGCAAAGTTGGTGGTGTGGTTACAGAGGCAGGAAGTGACACTCGAGCCAGCAAAGGTCACCCTGCAACCATCACTGGACCAGCTACTGGTATGATTATGCCTTTACACCCCAATACACAACCAACACACACACAAACACAACCTCATCAAAACGTTTCAGAGAGCAGAGACATTTAGTATTAAATATTAAGAATTAAATATGTAAAAAGGATTTGAAAACCTAAAACTCTGATTTTGGAATGAAATGTACATTTATCACATTTGATTGTGGTGTTCAGAATTAATATACACAGCATCAAAAGAGTAAAATGTGTCCTTAAAATGAATGGTACACAATAAGAGACCATTTACCTAACAGCTTTAATCTCTATTGCAACAACACACATTCACTAGGGCTGTTTATGTGACTGGGCTGTTGGTCAAACTTACATCAAGCTGAAATTCCAAAAGGCACAAACAGGAGTAACTCGCTGTGAATACTCCACCTAGAAACAGAAACACATGTTTGCACTTGTTGGCGTTCTCTTTTAATATATTACCTTGGACTCGAACAAGTCACAAGCACCATGGATAAAAAACAAGTACTGCTTCCTGGGAGATGAATATTCTTATGTAGTGACATATTGCATTCGGTGAGTTTATCAAAGGGCAACAAGTTAACTGTAACTTAACTGCTATTCCCAAACAATGGTTGCTTTTTACAAAACGTTTGCCATCAGCATGGATTCTGATTCAAGCCAGAACTGAATGTTGCCCTGGGCTTCAGAATCAAACTGTGTTACACCAGTACAACAATGGACTATACCACGTTAGATGAGGAGAGGGTGTACTTGATGGCCACAGGAATGGTTTGGGCCTTGGAGGCATCGCGGATGGTGGCTGATATGACAGCAGAAGCCAGGTGACTGGGGAGAATTCTGGGAAGAGAGAAAATGGTTATTATTTACATCTGACCTACAATTTAAAGGTAATGAATACACAAATCAAACTTCAATCCAAACTACTGGTGATCACTGTCAGAATTATCCTTACTCTTTCAAAAATGATCACAGAAAAAGTGCAATCACACCTTATTTGGTTGAAACCAGAGCACACAGGTTATTTCTTTGATTTACAATTTCTAAATTTGATTTAACTTGAACCAATTAATAGAGAATAAGGGCATGTTAAAACAAATATCCTAAAAACTGGGATCTAAAATTAAATTAGTGCTGAATCCGACACGTAAATTCCTTATCCTGAAAAGTCATTTAGTACAGCTTTTACATGTATTCACTTAGATTTGAGTATCTGTGGATCATTTTTAATGAAGAAATTACTTAAACTGTATCTTAAGTCAAACAGTGTGTTTTTTGCTCATTAGATGGTTGTAACAACTGATTTCCAGAACTGATGAGCTATTATAAAATATAAAAAAGCTATATAAATTGAAATCAAGTAATGCTGAGTTAATGAATACAAAGTGCTATTGACACTGAGATTGTTTGTTTCTGTGAGTTGACTGTACTTCAGAATAGTCAGCAACATTCAGTCACAAGAGAAAACAACAGGCCAACTATATCCTACCTTTTTAATTTCTCTTGGTGACTCAGTGGAGGCTCCTGTGCTCCAGACACAATCTCACTCAGATGGCTGTAGTGTGTGTGAATAAACATCACTTCCTCATATCCTGATTAGAGAGAAAGGAGAAGCAGATCTGATTTATTGGTGTCCTTAAATAATACAAACTACTCTGCTGAGCATCACTTCAGTTTCACAGTGTCACAATTCAAACAACACTTTCACACATTCACGCACGACTCAGTTACTAGGAGTTTTATTTACTATTCTCAGTTGGGTTAGCATCTATGACAGCTAGTGCCTTTTCATGTGTGTGTGTGTATGTGTGTGTGTGTGTGTGTATGTTCCTACCCAGTGTGTGTATCCTCTGGAGCTCAGTGTCAGGGATAAGCAACTCATCTTGACCACTGCTGCTGGCAGTGTGAGAGCCGACTGGAGAAGGCTTGAAGACTTGACTACAGCTCTCTTCAGTCAGCTTCTGCCACTTCATGTACACATCTGGAAGTAAAGACAGCAGAGGACACCCAGACAATAGAGACGGATTAACAATAATAGCAAACAGGAAAATAAATGGAATAATATCCTTTACTTATCTGTGTTACAAAGCCAAGAGCTACCAGGTATTGGTCAATAACATTATACTTTGTAGACTTATCAGTGTATCGAAAATTATTTCATAAATTCTGAACATCCACTGCAAAAACAAGGAGATGAAGAAGTGCAATACCATGAAAAAAAAAGTCTGATTAGCCTTAATACAAACAAACAACAACAAAAAATACTGGCCCTTTTCTTTTAAGTGAGATGTATCGTAGAATCTTACTTGACATCTTTCTACAATTTCTCTCTCACCTTGGATCACCACTGAAACTGTGCCTATATTTTGAACTGAGCACAAACAGACTGTTTTCTGATTTCTTTGATGCACACTAATATGTTTTAATTACCTATGTTCGTGGTAGAAAGAGTGAAGCCTCTTCTCTCCACAGATAGCATGTCTGCAAGAGTTTCGGTGAGTCTGTCAATACTCTGGACAATAGTAAATGGTCCCACGCTGACCTGTACAAGAAAAACAGACAAAAAAAACAAAAATTTAGATTAATTGAGAACAAAGAACGACTTTCCAGGGTTATGAAAAATGAGAAAATTATTTTACCATATCCCCTAAAATGGGATCAAATATACAATACAAACATAGGGGAGAACTTGCTTAGTGGTCAATGAAAAATCAATTAAACAAGATTTGAGATTTTTTTTTTTTTTTGGGGGGGGTAGCAAAAACAGGTTAACACAGGTCACCCCATCCTCTTTCAGGAGCATCCACTGTGAAGCCGTGTGGGGCTCCAGCATCAAACTCGCCGCCTGTAGGTAGTTGGTAGCAATGGACACCATGACTTCTGCCGCGTCAGCTCCAGCAGAGGGAGAACTAGTAGCCAGTGCATTCAAGTCTGTCTCAATCCTCTGGGTGAGGTAGAGGACATCACTGGAGGTGAGGCGGTGAGGGCCACCGGCCTCCAACGCACGCAGAACAGCCTGGGTCAGCTGCTGCAGCAAGGCCAAATCGCTCAGCTGTACTACCCCCTGAGGAAAAAGAGGGATGGAGAAAGATGTTGAACTTTGTTTACCTGGGGTAAGGTGGTTGCAATGCAATAATGCTAATTCGCCAATTCACTATCACACACTTCGGGATCACAATCACGTCCGTTCACCAAGCAAAGCTCTGGGATTTTGACTCAGTAAGTTACTAAAAATGTAGCAAGATGATTTTCAATGAGAGTACTTTAGCTTTATGGCATGCCAATATATGCATGTCTGGTATGAGACATGTAAATCTCAGTTTGTTTGGAAGGCGTCGATTCTACCTTAAACATGGCAAACATTTCCTCCACTACACAGCCTGAATTAAACTTCACAATGATAGAAATGTTCTGTGTTGCTGCAAAGTTGTGAAATCCTTTTTCCAGGGTGCACTGTCTTTGCTGTATTCTCGGTTGTTGAGCTGCCTTTGCACCAATATCGAGATGAGTTGTTATTACTTTATTGTACAGTACCACTTAAGTGTTAATGTGCTACAGACAGCTAAACTGTCCAACTCACAGGTTTTGTCAGGGGATCCTTGCTCAATCTCCTGAAGAACGGTGTCTTTGGTAAATTGATAACATCCAGCACTTCTGCAGACAGAAACGGAGACATACATAATGCCATTTATTACAGCATGAGCACAAACAGCTCTTTGCTATGGGGACATAGTGTCAACAACAATTAAACACTCCACATTATGCAAAGGTGGTATTTATTATAGGACTAATGTATGTGATTGCATGCTCATGTTAATTAAGGTAATGCTCTATTTTCAGTATCTCTCAGGGTTGGATACAGCAGAGAAAATCATCAAATTGCATCAAGAATAAAAGCCATGAAATGAATTGACATTATTATTATTTGTACCTTTCTTAAACTGGCAGACGGCTTCCCTGAGCGAGTCACACTTGGCAAGGCCCAAGCTCCCAATAAGCGGGTCAAAGATGTCACAATCCCCATCAGACAAAGGGCTGTGGAACAACTTAAAGGAGAACGTTTGATTCTGCAGAGCATTTCCATCCAGGAGGGAATCCAAGAACGAATTTGCTAACACAGTGACGTTTCCTAGTAAAGGAAATGGTGAAAGGTGTTCTTAATGTTAAAATTCTTGAAAATGAAAGAAGGACACATCAAGACTTAATGTAGTGTTGATAATGCTACACTTTAGAAACCCAAAAGGGAAATTCACTTCTCATCAAGATGCAATTCAAGGCAGGAGAATCAGGCAGGTTTCCTTAGCTAAGAGAGCTCCAAGATATGTTTTGTTGTAAACGTGTAATAAACTTCATGCTCCTTCATTAAATTATTCCCCCAGCATAATCTCCATATAGTTATTGTTGAGCTAACACTCCCCCAGCTAAAAAGTTTTGCTTAGACAACAGACTAAGCAGGTTGTTAGTGCGTTTCAAAATGACCCTGAAATGACCTATTCTATATCTATGTTTCTTGACTTTTCAGTATTTGGTTTTTATTTCTATTTTTTCTTGCGACAAAACACCAAGGCACATTCCTTGTATGTGAAAGCCCATATGTACTGGGCAACACATCTGATTCTGATTAATCTGATCCCAGCGTTTAGGGCAACAATAACACAAAGGTTATAAATCATGCGTGGTCTTGATTATGGAAAGATCTGTCATAGACTAGCTGTTACAAGGATTGAATCTGTAGCAGTTCAGTTGCAGGAGTAGCGTGGCCTATATGTATGTCCGAACTGGTTCGATGAGAAAAAAGGAAGGGAAAACTTAAAATGACAGCACACCAGGTACTGCCATGTTAGTTAAATCCTATAACTGAAAGAGCAAAGGATTAATCCATAGTCCTTCATCAGCTACTGCACATATCCTGACTGTAAGTTCATCATTAAAAGATGCAAAATAAACACTACACTACATTGTAACTGGAAATCACTTAAGTCGTGCAAGTGCAAAATCCTCTGTGCATGTTCAGTTCCAGGAGGCGGAGTGAGTGTTTTGGGCTCTCATTGCTCATCGGGGAGCATGATGTCAGAGCGGGAGAAGTTTGTTTTGAAGGGTGGGATTCAGAGTGACGTGATTTACAAAACATTCACGAGAACCATAAGGAGCCCTACACTTTGCCAACTACAGCGTCATCACCATCCACCCTATTCATTGAGGGGGGGGGGGGGGGGGACAGCAACACACACAGAGTTCCTCTTTCCTTCAGTCTTATTAAACTTCCAGTAGGGCTTAATGCTGGAAAGGAAAATAGTGTTTGTGTGTGCGTGTGTTTGTTTACTGTGTGTATGTATGTTTGCCAATTCAGAAAGGATGAGGGATATGCTGATCAAGCTTTTTTGCTGATTCCAATCCCAGTCATTTAATAATGAGTAACTGCCAATACAAAGCCCTAAAATGATATTCATATTTTCCTTTTGTGAACTACTTTTCTCTCAGTGTGCTCGTCACTGTAACTAGTTCCCTAACTATTTAACTGTCACCCTATTTCATTTAGATTACTTGACAAGTTTTAGTGATCCCACTGTTTAGGACAAGTACCTAAAGCATTTTAGTTCAAGTATTTAAGACCAAACATCTATGCAAATTACATCATGATCATGATGAGAGATAAGAGGAAAGATGAAACAGAGACAGAGCATATTTGGATCTAGTTGTATCTGATATTAATTCACAGCATTTGTTTTACTCTGCTTGGAATTTCAGACGGGTGGGGTTTAACACATCAGGCCGGCTCAAATCTTGGCATGTTACTGAAAAGTGTGTAATCCAAAATGACTTTCATATGGACTCTATGCGATTGTTTGTTCTGCATAGCAACCCCACCCAGCCCACCCAGCCCCAGTGGCAAACTATCTTCTGTCTTTTATGGTTTAAACTATTCCTGTATTTGATGATGAAATCATCCTTGATTTAGATTCTGGTAACCCCTTAGCTTCTTTCCGTCCAAATGCTGCATCCTAACAAATGTACCTTGACATGGGATGTCTTTCCACAGCGTCGTAAGGGAGGACTCTATTTCCATGGCTGATCTACTCCATTTGAACACCAGCCCGGAGGAAATGGGTGAACACTCCTTTTCCATGGTGTAGATTTCACTGTTGTTCAGTACCCGATCCCATATGTACAGCTCTGTGATACTCCCTGAGAATGACTCATCCTTCTTAAATGAACCCCCAAAAGTGCCCTGCTCTTGTCCAATAATGAAAAGGCCATCAGGTCCAATGCTGTTAGAACTTAGGCCCTCACCCCTAGAAACCACCAGGCCATGAGTAAATAGTGCCCAGCGTCCAAAATTCTTGCTCCAAGAAACGCACACAGAGTGCCAGGAGTCGTCCTGGTCGAAGGCTTCTTGGTAAGGTCCATGAACGCCATGGACCAGTAGAGCCAGCTGCACAAGTTTTCCCTTGACTAAGTTCACACGGAGCTGGAACTCATTGATATATGACTGGATGGAATAAGAAAAGATGGTTGAAATTCCAAAGCTATTTGGATCGAAGCGAACACGGGTGCAAACGGTCACAGAATCCATGGAGGGGAACTTGTGCAGGAGACGGGCGTTCTTCGTGTCCGAGCGCCCGGCAAACTCCAGAATCAGGGTCTCCGAGGAACCTTTGGTTTCACAGCACACAGAGAGAAGAGAGAGGCATTACTATGAAGGAAAAATCCTGCCACAGCTCTCGGAAAAGATGGAACCTAATCATAAAATTCCACTTTGTGGTTCTATTCCTAATGTAAACACATGGGAAACATTTATTTACTGTGGCAAAGAGCGTTGCATGTCAGTCCTATTTTATATTCTATTCGCCTTTTGTTAAGCCAGCGAGCAGGCAGAAAGATGTCTTGGACAAGAAATACAATGAGCCTACTATTTAAAAAGAATGAGCGCAAGCAAATTCATATAAATTGTCTCAAATAGCACAATCAACCTACTTGTCAGATGGGTCATGACTTTCTTGGCAATCCACACAGGCTGAGAGATGTTCAAGGATTTAAAAAAGTTAGTTAGCTCTTGCTTCTCTACTGGGTTGGAGACAGTGGCTAAGGCCCCAGAGCGCTGGTTACACAGTTCCCCTGCATTGTTCCATTGCAGGCGATCAGGAACATACTCATAGTAGGACCCATCATTTGTCAGGTTTCTAGTTTGCAGGGTAAAGGCTGTTCAAAAAAGAGAAAAGAAGAGTAGAATAATTCACCTATGATAGACACGTAACATGCTGGCTGAGGAATCCCTCATTGACTTGCTCAAGGCTTCTCTCACACACACACAAATGAGAAGCTGCCACCTTGGTTCGGCTGCCTTAAAGCTACTGCAACCTTTCAATTTGTGTTGATTTTGGCGGTTCTTGCGGACATAGGCGGTAGTGTTTCTGAGCACCAGAGTTCCTTTAGAAAACCTGTCAGTTTACTGCAGCAGGGTCTGACAGCCTTTCCCGTGCAGTCCAGGTTTTTGGTTATCCCGTGTCTCCAGCAGTGTGGTGTTGGCTCCCAGCACGGACCGGCGGAGCAGTGAGGCAAAGCTGCCGGACACGGAGCTCCGACTGCAGGTTTAAGCCGGATTTGGGTCTGTCTGCGGCCAGAGGCCTTGTAGGAGTCTGAGCTCAAGGAGATTCTAGTGAACCCGCTTGCCGTAATTTGTTTCATAGGATTTTGCAGAGATTTAGACCCGGTGACGGGCAAGAAGAATAACTAGCCTATGTATAAATAGTCGTATGTTTATCTAGGTCCTATAGACGCATCGGTATTAAATTGAGATGGTTTCATAAACAGTCAAAAGTTCCTACTGTAGTAACTTTAAATTAAATGGTGTTCAATTGAAAAGAGAAAGAAACTCACCTGATATATAGCTGTGGAAACAAACCTGAAACATAAGTACACGTTTAGCTCATTACCAGGTATGATGGACAGAACATAAGTGTTAGCTACTGTTCGTTACTAATAAGATAAAGCAATACACAACAGGAGTCCTGATTGGATTAGATATACGGCCAAGGAACAGAGCCTGTACTCTAACAGAACACCTCATCATATTATATATATATAAATATATGTACTATATATATATATATACCTGTAGCATCGAAGACAATGTTTATTTCCTGCAATTATTTCACTGCTAAGAACGCTGACTGCCCTGAATGATCATTTTAATTGACTTTATAGCCAATCAAAAGCAGTATTTTCTTTAAACGTATAATCCCTGGCCTGGATAATCTAGCCATTAATCCATGAATAAAACAATAACTCTAGTACGGGGATTATTTACACATCCACAAATATAATAAAAATACAGGAGAGAAAAAAACTTTAACGACATGAAATTCATAGTATTTTAAGATTATTATGGCTTTCTTTACTTTATCCAATAAGGCTTGTTTAGAAAGCAACCATTTCACACGAGCCTTATTGCATTCTCTGCCTAATGTCTGCAAGAGAAATATGAGCTCGTAAAATGTAAGTTATTGGGATGTTTGCACAACTCATATAGCCTCCGTTACCTGCTTAAAGGTCGACACGTGTTTGTCTAAAATATCCCACAGGAGTGAAAACGTAAATACAAAGATGAAGTGCTTACCAGCAAGGCAATGTTTAGGAACAATAACCAGAGCATCCTGAGGAAAAAAACATGTTTATTAGCTGAGATTAGAATGTTATTTGATCGCACTAGGAATTATTATAAGCCCATTGGCCACACATAAAAAGCAAAACGAATCGATTTGTTACCTCAATTAGTCGTCTTGGTAGAAACTTTTTTTGCGCGTCTTTTCATTCCAATCGCGTCGTGTCTGTGAACGCAGCATTCAACCACTAAAGCCACGCCGTTTTTCCGTTTAATTCCACACAGGTTAGTTGTAAAGGTAAACGATGTTCTCTTCTCAGCTGTGATCTATCAGCCCGTCTTTATAGTACAGAGGGAACCCTGGCGGTAGCGGAGTCCGGAGTGCATGGAGGGAGGATGCAGAGGAAGCTGCAGCGAGGAGGAGTGGGTGTAACCTGCAGCGAGCACAGCAGAGGGTTACCAAACGTAGGGGTCAGGGACCTACAGGGGGCCCTCGGGTGGGTTCCAGGGCCTCTAGTTAAGCTCAATGACATAACACACAAATTAATAGAAATCCATTAATCAAGTTAAGGGTTGCGGCCTGAAGTTCATCAACTAGGAGTTCATGATGTAAAAGTTTGGGATCCTTTAGTCTAATGGAGTAGTTCCCAGAATAGGATACAGCACCATTAGTATTAATGATAATACAAGTATGCCAATTTAACTCCCTATAAATGAAAACAGTGTTCATTGTCAGGTTCCATCACCCATGCCAACAAAGACAGACGCTTATCTTTTCAGGTGTGAATTCCAAATAAATAATGTATTATAATTTAGATGTCAATGTGTACCTCTGTGGACAGTCACTGCTTAATTCACTACAAGGTAACCCAGTTAAGTGTATATGAATGTTTTGCAGTTTCCCAGTGCCAATTCAAAACCAATAACAATCATATCATTAAACTGTCTTTAACAGGAGTCCACTGTTTACTGAATGACATGCAATATAAAAGAATAGAGTCCTTGTAAAATCCACATGACTTTATTGCATTAGTACAGGTTGCTGTATCATGTTGACATATCAAGTGATACAAGGACATAAAAAAAACACTGCTTTGTTGAAGTACAATTCTCTCCTGAGTGCAAATAGTTGCAGCGTGTAATACAGGACATATAAGTGCAAGTTTCTGTAAATAGAGGAACAAAATACGCATACAAGAAAGAAATCATTTACAGCACGGGCAGAAAACCTGGTATCATTTATTTACAAAACACTACCTGAGCTGCTGGATATTGAAATCTTGCATGTTTGAATTAAGAGAAAATGTTACAAAAGATAATTTAGTGACCACAGTAAAAAAAACACAGTACAACAGAGAAGGCCTAGTAAAGCACGAGTAAACCATTACTGTTCCTAACTGTGTTTATCCACCATGAATAAGTCAGGTAAAGTAAAGTCGACACCTTCTGGTGACTGAAGGCTTTGTCCCAAGACTTTAAAGCTCTGCGGAGCAAACTATCACTAGAATAAAAAAAAAAAGGAAGCTACAGCACATCTTGACAGCAATGCTATTTATGATAGGAATCATTGCTGTACTTTAAAGCCTCCACATCAATTAATTTGTTTGCTTTGTCATTGTAAAAACTGCCTGAAATAAATATGCAGATATTGCTCACATTTAGAAAGCAGCGTTGTTGTTTTGTAACAGTGTTTGTTGCTTGAGATTCCAGGTTGGTGATACGGGAGTGTACAAAAAAACAATACCCACGACCCATTTGTTGTTACTAGCGGAAGCTTTCTCTATATCAGAATTTCATTGATACAGTAAATCATACATGATGGGAGCACATCGTAAAGAATAAAACATAAATCATACCCAGTGCGGGCTGCCTTTGGACGACACACCTGGAGCGAGAGAGAACTCTATCTTGCTCACGACTCGATTTCTAACGGCACCGTGAGTGTCTTTGCTCAATATTTCATCCTCTGTGCCTTTATCAGAAGCAGCAGAGCTTCTGTTCTCTCCTGCAACCTGTTGGCTCCAGGAGGACAGGGACCGGAGGGCAAAATGAAGCTCGTCTCGAGCAGCCATGACACTCTGAAGAAGGGGAAGCCGCAGGGACGGCGTCAACGCTTCTTCCTCGGACAGACCGGTGATTAGCTCATCAACAGCTTTGGCAGAGGAGGAGATCAGCTCTCTGGAGTGGCTGAAGTGGGAGTCGGTGTCTTTTCCTGGAAGGAGGATGAAGAGTCAGACACAGGAAATGACACCTTCAACAAGAATCTGGTTCATTTTGGCTGTGGGTGGTTTTGTTCATGCTGCCAGCATCAAAGCTCCAGATATTATTGCAATGATAATGAACAAATCACACAGACTATGGTTTAAAGACACACGAATCAGAACGCTATGCCATAATATAAAAACAAAATAAGATCTGATTGGCTGAGACACGCCTGTCACAGCACAACAGTTCATTATACGCACTGACAAAACATTGAATGAAAGTATTTAGTAGTTACTAAGTTAGTACATAACTAATACAGTGACATTTTACTATTCAGCTTTTCCTGAAATCGCCTCTTTGTACAGTAACTGGCCTTTTAGAAAATCATCTTTATGAATTAAAATAGTGACGGTCAAAAATCAAAGACGATTGGCTTTGGACAAACTGTTTCTTCTAGTGCTTTTGACTAATGGATGCATACTGATGCTGTACAATGTAAGTTGCACTGGATAAGAGCTTAACAGGCTGTGTGTATGTCAGAGGAGTCACCTCGCAGAGCAGTAGACAGACAGGAATGCAGCTGTCGAATGGCCTGGTTCAGCTGGAACAGCTTGGTCGCTGTAGTCCTCAGTCTCTGCGAATGGGAAGCTGAGGCCTCCCCCTCCTCCCCCTCCTCCTCCTTCTTCCCCTCGTCTCTCTTCTGTTTGAAAACATGAACACGCCCAAATAATGAATACAAGACGGGGCAAATAAACAGGACGCAATGTAACGCAACCAACAATTACGTCACCAAAAACACACGCATACAAGAAAAGGCATACGATTGGACAATACAGTGTACAATTCATTAAAACAAATAGACTTACTCAATTGTTCACAACTGAGCTCAACTCAAAAAAAAAAAAGATCTCATAGCCCCACTGTCTATGAAAGCAGAACCTTTATTGTAGAGATTAACACGTTCACAACTGGTCTTGATATTCTAAGCAGGGATCTTTTGGTTGTCAGTTTCAATTCAGCAGTTAGCCCAACGGCACATCAAGAATCTCACACACGCACACACACGCACACAGAGCTGCAAATGATGTCACTGACTAATGACGTCGCTGAATTAATGGGGCTTCCATGGTAATGTCTTCTTTTCAATGACATAAACCCAACGACCTCGTTCACTAAAAAAAGCTTCTTTTAACAGCTTTAACTACTGAAAATAGAAAATCCTGTGTTTAATTATCAAATGTAAGGTTTAACAAATGTTTGTCTCTACATTATTTTAAAAATAAAATATCATACACATTCATGTACTCTTTGAAAAGGCTACTTTCTCACCATTTATACCAACACTAGAATTGTCTCTTTCTGAAGGACTAGAATTATACCAGATGCATTTACATCCATGATTATGCACATGTGCAGTGCTGTGTTGAATGTCTTGCTCTAGAGTCTAGACTATAACTCAGGTTTATTTGACTACAGTAACATTGTGGGCGGCGAAATGCCCCTGCGCCTATATGTGTCAATGACTGGTTTTAACAAAAAAAAACTGCTACTTTGTGTGGCTAAGATAACGGCAAACAAGCCCGTTAGCTGTGACTGATGCCACTTCATTCAACACATTCATTACCTGAACGATCGTCAACGGGCAACTGCAGAGAGATAAGCCTACAGAGCATTGAGCTGTACAGGAGCAATAAAGGCTGAGTGGCATCTTTAACAGGGCTGCTGTGTGTGCGGCCATTAATCTGTAACATTTAAGCCCGTGTCAGGACGGAAGATTGTTTTAACCGTTATATATCCAGGCAATCTTTGCTGAGCGTGAAGTCTGTCTTTCAGCCACAGTTTACCCAGACAAATACCAGAGACAGCCCAGAGCTAATGGCATGTAGCAAATGCATACATTTTGACCATTTTTAATGCCAAAGTTCAGAATTTGTATTTACAATTAAATTATAGTTTAAGTTTACAAGTTAATGATTCATTTGGACCGGTGGAAGAATTATGTCTCTCACGCTCCAGCTCCATCATGTCACACATCAAAATGAATGTCGCAATACAACACAGTCGTCTATATTTCCATTGGTTTTGCAATTTATGAGATTCACATGTTGGCACCAGGAAATTAAGACGAAAAAAAGATGAGCAGAAATTAGAGCCCCCCCCCAAACGTATCTAGTCTGAAGATGGCTGTGCTGCTGAAACTCACCGTGATATGGCAACGCATGTAGTTCTGTAGAGCACGGGCTAAGTCAAGCGCCTTTGATTTTAGGCTCTGCAGGACCTGTAAGCAGAGATGGGTTAACAATGATGTAAGCTCATTTTAGGAATACTTACCTACACCTCTACGGAAATTAAACTATCAACACAAAATCTAATTATGTAACCATGAAAACTTAAAAAACGAAGTGCGGTTTTGATCTCTTACTGGGTTCCTGGGGTAGGCCAGCTGAGCCTCTCTCAGTATTTCTCTGGTGATGAAGAGGCTTTCCTCCAAGAGAGAGCCGACGCCCATGTTGGTCCCGCTCACCAGACACATGACAAATGATTGCTGAAAAGATGTAACCATATAATAAACATAAATCAGATTTTCATCATCAGATTTTTTGAGAACACTTTCCTAGTCCTTCACCAAAAGTTACAAGATGCAAGATCTCGCTAATTAGGTGAGTTTCTGGCAGTCTTTCTTTGTTACCTACAATAATGTGTATAATATATGCTAATCACCATGTGAATAAAACTCAACAAAACAGAATACATCTTATGTCTTTTCACCCCTAAATGCTGTGCACCTTTAACAGACTGAATATGAACATTTGCACATCAACAAATCAACCATTATTCATTGGACCCCAGAGCTCTGACAGAGACAGTAGCTGCTGCGGTGTTAATGGTGGGCTTACCTTGCCTGTGGCCTGGGCTCCCCGCTCCGTAGCGTTCAGCGGCATGCCCGTCATCGCCGCCAGATGGCCAAGTGCAAGCAATGCTGCGTCCAGGCACTGGCTGCTCTTCCTCCGTGCCTCCGTCACCATCGATGTGATCTCAGATTCACAACCCTGGGTGGGTGAAACGTTCCCATTATCGGCCAACATCAGGTCAGCACAAACAAACCAATGCAAGCAAGTCAACAACATAGACAATGTCATGGTCGACATAGTCTGAAGGGTCGGTAAATAAATGAAAGGCTAGAGAATTAAAAAACAAAATAAGGAGAGAGAGCGGGAAATTGTGTTTAGGGTTTAAGGAATTTTGATTTATTTTCCATATATTCATGTTCAATTTGGGGCTCAAGGCTGAGAATTCCCTCCACTTTGAGCTCCATCTATGGAAATGTTAAACAGCTCTGAGCTAAGAAAAGTCAATTAACGCTCTACATTCACGATTAGCCATCCCGTGTCCAAATTACACCGAATAGAAAACCATTTTTCAGCTCAGATTTGCGCTCCTTTCAACTCATCTTTGTATACTGCAAATGCCTTTAATGTAGTGTTGTATATATTTAGTGTTTACCTGAATGAGCAGCTGGAAGAATCCTCCCATCTTCTTGACTTGGCTCTTGAGTTCCTCAGCGATGTTGTAGAGCCGGCCGGAGGAGGGTCTAACGCTGGCCAACCACTGCATGGTGACGAACACCGTGCTCTCTACGGCTGTGGTGGCCTTCACCAGTTGAGTCTGGGCCACCGAGTTACACAGAAACACTGCAGCAGGAAAAAGCTTTAATGCAAATGTTGTTCACCTAGAATTGGCATAAAATCCCAAAAGCATGAACTATTTTGCTTGATGTTTGAAGCTCATAAACGGTTGAATCTCACCATTCTCTTGGCTGTCATCGTCCAGACTGTCGTATATGTCCGATATGGTTTGGACCGCCACATACATCAGGTGTAGATCAGAAGCCAGCCTGTCTGCCATGCTCTCTTCTGTCCCACTGCAACCTCGCAGACGGGCCACCGACTGACCAATCAGCTCCTTGCAGATGCCAGGCAGGGCAGAGTCTGTGCTGCTGGAATGGATGGAGGGCGGTTTGGCCACACCCATCAACCCTGGGACAAAGACACACAGACGAGTTGGGGGTGTGCAGACCGGACTTCACTAGACCTCATTCTTACAACGATGTGTCACAGATCGTGTTCAGTGCCTTACCAGCAGACTGTGAGGAGCCGTTGTGGAGGCTCTGAATGGGGTGGACCCGGATCTCGTAGAGACGCCCTGAGATTCTCCTACTTTTCAACAAGCTCCTGCTCCTGATGCCAAACAAACCAGAAGCAAAACCCCGAGTTCCCTTCCATTAGAATTTAGAAATAGTAGGCATGTTGATGCTCTCATTCAGAATGACTTGGAGCTTCAGTGTATTTCGCCTTTGAGAACACACCAACATTTTACTCTTACAACATTGAGTGCAAACACTATTTTACACACTGTAGGTGAAATGAACCACTGTTGAAGTCTGTTACTCTCTGCACAGCCGGTCATATTTTTTATTTGTGTAGATTTCCTTACTGGAGCAGAGTGCCATGTTTTTATGCTGACATTGTAATGGGGGGGGGGGGGGGGGGGGGGGGATTGGAGATAGACTACATTTATCCCTAATACACCTCTTCCCAAGTGGACGTGATGCCACTAAGCGAAACATCAGATTGTTTCAGTGTTTCATAATGAGGATGTTCTAACCTGCTTCGTGCTACTGGTTCTATTAAATAGGAGATTAAAAAAAAAAAAAAAAAAAAAAAAAAAAAAAAAAAAAAAAGCTCTATTCACTTGAGGAGCAAACTCTAGTGAATGGAGCTCAATTTTTTTTTAAATAAGCAGTTCAGCCGAGCGCAGCTGCAAAATCTATTGTTCTTTTTAAGGAGTAGATTTGACCGTGTTTTGGCTGACTCGGATATTCAGCTGTAGAGAGGCTGCAGCCGCAGCGGGGAGGATCTGGTCGGCGGGGAGCCTCCAGAATCTGAGTTGACCGGTGGAGCCTTTGCTCAAATTGCACTCCGATGCAAACAGAAACAGAATCATTCTTCTGTCATGAATGTCAGCGTGGGCAGGTTTTTTTTTTGGATGCTGTCGCCGCCGCCGACTGCGAGAGCAGGCTGTATGTGTGCGTTACTATGCATGAAAGTTTTCCTCCTCACTGGGACAGACGCCTTAACATTAGCTGGAGAAGAAAACCAAGACCAGCAGGGCGATTATGGGGTCATTTTTGTTATGTTTTGCTAATTTAATGGTCTGCCTCTGAAGGAGTGAGAGCCGCCAACGAGTCTCCGCTGCAGGACCAAACCAGAGCTGCTAATTGTTGGAAAAGAATAAAGACTACCCAAGACGAGTTCGGTGAGTTGTTTGTGTTTCTGTTCAGTTTGAATGAAGTGTTTTACGATGAGTTAACAGGACAATTAAGTTCTTAGTTCGGTGTAAGAGAGAAACGTGATTCCAGAAGGTGTAAGGTTGTATTTTTCTGTTTAAGTGTAAGAATAATTCCTTGAGTTTATTTAGCTTCTTCACTAAATGTAGCAAACTTGGCGTTCGCGAGCAATGCATCCTGGTACATGTAGACGCAGCCGGCACAGCTCTGCAGCAGGAAAAATCGTCTTTCCCCCGCCAATATAGCACGCACTAGGGGATTCATGTCTACATTTACCATCAGCAACGATTGGAAATCCACATAAAAAAGGTGGCAAATTTTCGATTTAAGATGACATGGTGTGGAATGTGCACATTTACACACAGGCTTGGTGTTATCTTTGCAAGGATGCATGGTTATCTCGTGTGGGGTTGATTGAGTTCAGCAGGAGAACATGTTCTCATTACTGAACGACCTAGAGGAGGGAAGGCCAGTAAACAGCTACGACTGTGGCCATAAGGATCAGGCATGGGTTTAATGGAGGCAGCCTCCCAGCCTGTGCCATGTGTCATTTGGCCGGGTCTGTTAGTAGTGCAGGCTCCACCAGGAGCCCCGTAAACATACTTGACAAGAATAACAACAATGCGAGGGGAAAATGTCCGGGGTTCTGCTTGCAGCACAGGTGCGTGAGTGAGAAACACACAGGGACCCTTTCCCTTGGCCTGCCTTCATGGAAATGAAATTAATAAACAGAGGGAAAATAATAATGACGGATGTGTTGACGGTCAAAAAGATGTGCCAGCTTGTACATTCACATTGGTGGAAACAAGGAGGACTTTGTGAAAATAATCAAAATCTTCCAAAAATGATTTTCTGTGTTCCATCCATATCCCGTTCAACTTTCCAGATACAGTTCATCCATGTTGCCGGACACATTGTTCACATTAAAAGAAGTTGTGAGTTCAGTTGGAGGGCTGTGGGTTTAAGACCCACACGATGTCAGGCTACAGTGTTGGCACTGCAAACACTCTGAGACGCAGTCCTGTACTCCCCCCCCCCAGGTGGTTTGAACACTTGCCTACTTACACATGTCACGTAATTGGACAAGAATATTAACACGATATCTAATGTAAATGTACAGGTGATGTGCTGGAAGGAGGGATTGATGGATAAGAAGGGGGGGGGGGGGGGGAGAGCTGGATAATTACCTTCGGCGTGAGAAGGAGGAGGTGGAAGCAGAGGAGGCCGATATATCTTGCTCCCACTCATCATCAGGGTCATAAAAGACATCGTCATCTTTAGAGGTGGAGTCCCCCTGCGGAGAGTAAACTATTGCTGACACGGGAAATCGGCACTTGAGCTGATGTCACATGCAGTACGCGGGACTCAACAGGCCTCGTACGTCAGAGTAGTAGAGTACTGATCAGGTCGAATACGCTTCCTGTCAATCTTCAAGCATTTTGCTGGGACTTGTTTATCAGCTGATCATGAGATTATTCATTATCAGAACCTGAAGGGTATGAATATGTTTATATTACATCATCAAATTCAATAAAAACTGTCTTAAGGATCAATCCAGCCATATACTATGTGCATCACTTATTCAATAAAAATTTGAGGTAGCTTGAGTCGATGCAGCAAGAGTATGTTCATTTACAATTTGTTGTTTACTCCAATGTTCATTTAAAAACCTTTTTAATCAGAGGAAACGTATATGTAGTCAGGTTTCAGATTCTTCAGACGTTCTTCTTTACGCTCATTAACTTGAAAAACAGATATGAGGCAGACCTGGTCGAGTTCCCTCATGGCAGCGATGTTGTTTTGGAACTTGTCCAGGCTCCAGAAAGTGGAGATCCCCAGCTTTTTGTTTTGAACCCGCACCTGTAGCAGACCACCCTGCTCCAGGTTCTCATTTCCAGAGCTTTCGTGTCTACAACAGAAAAGAGTCAACTTATTTGGGCACAGTTTAATGACCATGATACCTGCTGGTGACATCTTGATGGGTTTGTAACCTGTCTAATAAACTCATATCATGTGTAAACTGTGGCCCGATTCTTGCATTGTCCTACCTGCTGAAGACTGTGCTTTTCTTCAGTTTAGCGCCGATCTTATTAGCTTCCTCAATCATCAGGGACAACTTCATGGCATCCCATTGTGGAGAGACTGAAATACAGAAGTGAAACATGTTGACCTCACCACAACCAAGAGCATCTGGCTGAATTAGATATGTTCTATGGCCTCTCTGCCTCCTCCTCCAGTGTTTATAGGGGGTCCTGGCAAACTCTCTCCGCTCTCATGTCTCTGGTTTAAAGGAACAAGCCCACCCATGTGGAACTGAACGCATATGGTGTGAACTGTCAGTGTGGGTCCGAGCTCCAGTTTGTGCTCAGAAGTGATAGAAAGCTCTCACCATTTCGGAGAGTGTGGTTTTCCCTCAAGGCTCTTCTCTTCTGCATCTCCTCGAGCTCTGTGCTGATCTTTCGCTTCTCGGCCTCCAGGGCGTCGACAATCTTCGCTTGACACACGCGGTGTTCCTCCATCGCCTGGAGTGAAGCATTGTAATGTATACAATATTAAAAAGCACCAGACCAAGACATCATGCCGAAAGTCAAGCTCCACCATGACTCAAAACACACCCCCAACAAAGCCCATCAGATAAACATAAAACCTGGTGTCAGCATATTTTTTAAGCTTCTGAAGCTCTTTTAAGATCACCAGAAGACATGAGAACGAGCAAATGAAGGAAAAACTGAAATAAGATCCGTTTAAAATGTCATACTGCCAACCACTACTCTGTATCACTCACTGTAGATCAAGTTGTCTGAACTTACACCGTCTCTTTCAGGTGGAAAAGTGGATTAGGTCATCAGTGTGAAAGCAAAAGGGCAGACCTGTGACATTATTCATATTCAAAACATTTTGCCACGGCTAATAGACATTGAAAGCGTGATGAGCGAAGTAGAAAAATGTGTGTGTGGGAATCATTTTCTATTTTCCTTTTTTTTTTTTTGACAGAACAAAATCTTTCCAGCAAAAAAAAAAGAAAAAAAAAAAAAAGACAGGAACCTAAAATAGTGAACTTCATTAAAAGGTGAGAAGAGTGTTCTGGTCCTGACCCGGGCCTCCATGTGCAGGCGGACTCGTTTCTTGTGGGTGTCCACCTCCTGCTCCAGCTCCAGGTTGGCATTCTTCAGATCCGCCATCTGGCTGGCCACCTTCTGCTGGTCCAGCTCCTGTCGACGCTTCCGCTCAGTCTCCTCGTTCTGAAGAATCATATTTCGTGATCATTAAGTGATGGTTGAACATATTGACGGGGTGATAGATTATACATGACAAGAGCTATTCGATTATTCTGCAATATAGTACACAAAGTTTAAAACAACATACTTATTTTGTCACTTCTGTAACACCGTTATGCAAATTAACTTCTAACGACTTTAACAGCAGTGCAGAATGTCACAACACTAACAATTCAGTACGAGTGGAAAGTGGAATGTTACATCTGTTGAGTAGAAAACCAGACTTGAAGGTGTTGTGTACCAGCTCTCTCTCCAGGCCTCTGATCCGGTCCTCGTAAAGCAGCTTCTGGTCGGAGAGCTCTTTCTGGGCCACTTCTTTTGCCACCTGGATTCCCTGAATCATCTCCTCTTTCGCCTTCAAATGGGCTTCTTCAATTTCTGCCTCCAGCCTGGGAGACACAAAGACGGCTTAAGAGGAGTTGTGATTTCGATATTATTAGATTTAGCTGGTATAATGGTTTGGGGATTTTTTTTCTTATCTAGTCTTTTGCACTCACTGAGCTCTTTGAGCCGCGAGTAGCTCATTTTTGGCGAATTCAAAGTCCTTGTGGCCATCGCCTGCATCTGTCCAGCACGACACCCGCTTCCCAGACTGCACCTCTGCTGGATGATTGAAGCGGAAGTAGTGGTCTCCACCAAGAATCACCCTGTCGCCCTGCAAAGCAACAACACAGAGATGAGAAGAATTCATTCATAAACAGGTTGGTCACATTGAACTTAACTGGTGAGTTTTTGCACACATCTTACTAGGAGTCGCTCCACAGCATAAAGAGTTAGGAGAGCTTTCTGATCTACTTACATGGTGTAGCACGGTGGATTCAGATACGAGGCTTCCATTAACGAATGTCTTGGCATTGTCCGTGGGAGTGATGCTGACAGTGCCCTGGGTGTTGATTATTACACTAAAACAAACCGAAACGATGCATGTATGAAATGTGCATGTTGAATGCATGCTAAAAAGAATAAGATGGGTGATAGCTAGATTAAAAAGATGGCTGAATTAATTAAATGTACAGTCTAAGTATTAAACTAAATCTTGCAGTGGCACATGGATGGGGTAACATATATGTCCTTCCAGCGTTGTTGTTTTTTTTTTTTTTACCAGTGTTGGTCAGCGATGAGGGCTCCAGTCAGCTGGATGTCATGCCTGGACTCAGACTTGAGCTTGCCCACTGTGGTGCGACCCTCTGTGATCATGTAGAGGAGCATCTCAGACAGCTGCGGGTCCTCGTTCAGGTTCACCAGGTTAGGGAGACGATTGTCCACTTTGAATGTCGCACCGGCTTTCTGAAAACGACGAGAAACGTTCCTTCTTATTAGTATGTGGACACAAGAAAAGAAGAAGTATCCATGTACAAGGACAGTAAAAAATATATATAGAATGAAAATGAATAAAGTGTTGAAAAAAAAAATGACCTGCAACTCTTTGGTCTCTTCGCGTTTGCGTATTTCCGCCTGCTCCAGTTTCTCTCTCCATGCCCTGCCAGAAAAAAGATCAAATATAAAGGAAGGAAATTATGCCATGATCCGATCAGATGTATCCCCTCGTCAATAACTTCCTTCTCACTAACTTAATTTAATAAAAAAATATATATATATTGGAATGAGGCTTATTTCACCTATACACAATAACAAGTAAGAAATTATTTAGTAACGTTCCATTTTCACATTTTAAGTGGTTGATGTTAAAATACATGCAACACTGCGCAGCATGAGAAAAAATAAAACAGAACAAATACATGCAAACATATCTGCAAATACAATTTAACAGAAATGTAAGCAGCATCACTTTGCTACTCGGGTTCTCTAAACTGTGGAAATCTGCTCCAGCAGACACCTCACATCTGGGTCTGTTGCGTCATACAGTATAAATAAGACAAAAAGAGCTCTGATAATTGTTGCAGTGATACCGACCGGTTGGCCTCGACCATTTCTCTCTCTTGCTGACAGAGTTTGTTCCTCAGGCCAGCGATCTCCTGCTGGAACAAGCTGACCCGCTCTGGTTGGACCCCCTGGGAGCTCATCTGGGCGGACCGCAGCTTCTCCACCTCCGCCTTCAGCTCTGAACACAGCAAAGTTTGTCCAAAATTATTTGTAAAGATAAAACATGGCAAACCGTTTAGAGCAAATACACACAGAAATTATTACCAGTCAATGTCGAATTCAAGGGAGTGACGTTAACATCCTGAAAGTGTTTCAGGCTACAGATAATAATCTGAATTTGTCAGTGAACAGCCAAACAATGTCACTCATTGAAGACTATTTACTGAGTAACATTGACCTGATTTGTAATGTTTGAGTCTCTCACACACACACACACACACACACACACACACACACACACACACACACACACACACACACACACACACACACACACACACACACACACACACACACACACACACACACACACACACACACACACACACACACACACACACACACACTGGTAGAAATAAATCCACAGCAAGCGCTCCCCTTAGTGCTAAAAATGTCAAACAGCAGCACAATCGTCTCATGAAAAATAATCCTTGCATGACAGTTAGCTGCTGTGTGCGGCTGACTGTGCATAAATAAGGCCCGGCGGCGAGGTTAGGCCTCAGATGAACTGGGGAGTGCATAAGCTGGTGATGGATTGATGGACAGACCGGCGGGTTAGGGCGAGCAAAGGAGATCAAGAGCAAGACACAAAGAAAAGAAAGAGACATTTACATAGAAAGAAAGAGAAACCTACAGAGACAGAAACAAAGAGGGGCTGATCACAATGGACAGAGAAAACATGCTGTATAAAGAAAATGGCTTTAAAAAGCTTATTGCAGTTATTACAAAATAAAAATAGGTCAGAGCTCATCAGCCCAACAGAGATGTTTTGAACGTGGATGTTTTGAGTGGCTGACCTCTGATGAGCTTGGCGCTGGTGTCCTCGTTGACTTTGGCCACGTTAATGATGGTGCGGGCCTGCTGGGCGTAGCGCAGGGTGCTGAGGCTTTCCTCCACGTTGCTGCCCGCCGGGCTCAGTGTGGCGATCATGGCCGTCTTGGAGTTACCGCCGAGGCTCTCTTTCAACAGCCTGCGGAAGAGGAAAAAAAAAATGCACGTTGGTCAGGATCATCCTTCTAATTTGGAAATGAGATCTGCTTAACTGCTGTAGGTGGAGAAAATAGATTTAAAAACTACTACGCGTGCACTCTGATCTCTCACCACGTCAGCACGGACTCTCTGTACGGTGTGAAGACCTTCTTGCTCGTCAGCGCTTGTTCCGACAGGGCGGAGATCACCTTTCCAAGGGTAAGCAAGGACTTGTTGATGCTCGCACCCTCCTGCAACGACACAGACAAAATAGCATTTCTTGTTTTGAAGTGCATCCAAAAAATGAGGACAGTAAAATGTAATAATTATGATTAATAATGATGTGAAATGGAGAAAAGCTTGTTCTCACGATCAATCAGCAATAACCAAGACTAGTATGGTGCGTGTGTGTGTGTGTGTGTGTGTGTGTGTGTGTGTGTGCCCACCCTGAGTCGGTCTCCACTTGTCTGGGCTGAACTAGAGCGCTCGCTGCCGGCCAGGTCCACCAGGTTGATCCGGCTGATGATACTGTGGTCGTGTTCCTCGCCCTCCACAAACTCAGTCTGCACACAAGCACGCACAAACAAACGGGTACGTTGTGTAACGAGAGAACACGTGGCGGCCCAAGCTAATTAGTGGATTTATTTACAGAATTTATTAGGCAACGTACATTATGTGTGACATAAAGTAGAGTTGAGACGCGTTACCTGAGTCTGGGTCATAGTCAGGGTGAAGACGGAGTGAGATCTGGAGCTCTTGTCGTTCATTCCTGTAGCTGCTGTGGCTCTCTGCTTGTTGCCCAGCCCCAGCCAACCCTGAAGAAGGACAGTGTGAGTTATGATCTCGAGTGGATCAACAGCATTTATTGTTTTCTAAGCCATGCGTTGGATACATCTTTGATGCTCAGCACTTCTCTCCGTGGTGTGCCTGCACTAAACCATCACTTGCTCGCCCATTCAAAGTTGTTCTTAAGCGCTTTAACTAAAAGGCTGGCAAGGATCAAAAAGAAGAAAATAACCTCGACAGCAGTTTGAACCTACCTGGATGTCATCGTAGGAGCTCACAATATTCCTGTGAAGAAATACCAAAGTGAGCAACTCTGCAAATCACAGCAGTAGAGAATGTTCTTTATTGAAGAGTAATATAGCAAAGGAAAGTCAAAAGGTTTCTTACGCAGAGAGGTCAGCAACATACGGACCATGGACTGGATGTTCCCTCACCCTCAGCTAGAAACGCAAAACAGGGTTTTATCTTGGCTGTACAACATTTTCAGGTTAGTCAGTCCTACCAATGACCTTAATAAATTGCATGCATTAAGCATAATGATGCATCTCTAACAATCTGGGCTAATCAGGTGTTCCATGCCATCTTGATAGAGACTTAAGAGTAAACTCCATGAACTTATCCAGTAGTTGCAAACCACTTACGGGCATCGTCCTCTGGTTTGGCTCATCTCTGGTCACCAGCAGGTCATGGATCTTCTCATTGTAGACTTCAAAATAGCTCATCTCCACATGACACTTGACCTGAAATATAACAACCGAAGTTACGCAACCAGAAAATGCATGTAAACGCTCAAAGAACATCTAATAAGTCAGAAGCATCAGGGATAAGTCATTTTAAAGACAGATCGTACCTCTTCATGTATCATGGATGCCAATCTCGTAAAAAGCTCCTGGCAGAATCGTGGGATCACCCCTTCTTCTTCTCCAAAGCCCATCATGCTAAAACAACAATGATTTCAAACAGATCAAATTGATGGTTGACCGATAAAAGATTTTTAAATACTCACCAAGAGAACAAATTAAGGGCAAAGAAATGACTGTAATAAACCAAAAACACTCACGTGTACGACTTCCCAGAGCCCGTTTGTCCGTAAGCAAACAGGCAGGTGTTGAACCCTTCGAAGGCCCTCAACAACAGAGGTTTGGCCAGAGTCTCGTACACCGTCTGCTGGCTGGCGAAGGTGGAGTCGCACTCATCCACCGAGCAGAAGGAGAAGTCAAAGCTGAAGGTGTAGCTCTGTTTGGAGACCGGATGCTGGACGGCGGTCTCCTGACCGTCCATGAAGATGACCTGCAGTGCCTTCTCTGCCTTCTCCCTAAGATTTACAAAACACACAAATCACAGATAAATAATCACATTCTTTGACGTCTCTGCATGTCCAGTGTATAGTTTATTTCCCTGCTTACATCCAAATTAAAAAGGATGGGTTTTTATCTCACAGGGTCTGATTACACCATATGTATAGACCCTGGACTCTTTAGATGCTGACAGACATCGCCTCATCCTGCACCACGTGACTCAGCCAGTAAAGACAAACATTGCGTTACACACCTGGCATTGAACGGACGCACACGGACCGCTACGGTCACTGCGCTGTTTTCCATCTTAAATGGATCCCGCAGCTTCAGAGCCTCGCTGGGCCGGGACAGGAGGAGCTGCTCGGTGGACGCTGGAGCAGGAGTGGAGGTCCTGGCCTGGGCCGCGTCTCTCTTCTGACTCGGGGTGGACGTCTTGCTCAAGTGCATCTTGACTGCGGACGCCTTGCAGAACCGAGGAGCGGGGACAGGTGTCGTGTCCTCCGCTTGGGGTTTGGGCCTCGTCAGACTTGCAGACTTGACTGCCACTGGTTTGGGAGCGTCTTTCCTCGCCAGTCTCTCGTACAAGTCTCTCTTGGCGGCGATTCTCTCAAACGGGGTCTTTCTGGTGGGGGTTTTAAAGGTTTGGGTCTGGTCTTCTAGCTGCCTACTCGTGGAAGACGACGAGGAAGAAGAGGAGGGGGTTTTGCTGCACGCCAGCCTCCCCTGGGTCTCCAAAGCAGCAGCTCTGCCCTTACAGGCAGTTTCTCTTAAACTTACCGACCTGAACACACTAGCTGTCCTGCCGTTTGGTTCACTGAGAACTTTCGGCGTCGTCTGCAGGGCGGTGCTGCTAACCCCGCGCTGCCCGTGTGCGCTTTTATCCATCGATGTCGTCCTGGTCCTGCGCTGCAGAGTCGGCCTCTTCTCCACCGGAGCCGGTGTGGTCTCCAGGCTGCTTCCCACCAGAGTTTTGTCCACTCTTCCGGAGCCGCTCTTCCTCTTTGACCTCCTCTGCAGAGTGAGTCGGCTGCGGCAGGGAGCCTGGACGACAAACGTCCTGTTGACATGTCGGCTTTTATCGGACGACCTCCTGCTGTCTTCACACGCAGAGTCTTCGGATGTGTCCTCATTTTTGCTCACCGTCGTGTCCGTCGCCTTCCGCTCCGCCAGGCGCTCTCTGCCCGGTGTCCTGGATGCTGGCGGTGCCATTAGATGCTCATAATAAGCTGTATGCTTCCTCGCTTGTACACTAAATAACGACATGGCGGTCGGTTAAGAAAAAACCCCGTCCAAATGAGCTTAAACGTTAACGTTACTGGTTAGCTAACGGCAATTTCACTCCGGTTGCTTTAACTAGCTACAACAATACACACTATGAAAAACATGTAAGACATGCGCGAGGACAGCTCAGCATGCTGGTTAAAATATAAATGAAAACCCGATATGTGTTCAGTCAACAGAGCTCCCTGTTTGTTATTGTCCCGTCGTCTCTTCCGCTTTCGCCCGCTTCAATTTCAAATCGTCTCCGCCAGTGACAGCTGATTGGCTGAAATCTACAGTTATAGTTACGTCACCTCTTGGTCACGACATGTCAGTACCCGAGGCTGACGCTAGGTGGCAGCATAACCACGGTTATAATGTTGTGTAGCGACAATATAAACTGTAGTTGGCAGTAAAGTTGTATCTCAGTGGAAAAATTGGGCTACTCATGTTCTAAAATTAGCATTCTGCCGTTTAAAAAAAGTGACGTACACTCCATAGTTTAAACAAAAATATCTTAACCTCTATTTGCTGAGGAAGACTGCGAGATAGGGTTGAAAAAGCTCCAGAACTTATTTATTTTTGTCAGGAATTAACTTTAACTTTTACACTCGAATACAAGTTTTGGTCAGTCATACAGATTGCCCCATCAGCTAGAGGCCGTTCTGAGGTAGGATGGATTCAGTGGCTTGCTCAATACCACACATACCATATAAAAAAATCCTGGAAAATTACTCATTCATTCAATGTGCAATATCAGTATCAATACCAAAGTATATATGTGCAATATAAAAGTTGAAAATGTAATCAAGATCTTCTGTTCAAAAACAAAAATTCAAAAGCCATTTTATTTTATTTTTTAAGACACCATTGCAGTGGCAGGAAAGACCGAGTCTGTGGATTAGAGGATACTTCTTCTCTATAAAAAATGTCTTACATTAGGCCATTTATTGAGATTATGTCAAATATATATATTTTTTTTCAATAAGCATTTTACCAAATAAATAGACAAGAAGAAGAACAGACTATTTCTTCCGACGGTCGTGTTTCCTTATGATGTCCAAGAGGTTGTTCTTAGTGACCAGCGTGTCGTCGGACCCTTGCTTGGCCTTTTGTCTTTCCCTCCTCTGCTGCTCGTGGAGGTGGGGGGAATTAAGGAGCTGAGGTGGCAGGATGGACCCCGTGGGCTTGACCCGCTTCACCACCTCTATGAAGACACGTTTGTTGTTGTTGTTCAGAAAGGTGATGGCTGTTCCTCTGTGTCCCAGTCGACCCGCCCTGCCAACCTGGATGGGAAGAGATGAAGGATGTCGTCTTATGTCGCTTTAATAAAACAAACAAAACAAAAAGCACACACACACTCTGAACTTCACCACTGTTCTACTCCGGGTGTTATTACCAACCTGATGGACATACTCATCCATTGTGTTTGGCATGTCAAAGTTAACCACCAGTCTGACGTTGACGAGGTCCAATCCTCTGCCCAGCACACCTGTACTGATTACCACTTCAAAGTCTCCATCCAGAAGACCCTGAGGATGACACAGAGCAAATATTAAACCGTCGTGTTAAGCATTGTCAAAACCCCAAATGTTATGAATTACTTAATTTTCACCAACCAATGTGACATAAACATTAGCACGGTCAGGACTTAAATACTGGAGGAAATATGTACGCTGCAGGACTAAAGTTGCAAGTTAAATATTTTCTCAGTATACCGAAGAGTATGAATAGCTTAAATTAGCAGAAATAGAACATACAGTAAATGCACTGCAGTGTAGTGAGGAATCCATCTGAAACTTGTACTTAGTTATTTATTTCCCGTTTAGCGCGTTTAGCCTCAGCTCTAGGTGTCGGTGGCCTCCAGCTAAAAGCTATTGAGGAGCAACTGCTATATATCCACTTGACAGTGCGTGTTCTAGCTGCCGCTGGCCTCACCCGGAGGATGCGGTTGCGTTCCCGCTGGGTCTTGTCAGAGTGGATTGCCACAGTTTTAAGGTCCGTCACCTTAGCGACCGCCTCGCACAGTAGATCAGCCCCCAGTTTACAGTCCACGAAAACCACCACTGGAGGCTGGTACAGCTTACTGTCCTGCAAGGCAGCAAGGGAAAAACAAAGGAGCGGTGTGAGATTGTATTACACGGCTCTATATTTTCACATTCAGATTTTTCAGTAACTCTATATACAGATTGAGCTCCTCAGATGTTGACTAGATGTTGACTCAGATGTTGACTATTTCTAATAGCAGTATATAGTGTATATATGTAATGTCTATAGTGATAGTGTGCTATCATGTTGACACTTGCACTGTCTGACATGCTCAAAAAGATCACATTCACCCGTTTGGCTGTATTTTGGGTTTACTGCAACCAAAAAGGTTCAAGCTTGACAAACTGTAACAGATAAGTGACAACTTTCCCTATTTTCCATCTGGTCTCAATTTATATCTTTCCATTCACACCTGGACAAAGAACAGCATTCCACAGCCTAAATACATGTACTTAAAAAAAAAAAGAACATCACCGTCACCGTCACCATCATCATCTCTGTGACTACACAGAGAAGTAGCTCCCGTGGCTCACACAATGGTCTAACAGCACTTCTTCACTGACTTAACTACAGCAGACACTTCCTGTCCTGCTTTGTATAAATGGTCCAAGCCACTGCTGGGATTCCTGGAGTGGGGCCATGGCTCAGGCCCACCCATTTCCTCCAGATCAGGGCCAGGGCTGCAGAAATGGCTGTCTAAATATGGTGCAGTGGGAAGACTGGCCCTTGGAGCTTGAGGAATCACCACCTTTACACAGGCAGTTAATATAATACCAAGCTGGTGCCAGTGCGTATCGAGACTGAATAACTATAAACTACAATTTGGATAATTACCCACTTTCTGTGTTTTTTTCCCCCCACCACTTTCTGGCTCCCCATAGTACAATTAATCTTTGTTTTACACAAGAACAAAGAAAACTGCTGACCTTTCAAAGAAAGCCTAAGTTGGCAGTGAAAGTGAGCTTCAAGGAGACTGTTAACATACCTCTTCAAGACATTGTTCAGAATCAAAACCTCAAGTCTACAACCTACATTGAGAATCTCAAACAGCTTCTTCTTCTTGGAGGGTTCCTCTAACCATAGCAGGATCTGCCTCACGTTGGCACAGGGCTGGTTCTTCTCTCCAATAGCAATACGGACAGGGTCACGGACCAATCGGGCAGCCAGCTCCTCCGTCCCTTTTGGGATGGTGGCCGACACCAGCAGAGTTTGGTGTTCTTCTGGGATTTGCTCCAAAACCTCCAGCACCTGCTGCTGGAAGCCCATCTTCAACATCGTGTCGACCTACAGGATACATCACAAATACATTTCTCCATTTCTGCACACTTAAAAGCATAGAACGGAACACTTGGAAAACTATTGTCATGAAGTTGATGAAACCCTCAATTTTACAGCATGTTTTGGGATATTAAGTGACTTAAGATATGATCAGATTCTTTTCTAACTAAGCACCTTTAAAGTTTGTTCAATGCTGGAAACCTGAGTGCTGGACTGTCAGCAAATCGGACGTGTGATGTCATACCTCATCAACCACCACAACCTTGACTTTGTCCAGCTGCACTGCCTTCTGCTTCAGGATCTCAAGGAGTCGCCCAGGGGTGGCTATGATAACCTAAAGAGGGGAATAATAGAAGAACACGACGCTGTGGAAAGCTGAAGACTCAAAAAAACAAATGTGATTGTTGGAGGGGAGGAAATGACTGTAAAAACATAGACTGTACTTTGATGCTGCTTTTGAGGCGGTGGAGTTGTTGGGGAAGCGGCATGCCGCCCACCAGCAGTGCAGTTCTCATGTTGGGGAGGCCCAGCACCAACTCCTTGGCCTGTCTCTCTATCTGAATGGCCAGCTCCCTGGTGGGGGTCAGGATGAGAGCCACAGGGCCACTTACACCGTGTGCTGGTTTCTAAAAAATAAAGAAAGAAAATGTCCAGCATCTTACGGCAGGCAATCCCAAAGCAAAAGTTATCGACTCCATACGAGAGAGGTTGTGTGAATAGTTAAATACTATTTATTATTATGATATCAAGTTGTTTCTCTTGAGAAGAAATTCATTCAAAGATTAGGCTGTTAGTTGCGTTACTGTACCTCCATGGCCCTCACTACCACTGGCAGCAGGAAGGCTACCGTCTTCCCTGAGCCCGTGTCAGCGCTGACGATCACGTCCCTGCCACTGAGGCCAACAGGGACCATCTGCATCTGGACCGGAGTTGGCGCCTCGTAGCCGGCCTTTTTCAGGTTGCCACCGAGCGTGGCGGGGAAGCCACAGTGTTCAAACTCAACGATGGGTCTCCTGACGTCTCCCCCCTGGGTTTCAATGCCCAGCTCCCGTTTAATCCTCTGGACCTGCTCATCCGTTAGGCCCGATATGAACAGATCGTCCCTGTAGGAGTAGGCGGCCTCCCTTTCACCCGCTCCACCAGTGTCAACTGTCGGCTGTTGAGGTCGAGTCCTTTCGTCTCCATCTTTGTCCTTACGGGTAAACACATCTGCCCCAGTCCCCATCCCCATTTGGGCCAGATGTTTGGCTTTGCACTCAAGACTGCAAACATCATTGTCAGTGCTGTCACAAATGTACTCCCCATAGCGAGCACACATTACACAGACAGGCTCTCCTGGCTCTGGCCATCTCTGGCTCTTTTTGAATGATTTGACAGGTTCTTCCTCCTCCTCCTCCTCACCAGTATCATTTGAGTCAGACTTAGGTCCATCTTCTTGCACTGAGCTCTCCGTCAAACCTGCAGAGTCTCCACCTGCTTGTATTGCCTCCTCCTGTGGTTTGGTGTCTTCACATGCGTCCTCCTTCTGAACAGGTGTTGCTGACCCGCCTGGATCTTCTCTCTCCCCCTCGCCTACCTTGCTTTTCTTACTCAAAGTGTGGCCTGAGACCCCGGCAGGTCTCTTCACTTTCAGGGCTCTTGGCATAAACATCTTGATCGTTAACCTGTGAACACCAGAGAAACAGATGTAAACATTAAGCTAGTGTCAAGTAATTCGATGTCATAGTTTTGATAGAAACAACAACTTCTCAAAATGGTGAGAAGGCTGACTTGGGCTTGTACAGCATACAGTGATTAATATAAATGATTAGCATTAACGTTACACATACCTC
The DNA here is from genome assembly GCF_050575085.1 of Anarhichas minor. Lineage (NCBI taxonomy): Eukaryota > Metazoa > Chordata > Actinopteri > Perciformes > Anarhichadidae > Anarhichas > Anarhichas minor. Next base: position 11,194,540 of record NW_027466456.1, read on the forward strand.
CTTCGAACAGTTTCCAACGCGCTATCTTCGAACGGTTCAAAACAATCTCCCGGCGCAGACTTATGACGTAGTTAATGTTTTATTGCACGCTGGGAAATGTGGTTCGTAGAACAGCAGCGTATTTTTTGCTCTACCTTATGTGGGCCGTTGGGCTCCTTTATAACAGACCGTCCAATTTACGTGTTTTGATTAAATCAAATAAAATGAAAAACAATGAAACACTTTAGTTGTATATCAGTCTTCTACGACGGCATGTTTAATTTCAGCTTTTTCTTGTTTTCTGGCAAATTGTACGTGGGCACGCTGTCCTCTTTTCATGTGACATTCAAATGCTCATCGAAAATTTAAACATTAGAACTAAGCTGTGCAGTCACGTGCTATAAGGATATTAAATTACAAGATTTGAATAAGCCTACCGTCATGAGGTTCAACAATATACCACTTAAAACTAATTGTAGAAATATACAATACACTACAGGGCCAAAACAACATACCCCTAAACCAAACTGCTAATATTCCTGACAGTCTAGAAGGTACCTTCCGCGCATGCGCACTGCGCTACAAAGGCGCTAGGCTTTGGGAGCCACAGTGCGGCAGGAAAACCGCACCGCGGCACCAAGGGATAGAAAGACAAACACATAGGTTATCAATTCAAGAGTAAATGGACGTGAAAGGGAGAAGCTGCCTGCTTCCAAAGAACGCAAACAATGGAAATAGTTCAGTTTCCATTCCAGCCGAAGAGCAGTTTCACCTCTGAAATCCGAGGAAACCTTCCCAGCTTGGTCTGACGAACCCACTTCAACTGATAGACAGCAGTATGGATGAAAAACGCCAAAACTAGCGACTCATTGTGTCAAAAGAGTCTGAACGAGACGACAAAACCCGCAGCAAATCTAGCATTTTATGACTGAAAGGACTTGTGAATTGTCTGCGGAAAGACACCGCATCTCCTAATTTACAGCTCGTTTTCCAACACATTCCGGAGTGGTGGGATGCTTTCGCGTTGTGTTGCTTCATAGGCTTCACGAATACAATAAAGGGGAGAAACATGGGCGAAGTTCAAGACGTCAGGGACGTCAAGAAGACCTTCGTCGCTCCATCAATAAAGTCCTTTGAGCACTATGACTTCTCCCGAGCCAAAATCTGTTGCAGCCTCACGTGGCTGGTGGCCAAAGCATACGGGACAGGTAGGTGCATTACTGGACCTCCATAGAATTACCTGCACGCTGCATGAAGAGTTTGTTTTTTTTCTTCCCCCAATGCATGTTCGTAAGCATTTTAATTAATTACCTGATGCAATACATGGCCAATATACATGTTGTTCATTGTCATAGGTGAAGACACCAAAAACAGTCCTCAAAGCAAACAACAGCGTTATACTGCAGAGCCTAAATAGACCCACTGTGGACTCATCATTGATTACTACACGAGGCAGTATTGTAGAAATCGCACAGTGATTTTCCATCAGAGTTCAAACTGTGTGGCCCACAAACAGCATCGCCCCATTGAGCATCTTAAATGAATTGCCTATTGGAAAGGCAATAAATATCATCCCAAGGGGAGCGATAAAAACCAGTTTCCTGTGTTGGATCCCATGTGATCAATACATATCTAGTCCTACTGAATGGAAAGGGAGTCGTGATTATTATACCTATTCAGTGTAGAAACGTGGAGGTGGGAAGGTGTCCCAAATGACGTCACCTTTAGGGAACACATTTAGAAAGAGATGCATCTCATGAGATCTGTATTAAGCATTGTGAGCAGGTTCTATAGCACACGAATGATGTACTTGTTAACAGTGATTGTGGGGTAAATGAAAAGGTGTGTTGATCATCAAAGGACAAAAATCAACTTTAAAATCTGTTTTGCAATGAAAACGCAGTCCGAAGGGATTTATTTGAAAATGAACTAACTTGGTGAACTCAAGTATATGTTCAATGGATATTAAACTTAATTGAGACCTAATGTAGGGAATGTAATCGCCACCTACATTTTGAACAGTGCGGTGAAAACAAAATGGCAATTCAGTGTGAGTATCTGGCTAGTGTGGCTCATAGACAGAGGCTCACCTCACACGTCATCATCAGCCGAGGGATCAAAATGTATTCAAAGGAGCCAATTTAGTGCCGTGGTTGTTGACTTGAGAAGGAATATCCTTTTCTTTTGGTTTTGTTAGACTGTACTGCAAAGCACTGATGCTGAGAAATCAGTCAGAATAAATAATGTGAATGATTTAAAAATAGGCTTTTATGAAGTCTTACTGGATAATATAATGCACATTCACCGGCAGCTTTTTAAAATATTGCACATTTAAAATGCATTTGATTGTACAACCACAACCGTATTGTGTCATTTTGACCTGGGATTGATGGGTGGATGTGCTCTTTCATACATTATCAAATTACCAGAGGTGTTTTTGGGGGTAAATACAACTCTTATCACCCTCTGTTGTCCATCAGTGGCAATTACAACAACATGGAATCACAGTAAAAGTAACTCATGATGTCACAATCCCCTTCATATTATTGTGACTTTGGACTGGTGGCATGTTACATACACACACACACACATTTGAGGGAGAATGAGGATTCTTAGCCTTCAGAGGCATAATTCCACAGTCTCTTCAAACTCTAGGCATTACCCCACTGCACATGACATCGTGATGTGCTCGGTGACGGGCTGATAAGGTAACACGAGTAAACAGTGACGCACAACATAACTTTTCTTCTGAGCCATTAATGTGGGAGAACTGGTATGATTGACATCTTGTTTTCTACAATGCGTAGCAATGGCCGCTGGCCAAAACCCAACCCAGTATATGAAGTCACTTAGATCAGCTCATTTTATTAGGTCTTATTAATCGACATTTTCTTTGTATTCAATTTAGAGCATTTTGTAAGAGATACCTTGCTGCTACAAAACCTAATTTCACATTAAGCACACTATGCCTACCTTAGTTGAGTGTCTCATCATTGATTTCCCATGTGACACATCATCATACACTGAGACATTTGATCCTACTTCATGTTTGTTGTTAACCTGAATCAGAGTCATCATTTTGGCTTAACATCCACTTTGATTGGTTTGGAGAGATGCATCATATAATTTGGCACATGTATAAACATGTCACTATAAATACAATACAATGAGCAGCAGTTTGGCCTTAAATGAGGCCTTGCTCCATTCACTTCCACTGAAGTGGAAACGATTTAGGTCTAAAGCTGAGTCCTGAGGCAGATTACCTTGTGAGAGACCTCAGACAGTACAGTCAGTGTGCTTGTGTTAACCACTGTTTGATTCTACACAGTTCACATGTAAGTGGGAGCTATGAAACAATCTGTGATTATTCATGTTTTGATAGCAGCATTTATTTTGTCTGCCCAGACAAAACAAAATTACTTGATTCAAAAACAGGTGGCCCCTGTGGTGAATTATATTCGCAAGCTGACTCAAACACGGGGTTCTGGTTGCACCCTATAATAACAAAATCTGCTGAATTCCGCTCTAAAATAACCAATACAGCTCTGTTTGTCTGAGCAGTGCAGACAAAGATATCCTTCTGCTGTCGCCACTGAGCACATTATCCCTTTGCACTGTGTTGTAATAGCCCAGCAAACATGTGATTCCTTGCAGATCCTCTTGTGTATTTTCAACCAGGGCTGAATGAAATGGGCTGATTCCAAAAATACAGCTCTCTCCAGAGAGAGGGTGAGGGAGAGTGCAGGGAAGAGCGAGCGAGAGAGAGAGAGAGAGCGGGCTCAACCACAGATCCCTGCCGACGCTGCTCCCAATGCTTCACATGCATCTGCCTCTTTTACGCCAACGCGGGGCCGCATCAAGCATACACAGTCTAGTAGATGGAGCAAGATGGAGCCTGTGCAGTAGCTGTTTCGAAAAAATACTACGAAGCACAAACTGATACCAGAGTTTAATGTGCGAGACAACCACGGGTTCATGAGCAGAGCTCAGAGTAGATGCACTGTGATTCGAGTGATGGGTAAAATGTAAGTGAGTACGTTTGATTCTCTCCACGTTCCCTTAACGAGTATCCGGACTCGTTCCTGTCTTCTAAAATGAGCAGATTCATCACAGTGACAATGTGAGCCACGGCCAACAAATAGTGGAAGACACCGTTGGGGCTTCAGAAAAGCCTGCGTGGTGAAAAATAACATGAAATAAAATGGCATTTGTAAATTTCCTGAGCATTCTACCAGCTTCAGGCGAGTTTCCCTGGAGCTCAGCCTGACCTCTGACCTCCCTGTGGAGGACGAAGGGGGAGTGCTAGAGAAAAGATTAATTTCTTTGTTTGCGATCAATAACATGAATAACGGTACTTAAAGGAGAAGGATATAACCCAGATAGTTGCTGCTGTCGCTGAGTGAACTGTGTGTTCATGGACAGTTTTGTGTGTGTGTGTGTGTGTTGGATGATGGGCAGCGGTGAGGGAGAATGTAAAGCTGTCACCACATGCCACATCTCTCTCTGTGTACACCCAGGCTGTTATCAGAATTTACATCTATTCTCCTGCTGCTGGCGCAGTGATGAGCTCTGCATCTGGAGTGTGTGCCCGCCTCTTTTATGTAAAAACAATTCATCATAATTATTTTTTTGTTTGTTCAATCTGTTGTTGGAAAAAGAACGTTTGATATTTTCTGTACAGTAGACTCGAAGCTTTCTCTTTTCAAGCAATGGTTTATAAAAAAAAGCTTCTCAGCTCAGCAAACACTGTCAAGAAAGGTGCAAGACAAAAGCAATAAAAAAAAGGCAATGTTTTTGAATTATGGACTATCCCCTTGCAGTGGACACACACACACACACACACACACACACACACACACACACACACACACACACTTGCAGGCTCTCTCTTTGATGAGGCCGGCAGTGAGAGGGGTGTTCCCAGAGAGCTGGAAGCTGCAGAGATACAGACGAGATGCATCGATCGGGTTCCTCTCCTCCTGCAGTTGCTATAGCAACGCCGAGGTCTATCCACACACACATCGACGCCAAAACACCAACAAAGCACGGCAATGAAAAATTAAGCGGACTTACCAAAAAACCACTGTACTTCAGCTCACTTGTTTATTCCATAGTTTTGCTACAGAATTTAAATTCATGTGAGAAAGTTATGACAAAGGGGCTTTGTTTTCATATATTAAAACATGAATTAATTATGTTATTCCTCAGTTTATATCTCGGTATGCCGCACAGTGTTCTTCTCAATTAGGCTTCCCCTGGAAGTTACTGCAGTCTCTTACCACGAATCCCACTTTTTCCCCTCCATCGTACAGACAGCATCCCGGCAGACCTAAAGGACCCCTTCTACACAGACCAGTATGAGCAGGAGCACCTGAAGCCTCCCGTGACCAGCCTCCTGCTGTCCGCAGACCTCTACTGCCGGGCCGGCAGCCTCGTCCTGAAGAGCGACGCTCCGAAGCCCCTGCTGGGCCACGATGCCGTCATTCAGGCGCTGGCTCAGCGCGGACTCTACGTCACCGACCAAGAGAGGCTGGTAACTGAAAGGGACCTTCGGAAGAGGCCTCTGCAAATGGTAAGGGAGATTTGGAAACCCTTTTCTGAAGGTTGTGGTTACTATATAGTACAGTAATAGTTGTGTTGGCTTTTACGCAAAAACACTCAAGTTCCTTCCTTGTGAGCATCAAGTTATTATTATGTCATAGAGATAGTGACTTTCCTGTTTGTCAGTCCCTGAGGCATATTTCATCTTTCCTCATTCCGGCATTCCCCCCAGCGTGTCTTTTAAACTTCAGTTGACCAGGAAAGAGGACGTTCTGGAAGTTGTACCGCCACTCACACACGTCTGCTTGCATGCACACATGTACAAGTTGGTTGATCGTGTATGTTGTCTAGTATAGTGTAATGTGTCTTTCAGTCACGGTATTTTATTTTGAAAGGTCAGCACAGGTGTCTACAAAGAGCTGAATGAATAGAAATATTAATAGAATTTAATAAACCTTATTCAGTTGACCTTCAGGCTTACTTTTGACAGGGATGAATGAAGTTACTCTGCTGGTAGGGATTGATAAAAAGGGGTTTCCATCAGGGATGAAAGTAGGCCGGTACGGTCAGGTACTCCGTACCCATAGTCCGTACCAGTAAAAGTATTATCATTTGAGGAAAGTTAGTTCATTTGCTTATTTCTTTCAAACGAAAACAGACAGAGGCTTGGGGTGGAGGTTGGGGTGGAGGTTGGGGTAGACAGCAGTCTGTGGAAAAAAACACATCAGAAGTGTGTGAATCGCATTGTTTCTTAATGGCCAATAACTGCGCATAATAACAACAATTTATTTAATGCTAATTTGATTCAAAATATATTACAAAATCAACGGTTAACCAGTGAAAATGCACAAGACAGAAGGGAAGTTATTTATTCCCTTTTCCACATTTTTCAAGCCAGTCTGGGGATGAAGCCGACATTTTAACAGTGCAAGCTGACTATAGACCTGAAGGCATCCACTCACTGCCCTCTGTGTCTCTCTCATCTCTCACTGTCTGCATGGCTTCTCTCTCCATGTCTTTGTTGTTGGAGCTCACTTCAGAGATGACTCTGCAGGCCTCCCGCTGAGTGGGAACGAGGGATCCTCATTATTTTGGGGGCAAAGTCTCGATAGGAGGCTTTACTGCTCCAGTGAATTGCAATTGAGACACGATTAGCACACAGTTTGCCGGCAGTCTGTTTGTAGAGTCTCGCTAGTTTTAATTTCCCTTCTATGCAAATTCTAAATGTATTTAAGTTGTGCTGGGGTTTACATTTCAAGTGATTTAGTACGAGCTCATCTCACATTTTGTGTACGTGCTTATGTGTCCACACCTGAGGGATTCCTATGTATCCTTGTGTGCTGTTTATTTCTTATTTTCTCAGTATATTTTACTCGTCCTGATTCTATCTTTCATTTCATTGTCTTTCATCCTTATATTCTGCATCTGTCCTTTCACTCTTCCCCACTCTTTCACCGCCATAACATCATCCCCGGCCTCCCTTCGTCCCCATCTTGCCGCTCAATCCATAGCATTTCCCAAACACCTCCCTTTTCCCCTCACTTTTCATTCACTTAGCCACAACTCTGCTCTCATTCCTCCTCTTTTAGCATTCATCCATTCCTTCATCATCCATCATTCCCATTAAATTGCCCTCAAATTACATCATTAGCATGATATCTACAGCAGCGTGATCTGATAAGTGATGAAGGTTTAATTGCAGCATAGCTTAACTGATGTTAGATGGATCCGTCAGTCCCTTTTTTAAAAATGAGTTGTAATGTTGAATGAGGTGAGAAAAAGAAAGATGCAGCAACACTGTGTAATATAGTTGTCTGTGAGGACACTGCACACTTGAGACGGTTCATGTGGATTACCTGCTGCACATTGAAATGACAGCTCTGTGGGGGGGGGGGATCATCTATTATTTAGACACTGCTTCAACATCTAACTAAGGGTTGACGAGGTGGCCAGACGCTGCCCAGGCTGAGCTCTGTGGGAGTGTGCAGAGCCTGCTTGAAGGGCAGGAGAAACGGTTTTTTTCTCCCTCTGGAATAGTTAGCGATGCCGGAAAACATTCCTGAAGCAGACTGTGATAGAGCAAGAGACTGAGCACCTACCTGCAGCTCTAAGCTGCTCTGGATCACAGCGCAGCAATGTCATAAAGCGCTGCTTCGTGGCATTTTAAGCGAAGCATTTTCTTTAACTCAGCAGTTTGCATAAGGTATAAGAATTTACAGAATAATCAACTTCAGGGGATGTTGGAGGGGAGCTTTTAGCAGGCCAGTCAGCGGCAGAGTTAGATGCTGATGATGTCTCGTGTGACACATGTCATAACCGAGAACAGTCACTGACGTTTCTACTGGGTTTGCCGACTGACTTCGCATTTTAATCTCATCCTTCCTGCCCCCTTCTGTCACTGTACTGCCCACTCATCCTTCTGTATTCGGCCATGTGACGGATTCCCACATGTGAAGATGATCTCAGTCACCGCCCACGAAGTCGCCCACACGCGCTCTGTACCGCTGACGCTCTCCTCCACCTGTAGTGCTCACAGAGAGCGAGGCAGAGATGTGGAGGTGGGCTGAGGATCTGAAAATATTATTCTAGCATTACGGCCCACATGAAGCGCCGCTGCAAGCAATTATAATAGCTGAAATTATTTTATCAGAAGGCTGTAATTGCTAAGTTTGATAATACTTGTTCCAGATTTGAGTTATTTTCAAAGTGTCACTGCTGCGAGTTCAGCTTTGTTCGGCATTTTGTATTTTTTTGATCAACGTGAACAGTCTTTTGCAACTACACTCTCCTCCACATTCAAACGATCTGCTGGGTACAGAGCAGACCCACTGGAGCACTGACGCTTAATTGTCTTGCTCAAGGGCACCTCTGCAGTGATAATGAGGAAAGGGGAACACAGTTTTTTTTCCCTTCACTGGGTTCAAATTACCTTTGCAAAGTTGTAGGACTGTGGTTGTGGCTTTCAGGTGAAATTGTGTCCATCTTTTATACTTTAAGTACAAGTGAGTAAATCCAGACTTTTCTTCGGATATCACAGCAGGAGTTTTGCTGCATTGCTTGGAATAAACAACACACGTGCTAACATCATATATATAAACAACAACAATTTGAAAAAATCTGAAATATAACTATGTATAAGTAGACATAATTAATAAAAAATATTATTTATTCATAAAAATCTCTATATCACAAAACAAAGACCAGTAATAGAATCCGTACAGCTATTGTTTACACCATCATCTACTTAATGAACTGGTCACATGACAAAATGTGCCACGACCTGCGTTACCACCAGTGCTTCACAGTTTCCTGGAGAAAAGCCTGTCGATCAGCCGCAGGGAAGTGACCTGGAGATGTACTCTCTACTTCCTTGACCTCGTCGCAGTGAAGATTGATGTATTCTTCCAAGCTGCCGAACCTTGAATGTCCACTTGAATATTTAATAAAGCTGTATTAAATAGGTCATGTTGCTGTTTAAATCAGACTTTATCATGGCTGTATGCTGTGAACTGCTGAGAGTAAGACGTACCTTATACGTTAGTGGCTTCTATGGGACTGTATGTCAGAAAAGCTATAAAGCAGACTCGGGTTCATACTCACACATATGTTAGAGAATGCTTTCAAATCCAACCATAATGGCAAATGCATCTCTAATGTGTACAATAAGCGATTTATTCTGTAGTTCGAGAATAAATGCTTAAAAAGGTGTTTTAAGCGCGTGAGTTGTATATGTGTATGTATGTAAAGGTGAACAGTCACTACGTATACATGTTAATACAAAGATTATTACATATTTAACATTCTCTATTGATAAAAAGTGTCTGTGTGACAGATTGATTAATCATTTCCTGTATTGCATGTGGATGAATAGGGGTGAATTTGCTTCCTGCTGCTAGTTTCCTTTCTTCTGCTTCCTCCATCACAACCCCTATTGGGCAGGCGCTCCGTTTCCATGGTTACACTCCAGTAGGCAGTGTGCGTGTGTGTGTGTGTGTGTGTGTGTGTGTAAGTGGGTGCAAGAGTGGGGGTGCTCATGCTCGCATATGTCGTATGTGCAGTCTGAGCTTGTCATGTACTGTGAGAACACTGCCACGCTCTGAGGCAGAGTATACTGAAATGCTGGATGTGTAGGAGCAGGCAGATGGCATTTCTAAGACGCTGCATCACACACACACACACACACACACACACACACACATACAGGGAAGTACGGAAAGCTAACCTGAGTGCCAGAAAAAAATACTTCAAACTAGCTTCCTCTGTCCTGATTCTCTTCCTCTTCCGCTTGATCTTACGAACAAAGACGAGCTGAAGCCGCATGGTGGAAGGGAAGCCCATCCAAGTAGTTTCTGTGTCTCTGCTTCGACAAAGTCACAGCCAGTACGTTACGCTCAGTGCCGGCGGCGACTCCCAGGCAGCACAGTATGGATGGATGAGCAAGCGAGCACATCGCGTGATGAGTCCAGAGCGTCTTTCTGCACTGGCTCGAGTTAGACTGTGTTTCAGGCCGATATGTTTTGTTTGCTTTTTATCTGGAAAGAAAAATCAGTGATGCTGAGTCCACACGTTAAGGGTTGAGGCATCAAACCTGACAACAGGACTACATTTGTCTAGACACATAGTGTAGAGAGAGAAAACATTCAGCTTGTGTTCCATATGAGCTGGTCAAACACAGCTCAGTAGCCAATGAGTCATGATTAATTTGTCAGTCTATAGTATGCGGAAATGTTTTCAGAATGCAGTCAGTGAAACCAAATGTGTCTGTTGTAATGAAGGAGAGTGTGTGTTCAGATTAAACAGCTCCGGGTAGGGTAACCTGAGGCACATTGATCCCAGGTGAGGAGCCAATGTGAGAATAATGGAAAGACGTGGACGCTACAGATCAGCGTCTTTGGTCCCTTTACGTCATACATGAAGAAGAAGAGAGTAAAATGCTCTGTTGAACGTGCAGATGTTATTATTGAATGCTTGATCTGGTTTAAATGGCACCATAAGCTTATTACACCAACAGAGAAAACCTATGTTCTTTAGAATGTAGAGCGGGGGATTTTAGTAACAAATCATTCTCACTCTACATATCTTAAATTATTCACCTGGCTCTCCTTATTACTGACATTACACGTGTTGGTTAAGCTATAATAGCACTTAATCCGCAATGAATTTATGCTGCCACAGATGTTGGCCCTGTGCGCAGCTTCATACAGGAATCTCATTTTCTAAGATTAAATTAAACAAGCGTTATGGTTATACTATTCTAGTGGGGTTTTTATTGCGATTTCTCTGCACTTATGAATGAAACACCAAACATGATTTTGAAATGTCCCAAACAGGTACAATAACAACAACATAATAATAACATGGCAAATGATTGATTCGAACACTACATCGACTGCACTAGCCTGGATTGTTGGATATAGATGTTCATAGAAACATTAACAGAGTGTAGAATTCTCTCTGTCTCTACACATAAATAGACATTTAGGACCGTGTGCAGACAGAAGACAACCAGGATCCAACGCTCTGCAGATAATCTGCAGCATTGTGTTCTGCTTCGTTGAAGACCCAGTTCTAGAGCGCTGAGATCTCACATTGTGTGAAATGGAGACAATCCCATAAAGAGAAATGCAGGTTTTTGGACAAAGGCATTCCTAACTTTTAGAAAAAATACCAGATTTAGCTAAAAGCAAATGTCCCACTGTGGTCCTATACGCATTCTCACTGGGATTTGGTCTGAACAGTAAAATAAACGCAGATCGTGTTTATGTGAAATGAGTGGTATTTCCCTTCAAATGAAATCAAACACTCTTTTATCACATGAAACAGCTTCAACCCAGACGGCCTTTTCAAACATGGATGGAAGGATTTGGAGTGCAGGCGTATCTGCAGGCTGTGTCGGCGCTGGCTGGTAGCCGCGGTCGTGTCCCCAGATAGTGTTCTAAGGTTAGCTTTGAGGTTTCCACATAATTGCTAGTTGGGGTTTTGGAGCATATGGAGGGGGAAGGTATTGTGCTTAAAAGCTCCACTCCCACAAGTGATGCCAGACCTCACGGTTGGTATTTTGTGCAGCCGAAAGTGTGCACGGGTATGTGTGTTAGTTGTAGTTTCCAGAGATTTAAATTCAAGGATTTTCTGCTATAGCTGGCTGAGGCGAACGTCACCGACTTTTAGTAAACATCAGCAAGTGCATGAAATAAAAGTCTTGCTGAGCTGAGTATTGTAAGAAAGCTGTACTGCTATTTTAACTTCCATTCTCTCGAGATAGAGTTCGATAAAGTTAGTTAGTTCGTTATGGACTATCCTGGAAAAACAAAGGCAACATTTTAGAAATAAAGTTGATTCTTTTTTAGTGAAGGTGCCACAGAACAGTGGCTCTCACATCACCTCCTGTGATTCTCCAAACTAGATTAGCTCTTGACCTTTGTTGTACCCTATCATCACTTTCTTTTTCACTAAAGCAAAGAATATATATATATATATATATATATATATATATATATATATATATATTATATGAAGAGGCGGCACTGTGCTTTTTCTTTACTTTAAGTGCTTGTGGTGACCTTCAGAAGAGAGCAGAGAGAGGTACAGCTGAGAGCTTTTCCGTGTCCAGCTGAGTTGGCGTGAAGTTACCTGACGTTCGACAGTTGAATTTTTCTCCATATGCCCCAGCATGGCGCCTGTGGGCCTGGACAGGAGAGCTGTAGTACTAAAAGCAGACTGCATTTCCTGTGAGACTGCAGTCGGATGATTTAGGTTCGTCCCGCTTCGGGTCATTTTCTGCACCTACTGATTTTTGATGTTGAAGTTGATATAAAAACTTTGGGATTATCATAAATAACCGCTGAAGCCTTGCACTACAATAAAAAAAAACGGCACAGACTGATCGTTAGCCGTGGCCCACTGAAGCCCCTTGAAGCTTTGACTGTACATTGTGGTAAAGACATTACTGTCGTCATTACCTCAGTTCAGATCATGTTGCAGTGGAATAAAGTCATTGTAATGATTTCACAGAAACATTTTTCATAGATCCTTCGCAGTAATGGTGAGGTACTGGAGTATTGAGCATCTTCCGCTACCAGGTTCAGGCCACAACAAGCAGCTCAGACCTCTATAACAATGGAGATTTTAGTTTATTCACAACAGACACACAACACTGAGGTGAAACACACGACACGCCATCTTTTTGTAGGCCGCTGGTTTGTTTCTGCTCATTTCTTTTGTGCAACGTTAAATCAGGCTTCTGCGGTACCAAAGATGAACAGTGTCTGCTTATCTCCCCGGGTGGAAATACAGACAGATATTAATGTAGCGGTATAATAAAAACAGGATATTGACCGTGAAGGAGCATTTTCTTACCTCATGAGAAATCAAAATAAGATGTATGGACCTAATCAGCTTAGATGAGAGAGCAAAAATGATTGTGTGTCTTGCCTACAGAACGGCTCACTGCATCATATGGCATCATCCTATGATGAAGGCAGTATCCTGGGGGGAGCAGAGACTAAAAGCAGTCTTATATTTTTAGATTTTGAATGAATTAGTAACATTTTTCCCCTCTTGCAGCCAAATAGATACCCTCAAGCAAGGCATTTAATCCCTGAACGCTCCAGTGAGGCCAACAGTGGAAGACAGAGGTCGTGCTGGGCAGCTTGAAGATGTGGATATGTATAAACTTATGAATATGAAGTAAAGCGATGCTGAAGGAAAGCATACATGCTCAGCAAACCTAAAGGTTAGAAAGCACCACGTCATTGGACATCACATCTTATTGCGAACGACTGGCAGGTCTGCTCGAAGTAAAAGGCTAACCCTTTCTTTGGGCAGGGAAAAATGGTTTTCTTGCTTTTCATTCTTCATCCCTCTCTTCTTCAACTCCTGTTCACCATCCAACCACCACTACCACTGTGCATTCATCTGGTCACTGGAGCCTTTACTCATTCATCGAGCTCTCATCTGACATTTCCAGATGGTCAGCTGATCCTTCCACTGACCATTTTTCTGCGAGTGTTACACAGTACAGAAGCTCTGAAGTAATTCAGTTACAGCATCTGCTGTATTAGCTTTGTGAGCACTGAATGCAGAGGACCTTTAAAGAGGCATTTTCCTCATGTATTCAACTATAATGGGGCAACAATGAAGCTCTATCATAGGGTCAGCTGATATGAAGAAAAACAATCTCATTGTCATATGATGGCATTGCATATTGTTTATTTACAGACTCGCATTTACAGCAGATCAGTAACCGATTTTTGATGTCAACCACCACCACCACCACCACCGCTATATTAGATTAGTGAGGAGTCTGAGTGTCCCGAGTACCATTTTAGCCACAGGACTCTGTCCTGCCATAAAGTCAGAGCTTCGAATGTTGAACAATTTCAAGTTTTGTAAATTTGGGGCATTAAAAAAAGGACATGCAGAAAATGTCAGCCTTTCCATCAGAAGTCAGAAACTGTTCTTTTGTTACTGAAGACAGTATGCATGAGCCCAGTGCCAGAAAGACCCGGATCTTGGAAGGAGGATGTGGTCCTACACTAAGCCTCTTGCTCCACACACAATGGCCGGGTATCATATGATGCGAGGCTGCGGGTCTGTGGTCTAGTAAACGAGATTAGTTCACCTTGTTGTCATTTTATCCCATCGGACCACAGCAGATCCAAATCCATAGCCTCAAGTTGCTCGGCAGAAGGGAGGAAACAGGAGGCAGAAGAGGCCTTGGAGGAATGACGCTGGTCCCTTGGCCTTTTTAAAATGGATCTCGCCTGGAGTTGATTGTTTGTTGTGGAAAAACAGAGCAGATTTGTTAGTACTGATAACAGGATGTTCATGTGTGTGCATTTGGTTGTCTGTCTCTGGGATAATATTGTACAATGTTTGGACAGGCTAAATGAAGGGCGATAGGAAACATCTTGGCAGTATGTTATTAAATGGGATTGGTTTGCCGCTCGGTTGCCTGATTAGAGATGGAGGAAATTAAGCATTAAGCTACAGTTACACAGCAAATTCATTTCAGAGCTAAAATGCACTTATAGTTGCAAACTTGAGAGCCAATATATCATGCTGTATATTTGGGGAAAGAAAATCTCTTTGGTTTCTCCTGCTGCCATCACAGAAGTGGCACAGAGTGAGAAAAACAAAATGAAAAACACATAAAGGAATGATATGCGTGAATGAGTAGCCCAACATGGAATCAAGCCCGGCCTTATTATTAGCACAAAATCACAAGTTGTTTGTTAGCGACAGAGTGAGCGAACATCACAGCTCTCCAGCATCACTCTCACCATAACACCCTCCAGTGATTTGTTTCAGACATTGTTCCGTTCCTGTGACTCATGTGCACTTCACTGCATCATAGAGGGTCTTCAAGGCGCCGCTTTGAATGTACGGCTCATTAATTGGGTTAGCTCATGGAAAACCTGCCGCTCAAGTATAAATATTTGGCGTTTTGTTTCCTGGATGTGTGTGTGTGTGGTGGTTACACAAGACAGTATAGACTAACAGAGGAACTAAAATACACAGATTACACCATTTCACCATGGTGTAGTAAAAGCAATGTTTTATTTTACTTCAAGTTCGTCCACATTTAGCTTACTCACATTGCAAATTAAAGGGATCCATTATATGTCAGTGCAGTGTTGCTTAAAGTATGTAAACGCGTATGACAGTTGATATGATTTCTGCCTACGAGGCTCTGAACCTCTGTACTGGTCTGTGTTTAGAGAAATAATGTTATGTTACATAGCGTCTGTATCATGATGTAACATAGCTGGTTACTATGGGATTATTAGGCATCAGTCTTCAAAAGTAAAAATATTCATAGCTGCATTTATAGTTGTAGAAGTCGTGAATAGGGAAGTTGAGTTTGGGGAAAGATCCTTGCCACTAAAGACGGGTCGTTAAAGGAAGCAAAGATCGACTGTTTCACCTGTCGCAGGTGTCAAAGTCATGTACTCATCCCATACCACAGCCTCCTCCCTGTGAAGTTTCAGTCCTTGTTTTTTGTTGGAACAAATGACACAACTAGTCATGATTGCAGGAAATGCATAGTAATGACAAGAACATGGCATCATTGTGGATAAGGATTGAGACAAGTTTCATCACAAAAACTGATATCCACCATTCGGACAGTAGAGAAGAGAGATAAAGGTATGACATAGACTTACTGCTATATTATTATTTTTATATTATACTGAAAATGATTGTGTAAAGTTATCTGCATATTGCGGTGTAGAACTGCTAACCACACCTTTCCTTGTTCTGTTCCTCGTATCGCGTTTAATGTCAGATTGAAACTTGAAATGTCCAAAGAGTTCCTTTTGGGAGCACTGCCAGAGTAGTCGGGTCATACAACATGCTGCTAATAATACATGATAATAGACGACTTCAGAGTCCGACATTTGTCTTAGATTTACTGACATACTGATTGAAGCCACAAAACTGAATCAACCACAGTCTTACCCGATGAAAAGATGTTCACAGTTACAGACTGTTGTGACATTGTATGATGGACTTCATGTGTCCAAAATGGATTTATATAAGTAGTTAAAAAAAAGAAAACATCGATGCAAATTCTATTAATTGGACTCAGTTGTCAGGAAGATGTCTTTTAAGCTGCTCAGAAACATGTTTGCAGTCTAGCTCATGCATTTCTTATTGGCTCGCTCGGTGGACATGAACATGATAACGTGCAGGAGAAATGCTCGTTTTATAATCTTGATTCTGTTAAAGTACCAGAGTTCTTGTCGTCTGACAGCTCAATCTGTAAACTGAGATTAACCCGCTGCTGTCATGGTTCAGTTCATCTCAGAGGAAAGTCATCCGTCTCTTCAGATCCAGTGTCAAGCAAACAAACCCGGCTTACTTCCTCATCCGTCCTCCTCTTATCGGTCACCATTTAAACTTGACCAAGGTGTTGATCTTTGCAGTTGGGTTTGACCTTTTTAAGCTGGTGATTGAGAGCATTGGCTAAAAACACTTCAAATATACTATCTGCAGTAAACGAACCTCAAAGCCGCTGCTTTTCACCCTCTAAATCTTTCTCTGTACTTGTTTCACTTCCAGAGCGCTCACCTGGCGATGATCGACACTCTGATGACGGCGTACACAGTGGAGACGGTGAGCGTCGAGAAGGTGATGGCCTGCATTCGTCACTACTCGTCTTGCGACCCTGAGGTGGAAACGCCTTATGATACAGAGGATGCGGTGAACACCTGGATCAACAAGGTGGGATATGGTACCTCTTATTAAAATGACAGATTTACTGTAACTACACAAGGACAGACTGTAAGACACTGGTCATTGGGGTTGTACCGTATCCTGAACTTGAAGTAAGTCACCTTGTTCAGTATCACAAGTCCCAGTTTCACATGTTGCAAGTCGCTCAGAGGCATTTCATCAATGTCAGGCTCTTGTAGCTTGAGCGCTGAAATTCCACAGTGCACAGTGGGGTCGCAAGATATTCCAGTCAGAAACACCGACATTACATTCAATTCTTACAAACTTTTCAACTTAACTATCACTGTTTATATCAAAGCAGTAAAGAGCTGAAGATGAAGCATCAGTCATACTCTGTTCCTTGTAGTGAATTTGTCTTATTGAAGCTGCTGCCGGCTCAGTGAAGCTGACTCTTGTTTGTCTTTCAGGTAAACGAGTATCTGAAAGACGTCGTGGCTCAGGAGCAAAGGAAGAGGGAGACGCAGAGCGCCGAGCCTGCTGGGAGTCCTCGGGTTGGTGTTTTCCTTTTCCTTTCAATCCCGGCTTTTAACACTTCACTAGCCACTACACACCGACATACAGATGTCACCAGTTTGACGGACGCTTTCAAACAAACTTAAGTGAAATCATTGGCTCCACTTAATGGATTTTGCAGAAGATTCTGCGTTGGACTGGCAGATATTTGTCCCAGACCTCCGCGTCGCTTTAATATCTGAGACGGGTTTCCTCGAGAAGATCTTAAGCCCTTAAAACCCGGCTAGCATCGAAGAAAATCTCACTCACATATGTCTGAGCTTTAGATAAGGCTCAGTCTGCATTATTTCTTTAAATGAGAAAGAGAGAGGCTACATCTTCAACATCATAATGACTTTATCCACCCTGACGACTGCACAAGCTTCACTCACTTCATTTGCCTTCACCAGCAGATCAGTGCTCTCTGGTCTCATTAGGCCAGCAGTCATTTAGCCACGTTCAGTCCAAATCTGTTATATAACTAATTCTAGTATCAGCAGTGGTTTATAGTGTATGTGTGTTTCTGTGTGTGTTATGTATTTGAGTAACTGATGTAATCTCTGTTTGGCTTCTGTAGACACAGCGGAGTGATGATCAGAGGGCAGGGGGAGGAGCAAGTGATGTCATACTCATCCTTCATGCTTCTTCTGCCTCTCACCTCTATGTCATTTATTGTGCACCATTGGCAATTTTTCAGAAACAAAGTCACCTTTGTGTGTTTTTTTTCAATGTTTTTTTGCAAGTTTCATTCAGCGACCCCTGAAAGTCATGAATACCCTCAACACATGTTAGATAACCCTGAGAACCTTCAGTTCACGTCCATCAGCAGCGATTCAGTCTCTCCTCTCTTCTACTATTACTTTATTTTATCTATATTTGAATTACGCCCAGCCCTCGATCTCTACTCCACTCCTCCACTCTAGACTCTTCTCCCATTTAGACATTTCCTCACCCTTACTGCCTCCTTTCCCAGCTTCCTGTCTCACAGTTTATGTCAGGTAACACACCATGACACGACACCGTCAGTGATGCTGCTTAGTAGAAATGTTAAGTGAGTTCGAAAGTCTACCTGAGGGAAAATATTGAAACCCTGTCTCTTGTGTTTTAGCCTGCAGAAAGTTGAAATTGAACAATGCAGTGTGTATTTGTGTGTGTGTGTGTGCGTGTGTGTGTGTGGTGCCCTTCCCAGTCCCCGGGCTGTGCAGACTTCCACTGAGTTTGATGCTGATCCGACCAGTCAGCGTGCAGACGCAGCAGTGCATGCCTCAGCTGTCCCACGTCAACACACACACACACTTTTGATTGGTGAAGTTGCATCAAAAATAAGTGAACAATCATTTCGTCTTTAGGCTTTTTTTAATGCTTGCTAAACAAGAAAATGCTTTCCAAAACTTTATGTCAAAAGTCAAGGCAGAGTCTTTTTTTTTTTTACAGTGTAGTCTACTGACTGATGGCCATGATGTGAATGTTAACACATCCGTGTGTTTGGCCCCCGGGCCTGAGAGTTGGCCCCTCAATAACATCGTCCCTAACGTCAGGGTGGCTCACGCGGATTGGTGTGTGTGTGTGTGCATGTTAGTGTTGTGAGGCTGCAGCTGCTGTCTGTCTGCTTAACGTTTAAATAATAATCAGAAGCCCTCTGTAACTATCAGCAAGAACAGTCATGTTCATTCCATTTCAGTTGTGAAATAATGAATTATATTGGCTTATTATAAAACCTCTCTGCATATTGATTACGGGACAGTTTTTGAACTTTAATTAGTGTCTAACTTAACAGTCTTGCTGCATCAGACAGAAGACGTTGCATAACAACTGCTGCTGTGTTGGCAGACGTAGGCAGGCACAGTCAGCGTCTTGAATATATGAATGTAATAATAACTTCTTTACATGGCAAAAAAACACACAGAAGAGCAGAAAACAAAGTAGCTCAAACTGCAAAATATAGTGCACTACCGTTTTTTTTAGATATTTTTTTTTTTACTGATGTCTAGCAGCTCCATCTATCCTTCCTCTATCCCTCCATCACGCCCCCTCAAGACCTCCCCCCTGTCTTTGCAGTATGACTGCAGTGTGAGTCACGCATGCAACCTCTTCCTCAGTCAGACAGAGACGCGACAACACTGTAGAGATCACCGGGGCGGCAGTGTCTCTATTTTAACCCACTGTACTGTACCCTGAGGTGAGGGTGGGTGGAGGGTGGACGGGTTGTGGTCAGTGACTGTAAAGGCAACGTCAGGACGGACGAGTGAGGACTAATCCTGTTAAATTGCAGAAGCTGAGCTGCAGCTCAGCCGAACACGTCTGGCTTCACAGGATGAACTTTGATGGGAAGAGTTGCAGGATGATTGAAGTGCAGATGGATGGGGTGTATGCGTGTGCACATACACACGAGTATACTATGCATGTGCGTGTTCTTCGTGTAAGCAGATGATGAATGCCTTACCTCTCCCCAGGGGTTTGATTGGTGGTTATAACAGATTTCAAACTCTGTTCGACCCTGCTTAACCCACAGTCTGAGATCATCTCTTTTAGATGTGCAGTCTTCATCTCCTCCATCTTCTTCTCAAACTAACTGGGGCAGCCAGGTTTCGAGTTGTGTATTCGGAATACACAGTCAATACAAGTGCAAGTCCATTTTTGGTTAATAGTAGCGGTTTGTGTCATCAGAGCACCCTTTGTCAAAACCCCAAACTCACCTCCAGCTCACTCATTGCTACTGTCTCCGGATAATAAATAAAAGTGTTTAAAGATTCGTCATCATTTAAAAAAAACAGTAGGCAGTTAGAAAATCATCAGGGTTGCAACACTTTTTTTATAGGTATCTGTTGAGCTGTTATCATTTATGTTTTTGTTTGAGTAAACCATTTTTTGTTTAGATAGTCCTGTATTTACATCCATTGATGTATTTGATGTAATTTGGCTTTGTCAGGTAAAAACAAGATGCCTAATGCATTGAAAGTGGTCTACGGAGCATAAGGTGTGGAACATAAACATGATGTACAGTATGGAAGGAGAAGATAAAAACATCTATGTAATTATGATTTACGTGGCTCAATAATGAAACATGCTCACTTAGAACAATATATTCGACCATACTTAATATACCCTGCAGTATTTCTTCACCCTCACTTTCCCAATGTTGTACTGAGAGAGTGTCGTGGATCATGGATCATTTCTGCAATCCACTGTAATCTGATACAACAATACTCTTCACATTTTTATTACAAGCAAGCCAAGCATTCACATCAAGAGAGTCACATTCATGCTCCGGTATCAGTTTCAAAGGCAGTCCGTTCACCGGCAGACAGATAAACCTGATTAACTAATAGATTGATTAGATTACATCACGTGTGTTCCTCTGATGGCATCAGGCTCCTGCTATTGACTGAAATTACCATTCAGAGAGCTGTGACGTTAATCAAATCAGGAAAATCCAAGAAGGCTACAACGGATCTGTTCCTCCTTTTTTTATTTTTATTATTTATTTTGGTGGTTTCAGTACAAAGCGGCCGTGTTTTTCTCACAAGTCATGGCTCACCGTTTGAAGTTGAGCACCTGCCAGCCAGTTTGAGTGGCACTCACATTTGGTTCTTTGATGCTTCTAGGTAGTGTGGGAATTAGCTATTAGCCGAGCCTCTTTTTGGAATCAGCTTACTTTGTCAGTGGATAGCTGACAGCTTGACTAAATTTATGCAGTGGGATTGTTATTCAGTTTATTTGAGCTACTCTGGATGTTGAGCAGAGGCTCTCCTCTTCAGCGACAATAAGATACATTTCCTGATTTTGTTGGTGTCATACAGGTGTTTCTTAATTCTAAGCTTCATCTCAGCAATTTAAAGTCTCGCAATTCACAGTTTTGTTTTAACACATCAGCAGTGAATTCATGTGGATTTAGGGACACTTTGAACACTAACAAAATCAGGGAGTGTATCTTTAAGACAGGCGACAGGGACGCATACCTATTGATGGACAAAGTCCTACATGCATTACAGATTACATGCAGGTCTAATGATCCAATTTCTTGTCACGCACTATGATTATGAGTATGAAGTAACCTTTATTTGATCTGGTCGTAACTAAACTCCTATTCTGTAGATGTATAAGCAGCAAAAGCCTAAAATACACACTTTAAACTTAACACCTCATTACACTTAACACAATTTCAGGGTTATTTGGGTTGCGTTGGCTGCTATTCGTGCACTCTCAGTAGCACACAGGTTCTCTCTTCCTTTTGATCTCACTGCTGTCATGTATTTTCTTGTATTACTAATCGCATTAGCAACTAATCTCACTAACAGGTATTTCTTTGTTGTTGTCTTTTTCTTTTGCTTTGCTGCTGCAGTCTCCAACCAAGTGGTACATGAAGCTTGTGCCCGTAAGTCCACTAATCTGTGCTACGCTCTCTCATCTATAAGTGTCCATAGTGACCGTCTCTGCTCCCTCACACGTCTCTCCGTCTTGATTGCACATCATTTTGTCACGTGTGCACATCAACCTGTGACCCGAACACAGCTTTTCTCTTTCTTCCCCTATTTTGATGATCAAGTGTTCCCTTAATTCTGCACCCATGTGCTATACTATACAGTAAAAATGTAAAAATATTACACATTAAATTATTAAAGCTGTAGAGTGTGAACTACATTATGAATCAGTTCTAGTCTACTGTCTCTATTAATTGCAGTTTGGTGTTGTGAAGGTCCTTGTCAGTGGAACTAGACACCCTTGGGGAATTGCTGAAGAGGTCTCGAGGGGATTAGCCAAAAAAAATGAAATAAATGTTTAATTTTAGTAGAATTTCATTTCAGAGTTGGGATGTCTGGGAGCATTTGACATTGTTAATTGTTTCAGACTCCCTGCACCAGCTCTCGTTGTAGGCCCTCCTGTAACTTTGCCTCAAACATAGTGTGGGTTTAAATAGTGTAAATATTAATGCCATTAAAACACAAAACTACACATAAACAACTGGCACATCCATATGAAATTTTGACAGGTGTTTATTTAGAGTGCTGTTTGTAAATCAATATTTAAGTTGAATTAAAAATGCTCAACATGTACTGTAGATAACAGTTTTCTGTTATACCATTAGGACTAACAAAGATCACAACATCTCAAAAAATAGTATTTTTTTGTGCAGAACTAATGTTTACCATAGTGGGTTTTATTCCCCCTCAACATTTTAGAACTCTCACTGTAAGCCACCGCAAGAATTCAATTACCTTCATTCATGAGTAAATCTAATGAAGCCTCAAAATGTGTTCTAAAGGGTTTAAAGAGACAATAAAGATACAGCTGTTATGGTGGTTAAACTATTATACATGACTCATTTAACAGCTGTAATTAATGATTAAAAGAGAAACAATAGTAGGCCCAATAGGTACTATAGATGTAGGCAGGTTAATGTTGCACAGTGCGGTTTGATTTATAGGTGTGTATTTTATGTAACGCAGGCTCGCTACAGGAAGGAGCAGGCGTCGACCCAGCTGGTTCCCTGGATCCCCCCAGTGGACAACCTGCTGAAAGACAGCACGGACGGCTCGGCCCTGGGCGCTCTGCTACACTTCTACTGCCCTCAGCTGCTGCCATTGGAGGGTAAGGAGCTTACAGTTGGTGTGGGCTGAAGTAAGGGTGTGCGTGTGTGTGTGTGCGTGTGTGTGTGTGTGTGGCTCTTATACTGTTTCTGCCCATTGAAACCAAAAATGATAAACATCTGCTTTAAGAACACATTTCAACTACATGCTAAAAAAACACAATTTTCAAACCCAAAGCAAATAGCTGAGGTGATTCTCTCCTTTTTTATACATTGTTTGTTTTAATTTTTAGCATGGAAGACATGTGGTAGAAACAGTAGTTACAATGTTTGGGGATTTGATTTGTGCCATTTTGACTCCTGCCCCGAATGATTTATTCATTAGATCAAAGATCAATCATGAACAAAAGATGCAACATAATCACATCACTTTGCTAATGAAGTGTGTTGACAGTGTGCCCAACACACACACACACACACACACACACACACACACACACACACACGTATTCATCAGGGACAAAAGATCACTCACAAGACGCTGTATTAACACACAGATTGATGACACACAGAGGCATGATGTCATGATTGGTCAGCCACAAACCATTGTGCTTAAACACCTCAGCAGTTCTTTACTTAAAGTTCCTCAACATCGTACTTAACACGTTGCACTAATCTCTGAACTTAAAGCGCATTGAAAACCCCGGAGGTGTGTGTTCTAACCAGAACCCCTTTAACCATCAAATCCATACTGACTGTCACTCTGACACCTGATGGCTCCCTCTGCCTTCCCAGATGTCTGTCTGAAGGAGAACATGACGCTGGCTGATCGGCTGTACAACCTGCAGCTCATACAGGACTTCTGCAAAGACCACCTGAACGGCTGCTGCCATTTCAGCCTGGAGGACATGCTATACGCCTCCTCCAACATCAAGGTATGGCTCAAAACTGGCAGCACTCAACACAGAGGTTTTGGAGGTTCATTTCCAAAACGAGATATTTGAAATTGAAATAGTTTCACTCACTTCTGTATCAAACCATTGCTTATAACCTGTTTAACTTCAAACTTGTACATGCTGTAATTATTATTTAGTTTCTTTATTTTAAAGTGGTCTTGTAAATTGAGCGCAATGATCATTTTAAAGACTTTAAGTTCTTTCCAGTCAAAACAATGACTGGAAAGAACTTCCATGCTTGTGTGCTTGTATTTTGATACTGATCCTGTTTGGTTGGCGTCCAAAGCGTCTCTCTGCAAACCAATTCTCCGCTCTGAAATTGCATCACAGTTACTGTGTAATCGTCGTAACAGTCTGGGAGATCTATCTCCCAGAATTTAAACTGCTCAGCTACAGACTTGTTGAAACTGAGCTATTAGATAGGCCAAGTGTGTGTGTGTGTGTGTGCCAGCAGGAAGAATAAATGCCAATTGTAATTAGTATAAAAACCACCATTTGAAAAAATATGACCTCACCTGAAATGGCTTTTAAAGTTGTTTAACCCTTTGAGTTATGCTAGTTGGCCTATTTACAAAATAACAGATGAATCAAAGTGTCCAGGTAAAATCAAGTTGACGATTGTTTCCATGAACCGATACAAACCATGTATGTGTTCATTCATTCATGGGTTTTTCGACAAATCTGATTATAAAAACATATAGTGCGAGAGGCTAAATGAAACAGGAGTTAATGAGCAACTGTGTAGGCCAGCGTGGTGAGTCATGCTGTGGAAAAAGCATTCAATCCAAACTATCTGTCTTCACCAACCACAATCCTGGAGATCTGCACTGCTCTCCCAACATGTCTGCAAGTGTTTTTTCATCCTTTTTTAAATTTCTTTTCCTTTTTCTTTCATCCCCTTCCTTTCCTAATTTCCTTTTCAAAACTTTATTCCCCTGTCTCTCTTTCTTTCTTTCTTTCTTTTTTTCGTCATTTCTGTCCCTCTTCATTCTGACTTTCTGGGATTTCCTACTGCCATACTTTGTCTCTCTGTCCTGTCCTTTCTTAATCAGTCATTTTCCTTCTCTGTGTGTCTCTCACTGACTCGGGAGATGAGTGCCGTTCTTACAAGTAATACACAGGCTTTGTTCTAGCTTTCATGTAGTTTCAGCTACATCTTGATCAGGGTCACTATTGGTTGTTCTTATCCTTGTCCTTATCCTTCTTCTTGCTCAAAACCAGTATTGTATTTTTTGTCAGCAGAAAATAGCCACAACGTCTCAAAACAGCGACTCTTACCACTCTGCCACGAGAAAGTCACCATTGGTCTGGTGGTGTGGTGTAACTTTCCCTCCGTGCTGTGTGTTTGTGTTTGTCCCTGATGTGTCCATCTCAGTGAGAGCTGCAGAATCAGTAAAAAACAGCTGATGTGTCTGGATGACTTTGGCTGTGCCTCAGCATGTCCTCTGACGGAGAGCTGTTGTCCTCAGCACAGACTGAAGACAGGCCACTGAAAGGACAAACATCAGTAGACTGTCCAAACTGACTCAACATCAGCTTTCGAGACACATTCAATTTTAAAAACACTTGATTCAATAGACACTGATACAACTTTTGTAATAGAGAGGGAAACCCCCTTTTTTTAATATATACAAACAGATTTGTTTTTGTTTTTGCATTTGAAGCAAAAAAAAAAAAGAGAAAAAGTAGAATAATTTCACTTCATTCTGTCATGAAACAGTCCTGGATTATTCGAGCAGATACATAAAAGTAGAGTTCGGCAACATTTGTACTAATATTATAGTAATATGTATATTCTGTATTTGTAAATCAAAGATAGAGCTCCAGTGAGATGATAACATGGCTGTACCCCCACCAGCTCAAAGCTCACACACGTTGACAAAACACACGGCATCAAAAACGAAATAATTGAGTCGTGTGAAGCAGCCAGTAGCAGTATTCTGCTGACACTGATTTCATGAAGGATAAAGAAAAATCCCAGCAGGGCAGCGCTATTCCCTGAGAGCGGCAGTGCAGCCAGAACTGCATCCAGAACCAGTTCGATTCTGTAACCTTGACCCAGTTTCCAGGCAGTCAGTAGCTGTACGTGGTGGCCCGTCATACTAATGGAGATCTTATTATAGAGATCGAGGCGAGACATTAGTGGGGAGGGGAAGTGAGAGAGGTGTTGATGTGGAAGAAAATGGAAACAGGAGGGAAGAGATGAGGAAGAGCGATAACACTTACACCGGTAGCGAGTTTGAAACGGTGAGAGGTGAGACGGAAGAGACTGAGGGGGGGGGGGGGGGGATAGAGAAAGAGGTACCGCATCTTTTGGGAGCTTGAGGATGTGTTTAGACATCACTGAAGCATCCACACACACACACACACACCATGACAAATATCACACACAGCTGAGAGTGTGCAACAACAACCAAAATCTACCTTTATATGTGTTGATTAGGGCGGCAACTAACTATTGTTTTTATTGATTCATTATTCATTATTGTAGCTGGTGTGGGTTAGACACTTTAACAGATATTATCAGTCATCCACAGAAATTAGATCTGTGCAGATATTTGGAATTGAGCATGAAGTCTCACAGCCTGAGCATTTGACGGCTGAGTGAATGTCTTCACACACACACACACACATACCAGTCTGTGTTTGTTTATTTGTGTATTTATTTAGACCCCCATTAGCTTTTGCATCCCAACAGCTATTCTTCATGGCGTTAACTCAGTTTGCATGGTGACAATACAGAAATACATAAAACACAGTGTTTTGTATGTTTGGTGAAAGCGGGATCCGTCCACATTATATTCAGTATGTATCTGAAAGAGACAATAAACTAGCCTTCAGTGCCCAACCCCCAAAGCCATACACACATTACTCAGGCCGTCCTTTCCTAATGGACACCGGGCTAGTAAATCACGCCAGCCCACTCCCATTTACTGGCTCTTCATTTAATTAATTCACAGCACATCTAAATTACCATCTGTGGATCCAAAAGGGAGAAATGAAATTCACCTTTTTTGGGCTTTCGCCAGCATTCTTTACCAGGAGGTTTGTAGCAGCAGACGTGCTGAGGTTGCCCCGAGGAAGGCAATTAACACACTTACTCTAATTCATAAGCTGCCTCTTCAACGTGGCTTTAAGTCTGTGGATCATCTACAGTCTGACTGTTAGATATCAGCAATGAAGTGTACTGTATTTGTTCCACTGTGAGGTATCAGCTAAAACTGTATTACTAACTAAGTAAAAAATAGACGTTACGCTTGCTTGTCTGTTTGATTGATAGATACGGTATTATTGCCGCTGAGTCATTAGTTGACAGAGTGATTTGCAGCAGAGTGTTGCACTAGGATAAACTTGACGTTAAAGTAATTATGTTTTCAGTGTCATAATATCCTCTGATGTTTTTAACTTGATGCGATGTCTGTGTTTGGACACACAAATTTTAGCATGAAAGATCATTGTTCTTTAGATCATTTTTTTTACTTTTAGAAAGGTTTCTCTGAGGGCAACTGAGGGCAGCCTGATAAATCAAGGGAATGAGGACCGAGATCCTTTCATCAACCCTCTGGCCCAATGATTGTTGACATCTATGCCCAGAGAAAGCTCAGTGTGTGTCTAAGCCCGGTGTCTTGCAGAGTTGGATAATGTAATTTTTTATTTATGTGCATTTTTTCTTTCTTTTTTTATGCTTGCAAACCCTATGCATTGGTATTGCAATACACAGTTTGTGTTTGAATGTGTAGCACATGCAGGCTGGGCTGTTTGTGCCCGTCCATGTACAGTGGATTAGCGCCCTCCAACCCCCACCCCCCTTCCAACCCTGAGCTCTCTTCTGGTAATCACCAATGAGGTTCCTGTTTTCATCCTGAGAGTGACACACTCTGACACTCAAATCTCCCGACAAGACAGATTTGGCAACACTGCAGACGTTGGCAGGGTTAGTAAAGCCAGTCAGTGAGGAGATAGGTGTAGTGGTGGAGCGGTGGCTGGTTGTTTGGGTTTCGTTGTGAGTGGGTGTGACTGCTGACTGGTGGTAAAATGCGATAACACACACACATACACCTGGTGTGTCAGTAGTAGTCAGACGGGCAGATGGGAAGGGAGAAGTCAGGGAGGGCTTTTTGCTACAAATCTTGGCGGACGATAGGAGATCTTTGTCTCTCCTGCTTCTCCTTTTTTTTCTTTCTGGCTCTGTCTTCTGTTCATCTTGAGGAAGGCTTTTACATGCCGAACACACCTAAAGGTAGCCTGCACTTTGGCATTCAACTAGCTATTTGTTAGTAATTTGATGCTGAAGTGTTATTTAACCTAAGTTAGTTATGAGAGTTGTAAAAAAAAATGGCAAAAGTGATATACTGTACATAGAAAAAGACGATGGAAAAGATTAAAATCATTAATTGACTGATGAAAAACGTTCTGTTGTAAGCAAATTTGCACGTAAAGATGAGAATTCATTATTTTTTTTTGCTTTATTTTAATTGCTTTGGTAACCATGTGCGCTAGAGCTCCTCACAACTACATTTTGTCATATCTACACACCGTTTCACCAGTTTGCAGCTCTAATTTCTTGCATGTGATCAAACAAAAAAAGAGTCCAAAAAACCTGCTAAAATGCTGCAGTAACACCCAAGGGAGACCACTGCTTCTGGTGTTAATTGCCTCGGCCCCTCCTGGTGTGCTTTGGAGCTGTACTTGAGGGGCTTGGGGGGGGGGGGGGGGGGGGGCATGAATGATGTGTGTGTGCTTGGGAGAGTGAAATGTTGCTGATGAGGTAAATCAGGTACCTTTAGAGCTGAGCCATGCAGCACTGTCTTTGTCTGGAGACCGTGGACTGAGGGTAGGGAGGGGGCGGGATTCCTCAAGGTCGCCCCCCCGCTTCACTGCACTCGTTTTGCATATTGTGTGCATGTGTGAGTGCCGGCATGTTTCTAGCCATAAACGCCAAGTTTGGCACGATAATTGATGAAATAGTGATTCTTGAAAGATGTGACTGCGGTAAAGAAATCTTTACTTCAGGAAATTTGACTTATTCTTTGCTTTGTTTCAAGACGATGACTTTTTGTTTATTTTGTTTTTATTTCACTCATGATGGCACAACTCTTGGCTTATTAAAAATGCAGTGTTTTGACTGACAATGCGACTCACTGGATTTTCTACACTGACAATGAGGCAGACAAAAGAATCAGTGTGACCCATGTGGTGTTTTTGAGTATTGTCAGTTAAAGGCAACATATTTTTGTTATATAGTGCACCTCTAGTGTAATGATCAGTCATAGTCCACACATTCCCTCTGTTATAAGAGGGGAAAATATTGGGGTTTGGGCAAATGTTGTACACTTTTTGCAGCGCAGTGTCCTCAAGCAATTTGACCTCCCACTGCACGTTGACCTGATTCAGGACACGGACACGACCAGACACAGCAGTGTCAAAAATCCCTCCAACATTTCTTCCCTGACCCAATTCAGGTCGGCTGCTGGATTGCATGCTGGTGATTGAGAACAGAAATAAATAGCTGACCTCTGTTTCACAAAATTAGGTTAATGCCTTAATCACTCCTCTCCACTGCCACAGGTACTGTTGACATTATTAGCTAAGTGGAAGATTAGCTTATCTAGCATGTGAGAAGCCATGATGTTGGTTACATTGTCTTAGCCTGCATAAACTCTTACAGTGTGAGACGTCAGACTCCTAATACGTCAGGAAATCCATTTCTTCATTTTACATAAATGTCACAGATTTTTTGAAAATCCCTTGCTGAAAAGGTCGATGAAAATAGATCCCTTGTAAATTACTCTACTGTAGGTTGAACTCTATAACCATATAACCTTAAGAGGATACTCTGAAATAGAGCAAGATTGGTCAATTGTTTTTATGCCGACTGAGAGATATTAATACTCATCAACTCAGGTTCTCTATAAGGATTAACAGAGACATCTGCTGGAGAAATAGGTGCAATGCAATTGTTTTTGTTGGTGGTTTGGTGGAGTTGGTGTATTGAATTTGTTCACTGTAACAGAAGTTGTACTGAGTGATTATATATTACCCAATCTCGTGATTTTAATCTTAGTCTTGTTTGAATATTTTCCCAGAATAACTACTTAGTGTTCATGGCAGAGCTGTTTGGGTGGTTTGAGGTGGTCAAGCCGTCTTTTGTGAAACCCAGAATGCTGAACGACGAAGGCACAGGTAAGCCTGACGACACGAAAACTTTCATAGTAGCAATAGCAACTGTAATGCCATGTGTAGAAAGAGGTAGTGGTAATGCTAGAGGTAATGTTGGTCGAAGAGGACCGAGCACAGTTTGGTCAGTTGTCTCTGTTGTGTCACCTCAGAGCCCTCATCCTTGTTGAAGACTATACCAGCTATCCCCATCTCCAAGGCCACCAAGAGGAGCTTCATGGAAAGACCCCCAAGTCCCGAAAGACCGAGGTATGCTAGTCCAAAAAATGATGGTATTCGTTGTGAAACTCTGGCTAGTAGTTTGGGCCGGCTGGTGGGCAGCTGGCAGATGTGAATATGATTAAGCCAAATAAGATTGACTTGTACTGCGAAATCTTTATCTGGACAAATGACAGCTAAAAACACGTAACACGTCTGTCATTTTCTCTTTTTTTCTCTAGTTTGCCCCTCCGTCCCCAGCCTCGAAACTCAGGTAATATTTGTTTACTTATTTTTAGGGGTTCTTTTTATACCAAATTGTATGAGTAGGTATGAATATTAGAATATGAATACTCAGTTTTGATTCTTACTTTGCTAATTTGTGTCATCCAGGAGAGATTAAGAGGTCAACCTCAATGTCCTTTGTCGATGGCAACCTCAGCACCTGGCCCAAAGAAAAGAGGTCAGTAACATTACTGTCCTGTTTATGTGCTGCTCCTTTAAATGATCCAATCCCCAAGAGAAATTATTATCCCCATGGGTATTATGAAAAGCGTATTGTGATGTTGCCAAACCAGAGTCTTTCCTTTTACAAATAGAAATACAAAAAAGTATCTGAAGATTTAATTACTTTTTTATTTTTCTGTTAAGGTCTGGGCCTTATGGAGTGTCTTTTGAAATCCCCTTTGACAAAGAGGACTCTGGTTCCGCCGCGCTGTCCTCTACGCGTGGCATGGTCCGGTCCGTCAGCAGTGACGATGGTTCTGGTTTCAAGGTCCACCACTTGCCCCATGGAATGAAGCGTAACCTGTCCTTCCAGCCAGTGAACGGTCAGAATGTCGGCATTGAGGAGGAGGGCTGCCCAGACAGCCTGGCGGATGAGGAGCCTTGCAGAGGAGACTACCCCAACGGACATGGAAGTGTCAAGGCAACAACTCCCTCCATTGAGGAAGCCCTTCAGATTATCCAAAGCCCAAATAGGCCCCCAGCGGAGGGGATCAACAACAGTTTCTTTCTGCACACTCAGGAGCACAGGGCTGGTGTTGGTGTGTTGGAGCCAGTGTCAGAGTCGGACTCCAAAGGGCCTCTGAGCACCACAGACACCGCAGAGGTGGACACTGGCATCCATATCCGAACAGAAGACATGCTGGATGAGGATTCCTCTCTGAAGGACTGCTCTGTGAACATGGACCTGGATATAGACACGCCAAGCCCCTGCCCAAGCAGTCAGAGCAAATCCCCCTCCGGATTTAAGATGACAAGCTTTGCTGACCAGAAGAAGAAGAAGCATACTCCATCACTGCCAGACTCGGGTAGGTGCAGCAGCAGCTCCCTCAAGACCACTCCTGAGGGCTCTGAGTTAGGCCTCCCGTTATCTGTCTCCTGGGCCCCGACCCCTGAGCACAGCCCCATCCATCAACAGACCACACCTCCCCTCACTGCTCAAGCATCGCCCACACCCGTGCAACTTCCAGCCAATGACCCTGCTCAGGTCATGGCTACGGAGATGGTTGAGCTGAGGATGAGGCTGGAGGAGAAACGTAAAGCCATCGAAGCACAGAAGAAGAAAGTGGAGGCTGCTTTTACAAGGCATCGGCAAAAGATGGGTCACTCTGTGTTCCTCAATGTGGTAAAGAGGAAAGGAGACGGGGCTGCCAGTGGAGAGGAAGGAGGGAAAACAAGTCCCACCTTCAGCTTCGGGAGGAGCAAGGCAGACACACCTGATGGGGCAGAGCAAAGTAGCACAGCCTCCTGTTGGACAAAGTCCCCTGGTGCAGGAGAGGAAGGGGGTCAAAGCCATGCTCAGCTAACAGAGGTAGATCTCACTGAGTACACGCATTCTATTGAGAAACTCAACCATTCACTAGCCTTCCTTCAGACTGAGATGCAGCGACTGGCTCAGCAGCAGGAAGTGATCATGGCCATGAGGGAGCAACAACATCAGCAGGCGTGGGTAATCCCATCACCACAAAAACAGAGTCGAGCTGTTACTAGATCCTCAGGACCATCTTCTCCTGCCGACTCCCCTCGTTCCACCCACCGCTCTCCAACCAGCATCAAGCGCAAATCTGCCTCCTTCCACTCACGTAATCCTCGCACCGTTCGACCCAACGAGCTAAAGCTGGCCCCGTACAATCGGGTCCTAACTGCCCCACAATCTGTCGACAGCATCCCCAGGCTACGGCGATTTTCTCCCTGCCATCCCTTGGCTAGTTCTTTTGTTTACATGGGGGAGAAACCAGTAACCGCCAATCCAGAGACAGTAGCCTCAGATGGAGATAAAAACAAGGACACAGAGTCTCTCCTTTCCCCAGAGAGTGAGAATGCCAGTATATGTGTAGCCAACCTACCGCCCAGCTCCTCCAACCTAGAAAACACAGAACCAGATTCAGTTCAGAAGTCAGTTGCAGATCTGAAACTTATAGAGTCATCATTTCCTGAGGTTCTGGCCCACGCTGTGGTAGAGACCTTCACGGTGACACCTACAGAGATTCCTCCCAGACCAGAAGCCTCAGGCCAAGTCAAGAGTAGCTTGATTGAGGTTCCTCTGTCAGTGGTGAAGCCACTTGAGGATCTGACACTGGATGATGGTTTGGACATGCAGCAGGAGGATGTGGAAGGCCCGGATCACAAGCATAAGATGTCTCGTGGTTTCTTCTTCAAGGTAGGCCGGTAATTCAAAGAACTGTCACCAATGTCTATGTTTTGAAGCACTTTCTCTATTTGCACATTCAAGAGAGTTGAAGGGAAATGTACCAGTCAATGCTTCTTTAGAGAAGATGATATGTACTTTATATGTCCCCAACGGGACGTTTTCTTTGGACTCTGCACTAAGAACAAAGAACGACCAATATAGATTATAAAAACCATAACATCAACAACAACCAGCTTGCAACCATGCAATGCCACTGCACGCCTTAAAATGTTAGTGTCGCTTTTCTGGGAAAAAGAGGCAGTTGCATTTGAACCAGAGGCAGCCATGTTTCGTTGCTAACACGAGATGATGAAAGGTTCAGGAAACAAGTCAGCCGAGAAAAGCGCCATCTTCCCATGTATGGGTTTGTAAGATAGCTTGCTAGCTGCAGTCTGGGCTTCGATGTAGGTCATAAAACTGGGGCTGTTGTGAATAATTCACGCACAGCTGTGGAAATGTGGGGCTGGAGAAGGGTTGAATAGATGGTGGATGTGATAGTGGATGCTGAGGGATGAGCAAAGGATGTTCACATCAAAGAAATCTTTAAGATGAAACCGATTTGTACTGAAATTAGCAGCTTTGTGTGCCTGTGTTGGAATCAAAACTGTCCCATAATATGAAGAATGTGGATAAAAATGAATACCTCTACTGTGGTTCCTCTGCCAGCCCGTTTACTGTCTCATATAATTACACTAAGGAGAGATGACCTTTCACAATAACTGTGAAATGATTTAGATAATATCACACAATAATCTGTGTCACAACGATATCAGGTCAGCTTTGCTTAATGAGAAGCAATTACAAAACACAGTAATGTATAATATTAACTAAAGGTTTCCGGATTTTCACCCTGCAAAGAACACACTGTACCTCAAACAGTTCAAAGTGACTGACTTTGTTTCCTTAATGACTCAGGCGGATGGAAAGCCAGAGGAGAACATGGCTCAGAAGAGGGCTGCACTGTTAGAGAAAAGGATGAGGAGGGAGAAGGAGAGCCAGCAGAGGAAGATGCAGCAGGAGGCCGAGTTGGAGCAGAAGAAGGAGGAAGCTCGGTATGTTCACACATCAGGAAATAAGTCCATTCACATTTTCAGAACACACATGTATATTAGGTATAAGCATGATTTTGAGTCTTTTCCATCTTTTCTATTTTCTTACTTCTTTGTTGTTTTGAATCTTGAAACATGTATATTAGATCACTCCACTACTGTCCAGAAAGTCTGACCGCAGTGCTGAATGTTTTCGTGTTGGTTGGTTTTTAAATGAAGATTTAAACTTACAATTTAGAACTTGATTTATTTATTTTTCCAACGCTTAATCACCATTATTGAATAAAAAACTCTAAGAGTATTTGTCTGCACTGACTGCCGACTGGCTGTTCAGAATGAAAGCAGAGGAGGAGCGCGTCAGGAAGGAGGAAGACAAGGCCAGGAGGGAGTTCATCAAGCAGGAATACCTCAGGAGGAAGCAGCTGAAACTGATGGCGGACATGGATACCGTCATCAAACCGCGACCAGTCGGGACCAAGCAGAGGCGGGGGCGTCCCAAGTCCATCCATCGCGACACCATGGACTCCCCCAAAACCCCTGTCAGAGCTGCTACAGGTAACCCTGGAGAAGACCCCCACTCAGTGAGGTCGTCGTCACCCCATCTGTCCAATGGGTGTGCTGCTGCCGCTTTGCTTTGTGCCACTTGAGAATGTCTTAATCACATTTATTACATAACTCTTACATAATACATTCTTTACATTATTTTTGTTTTAAATACAAAAATTGGTTAAATCAAGTTAAGCTTTTAACTGGGTTAATTATGATATTTCTATTATTATTGGCAATGTTTTGTATAACATCTAATGTCTACCAAGCCCAAAATAATACAGCAGAACTTAAAATTTGAGCTTGAATATGATGATGTACTGAAGGAGCAATGTAATGCTAGCGTGTGTTTTTATAGGTCAATTATATTAGGCATTTTATAGTGTGTTAATGCATATGTATGCATGTATAATAGGGTGTGTCCGTGTGAATGTTGTGTGTATAACTGGATGTTAGAGTTAATTTTATTCATAACTCATATTCATGAGGCTGCATTGCTCTGTGACGGGGTTGGCACGAAACACAGTGGACCGTCTGGTGGTGTTGTTGTTGTTGTTATTCATGGTGTCGTGCTGTGTCACATCCAGGTTCACGCCAACGTGTCTTTTCAGTCTCCAGCTTGTCCCTTGCTTCCCTCAACCTGGGAGACAGCGACAGTGTTCAGTCTGAGAAGAGATCACCGAGGTGAGATGTTTTCTATAGCTGCTGGTGTAACATGTGGCGTTTTATAAAAAGGGTGGTGTTTTGATGTAGCCTTTTGATTTTAATTTAAGATTACACAAGATGTCATACTTTTGGATGCATAACTCTGATTCACTCAGGAATATAGAAGTGGAATGTGTTAAACATGCTAAGTGTGAAAATGTGCATTCATGCCAGTTGTGTGATGTATAATCAAAGATAGTAGTCACAAAATCTGAAAACCTTGGAATCCTAAAACAAACAAAATACATAAAACACAGACATGGTACCTTGCAATAATAGTAATATTGGTAATAATTCATAATTTTAACCTGGTTCACTTGTGTTAAGGATTACAGTTACTAAACCACTGTAAATGAGCATCAAATCCATGCATAATATATAGAGCGATTCTTTAGGCATACTAAACTATTATTTTCTATGACTTTCTAACTAAATTTTATGACATTTTATGGCATATTATACTTTTAATATTTGATTTGAGACCTGAAAAATTCTTAGAAATGTTTACTTTGGTGTGAATTTGAAACATAATTCTTTAATTTCTCTTCATGTGCATGGTAATATTTTCTTGTTTTGTTTTTTTAAGCCAAGTTCTCCAGACTAACTCCAGTTCTTAGGTCTAACATGTCTCCTGTATTCTTCTACCTTCCTTCTTTCGATACTTTCTTTCCTGCTGTTTCACAAACATCAGAAGTGCTAGTTTAGCCTCTGGTGGTCTCTTCTTCTTTCTGAGATCTCCTAAACTGAGAAGGAGAAGGTTAGTTTCTGCTCGGCAGTTAAACCTTAAGTCTCTTCACGCTGCCCTGAGCCCAGTCCTGCACTGAAAGCTTGTCTCCACGCTGAGATTTTTAGGGATTGATCATAAACTTAAAGGAATAGTAACATATTTCCTTATGATTAACTTCAAAGCGCTTGTCTCCACCACTAAACAATCACTTGTTCTTTTCCACTTGCCTTCCCGCTGTGCCTTCTTCACACCTGATAAAACATCAAAGTGAATTGTTTAGTTTTGCTCAGAGTCATTACGAGTCATTATTAATAAGACTCCATTTTATCAAGTCATTTAAGCCTATATTGTGTCTTAAAATCTGCTAGTAGGATTGAAAAATGTGAAGATTTAAACTTTTATATCCCATTGGAAGATGATCAGGCCTTTTGAGAAATCAAAGCTAAAATGACTTGTTAATGTGGGCAGTTTGACTTCATGCATTATGACCCCAGTGGAATAAGCTGTATTCACTTGGAAATCACTTGTTCACGTATATATAGGGGACACATAATGCAGCTGCAGTTCAGAAAAAAAGAGCAAGTAAATGCCTAGTGCTGCACTATAATTAATTGACCTATTTTGTTGACCTTGAATGCACCAGACTGCTTCATATCACTGCACTCACTGCCTGCGCTTGCAAGCTTTGCTTCTTTACTAGTTACTGTACAACAGACACCAAAACCAAGCCCAAACTCAAACTCTGTGCTGGTATAGTACACGCAGTTTCCTCTACAATAAAGAATGCATCTATACGTGATGTAGACGGGGCGGGGAAAGGACACCAGCCACCAGCCTAATATCTAGTTGGCTTGTGTAATTGTACAGTAGTTTCCTGCCCTGTCTGCAGTATACTTTGCTGAGTGTTCAGCAGCAGCAGCCATGCAGAAAAGTAACCTAACACTGTGTGTGTGTGTGTGTTTGTGGGCGGGGTTCTAGACCAGATTCTGCAGATGGATTTCTGTCCCCGAGTCTATCTAGCAGCAGGAATGGAGAGAAGGATTGGGAAAATGGCTCCACAACCTCCTCTGTTATATCTAACACGGAGTACACTGGTAGGACAACTTCAGACATATCTTCTTTAGCATTGGTTGTTAGTGCAAATGTTAAAACTAGATGCTGAACTTAAACTACAGTTTAAGTTCAGCATCAATAGTTTGGGGAATAAATATAATAATATTTATAATATTAATAATATAATAAATATTTGAAGGCATAAATGGTGCAATGAACTAATGTTATGGAATGACGTCCTAAACATAGTTATGAATTTCTGAATCTTGTGTAATCTTTGTATCTAGTGCAGCTAATATTAATACAAAAAGTGCATGAATATTTTTGTTGATGTGAAATGTAAATCAAACATATCAGCTGTCTGAGCTTTTTTTTTTTTTTTTTATCTAACTGCTGCATTCATAGCTCAAATTCTCTTCTCAGTGCATCCACTAACACGTTGATATGTTACCAGCAGCAATCTTCATACATGATTTATCAAACAAAAGAGTAAAAATAGGGAGGGACGTCTTTTCTTTGACATAACAGGAGGAGTAGTTGCCGTGGCAACAGTCCCATCCTGATGTTCTCTCCTCTGTTCCCGTTCAGGACCAAAGCTATACAAGGAGCCCAGTGCCAAATCCAACAAGCACATCATCCAAAACGCTCTGGCCCACTGCTGCCTCGCAGGCAAGGTTAATGAGGGGCCAAAGAACAAGATCCTGGAGGTAACGGCAGGGGGCTTTTAATATATCGCTCTATGCACTTGCAGGGGTCGGGGTGTCCCGGTGGCTGTATTTATTATGAACGCCACATACCTTTAACATTATGGATTGTCATGTATTGTAATTGCAGAAGGGAAGGGCAGAAACAACATTTCTGCATTAAAGTCAGTCTGAATCAAAGGGCAGACACACTTTTTAAATAGCTAAATTTATGCTAGTGAGAGTCCAAAGAAACCAAAACCTTTGCCTTCCTTTAGCATGCATGACCTTCATACTGTATCTAATGAGCCTTCCTCCCCTGACATTAACAGGAAATGGAAAAATCAGAGGCCAACAACTTCTTGGTTTTGTTCCGCGACTCCGGCTGCCAGTTCCGCTCTCTCTACACTTACTGCCCCGAGATGGAGGAGATCAACAAGCTGACGGGCATCGGCCCCAAGAGCATCACGCGCAAGATGATCGACGGCCTCTACAAGTACAACTCGGACAAGAAGCAGTTCAGTCAGATACCAGCCAAGACCATGTCGGCCAGCGTCGACGCGGTGACGATCCACAGCCATCTCTGGCAAACCAAGAAGCCGGCCACCCCTAAAAAAGTAGTGCCTGCCCAGTCCTAATGGAACTTAACACCCCAAACATCAACATTCCCACCCCTCAAATGGAACATACCCATTTCAATTTGCACTTCACTGTACATATCCATGAAGATTCAAGCACCTGCAATGCCAGTTAGATGAATGCATCTTTGACTAGTCATGTTTGTTTGTTTGCTTTTTCCTCTAAATGCATTCCTGTCCCTGGTTTTTCCTCCTTAATGTGGACTGGAGACAATAGGACTCAATGATTATGAACTCCTGGAATGTATGCCACTGATGAAGAATGACGTAAATGCCTCCCACTTCTGTGTTTTTAGAGATTGTCATGTTTGAGTCAAATAATGAAGGCATGTATGAGTGTTTGTTTATTGTCTCATGTGTGCCAAACGTCTAAAAAGAGACAGTGTGAATGCTCGGACATTTTACTGAAACACTGAATGTTTTTAATTCATGTACAGGTTGATCTTTGTTAGCATTATGCTGTTGATGTGTGGCCTTATGCATGTTTTGTTTTAGCGTGTGAGTGCAATGGGGTGATTGTAAAACAGCATATACAGAGGCTTTTTTTTTTTTGTAATTGGAGAACACTTTTTTTTTTTCTTCGTCTCTGTGGGTAAAACAGTTTGTATATTAATGTATGTAAAACTACAAAGGGCCAAAAAACATATTGTATACAGCTAGCACTAGCCACGCAGTACATGTGTGCTCAGCTTAACAAAGCCAAGCGGTTTCAGCTTTTTCAGAAGCCTTTTTGAGGAAGTCATTTTAAAGAATGCAGGACGTTACTGTAGATCACTGGTTCTCAGCCTGTGGGTCGGGACACCTGCAGACGATTTAATCTATAATGTATGATGTGTGACAAATATATTTCTAATATACAAATATGCTGTCATGTTTGTGATTGTTTTGTTAAAAGCCCCTTTCCTCATGAAACACAGAAGTAGTTGCAACCTCAAGACGTAAAATTGACGACCAGTGAAAATAAAAATCATCCTTATAAGTTAACCATCTGGTTTGTTTTCACTTGGGGGTTTACAAGGAGGCATCGCTTCAGCCAAAAAGGTTGAGAACCAGTGTTATAGATCACGCTGCTGCTGGCTCACAGCTAATTTGTGAACAAATAAAAGTACTTTTTTATTTGAATTGTTAAACAATGCCTGCACCATGCATTGTCTTCACAGATAGTTAATATAATCAGTAATGGTATCAGGTATCAGTAATATGACTCAATTCCAAGACATAGACACATAAGAAGTATTCTTTTTATATGAATATCAGGATTTTAACATTACATTTTTGTACTAGTACTTTCTTGGCAGTATTAAATTCTTCAGATTCTTACTGGTTTACTTACCTTAAAGTATGCACTTAAAAGCATCCACCAAACACCAAATGTAATAAAAGTAAACCAAAGTTTAGATTGATCAGTTAAAAACCAATTGCTCTGTTATTTAAAAAAAAACAGTCATAAATCACAGCAAGTGTTCTGATTCAGTGAAGGCCACACTGTTTCCATGGTGTCATTTTCAACACATCTGTGCAGCTCTTGCTCTTGCATAACAAATCTGCGTTGACCCAAACTAAGCATTAAGTGCAGAGCGTTAGCAGCATGTCTGTCTGTTGCCTATAGATGCAACATATCCTAAACAGGCCAGTTGTTAGATTTATTTTTTTGTTTCTATTATTACGAGAATGACTTTCACAACATAATGCCAGAATAAGGAAGATCCTTGTTGCTGCATACGGGTAGAAACTCACCACAGAGTTTCATTGGTGTCAGTATCATGTTCCTTTTGCCACCGAATGTCAAATCAACACCATTTGCAGGTACGATTTCCAACAAAAATAAATCTGCTAACATGGTGCATTGTTTTCAACTGGGGGATATTTATGACCAAAAGAGAGCATGTTCATGTTTTTGTAAATGTAATCTAGTGTGACGGAGTGTTTCTCTCTTGCTTATTGGAATGATTTGTCCACAGAAGCTCTGTCCACCTGCTTATGTCTGTTTAAGGCCAAGGTAAAAGGTTATTTTAACTGTAATAATATTGTACAGTGTGTTCATGTGAGCTCATATTCACTAAGATGACTTTGTTTTGTTTGTCATTCAACATATTGCTGAAACATGTCATTTTTTTTTTTTTTTTTTTTTTTGGCATTTAATAAAACTAAGCATGGCCTCAGCATTTATGTTATATTTTTTTCAAAAACAAAAAGTCTATTGTAAAGGAGAATCACAACAGGCAAAGTGAAAGAAAAATCAGAGGGGCTGATAATATTTGTATATGGTTTCATTTTGGATCGATTGATAGAGATTAAGGAGGTGTAAAGACCACTTGGAAATATTCATCTTATTTTTTTTACAGTTTTATACATTTTGGAGAAACAATATATCATAGCTTTTGTGAGAGGCAGCAGTATCACATGTCTTTAAGCTCAGTCTTATACTCCTTGAGCTGGAGAGAATTGTGAGACAGCAAACACTTCATTTTGAGAATCAATTTCTAAGAATAATCAGGGTAATAATATTGTTTACAAGCTTACAATAAATAATTATGATGTATCACCCACATGCAAATTGAAAAAATGACTACATCTTGAGAAAAGAGTGGGCCTTGGAGGACACCTCAGCGGAGATGAAGTTACCTAATGTGGACATAAAAGCCCCCAAAAGCCCCAGGTTCACTGTATATCAATTGTTTGTGCTAAATGTTATTATTGTAGAACTGTTTAGGAGCTGTTACTACAAGCATACAACATCAACTCCTGCATTATTACTTAATTGTGTGGCTTGGTTTTGCATGTTGGCTCTTTTTCAATACTGACACGAAGAAAACCTGCTTTCTAGCACAGGAGTGCTGTTTGACTTCTGGGGGTCTGTGCAAATAATGAGGCCTCCATGTAAAGTATGATGTGAACTGTACTTGATTGGAACTTGGAGGAATTATGGTACATGCAAAACCAGGGGGCGCAACCCCAACAGATTAATAAGCCATTGCTGCACTAGTAGCATTTATAGTTGGTTAGTTAGGAATTTAACTGTCCACATTGAGGACAATAAATTGTTACCCCACAGCATTAAAAACAATTGGCAAGCCAATTGATGAATACAAGAACAAGATCTAAAATAAGTTTTAAAAAACATACAATGGTAAAGGGCTGGTTGATCACGAGGAATACATGCATTCAGCATAATTGCATTTGACACAAAATGGATTTTACTGATTGATTTATGACATTTGATGCTATTAATCCAGACATGTTAGAGTGATTCATAGTTTACAGTCCATTGAGACATCAATTATAGACTATGCGCTTATGACGTTTATGCTTAATGCTATATAGCTTGATGGTATTTACCAAATCCACTTAGTGATGTAGCTATAGTTAAATAAATAAAAGAGAAAAGAGAGCACATTATTTATTATTTCGTTTTTGTTCATTTTTTTAAAATATTAAGTTACGTTTTGAACCACAGCTATAATTTTGCTATAGCATTAACCACCTTATTATTTCCACACTCAACCAGCAGAAAGTGTTTTCTATGGCTCTGTGTTGAAGGTGTGACCCCCACACTGTCGGCCGTCATCACAACAGTTGATGGGTGGTTTGCGGCTGCGTCCGCGTGGCAACCGCGAGCTGTGTACAAGAAAGAGGGCAGAAGGGACCTTTCTGGAGACGCTGACTGGGATATCGACACACCAACACCCGTTTCCTCTCCGTTTCTTCGTAGCCATCCTCGCATTTTTGGAAACTGCAACAAAAAAAAAGACCGCAGCGACTTTAATGCGGCGTGTTGTTGGCGCAGACTGACAGGTGAGGAGTTTGGCACTGATTCACGGGGCGGCGTGTTAGCTTGCACCGCCCCGTTGTATAGCCATGCGCGATATCCTGCACATTAAGAGGGGGAATTAATTAACATTGTTCGCTTTTATTTGTCCGGCGTGCTGGTCCGCTTCACTGGCCGTGTGTGTGAGAGTGTGCGCCGCGTGCTCCAATGCTCGAGTAAACGAGGTGTGTCTCGCGCTCAGGTAAAGTGCTGAGGCTGTCAGGTTTTGGGCCGCAGACCTTTCTGTCACATCCCGCCGGACCAGACCTGGATGTTGTTCCTGTGTGCTGGGGAGGAACAGGGCCGTGTCACCCAGCTCAGACACCCGGAGGCATCCCTGCTCTCACTGCATCTTAAGGGCGCGCGGTGGTTCATGCATAATGGAGAGATCTTTATGTCCTGGTACAGCTGCCGATGTGATGTTGCTGTGATTAACCATTTACAAACCCGACCACTCAGAAGTGCATTCTGACACAGTTCTTACCAGGATCATAAGATAGGCTATCCACCCTTTTGTGCAATAAGGTTAAATGTTTATAGTAAGGATTATTATTGTGGATGCTACCATATGCAATCACTTTCAACACACTGATAAATATTACACAGATGCTACAGTTTGGACATGCTGTGCCACTGGAGGTGAACAGATGCCAGAGAAGAGCACCATAAACTCACTTTAACTTATTTACAGGAGAAGCTCCTGTTGAAGTGTTGATATGAAATGACATTTGCGACATTAGGTCAGTGTTTTTACTGAGCAGCCGGACACACTAGAGGTCCCTGTAGATGCTAGTCCGTAAACAGACCTGTGGGCATCAATAGAAGTGTGCATGAGCATTTGCCATTGTTTACATCCATAGCACTGATCTCAAACTCTCTCATCTTGTTTCACACACAGTGCATGTC
Source organism: Anarhichas minor (assembly GCF_050575085.1). NCBI lineage: Eukaryota > Metazoa > Chordata > Actinopteri > Perciformes > Anarhichadidae > Anarhichas > Anarhichas minor. The sequence goes on from NW_027466456.1 coordinate 11,237,455, forward strand.
AGAAAATGAACTATTGTGTGGTCAACAAATACCTTACCACGTTTCTTAAATCCAATAACAAGCATGTTTATTTCCTTTTACACAACTTGTCAGCGGAACATTTCATTAAATGTTTAACTTTGGATTAGGCAACAACCCATTGCATGTTATCAATGATTTGAGATTCCTGCACTATGAAAATGATATGGATATGTACAGTCATTTTAGAAGGAAACTTTTAAATTCAGGTTACAAACCATACGCATGTGCATCTTTCTTCTTTGTCAACAACATGTCCATCTTGTCTTCCCTCTGTCTGTCTTCCAGCCAGCTGTAAGCTGCCACCGCAGAGCTTTAATCATGACGGCAGAGGAGACGATCGGCGTCAAGGAGGCAGAGGTGATCAAGGTGATGCTGGACTTCCTGAACTCCAGGAAGCTGCACATCAGCATGCTGGCCCTAGAGAAGGAGAGCGGCGTCATCAATGGACTCTACTCCGATGACATGCTCTTCCTCAGGTATGACTGTGCAGCAGTGACTTGTGGCACATAGAAGAAGACCATAGTGTCCTGAAAGGGAAGAGTTGACTTTCAGCTTTACAGAAATTTGTAGCATGTTGTGCTTGTTTGTTGGGATCTGGGTTTGTACACGTCTCAGGCATTTTCCCACCGTTTGCCAGTGGTTGTCTTATGTCAGATTGAAATGAGGGCTTGCTTATCGGTGGCCTCTTAAATAGTCCATTTGCTGCTTTCAACAGACAACTCATTCTGGACGGCCAATGGGAGGAGGTGATGCAGTTCATTCAACCTCTCGAAGGAATGGACAAGTTTGACAAGAAAAGGTGAGAGACATAAAGACGGCATTAGTCTTAAAAATGTGCATGCAGTGGTTTTGATTTATTGTTGAGGCATTAAGAGGAGAACATGAGGCCTGACTGAAACACAGCTCTATGTGTTCGAGTTGATGGATGCCTGCAGCTAGAACAGCTCTTATTTTCAGTACAGTTGTATTGCTTGATTGTAGGTATTTCAAGTATAATAATAAGTACAGTATTGATTGGTTTCTCTTCACTAATTGACTGAGTTGGACTAACCAGTAAAGCTGGAGACTGGGTAGCCTTGGGCCAATTCCCAGTACTGTGTGTCAAAAAAAAACAAAGTTGTATTATAGTATACCATGAGAAATGTCATAGTATGTCATAGAAAAGACATATTCTAGTATACTCATGTCATATTACTGACTTCTTTCTTACTAAATACTGATACACAAAAAAAGAATATTTTTAAACCCAGTTGTCCTACCTAATTAAATAAGTTTATCAAAATATTCCCACCCAGGAAATGTCACAGGAGGGTTAATCAGTTTGTGTCAGTATTTGATAATACTGAGATTTGTGTTTCCAGGTTTCGCTACATCATTCTGAGGCAGAAGTTTCTGGAAGCTCTGTGTGTAAATAATGCTATGTCTGCTGCTGAAGACCCTCATAATGTACGTAAATATGTAATGAGGAAATTAGTATGAGTTGTGACAATTTGAAAAATAGTAGAAGCCTGTGATTTAATCGATATCATGCATCGATGTGTGAATATGAAGCTTCTTCTAAAACGTATACACACCTACCAGTGTGGTTCTACAGAAAAACAGACCTCAGATTCAGAGAGAGCATCTCAACAACAGCCACATCCTCACTTCTCCTCTCCGAATCTTCCGTCAACTATAGCTGGAGCTCACCATGCAGGCGGCGGTCAGGTGCCTCCACAGTCTGGAGGACTTCTGTCCGACCAAGGACGACTACAGCAAGCTGTGTCTCCTCCTCACCCTGCCGCGCCTCACCTCCCACGCAGAGTTCAAAGACTGGAACCCGAGCACGGCACGTGTCCACTGCTTTGAAGAAGCCTGCGCTATGGTGGCCGAGTTCATCCCTGCGGACAGGAAGCTGAGCGAGGCGGGCTTCAGGGCCAGTGGAAACCGCCTGTTCCAGCTGCTCATCAAGGGGATTCTTTATGAGTGCTGTGTCGAATTCTGCCAGGTAACATGACACCCTAAATAGAAGGGTTACACAAATCTGTTGAAGTCCATTTTAATGCACGGTGTCCTATTTGATGTATTAAAACATGGTAGGTCCGACTTTTATTTCAAAACCATCATAGTTGAACAGAAACTTCCAGTCACGGTTGATGGTCGAAACTGTTTCTGTGTTTTCCAGAGCAAAGCAACTGGTGAGGAGATCACAGAGGGTGAGGTGTTGCTCGGTGTGGACTTGCTGTGTGGGAACGGCTGTGATGAACTGGACTTGTCGCTGCTCTCCTGGCTGCAGAATGTCTCTCCGGGTGCCTTCTCCTGCGCCTTCCAGCAAAAGACCCTAAACATCCACGTGGACCGCCTGGTGAAGCCCAGCAAGGCCTGCCACGCCGACCTCCTCACTCCGTTGATCAACCGCCTGTCCCCCTGCCCTACCTCACCCTTCCACCAGAGGCCTCATTCAGCGGACACCTACATGTCAAGATCCCTCAACCCGGCTTTGGACGGCCTGTCCCACGGTCTGGCAGCCCAGGACAAGAGAGGCATGGAGGCGGACATGAAGTCCGCCCTCAGCCGGAGCCTAGTGGAGAACAATGTGCATCAGCAGGACGATTCGCCAGAAAAGTAAGAGCCTAAGCTGAGACTCATGACTTTTACGTGGTAGTAGTTTACCAAGCATGTGTAACGTGCAACATTAGGTATTAAACCCATGGTAGGTCTTGTTGTATGACACTCTGTAGCTGAATCAATCCCATTATCACTGCTTTAACAGAGACATACTACCTATTGTGCTGCACAACGCATATTACACTGCATCTGAGTGCTGATGGATGCAATAGGATCTAAAGCCTTCACCTTATAACTTTTTATTGAAAAATATAGTACTGAGCCATAGACTAAATTAAGGTTAAGATGCTTTTCCTTATGGAAACGCTGATATTTTACAGTGAAGTGGACTGAAGAGCAGTTTTTTTTTTTTCTGATTACTGAACGTTTTAGTAGGTTCTCGGAGCTCATTGGGTCATTTCTACAGCCTCAAGGGTTAGGATTAGAAAACACTTAGGAAGTCAGGCAAGATTACCGCAAATAACACGTCGCACCACTAATGAAAAGGTGTAGACGGCGTTCTGAGGCATCAATTGAAAGGAATACTGTAAACTGAGAAGTTACCAGACTGTTGGATTTTGCAAGGTTCTCTGACTCCACCTGCTGGATACTATTAATGTGAACAACTGGTACAAAGGGAGATCTCTACGATCAGTGATGAAGTGCAGCAGTTTGTCATCCTCAACAGCAGAAATAGTCTTTGCAGTAAGTTATGCATTTAAGACATGATTACAATGAATCAGATATGCAAAAGAACAAACGTATTCTTTAAGTTAAAACAAATATAAACACATTTCTCATGTTTGCTAATAAGTAACCGTACATTGTAGCAAAATGAGTAGCCCACATTAGGTCTATTCCTTTCCTTTTGCTACATACACGGTATAATACTCAAGTTTATTATACATGAAGTGTTTTCGGCTTATATTGTATTGTTTTACTTCCTACTTCACCTCAAATTAATTTAAATATAAACAAAATTGTTGTCAATTGACATGTACGTCGTATATTCCCCTGACTATAGGAAGAACTCCCAAAGGCCGGATGGACCCAACCCCACACGCACACCTCTGACCCCTGGAAAAGATGGTGGGCCACCCTGCAGCACAGAAACACATGAGGTAATAAGAACTGCAGACTCTAAGCAGTGTCTAGCCTTAACATAACCAAACATAACAATACAGAATAAACAGGACAAGGGGGGGGGGGGTGTCTCTCACCGTGGTAGCTCAGGTTAAATTGGTTTCATGACTTGTGTGAAGACTGTAAAAACAAGTCTGGTCACTTGAGTCAAAGTTAGATTTTCAGTCTGTCTTCCCTCCACAGTTATTACTCCAGATTAAAGAGATTTAGAATAGATTCCCCCCTGAACCTCATCTCCACTGCCTCATAAATCCATCCCCAAGTCTCTACCACACCTGCGCAAGGGGCACTATCGCCCTCCAGCCCCCTGTCCCAGAGAAGAGGTCACGGACACTGGAGGCAGATAATCTGGCGTGATGTGCGGTCACACCCAACGTGGCCTGCTGCTTCCATCATCGTTCATCTTTATGCACCCCAGATCTCATCCACAGGAGCAAAGTAGCTTGAGATTAGATTGTTGTGTGTGTGTGTGTGTGTGTGTGTGTGTGTGTGTGTGTGTGTGTGTGTGTGTGTGTGTGTGTGTGTGTGTGTGTGTGTGTGTGTGTGTGTGTGTGTGTGTGTGTGTGTGTGTGTGTGTGTGTGTGTGTGTGTGGTGAAGGGGAATGTACTGTAGATCTGCTGGATCAGATGAGGTCCTTGAAAACTGTATATGGGGTTTATGATGGATGAGACCTTGGGAGTTGAAGAGTTATCAGTAGTGGCTCTTGGGAGAGAGTTTGTCTATTATAATCTAGTGTGTGTGTGCTATTGCATGTGTGTATGTAGTGGCAATGAGCACTGCCAAGTGTTCAAGCAGAGAATACTTGTATGCAATAATACGTATTCTGCCATTCAGGTTACGGGGCTTGTTCAGGTAAAACAAATCCTGTCAAAAAATTGCGACAGTTTTCTATATCTTCTGCAAAAAACAAGCTGTCTATTTTTGACTCGCCGTGTGCATGTGTGTTTGTCCAGCGTCCTGACTCCACGGAGCACATCCAGGAGTATTACCGGCAGCGTCTCCGTGTGCAGCAGCATCTGGAGCAGAAGCAGCAGCAGAGACAGCTTTACCAGCAGATGCTGCTGGAGGGAGGGGTGAAGCCGCAGGACGGAGCCCAAAACAACCTCACCGAGACCTTCCTCAGTAGGTGAGCTAGTCCTATTCAAATATTGAACATCAAGGATTAAATGAAGAGAGCACAACCTCAGTGCTACCTTTATTGAGACAAAGAGATCTTGTTTTTGTCCAGATCCATTCAGAAGTTGGAGGAGATGAATGTGGGCATAGACCACAGAGGAGATGAGGTGATGACACAGTGGAACGGACTGACAGGGAGCACCAGCACATCCAGTCCCACAACCACCAACACCTCCCACACCCCAGACACTGGGCCGCCAAGGGAAGAGCCAGGGGGAGGGGTCAGCAGCACCCCGGTAAGCACCGGGAGCCACGGCTTGCCTTCCCTCAGCGAGTCCCCAGTTCCTGCCGGTCAGAGGTAAGAGCCGGCCGAGCATGTGGTCAAGTCATTACCTCAACTCATGTGTTTGGCTATAGTTGTGATAGGATTTCATGTCATTCGATGCATTTGATGTTGACTAGTACTGACTCTTCAAACTCTTAAGCAAATGAGTTGTACTGGTATGGAATGAATTTACCTTTCTAGTGTGTGTGCGTGTGCGTGTGCGTGTGTGTGTGTGTGTGTGTGTGTGTGGCCATTTTTATTATCGGTGTTGACAGGATAAGAGGATCTTGTCCCACAGTCCAAGATGCTTCTGGCTGCTCTGCGACACGTAACTCACAAGAGGTACAGCAAACTGCTTAAGTATTATTTTATATATTTTCTTTCATATTTTCTTTTTTTTGTTTACCAGGTCCATTGTTCTTTGTAACCGCCTGTGTATCCGAACCATAAAAAAATGCTATAAAATATCTCAATGCTGATGTACAGGTAGATCCTAGTTCAAAAGATTATTGTTCTAAACTTGCACAGCTGGAGAAATCCAAAGCCCAGTTTGTTAAAGTGAACCAGCTGGAGGACACTCAGGCTGTTCGTGCAGTGGCCTTCCATCCCTCTGGGGCGCTCTATGCTGTCGGCTCCAACTCAAAAACCCTGAGAGTCTGTGGCTACCCAGAGACACTGAACGTCAGGTAGGAGCCGTTTACATGAGCCTACAAATCCAAACCGTGAGATATTCTTACGAGATGAGAACTTATTTATGCACTAGAAAATAGATGGTGGTAGCTTCTTAGAAAATGTTACTAAAGTTTGTTCATACACAGAAAACAAGCTACAGTGTGTTTCAACGTAACTTGTGGTGGCAGCATGGGTGTTACTGTAAATGTACATACAAGTACACTGGGGATATGTACATTGTGTGAGCAATGTTCTATCATGACCAAGGAAAGCGAAAAGCAAAAACTGCTACATTCCTGTTCTGTGTCTTCAATTCTATTTATTTTAATCTAATAAAAAGTCAACAAAACTTTGAGAAACATGGCTGTTTTACACCAAGAAAAGTCAATCCTCGTAATATTTTAATCCAGGTTGCAATTCTTCCCACAATTATTATATAACCTTTTAGAGTTCACGCCTTGTCTTTCTTGTATTGTCTTGACTGGTCCAGTGGTTCTGGTGCAGTCAAACAGCCAGCGGTGCGCTTTAGGAGGAACAAACACCACAAGGGCTCAATCTACTGTGTAGCCTGGAGCCACTGTGGACAACTGTTGGCTACTGGCTCCAATGACAAATTCGTCAAAGTCCTGCCATTCAATGCAGAGAGCTGCAATGCCACAGGTATTATTGTATGTGTTTTAGTGTGTATGTGATAAGCAATGTCCATTTTCCCAACCACACCACACTTTGGTTTGAATTATCACTTCCTTACTTACTTACTTACTTACTTGCATTTTTCATTAATACAATGGTGTTGTTTCCACCCTAAATGTACGTCTCTGATTTAGGCCCAGACCTGGAGTTCAGCATGCATGACGGTACCATCAGGGACTTGGCCTTCATGGAGGGCCCTGAGAGTGGAGGATCCATCTTGATCAGTGCAGGGGCCGGAGACTGCAACATCTACACAACAAACTGTCAGAGAGGACAGGGGCTTCACGCCCTGAGTGGACACACTGGTATGTTAACCACAGATCATGCTTTGCCATTGTGAAAGAAACAGCCTTGAGGAAATTCAAAGGCTTTGAAATTAGTTTGCAGATATGGTAGATCACCTAAATACATCTTTGAGGATTATTATTTCTTAATGGTTCATTAGTTAGAAACAAATGGACTCTTAGGTACAGTACCACAAGATGGTTATAGTATAGTCATAAAAAAGTCATAGTTTAGTAATTTATAAAAAAATAGTCATAAAAAGTAATAGTATAATTTCATGAACATTCTATATATTCTATCTTCTATAGTATATTATGTTATTAAAAAGCTATGGTAAAATAAGTCATAAAAAGTGTTGTATAATAACAAGTCATGTAGTGTTTTGTAAGTATGTAATAAAAACGCAAAGACCGTCATTAATAAAATCATTACAAAGTATGTCATGAAAAACATAGTATAGCATGTTTTTAAAATGGCATAATATAGTATGCCATGAAAAATAATAAAAAGTTATTGTTTAGTATGTCATGAAAAAATCATAATATAATTTGTGTATATATAGCATAGTCATAGTATAGTTTTAATAATTTAAAAAAGATCAAAGAATCATATGTCGTAACAATGCCAAAAAAAGTCAGAACTTCATCAACGTCATAAAAATGTCCTAATGTCATGTATAGTATGCCATAAAAATGTCATTAAAAAGTCAATGACATCATGTCATAAAAAAGTCATGCTTTAGTTTGTCGTTAAGTCATACTACAGTATTGTTTTCTGTTAAATAATGTCACAAATGTAATTGAAATTCATGGTATAGTATGTTATAAAAATGCCACAAGGATTTCCTGAAACATTCATAATATCGTATAGCACAAAAAAGTAAGTCATAAAAAGTAAAAGTATAGAATGTTATATGAAGTCATAGTATACTATGTCAAAAAAAGGTAGTAGTATAGCGTGTCCTAAAAAAACATAGTATAGCATGACGTTAAAAAATTATAGAATGTTGTAAAAAGAATGTCAAAAACAGGGCTTGTAAACACAACACCTCAGTACAACATGGCAAAGCTAGAGCATGCACCGTGTTTAACATGTCACCGCTTTGTTTGCACAGGTCACATTCTTACTCTGTACACGTGGGGAGGGTGGATGATTGCCTCCGGCTCCCAGGACAAGACGGTGCGCTTCTGGGACCTGCGGGTGCCAAGCTGTGTCCGGGTTGTGGGCACAACGCTGCACGGCTCAGGTGAGTTCCATCACGACTCTTAAGGACGGCGGATCTTTTATGTGGCTGCAAATGATTTGTACCACACTCCCTACGTGTTAAGCTGCAGCAAACGTACTGCTTGTTACCGTTGTGTCTCACACAGGAAGTGCAGTTGCTTCAGTGGCGGTGGATCCCAGCGGCCGCCTGCTGGCCACGGGTCAGGAGGACAGAACCTGCATGCTGTACGACATCAGAGGGGGCCGCATAGTTCAGACGTACCGCCCTCACAGCAGCGATATCCGCTCGGTGCGCTTCTCACCCGGAGCCCATCATCTTCTCACCGGCTCGTACGACAACAAAGTTATCATCAGTGACCTTCAAGGTAGCAAAGCCCACATGGGGAGAACAAGAAAAAATACATCTCGTGTACAGTATGTGTAATCCCGTTTGAAAAGGTTAAACGTCCTGGAGGCCAACGACCAGTAACTGTTGGAAGAGTGATACACTCGCCACCATGTTAGTGCAACACAACACTGTCTTGTGACTGGATTGGCCACCCCTGTGTGACGTGTTTTTCTCTGCCCCCCCCCCCCCCCCAGGTGACCTAACAAAGCCCCTCCCTCAGATAGTGGCAGGGGAGCACTGGGACAAGGTGATCCAGTGTAGGTGGCACCCCCATGACCGGACCTTCGTCTCCTCCTCCGCAGATCGAACTGTCGTCCTCTGGGCACCGGGCCCCTGAGCACCGGGCCCCTGAGCTGTTCACTGGAGAGCCGCTGGTTAGCAGCAGGAAGCACAAGAACACAGTGTCCACACTTGGCAGCATGGGATCGCTAAACTGCTGCGGTGTGCGTTTGTGTGCACACACCGTGAGCATCGAGCTGTTTATATGCTGCTCAGTTTAGGTGTGTGTGTGTGTGTGTGTGTGTGTGTGTGTGTGTGTGTGTGTGTGTGTGTGTGTGTGTGTGTGTGTGTGTGTGTGTGTGTGTGTGTGTGTGTGTGTGTGTGTGTGTGTGTGTGTGTGTGTGTGTGTGTGTGTGTGTGTGTGTGTGTGTGTGTGTGTGTGAGAGATAGATACCTAATCATTTTGGCTTTTGTAAGTAAAGCATACAGATTATGGAGCCTGCAAAGATGTAGTTGGAACATAGAGATGACTGATACTGAAAGCCATGAGTAAGTTCACTGCAAGCACACCTTCAAGTTAGTTTAATTGTTTTTCTCACAATGCCAAAATACATTTTAGTCAGGTATACCAGGTTTAGTCAGAACTTGGTACAAAAAACGCCAACTTGGTGCAACATAAAGCAGTCGCTGTCTCTACAGGAAGCAGTGAGCTGGACTCTTCATGTTGTGGACAGAAGCCACGTTTGGTTATGCATATCATAATGTGCCTTTTTGTAACATTTGTAGAGATTTTTTGGGTGTGGATAGATTGAGAGATTTATTTATTTATTTGCAGCTTTATTTTGATATTTTCTCATATGTAAAATCTTGTATTTTCACTGTAATGCAGAAAATGAACACCCATAATAATAATGTGCACACCTGTGTAGATTCCCAGTGTTTCTCCTAACGTCTGTTACTATTGAAAAAGTGAGAGTAATCTGCGCTTTACACAAATAATGTTGAAAATAGAAATTCAGTGATGAGTCATTTGTGTCTCAGACCCACGATTTCATTTCAACGCTGTGTTGTAAACATGCTAAATAGATCGATTGCAACATGGGAATACGGTCGGGTCTGGAGCTTCAGAAACCTGGTTTTGTGGATCCTATCAAATGCACATTGGATGTGTAGATTCAGGTCTGGATTCAGGGTAATTCCAAAGGATGAGCACAGTAAAAGCAAAGCTTAGTGCAGTTGTAAAAGGGGATTGTGTGTGTGTGGAGAAATAACAGTAGTTGTAGTAAGAGCTCAATCACTGGTCAGCTCCTCAGACTTTAGGAGAGAGGGTATGCAATCGTTATCCCACAAAATAAAAGATTATTAATAAAAGAAAGATACAAAATGATCAAAGAAGTTAGAAGGCTGAAGTCAAGACAATGGTTATAAGGCACTTTAAAGATAGGAATGCTGCTGGACTGCACAATGTGAAGGGAAAACTGTAGTCACATCTTTAACTTATACAAATAAGGCTCTGATTTTATCTTCACTTTTACAGAGCAGCTATGCAGACACCTGAGAGAGAGAGAGGAGGGTGTTATGCATCATGTTTCACATTATCTGTAGCTCACAATGGCATGCTGAGTGTCGTTTGAAACCTGTGCTGTTTTAAACAATGTTTGTGCACACAAATGTGTAATGATGGAACTGCCAAGGGGTCATTGGGGTTCAATCTGTTAAAAAAAAAATAAAATGGTGGCTGTCCAATACCTCATGTTGTTGCTTTTGAATGAATGGAGCTGTCAGTTAACTGATGGAATAAAGTGACAAAGTGTCATCACACTGCTCGCTGTTATGATAAATATGATTCGTTTTTTTTTTTAATTCCCTGACATATGTCGGGCGCACCGCACATATTTGTCCTCTAGGTCGTTGCCTATGTGTTGGGTATGCATCGGACTACTGACGCCTGTCCTGCACACTCCCATCACTAGCATGGCTAAACTGTACGGCTTGGGACATGCTCATGGCATTTTGGCAGAAACAAAGTATGATAAGCTACATGAGAAATAAATTGAAGATGGGAAGAATAAAAACGAAGTCATGCAGGACACAAAGAGATAGAAAAAGTGCAAGAGGTTAGAGAGAAAGGGGGGTGATAGAGGTAATTGCAGAGAAGAGTGCAAGCAGGGATTTAGCATCACTCACATGCTGCGCTGGATCATTCCCTTTTGTTAGACGGACAATGAGAGCTAGGGGTACCGGGCTTAAAAAGGATACGCACACTGTCACAGCCAGCAACCCTGGAGAGACACCAGCCAACCCAGAGGTACCAGAGAAACAAACGTGGACTTACACAGAACCTGTTTTTATTCTGCTTCCAGGAAGATTCGACTTCCTTTGAGGGTCTAAAAGGCAAATCAACAAACAAGAACTTGCTTCTTTGGAGAACAAGCGGAACCACGAAGAAGAGATGAAGTTCGGAGACCTTTATCTAGGGAACAGATCTTTACAGCTAACAGACTGGGCTTGGGACCCTGGTGTTTGGCAATGTTGTTGTTTATGTCATGCTACATGAACACACACATTTGGGAGTCAGATGTATCGGTCTAATTAGGATGTGATTTTGGAATTTAGGGGTTTTCAAGAGCTGCGTGGCTGTTGAGAATCAGTGGATGAAACCATTGCTTTGCTGGCTGTGTGACAGAGAGCGACACTGCTGACGGGTCAGTTGCTCAGTATTGGAAGATTAGTTTGATAGAGGGGCATTAGCCTTGAACAATAGCTCTGAACTGCCTGATAGGCAAGCTTATTGTAACACAGCGGTTTGGGTCTAGTGCTTCGCTGGCTGTGACTGATTTGACAGCGTCACCAAAGAAGGACTCATCCTCTCGTCTAATGTGCAGCAGGCGTGTATGATTGAAAATGTTCACGTCAAATCTCTGGCTTTTATATAATATGAAAAATGCTTAATAAGGACCATCTGGTAATTCCTAAACCAGAAAAGTGACTCTGGCTATTGTTTTAAAACTGTTTTAAAGGGTAGGAACTGGTTTCATCTTGGACATTTTGTTTTGTTAGTGTGATCAGTCTCCTCTGAAACTACAGTGGGCACTTAAACACGCTTAGACATCGCTCAGATAGTAGAGGAGATGCAGCAAGTTGGCAGCAGGTCAGTGGAAGTATCCTGGACACCTCCCGTAACCAACGTTGCAGCACATCCAGGACACTTAAGTTCTGCTCTGACTTACAACTAAAGGGCTTGATTTGCATCAGGGCGGATAGGAGAGAGGATAGTCCACTGGAATGTAGAACTGGCAAGGAAACTTGAGTGAACATTGATAATAATGTGTAATGGCTATTTTTGGCTTCCAGGGCATCAATGAGTAAATCGTCGAGTACGAGGTCTAAATGATGCACGATGTCTCACCCTGTCCTCTCCTCCCTGAACAGTCGCTGCATGTTTAGGAGGACAGCGCTTCCCCTGGCTTCTATAAGATGCTGTACACTTTAGCGGGAGGGGGCACACTCTGCGGTGTGGCTGCCCTGGTGCTTCTCATTGTTTCTACGGCTACGGACTTCTGGATGCAGTACCGATACTCGGGCAGCTCAGCTAATCAGGGGCTTTGGAGGTTCTGCATCAACCACAAATGTCATGCCCACACCATAACTGTAGGTGAGTACTTCTGAAGTGGCATTTGGACCAACTGCGTGTTTCTGGGGAAATTACTCGGAATGTGAACAAATCACAATCATCATGACAGCACATTTATCTGATACAATCTAGTGTCCTGTTGATCAATTAGACAGTAAATGTGAAAGCAAATGATATCCGATGCACTGACAGCATAGACAATTATTGATCAAAGATCAATATCATGCTGATCTGTCCAGAAAACGACCTAAAATGTCTGTAGATTTACTATGACATGAATTAGGTTGTCTAAAGACATGGCGACCTCATTCTTTACTGATGGAAAGATCACTTACTTCAATCGTGCCAAAGGTGTTTGAAAAATAGAGAAAAAAGAGAAGAGGAGCCGGTTGAAGGAAGACGAGAATTCGCCATAAATATGAAGAAACACATTCAAATAGTCTAAAAAAGATCCAACTGCATATAGTAGCCTATAGGCCCTGTACTGCAGATGAAAGTCTGCATTGTGAGTGTGAAATAAGCTCACACTGGCAAAATGACAACTTGACATTACACATCAAAATGTCATGGCATTCAAGCTTAAACAGCAGTATTTTAAGTATCTGTTGATGTGACTGCGGTCCTGTCCTCCTTGTGTCCAGCCTTCTGGGACGCCACGCGGGCCTTCATGTTACTGGCGGTGCTGAGCTGCTTCGCCGGCGTGGTGCTCGGCCTGACCGCCTTCACCAACGGCACCAAGAACAAGAGGGTCCGTACAGGCGGCATCGCCCTGGTCCTGTCAGGTAACACTCACAATAAGCAGGTTCAATCAACTCATAACCCGGATGCACTTCTTCAAAGCAATGGGATTATACGATTGCAGAGTCATTTTAGTGAAATCAACAGTCAGTCAAAAAAAAAGGTTGCCGTTTTCCTTACATCAGACTCGTCTGTCAGACCTTTTTTCACTTTAAATGGTTTAGATGACGGGTTATATAGGTTGGAGTTCCTTTCCTGTGTCTGGTTTGCTTATATTCATGCTTTACTTTTTATAATGTCCTCTCACCCTTCACTCTCAGGTTTTCTTGCTCTGCTGGCTTTGGCCATTTACACCGGTGTGACTGTCACTTTCTTTGGCAAGCGCTTCTTGGACTGGCGCTTTTCGTGGTCCTACATCATCGGCTGGGTGGCCATCATTTTGGCTTTTGCTGCAGGTATTTACTAAATTTTGCGACAAAAATGTTTATTGTGAGTAAACCGTGGGGGACTGAAGTCTTGGCATCCTTGATGAGAGTATCCAAAGGTGTGCATTGCAATATTTGGGCATTTTTCTTTCAGGTGTGTTTCAGCTCTGTGCTTACCAGCGGACCGCTGCAGAACCGGCTCCTTCAAATAACCCGGACGGCTGAACAAGATGCCGATTGGCTCTACGACTGTTGCATAGGACGTCCCTGCTGCGTTTGAGTACCTAGAATGGAATAAATAGAAATCATAAACTCCTATGTGGTTTCACTGAAAAGCTGATTCACTGACACTATTTTATGTTGACATAAAAAAAAACGTACCTTTTTAAGGGATAATTGGCAGATCCCCTAATTTAACACCATACAGACGAGCAAACATTCAAACACCATATTCCTAATATCAAGGACCACTTGACCCAGAAAAATATAATTTGTTAAGTCACTGATTATTTTGATGTTATTTAAAAACTTGTTTTAATGTCTCGAGGTTTGGACAAAATGAAAAGTGAGAAACGCTTAATCATACTACTACTTTTAATTCCACTAAATTAAATGACATGTATATGTATAACAAGGACTTCCTTTGACATTCCTTGGGTGGTGTGTGCCACTAATCAGAATTAAAATGCACATTCCAAACGTAGCGTCGTTATTTAACTGACGTGTGTGTGTGTATAACAGCTTCTCCACTAGATGGCGGTCTTACGCCTCTAAACACCACAGCTGACGTCAGGCCTGTGTCACAAAGGTTTTTAAAGACACAATCCATTCTTCAGCGTAATGAAACGGCACAGTTAACAGGAGATAAATGGTTCGGCCCCTCTGGGGGAGTCTCGGTCATTCACAGCATATAAGGAAACGGGACGAGCTGCAGACTGCTTGAAGATGTAGATTTCTTCAGCGCAGAACTGAAGAATCTTATAGAAGACAAATGTATTTGGGAAACCTAAAGGCAGATGTATTAGACTTTGTACTTCTAAATTAATATAAATTTATTTTTACAGTTTTAAGAATGATAAAATATCAAAAGCAAGAGAGTATAAATTAGTATTAAGTGTTCACAGTTGAGTTTAAATGACTCAAAACTAACAAGTTTCCGTCAAACCACAAAACATCTGCACTGCAAACACTTTGCAGCAACTGTCAAAGACCACGTTACTTTCTGTTTCAGTATTACCAAACGGAAAAATAGCAATGGAGTTAAGTGTTATGTGAATGTTTTCTATTTACCGGTGCCTCTCCCAACAACGTCACGTGATCCAAGTTAATTTTCCATTCACAAAACACAACAGGTCATTCACTTCGCAATACTCGATTTATTTTGAATAGCAAAGTCATCTCACAGAGACTACTTTGAATTTTGAATTACACAGAACGCAAATAAATATATTTATAGGACCATTCGAATTAAAGACATGAACAATTGATAGAAAATTATTTACAACACTTTGAATAGTGCAAAAAACCCACATAAATGCTGCCCTCATCATGGAGCTTCTTGCATCCAGGACAGTGGACGTGTGTGTGCTGCCCCCTTGTGGGGGATCATAACAACTGACAGTACAGTATATGGCATGTTAACAAAAACCTCAGCTGAATATAAGAATGACTCTACAGACGGGATGGAGCAAAAGTAAACATATCGCTACACATCGTCGAGAACAGCTTCCACAACAAGGGTGATGTTAAATCATGGAGATGCAGCGTGGATACGCGTGGTCGGGTTAGTTTAAAAACAGTGATAAGAGGGAGGAAAAAAAAAAGCATTCTGAGAAGCTGAACGGATAAAGTCAAGTGAATCTCAAAGACAAGTAGTGTTCTTTTTCAAAAAGGTACATTTGAGAAATCACCAAAGCCAAAGCCGTATGAAATGTGAACCCCATCACAAGCACTTTGAAATTGACAAAAGGGAAAAGATGACGACCTAAGAACCGTGTGGCGGGTAGTGCCCACCACCCCTGAGTGAAAACAGTTTTAAAAAAAGGTCTTAGCACCGTCAGATACCACACAACGCCAGCTTTGCCATTTTTCTTTTCAATCCCGAACACAACGCCTCGGACTGTGACACATTTTTTAAAGTGCACTCGCTCGATTGAGCCGTTGCTTTCACTCAACTTCTTTTTTTTTTTTCTTAAACAATTTCTTCCCCACTAAACATCAAGCCCCATTTTTTTTTTAAAACAGCACACAAAAGATAAATTACATTTTTTGCCATGCATAACAATTTGTTGCATATTGAAATTTCTCCTTTTGCTTGTTGAAAACTTGGACCTTACAGCAAGGGGGTGGATGCAAAATCTCCTCTTCTGGAGCGAGAATGTGCACACACACAGTATCAGTCAAGTGTCGGTATTGCAGACACATGCATGAACATTAGAAATACATCGTTTGTGCTACTTTAAATAACCTGAAAATTCTAGAATTGCCATTTGGTCTTCAAGAGGCCCGTCGAAGAGACAGAGAGGTTTGTACGTTTAAACACAACTTGGCCCGACTGACGGACAGTACAGTACAGATTTTAAGTCTACTCTTGAAGACCAAAGCCGTAGAACAGTACACAAAAACATACCGATGCCTCAGACAACCTCCTCGTGTCCTGTTGGATTAAATATTTGTGCATTGATTATGCATTCATCCGCAGTTCAGGCTGCAGGGGGGGGGGACAACCTCTGATCAATGATCATTAAATTGTTTTAAATCATGCCAAAGACGAGGAAAGTGATACTGCGATCGCCGCTGATTGGAGAAAGAGAGAACGGATGAGAGCATCAGGAGAGCATCGAGCCTCCACAGGACGATCTGCATTTGAGGTTTCAGCGATCAGCATTTCAAGACAGGAACCAATCAGAGAGAAGTACTCAACACAACTGAAGGGACAGAGACGGATGCATCGAGCTGATTAATTGACAGGTAGGTAGAAAATCATCTTTAAAATCATCTCCGTGCACTCATGCAAAAGACGTGCACTGTGGTGCATCTTTGGTTATGCATAGCGCTACGTCTCTGGTGTCGAGGTGCAATAAATAAGTACGACAGCAGGCCGGTGCTGATCGGTAGAGCCCTGTTCAGACTGCACGCACAGGCAGAGGAGTCTGTGTGAAGGATGATGTGGAACATAAACTTCAGATGCGGAACAGTTTCTGTCAAGAAAAGCGCCCGTCAACTTGGTTAAGCGTGGCACATTGCTGAAGTTAGAGCCGTTCGGCTTTTGGTTTTGAACTTCAGACGCGCTGCAACCGGGCAGTGCGTCTGTGCGCTTTTTGGCACGTCGTGGCATGTGCGTTTGTCTACTGCACGAGGAGGAGGTGTAGCCCTTCGAGTTAACAGGTAGTCTCTGAAATTGCACAGGTCGGCCATTGTTCCTGTCGCCAGCAGCACAGCCTCGAGTACATTAAATTCCTCCCGGCTGCGTTCTGCTGGAAGAGGTCGAAATAATCCTCCAAGTCTCTCCCTCGGTCGCTGAGTGTTATGTGTCCTGGTACCTGTGAAGAGACGAGAGGGAACCAGTTGAGAGCGGCGTATCAAAAGCAAACTAAACACACCCAGCTATACCCAATGATTTCGTTACTGAGCAACAAGGCTCCGCCTATTACAGGAATCTATCTGCCCCGAGAGAATAAAGCCAATTACACAACAAAGCAAACATCCGATTAAAAAAAAAAAAAAGAGGGGAATACCAATGTTAGATATGCTCTGCAAACATATCCAACATTACAACAGAATGGTTCCTAATTCTTTAGTCTCATTACTTCTTTAGAGATTAGTTTGTCGCAGGCAATAAATTAATATTGGAGAAAGAAGTCAGTCTTTTGTTTTTCATGGTATTCTAGTAAATACACAACACTGACCACCAATTGAGGATTTTCTGGGCACAAAAAAAAGGCAGACTTTACTCAATTTGTCTTTAAAAACATTGTGTAGTTGTGAGGCAGAACTTCTGTGCTGGGTAGAAGTAAACTGCTCACTTCAACGTTTCCATCTTTTTGGCCACCCTCTAAGGCTTGCTGTTATTCAGAGAAGGCCTTCTCACCCGCTCTGTAAAGGGAACTCAGACAGCGCTCCCAGCGATGTCAGCTGCTCCTCCAGGGCCACGATGCGTAAACCGATGTAACCGGACGACAGCAGCAGCAGCACCACCCTGTAACCGACAAAAAAAAAACAAACATGAGTCACCTTTACTGTCTTTTTCCTGCAGACGTATTCGCCGTGATAAAGTTCAATAATATTGGCTTATTGCAGGTACATAGAGAACCAACAATAGCCAAACACTTCATTAAACACTTTATGAGTATGGTCCTTTCAGAAGGTATTAAAAAGGATGTCACTCTATGACTTTACAGCACAGCCAATAAACACGAGAGCGTACAAACATCAGACGGGAGGCTTACTTATTTAAGCAGGCGGGGAAGAATCTTAGGCATAATTAATGGGTTCAAATGTAGTTTATGGGACTGCTGTGTGTTGGTGTTGGTTTGCAAAAACTAATCCAAAAGTTGTCAGGCTTAGATTTACTGGAATCCTACAAGATGACCTAGTTTGTTACTGACACAACAGGTTTCTTAGCCTTTCCTTTAAGGAGAGCGACGAGCAGATGAAAACGATCACGAAGGACGATAAGGCATTGGATTAAAGGAAGAAGAGGGGAACTTGCTATAGAGAGGAAGTGCTACTCACAAAATCAAGTAAATAAAGAGGAGAGTGTTGAGGGTGCTGGACTCTCTCTGAACCAGCAGGGACTTGGCCTTTTCGGTCACATTCCAAACCCACGATCCACATGAACCTGGAGAAGGAAATGCAGCATGAATATCAACATTCTCGTGTTGGCAGGTTGTAGCTTACGACTGCACGTGTGTGTCTATGCACATTTTGTAGATTCAAACATAAACATCTTCCAACAAACACTTCAAACACAAGCCACGTTTTATGGCAGAGCCTAAAAAGGACAGTCTAGTCTACCAGACACTTTCACTGATAGGCTAGTTGATTTATCAGAGTTTTCCAGGACTCAGCAAGAAGCTAGTATTAAATTGCAGTGTGTGTGTGTGTGTGTGTGTGTGTGTCTTACCCGATACTGACAGCTCCTCAAAGGATGAGCTATCACTCTGCTGCATGTGTAGGCTCCTGAAAGTCGGGTCATTCCCATCAGGCACTGCCTCTGAAGAAGAGAGAGAGGGGAAAAATAGAATCAGCGATAGGCGGCTATCAGACCTTGGACTTTGCACGTCAACGGGCTTGAACAGACATGACAATGAGAGATAACGGCACCGAAAAAACAAACAAAAAACAAACGTTTTGAATCCAGCGGATGTGCTTTCCAAAAGGATTCTTGCAGACACTTCAATGCACCGTGGGTTACTTGGACATGTTTGGATGTTCTCAATCGTACAAGAGGATTGTAGGTACAGGTAACATTTTATTATTTAGGTTTGGCATGTACACATGATGTTGAGGCCTCTCACCTCTGTGTGGTCTGTGCAGAGGCTGGTCCTGTACAGATTGGGTCTCGGAGCCATCGAAGTGGTAGAAGCTGTCGTCCAGACTGGACTGGCTGGAGGTCTGTTGAGATGAGCGAGAAACACACATATCCACATTCAGTGCTAATAAAAAGGACAATATGTGGTCAGAGAAAAATGTTGCATTTGCCCGCTATGAAGAGAACGTGGATACATTGTTTTTATTTTATTGTGAAAAGGTCTCTTACCACAAGTTTGATCTTATCAAAGCTGTTCTCAGCTGAGGAGAAGATGGGGCTGCTGTTTGTGCTGCCATCCTGTAACACAGAGAGGTTTCCATTGGATTTGTGAAAAGCAACTTTCATTTTGATAGTTTCATCATCATAATATAAATAAACTAAATGTTTAGAGCTATGCAACAAGGTTACAATAGCAGGGATGCTACCCTCTTCCCACTCTAAAACACTATACATTTCCACAACTACATCATTGACTGAATATGAGCAAATGTACATTTATAAAATCACATGAACCAGTGCAGAACTTCTGAAGATCTAAAAAGCAACTCACCTCTAGTTGAGGAGATACGGATTGCAGCAGCTGATAACATGACTCTCTGTTACGCAGCGACACAAACAGGAACTAAACAACGAGAGGGAGAATAAAAGAAGGAATATTAGTCATCTGAACCATCAAATACGCAGTCATTGAATAGATTACATACATTGGACTTTGAACATCTCTACTTATTAATAGACTGTATGGCCATCAGAAGAAGGCTGTGTGGGGCAGAAGGTGAGAAACTGACCTTGTCTCCCTCTGTGGTGCGAATGGACAAGGCGTTGGGTACTAGTAAAGCCGTGTTCTGCTTCTTCACGATGTGGATGCAGGAAACTGGAATAACAACCTGGAAGAGCCCACAACCACAAACGGAAAATGTTAGGAAAAGTGCAACAATGTGGGGAAATATCACAACAACAAAGGGAAGAGCGTCAGCCTACCCTAGTGTCCTTTAGCAGAACCGAGGAGTAGAAACAGGCATGGGTGTCGGTGATGTACAGTCGACCGTGGTAGGGCACTTCCTTCTGCAGGGCACAGATGTATGCTGGGAGAGGAGAGGAGCACACACACACCTTTAGTTTTATGTGGTTCAGTCATTCAGTCGTGCATTCTCTCTTTCCTTTGGGTTTACCTACCGTGTATCAAGTCTTCACTCGTAGGAATATCTGGAAATAACTTGTGGAATGTCTTGTTGTGCTTTATGAAACTCTAAAAAAGAGAGAGACGAGAAAAAAGAAAATGAAGCAGAAATCTTTCAACGAATGCACTGGTCCTAAAAGAACCACAAAAGCCTGTACTTCCACCTGACAAGTATAAACATCTATTTCTTCAAATGTGTACTTACACTTTGTGATCCGGTGCCGTCCGTCCTCTCAAAGCCTCGGATGTTGTCGTCATCGAACGTCTGCGACCTGCGGAGACAACGATCACAGCCGTCACTTTACTAGAGACGCTGCACGACTCCCTGACACCTCAAGGTTTTTTGGCAGCGTCAAATAAATATTTGATAATAAAATAATTTGATCTATGGTTAGTGTTGATGTTCCTCAATCCAAAAATGATACGTGTTGAAAGTGGCTGGGTAGTTACACAGTCACAGAGGCAGCAGTGGGGATGAATACCAACAAATATCATAAATCTACCTCAAACATGAACCATGTGAGGAGCCGCTCACACAGTCATGAGTGTGTCACAGCTGAACACCAGTTGGTCTTGTGATACGTGTTCAGAGTAGCCGTGTCTCCACTACGACCAACGTGTGATTTACTGCACTTCTAGATTGAGAAATGGTATTCTACCCACATCCGATTCACTACTTATATTTCAGTTTCAAGATCTAAACGTGGCCCGTCAGAATGTAGATCTGTTTCTATGAAAGTGGTCCATGATTATCTGTAAAATGCTGAGTTTGGCCCCTCTGTGTGTGCTTGTTCAGGATTATATTCAACAGTTTTAACACATTTAAAGTTGGGTTGTTTCTGGTATTTTGTATCATTTATTATTTTCCCGTCAGTCCTACCTGATGGCTTCTTGTCTGGTGAGGGTTTTGTGCTGTTGCTCGAGCAGAGCAGCCTCCAAACTCAAGGCCTTCCTGGTCTCCGCCTTCCTGATGCTGCTGTTGCCCGGGCTGCTCCGGCTTTTCTTCACTTTGGCTGGCAGCCCGCCACCACTGCTCTCTACCGGGTAGCTGCTGGATATGGGGGGGAGAGAAAAAGGCATTCAAGACATTGTTTGACAGTAATTTTAAAGTGCACATACAATGAGCATGCGGAATTTCTCTTGCAAGGTTATTGCAAAACAGACCACGATTACTGGCAATTTCACAATTTCACTACTATGTGAAAAAACAACCCCACTGCCAAAAAATTCCCCTCTGTAGAAACGTTCATTCAGAAAATAAGTTATTTCACAGCAAGCTAAAAACTGAAACACAGATAGTAAACAAAAGACCTGAATGATGAGAACATATTAAACATGAAACCGGAGGAAGTCAGTGTGGGAAATCAACAACATTCACCACCGGAAAAATAAATCTATAAATGACTCTTGTGCAAAGATGCCCGGCACAATTTACTGCACAGTCATCATCTATCAGCAAAGATTAGCAGAGTTAAACACTCTGAACTTCAACAGCACGCATCAGGCTTTACCTTGCCGTGAGTTTGGGTTACTTATCAATCATTGTTTTCAGATCTTAATAGCTAAAAAAATTCCACTCTACTTAAATGAAAGGCTGTGTGATGACTGGACTGACATCCAGCAGACCTCGCGTTTATCTTTATGATGTGCTGGGAAAGTTTTATTGATACGCTTTGCGTCAGTGCTCCGCTTGTGGCTGTGCGATTCCACCTCCTCGCTGCTTTACAAGCCGATCAAGGTAGACTCATGCTCTAAAAGTGACAAGTCGCTGCACATATACCATTTCAAAAAAAAAAAAAATAATAAACTGTGTTGTAAAAAGGAAGGTTGCCAGGTTTACTACAGCCAGTGTGCTCTTAAAAAGACCACGGCCTGTCCTTGACCCGGAACAAACGAGCCAAAAATTCATTAAAAAGACCAACGAGCTGAAATCTTATGACACAAATACAATGCAGCTCAAATATGAGGCTACACAAGCCTAAGCCCCATCTCAGCAAAAAAAAACAACCCTCAACTACTAAAGACAGACAACAACAAAGAACAGCTTACCTGGTGAATCGCTTTGATGAACGGAAACTCATGTACCTACTGACGGTCGGCATTTCCTTTTCTTACAGGAAGAAATGAACTCAAAACAATCGAGTATCTCCAAGCTGTACAGACTGGCTTCACACCATCAAAGTGGAGACGTTACTAAATAAAAGACTAAGATTACAAAAACACTTCTACAAAAAAGATCTTTTACAGTTCTCTTTAGGTTTTGAATGATCCAAGATGAGTTGCTGACCTCGTTAAGTCAAGATCTTTCGCCGCATCCTGCCAGAAAACCACCACTGTATTTCAGTGTGCTGGTAAGAGGAAGCCACTTTGTGTTAAGAATGGTGTGACACTCCGTAGGCTGACGTCAAACTCAGCCACTCCCCCAGAGTTAGACAAGCATGAGTGTGTATACACAATCTCTCACGCACACTCAATCTCTCCATCTCTCACGCACACACACACGCACACGCACGCACACACACGCACACACGCACACACGCGCACACACGCGCACACACGCACACACACACACACGTTTAAGGAATGAAATATTCCACTGACAAAAAACATCAAATCCTGTCATGTTGGGATTTGTTCTGGTGGGGCAAAGACGGCTCAGGGACTTTTTAAAAACTTGAAAATTCTTGTGAGGTGCTTAGACTGGCCCAATGTAGGAGTGGTGCATTATACGCGTGCCCGAAGGCAACGAATGCAATACCACGGAGACGGCACAACCTCAAGTCTACCCTACATGAACTCCGGGGGATTAGAACAACTGGCAGCATATTGATGAAATACACATTACTCAGTGCATATAGGGCGTTGCACTGCTGCAAAAAACAATTTCTGCACCGAGTCACCTGAGTAACTGGAGGAGAGGTAAACATGAAACGATGGGCTACTCTGCAATAATAAGTCTTTACCGACCATCAAAGTGTGACCAGCAACACTTCCTCACATCAGTACAAAAAGAGCTTTCGCCATTCAAGAGATGTTTCCCTGTGTAGTGGAATCTATTTACATCTTTAAGAGTCATTAAAGCTCAATAAGCCAGTCATTAACCATGCTAAGTTAAAAGCCTTTGTGGGAGGCTAATTGTAGCTGTAGGTTTCTCTACTCCAGAGACTAAAGAGAGGTAAACAACACTTTCTCAGGTATCCTTTATTCTAAAATATAAATACATAAAAACTAAACTTTGGGGCAAGTAAACTGCTGAAGTGTGTAGATGCTGGTGGTTGGATGAAGTCAACACACTGTGAGAACAACTTCATAATCAGTGCTGACCACATGTTAGTCTGTGAGCCATTTCCACTAGGCAGGGGGTTAAAGTGGCAGGGCAATATAGGCCGTATTTAAAGACTGTTGACTTTCTCAACTACTTCCTCTCTTTACTCAGGACTAACCAGAAGCATTAACACGGTCACGTTGAAGCCGCTACCTGTAACACTCAGGCAGCCACCAGCACTCCTCGCTTCTTGCAGTAGGATGTGCTTTATAAAAACTTTAAGTGTTGAAGGCCAAAGCAATCAAAAGGTTAACAGGTGTGTGACAAGAACCGTGTTATCGCTAAAAAGGTTACAACATGAGAAAACTAAATGAAACATATTATGAAATGAATGATTTACTCTATAAAAGTTTCTTAAGAACTGCTTTGTGTTTACAAAGCAGGAGGTGGACTACCTGAAATGGGTTGGTAACTGCCAGACAAAAGGCCTTGACCTCTGACCTACTTCCTTGTCGGAGCGCTACATCACACCACCTGACGCAATCAATGTCGGGCAAAGTTGCACTGCCACGCTTGACATTTCAAATCATATCAAATTATCAGCAGCAGCGGATTAGAAAGTTGCATGCGCGAGGTTACGGGAGCATATGAATCAGGACTCGCTTCAGAGTACAACTTGTCTCACATGACGACACGTTCTGTGAAGTACAGATTACTGACACTTTGATACGTTTCTTTATCTGCATTTGCTCTGGTGTCAATTTAAAACATGAGACATGGCACTCTTTCACAGTCACATTCTCCTGGATTTACAGAGGATCACATGTTTCAGGTACAAAGGCTGTTGATCCCCAGTTTCTGTACGACTCCATGACAGAAGTCCACAAAAAAAAGTTTTAAAAATTGTTCCCACAGGCAGGTGAAAAAACAAAAATAGGGAGAAATGATAGCTAAACAATAAGACTACATGTACTCAATTAGGGCTGGGCGGTATGACCAAAAATGCATATCACGGTATTTTGTAAGATTCTGGCGGTTTCACGGTATATTTTTTTTCCGCGTTAAAGCATTAATTAATTAACGCCGAAAAGAACCTGCCGGTCAACCGGCCAGCGAGCGGTGAACAGCTGTTTGTGTGGCGTGTCTTCCGTTCGGTCACTTCCTGTTTCCTTCACATACATTCCCCTGGGTCCTAAGTCCCTCCATGTACAGCTTCTTATCACCCTGTATGTACCAACGTACATTTATAACAAATACCACACATATTACACGGTAATCAGCGTTGCATACGTGTCTGACCAAAGTACCTTTTGTTGTTTAGTCTTTGTTCATCCTGCATCGCTCTTTTCTGTTCTTAATGTAACGTTACTGGCGCGACAGAGCCTCTCCCAGCTGTTAGCAGACTGTTGTTAGCGAGCTATACCCAGCATGCAGTTCGGCAGGGAAATTTTATAAATGTACAATTATTTGTGTCACAAACTGTTGTGTCGTGGGGTTTTGCCCTGTTAAAGAGCGTTAGTTGTGGGTTGTTAATTGTTATTATAAAGTTATGACCATGACTAGGGTTCCCTAAATACACTTAAGACAACTAGCTCCGACCGCAGCGCTCTCAGCGGCGAACAATATATTTTGCTGCCTGTTGAAGAGCGACAGATGTTGCCTCGGCTGTGCACCGGTATGACTGTATATGAAAAATTCATATCGTACTGGAAATTAAAACCGGTATACCGGTTCAACCGGTATACCGCCCAGCCCTATATTCAATATTGCTCAAGTCAGTCCTTCCTCATCTGAGACGGTTTGAGAAGTACTGGCTGAGATTAAAAAAAATTAAAAAAGAGGATTTGCTTTCTAGCCTTACCTTCCCAGATTCTCAGAGCAATGAAAGTCAACCACAGCGCCCTGTTGGTTCAACAAGCCTTTCCCTCTGTCCATGACCAACGGAGGTCTCTCTGCACGCGCTCCCTCGATCTCTAAAAAGCTTGTAACAGTCACCGGACAAGGCAGCCAAACGAGTACGGCAGTTGTATCTTTTGCACTTGGACCCCGAGCACCGACGGCTGAATCAAAAAGGGTGTAAAGGTCTGTTTTACTGCAACGCTTTAAAGCACCACAGAGCTCAACGTGAAGATGGTTCCGGAAACACGCAGCAGGACAGAAAACGAGAAGGAGGGGTGAAAAGAGTAAAAAGAAGAATAGACCGGGGTTCAAGCCTGAAACGCCCTCCCAGTAGATGATAGAAATACTGCCAGGTTATTCCCAACGACGACATTCAACAGCCTGTTCTCAATTACAACAGGGAGATGGCTTTAAAAGCAGCCATTGAAATGTTCATGACAATAGCCAGTTCATCCCCTTTGTGTACCATGCTACTGGGGCCAGAACACACAGGAATATTTGTGTTTGACTAGAGGGGAAAATGGGAAGAAAAGCTCAGAATACATAATGAAAATAGATTAATAAAGTAGACTACGTACTGTAGGCTTAATGCAACAGACCGTTTCATTCACAACCCTCGTGTGAGTGCCACATACTGGAGAGCCATGCAGAAGGATCGAGTACGACTGTACTGGGCAACGTCAGTCCATATTTAGCCAGCGAGCATCGCTCCTTACCTCGCCAGTCTCACTACCACCTGCCAAGTTTTCAATGTACACCTCTTGGCGTTGATCTGCAGGAGGAATGCTGAGGGACAGCTGCGTTATAAATACATGTTGGCAGAATCAAAACAGCACAGGTTCGCTCTTTTCTACAGCCATGTGGCCTCTCAAGAATTCTCCAGCCTGAAGGCGAACCTCCTGGCTTAACAGACTACACATTTGTCCCGTGTACCAACAATGTAAAGACAGTCAGTGTCGGATGGCAAGCTATCCATTGATGTAAAACCACTGTTTTATCCTTTAACTTTAGATATTCTTCCTCATCAAACTAGATCGTTAGTGTGGGAGTTGTTTAGTTTTGGAGATATCGGCCGTAGAGATATCTTCCACCTCCACAGACCGAGGTCGTCAGTTATCTTGACTAACTGCGTCATGATTTCTGTTGAGTTTCACAAATGTATGTTTTGGTGCTTTGATCACTACAAACCGAGGGCAAGTCTAATTAACTTCCTACCATACCAGTTCATCACGGTGGCATTTTAGCAGGAAGACGGTGTCCCAGGGGTCCCTTTTTGGCTCGGACCAGTTAGACAATTACTGAATACACTGAACAGATAATACATCTGCATCACAACGCTTCCTTCTTCGCTCACCTCACTCCACTGCCTGTGTACATACCCATGAGAACTCTACGTTGTGATTGTCCCTCTCCGTTTTTATCTACAGATAAGACTTGCACATTGCTTGTGAAGGGGTGCAAGGGCACGTCTCCCGATAGCCATGTTCATCTTTGCTCTAGAAAAAGCACTCATGGTGGAAATACTTAAAAACTTAAGATACTGGATTGCACAAAATAAATTCATGCAAGGCTTACACTGGCCCTTTAGTGATATAAAAACAGGGAAAGAAACTCTTTCCAATTAACGATGATATTTCGTTAATCATTTAAAAAGTTAATAACCAGAAAGTTAGGCATATTTGTTGAAATTCACTGGAAACTAGCTCGACATTCCAGTCGACAGAATAACTCCCCTGGGAGTCACGGTGCTTCCGTTTGCAGTCCCGAGATGAGCCATATGATCCCGGGAGTCCTGCTGCAGACGTCAGCTCTTCACTGAACTCGCCCGGAAGACAAAATCGCTTCTGTATAGAATGCTTTCCAACAGGCAACATTACTGGTCTAACAACAGGAGCCTCCAGGCTCACACGCTATGCTGACGGAGGTTACACTTCCACGTAATCTCTGTGAGATCACCTAAGACTTTGCAGAGTCAGATAGCGTCAGAGCACCATCTCCTGGAGAGTTGTGGATCCCTTTTTGTCATGAGAACAGCCGATTCACCCATCAACCAATCAAAACCAGCGGATCCCAAAGCAAAACAACAGATTGTTGCAGCTGGGCTTTATTGCTCCAAATGAGACAGTAAAGATGTAAAAGTAAAAAGTCAACTACGCAAACAGCATCTGAGAACCCTAATCTGTGATAATGTAGTTTGTTTTCCATTTTTTACCTACTTTGAAACTAAGAAGACGTGCCAACATTTGAAAATGAATATGTTGGACGTATAGTATGGGCGTAAGTTTCGACAGAGCAGCCAGGAAGGGAAGCAAGCTAGTGGTGATGGCGAAACAACACGCCGTCTGTGGCGCCCTGCCAGACCTCAATCCGCAGGAGAACTGTGTGTGTGCATGTGTGTGCCAAGTGGAACAGAGCGTGTCTGTGTACATGTGTTACAGAACAACTGTGCGAGTGGGAAGTCATGCGGCCTCGTGCATGCAGCAGCTCCCTCCACTTCCTCAGTGCTAACTGGACGCAGGAGACAGAGAGGGTCTTTCTTCAAGGCGGCTCAAAAATACTTTTCAACGACATCCATGCCGGATGGTGTGTTGTGGTGTTTGGAAATTGTTTAAAATAAGGTCACAAGGAGGGGGGGGGGGGGGGGGGGGGGGGGCTTAGAATTAACCTACAGTAGAATGTTGTTGCTCTCAGCTCCACAGAACAGCAGGTCGTCTGTGTGAACAGTCATATACAAAATCGACGACGTGCGCGAAAGCCACCGATTCTAAATGAGTCTCTAAAACCTGGTTCAAGCCAGCGTAAAGGCTGGAATACCATCCATCTTGGAACCTTGAAACCTCTAACTTGAGCTCTTCCTCTGCGCCTGCAGCACATCTCATAATTTAGACCCACACAAGTCTTCACTGCCCACAGCAGCAAGGAAGCTCTGTACTACGAGCATCTTCCCGGAGCCAACAGAGCGCCTGCATAGCGGCCCCACCCAGCCTATTCCAGCCAAGCAAGCTTTGCAGCAATAAGAGGCTTCCCTATTGAAACAAGGCTATTCATACGTCGCCACTGTGTGCATGGCGAACCTGTATGCAGAGACGCGAAGACGAGCTAGCAAGTAGGTGCTCGGTGTTAAAGCACGTGGTGCACTCATTTGTTCAAATACATGGCTAGTCTGGCATTTTTTTTATCTTCATAGGGGAGATTTAAGTGCAAGAACAAACTGACTGGAATATAGAGCGGATGAAATGATCGGTAGATCATACATGGTCAGAGACTTGGCTCAATGAGGTCTGACAATGCCACAACATAGTTATATATGTGCGTATTGTGGAAACGGATAATCACCATACATACCATACTGCAGACGCACCATAGCTTTGCTGATAAGCAGCAGGCCAGTGTGATTGGTGGGGCTCTTGTACTGGCTATCTATGGGGAGGGAAGCGAAAGGCAAAGCTCAGAGGCCGAAGAGCACCATCAGTGAGATGCAGGGAGCATTTATATAACACCATGTACCTCATGGGAGCTAAAAATAGTCCATTCTGGGAAAACATATACTTGCTTGTCCCATGTGTGACAAGTGTGTGTGTGTGTGCGTTTCCTTGGGGGTAACACTACTTGTGCAGGTTTAAAAGAGTGCATGATTGAATGTAGTTGTCTGCTAGGCTCGTCTGCTCTGGATCTCAACAGGGCTGGATAATAGAGGACAAAAATGTGATGACAATCTGACCCACATAGGCCTGTGAATGAAGTCAGGACTCTTAAGCGAGGAGGCACAGACGAGATTAAGAACCGACCAGATCTGGACCAAGTTCCCCTTTCTGCCAGTCTGCTATATGTGGTGCTGTTTATTTACGCTGCGTGGAATAGTTTAGTTGGCTGCTAACCTGGACACAAACAACACTTTACAGCAATAACGTGGGACAATCATTGTATTCTTGGAAATGGACCAATATGAAAAGAAACCCTAGCATTGTGTCTGTAACCACACCTCGCAGACAAGCCTCGCGTTAACATTACAATAATGGCCATCTTCAATATGCATTTTACTCTGTTATTCAAGTCTGTCTATAGGCATGCTCTACCATCGATGTCAGGTGATTGTGTCAGCGACACCTCGATCAGTTGCCAATGTTAGCAGAGTCAACAGGACGTTAAGCGAATGCTAAAACAGTGCAGATGCTCCCATATTGGTGGTGTTCATGTAACGTTACACTTGTAATGCAGAGATGCACGCAGCAGCCATATTTTAGAAATAAGGCTAACTTACAGAGTGTGTTTTAACTCAGAATCCAAAGATGAACCATTGATGTAGAGGATGCAATTGACTGTGTCACTGTACCGTTAGCTAAAGAGAATTTAAATGCCAACACATCTTCGGCGAGGCGTGTGCTAATCTGCTAGCATGATCTACTAATTAACTGAAAGACGTTGCTGGTCTCTATTTACGTACGTTACCATATTTCACATTTCTGTGTTAAATAAACACTTACATTGACATGAGGTAACACCATAGACTGTATATAAGGAGGGTAAAGCATTCAAATCGTATCGGTTGTTCTCATGAAATAAATGCTAACCGTTAGCATCCACCCCGTTGATGTTGCTCACCCGGCAGATAGCGGTTCAGCCACATTCACTGCACTCACCTCTCTTTCATGAAGTGCTTGATTTTGACGATGGCCTTCTCGTCGATCTTCCTGAGGAAGGTTTTCAATCTCTCTCTCTTGTTTTCAAGCATTCTTCCCTCAGCCAGTGGTCGCCGGTTCGTGTAGAGAAACGACGCTTCCACGCCAGACCTCCACACCGTTCTTGTTTGGCTTCTGCCTTTTTTTTTTTTTTTCTCTCCTCCTCGCTCCATCCACGGCTGATCAAGATAATGAGCCCCATATCGGACCAAGTCAGCCGTCCAATCAACGTAGCCGACGACTTGCGAAAAGTGGTCATGTCAGACCGGTTGTCCAATCAAAACGGGGTAGTTGGCTTTCACCGACCGCCCATTACCTTATATGGTAGTCATGTCGTCACCTTCTGAGACGTGAATGGAAGGGACCATATTGTTGTGTGCAGGTCCTTTTAAATAATGATTTGGGCTTATATGTAATTTCAACATGTGAACAATATATATATATATATATATATATATATATATATATGTATATATGTATATATATATATATATGTATATATGTATATACATGTTGTGGTTTAATAGTATGGTTTCATTTTATTTGTCACATGACACTCTGCTTTATCCGTCAGAGAAAATAACTACTGGTACACCAGGGTGGGGCTGCTTTATATACTGGTTTACATCTACAAACGTAAAGCTGAATTGTATTGTAAGAGGGTTAACCTATCATATGCTATATAATAATATGAATAATAACAGCGGAAAATAGCACACATGCTCATCTGAATAAGGTATAGGCCTACTGCTATTGTCAGTTATTTTTGATATTGCATTTAATCTTTTAAACCTTGATATTCCTCTAAAAAAAAGCAGTTGTAGAACAAGTAGTCAACCCCGCATAAGCTGGCAGCATCCATAAAGTTAAAAAGTGAAATTATTTCATGAATCATAATCAGCCCCAAAACGAGTGTGACGCAATCCTCTTTCTAGGGAAGTGGTCAGTGACTCCGAAGGCAAGTCAATTGCTCAGTTGATGGCTTTTTTTCTTATGCATGATACACTCAAGCTTTGTGCAGATAGCTTATGATGGGGCAAGCTCCCCCCCCCCCCCCCCCCCCCCCCCCAAACTGCAGCAACAAATGGCAAAGTCACAAGCCGATTGTACAATCAGTTAAATAAAGCTAAATCATCAGCTAAGTCACATTGCAGTCACACTGGTTGTCTGTGTGTTACTTGTGACTACCTTAAGGTTTTTTGTAAAATGTTATGTTGTGTCATAAAAATGTAATGTGCTCCAAAAGGGTGTTTTGTTAAAACAAGATTTAATATCATAAGATGGTTTGCGCTTCCTTTTTACAGCAATTACTCAAAGTGTCCTTAAGCAAGGAGTGTGACGGTTTTCTGACCCTGAACCTTGACCTCCATGTGAGACGGACTCCTCTATGAAAAATAAAATTATATAACACTGACCGTTGCTGACAAAGAAGGATATCCTGTTTTTGTAATACTTACGGTTGAAATTCAGTTGAAGTTTACAAGTTCCGATATTGGCCAACAACATTTTACAACCTATCAAGTTCTTCAAATGTGTGTACTGAATATTCATGATTTTTAACAGCAATATTTTAGGAATGACATTCTTTGGGAGATGGACTTTATTAGTCAATTTCAATAATTGTCCCAGACAAAGGTTTATGTTCATATATATATACTTTTGGATATATATTGATATTTATTTGTACATAGTCTTTACGTCAATGATACGTCACATCATGACAAATCAGTGGGTTATTGAAACAGTTGACTCTGATTAAAACACAGCTGTCAGTATTTCCCTACTGTATGGATGAAGACCTTGATCACAGATAAAAAAAGATAACCAATCATTATCAGGCGGCTGTTATGACAAATGCGTACACATCCTAGCATTGAAAGCCCTTTTGTTCTGACCAGGCAGCCCAGGCGCTGCCACGCCACCAGCAACAGAAAAGGCAATGTATTATTTGCCACATGACACAGCAAACACACCACCCACCCACCCACCCACTCACGCAGTCTGGCCTACACCAGTCAGCCCACGGTCTTCCCTTCCGTCTCCCCTGGCAGGAAACAAAGCAGATAGAGAGGAGGAAATCACGCTTCGTATGTGATGCAATACGGGGGTGTAGATGCAGCGTAGGCAATAACAGGTTTTTCGGTGTTGATTCATCAGTGAGAAAGCTGGCTGTATAATTGGACAAAGTCGGGTACTACGCAAGGATCCAGGACTCACGAAAGCCCCATGGCATGTATCAATTGGTTTGAGGTCCTTTAAACCATGCACAATACCATGACCACGAGGCCCCTGTTTTGGAGTGAAGACACTGTGTGTCAGTGAGATGTAATACTGATGCGGCATTTACATTCAGCTTAGTAGGCTGTCACTGCTGAATGATAACTGTATTTCCAAGTGTCAACCAGCCCACAAAACAAAACAAATAAGAAAATAGAATAAAAGAAAAACGTTTATTCATCACTGCAAATGCTTTTTGTCCTATGAGACCACACATTTTGTCAATATTAACACTCTGAGTCATGAATCCTGAATTATTCACCGTTGATGTATAGTCAATATTTGTAAATGCCACACCATCTCTTCAGAGCCAATGAGCTGAGAGTCACATAAGAAGGGCGTATTTAAAATGTACTTTTGCAAACAGTAGAATTATCATTGCAGCTTTCATTTGATGGCTCTTGATTTCTTTTGTACTTCTCTTTAATACATAACCAATTCCAGAGTTAGGACGCTTTGGCAGGCTGTTGCTGTTATGAATTTTGGATGTTTGCATACCTTTTCCGTTTTACTTGCATTCATCCCTATAATTTAGACTTTTGTCTTTCAGTTATCTACAACATTTGCAAACAAAGCCTTTGCCTTAAATTAAGGTCCTATAGGATGATAGCTGAGTTCCAACAAACATATTTGTAATAGTGCTGCCAGTTACACATCTGGGAAACCACAGTCAGTCTGTCATCTCTGATGTTGCCAAACTCAGGCATCTGTTTGCTTCAGACAATATAGATAGAAGTTGCCATGTATGAAGGGAAAGTGAGATGTCCTTTGCTATGAGGATTATCTGTTGCAAAATGTTTTGTCATTGAGATCCTTATTATCAGCTGCTGGTGTAAACACTGACCTTGGGAGGCTGACAACACCTTGGCCTGGAAAACGAGGCTATGACGCACACACAGCTGCAGCCACGCACGTTACAGCACAGGTGTGTAGGAATGCTTATGAAGCAGTAAAAAAATGTACATCTTAGGCTATGTCCCTATTATACAATGATGATTTGTACATTTCTGTCTTAATATTAACACCATATATTTATCAAATAATATTTTCTATTTCCAAACAAATCCCAATATATGTCAGTATAATACATTGTAAATGTCTGAGAGAAATCAGCTTATGCAAACATGTATTAAAAACAGTAAAGCATCATGTAGCTTGCATTGGAAATGTGATTACCATTCAAATAGGATAGATATTTATTTTTACTTTAGACATTCAAATTAACCAATTACTTGAGCATCTTTAACCTCTTTTGGTACATAATATTCCTCCTGAAAGAATATTTGTTCGAAGGCTATCAGCAGAACAGAATTGGATTTTGCGTTTTTTGGGGGTATTTAACAGCTATTCAAAAGAAACAGACTGTTAGTAAAACATCCTTCTGTCATTGTGCGCTCAACATTAGGGTCATCTGATGAGTGGAAATCCCCTTACCAAGCTATTTAAGTAATTTCTCTGTTTTATTCCAACTGTCTCAGATTCAAGTTATAAAGGAAATGTCTGTCTCATCATACATTATACAGTACATGAGCACTAATACCATTATTTGTTGCTTGTAAATTAGGCACTTTGTTCCGAGTCAAGATACTCCATTGGTTCTGGGAGTTTATGACTAAGATATCTTGTGTTATCTATTATTATTTTACGGGCTTTCCTGTCATGTGTATGCACATTTCTGTACAGTAAGGTTGGGAACTGATACTTAAAAACTTGCCATTGTAAGAAGCATTCAATTCCTACGTGAATTAAACATCTGTTTAGCGGCTGTAACTGTCATCTTTCGTATGTGTGGGCTGTCTGTGGGGTCAAAAAGGTCAGTGCGTCACCAAGGATTCACCCCAGCAACAGCCAATTTCATTCAATGAGGCCAGCGAAGGGGGAAGCACCTTTCTCCCTATCCAATGATATCATCTTACACTAACACTGGGACATTGTCTGTGGCCATCTCCAAGCGGCCCACTTTGGAAAGCATTTTTCAGATATGCGGGGAAATTTCACCCTTCAGAGGGATGTTCACATATTCAGGGACATGTATGTCTCGTGCCCAGACTGATATGGGGGATTAAAGTCTTAACCGTGTCATGTGTATGAAGAAACCTTCAGCTGATGTGTTTCTGTTTGCGTTCTCTATGTGTGAGCTGCCAGAAGCTCAGGTGTAACACATACAATCCTCATCTCAAAGCGTGTTGGGTTTCTACCCAGCAGGGTCTGGCTGGCCTCTTCCAGCTACTGTTACCGAGCTACTCTCATCACTAATTCATCTGCGCTCTTCACCCCAAAGCTCTGGGTGGCTATTTGGTTGTGTGGTTGGTCGGCTAAGCGGAGGGAAGGACAGAGTTTCTCTCTTTGCCGGAGCAGTGCACCACCAGGGCTCCAAGAGGAGGACCATACCTAAGCTGGGGCCCGATGCAGAACGGGGAGGCTATGAGCCCACAGGACTCGAGGGCAGCAGGGGCCGAGGCCGTGGAGGAGCAAAAGGCCCAGAACCAGAGCCAGAATCAGGGTTGTGTGGAGGCCACAGCGCCTCCGCTTCCTCCTCCTCCTTCACCACCACCACCAGGGCCACCAGAGTACCCGAGGCCTAGACTCATTTTCCACACCCAGCTGGCTCATGGGAGTCCGACAGGCCGCATTCATGGATTCACAAACGTCAAGGAGCTGTACGCCAAGATCGCGGAAGTGTTCAACATTTCCCCCTCAGAGGTACAAAAAAAACCCAGCTTTGCATGTAAACATGATAAGGCTGAATTGTGGTTTCCAGTTTTGTGAGACACGATCGAGATAAAAAGAAAGAAAAAAAAGGTGTTATTCCTTTCTTGCATTTGTGGTCAGTAGGCCAGCTGCAAATAGGTATTAGGTTTCCATTCTAGGCTATTTTCCATGATGCACTGTTGAAGATCATTTGAGCTCACTACTGTCTGCCATACTTTGTACTCGTCTAAGCCTTGACCAGGATCAATAATGGAAACAAATAACCAGATAACAATACGTGGTCAGTAAACACCACACATACAACACAAGAGCAAAACAAAACCAGGTGATGACAATTTTGCTTTGAAAGTTATTAAAATAACAAAAAAAGGGTAAAAAGATAATAAGTGCTCACTTACATTGATCTAAAGATCCTCAGAATTTTAAGCTATTTAAAAAAAATATATATATAGACTATTACTGTACCTAACACAGGTTTTCTTTTGTAATGTGGTGTCACCCAAGCCCAATCCAAGATAAACACTGATGACATCACAAGGATTGTTTTCTCAGACTTGACAAGCTCCTCCTGAACCACATTAGAAAAACGGTTTTCATAGTCGGACTAGTATTCCACATGACACTGAGCGTTGTGAGTAGAAATGGAGTTCCCATCTAGAATACTTGAAGACGGAACATTACACTTAATATCTAAATACTTCATCGAGTGTACCTGTAACAAGTAACTGTCTCTAAAACACTGTTTTGGAAACAATAAAAGTACATTTCAGGTAAATATAAAATGATGGAACTAAACAGTCAATTCGTAGCACTTTAGCGGTTTGCTCAGGTTACAGCAGGAAGCTGCTCACGAGACCAGAATCCTTGAGAAGAAGTCGAGTCACTAAACCTTTAGCAGGTCAGGGCTGGCCAAACTACACTGCAGTCTGATATAGATGTCACAGACAGACTTATCATGGCTGTGCTCAGTTTTTCGATTTCATACAAGCATTTTGATTGCACTTATCCAGACCAGATGGAAGTGGATGCAACAGTAGAATCATCAGAGTGTGTGGGAGGAAATTGATAGTTGAGGAAAGACTGTAGTAGGGCTTTAATTGTCGGCAACCGATTTTGTGTTTTGTGCATGTTCACGTTTTGTCTGCAGAAATTGTTTTACTGAATTAAACTGTTTGTGCAGTTCGATATTATACACAAGGATACACTTTTAAAAAGAGTTCAACCTGTTAAACGGATAGCGGTAGATGTGCTGCTCTGCGTGGTTCTCCATTATGGTAACAGAGCAATAAATATTCAACACTGACCTTATCTAATACTTATCAGTAATGTTATGAAGGCCACCATGAAGGCTGGAGATGAAGGGATAGAGACCGATGTAGATTTCATGGGAGCTAACCTTGGTGATCTTATCAGGCGACTACCAGATTGTTTCCTTGTCTTGTATAAGATTCAATTCCTAAATGCTAAATATCTATTATAGGAAGAGACTGTCAACTCATGTTGATTAACCCAGGCTTTCACGTCACATTAAACCACAATAAAGTACAAATACACACCTCAATTCACTTGTATTCATCTTTTGATAATATTTTCACTGTAAACACCTTGCTGACAATCTTACCCAGAATGACTTAAGATGAGTAGACAGAAGAATGATTTGATATTGTTAGAGCTGTTTCCTCACAGCAAGAGGATCCAGTGTATCTGCCCATTGTGTGCAGTCTGCCTGGAATTTGTATGTTGTAACTCTCAGATGCTCTTGTCCAATTGAATTTGTATGTTGTAACTCTCAGATGCTCTTGTCCAATTGAATTAGACACTCTTATTTCCTGTGAATGTGTTTGTCTTCTTATATATGTAAGCCTGTGGTAGCTTGGTGGCCTGTGCAGGTTAAACTCTGCCAAGTGTGTCCTGGGATAGTCTCCATCCGTCCTGAAAGAATAAGCAGTTTAGATAACGGTCGGATAGATTACTGTAATAGTGAACAATGCAAGGGTTGGAGACTTACTTTGTAACAAATGCGTAATCATAAATAGTAAAAAACAATCTTTCAAACGTTGAGACTTTTAAGTTTGAGGTCAGAGTATGTCCAAAAACAGTTTATATCTAATGCAAAACACTAGAGTGATAAATAAAAACACGTCTTTCTCGTCTTGTATGCTTTGCTGTTCAAGGCATTAATACGTCTTCAACCAATAATTGAATAGTTTTGTCTGGCACTGTTTAAATAAAAGTTCATTTAGCTGCATGCATATCTACAAGACCTTGAACTGGAGTCTGAATTCAAGATACAAGACTTTCTATGGGAAATAACAGGCAATTAGTTGGTGATAGTGAGAAGTACAGCAGTTCCCTTGACCTCCTGTGGACTAAACAGCATGAAGTTACAGTACGGCTGGATGCCAAAGAGACCTTGGACTGCAGTTAGACCGTTCCACTTGCCAAGAGAATTACTATGAGCAATATCTAACAGGAACTGCTCCCACAGAGTTCACTCAGCTTATCTTGAATTTCCATAATGGATTATAAATTCAAACTTAAACTTTAACCTCAGGTTTCAGAATATCAAACAAATTAAATTTGCAAACACAAATTCTTTTCAACAACAAAGACCACTATAGTTCTAAACTATTAATAAGGGTAGAGATGGTGTCAGGGAGTCAGATGTTCAATCCAACAATATGATTTGTGTCAATACATGGCTAATATTAGATGTAGTGACATTTGATGACGAATATATTTAGGACAAACAAGTCTTCATCTTAAGTGTTGATTACTATCAGCTCCTTATCATTTTGAATCAATAATTAAACTACAAACCCCGATTTAAGAACTTAACCTCTACAACAAACAAAAACATGTTCAACCAAATAGTCTGTATGCTGTGACTGACATAATCATTGATCTTGAGATATACAAAGGCTTTTAATGAGTTGTCACATTCATGACTCTTAACAAAATGGCAACAACAGCTAAATCAAATGTTTCGCTCTCCTGCCCTCTGCTGGTTTGTCTCTATACAGCACAGCTACAGTAATTCTGAAGGGCTCTTTATGCTTTTGTAATATTATTATAAATTGTTTTATGTTTTGTTTTTATAATTAAGATTTAGAAATGGTAAATGTATTCTAATAATAATAATAATAATAACCTTGGTGGAGTTGTAATCTTTCGTATTGCAGAGTAAACTCTGGACATCATATCATAAACAATCTGATATCTCACTGACTAACATAAACACCTAACTAACTTTGGTGCATTTCCCTTTAGATCCTGTTTTGCACCCTCAACTCTCACAAAGTGGACATGCAGAAGCTACTGGGGGGGCAGATAGGACTGGAAGACTTCATTTTCGCTCACGTCAGAGGGGAGACCAAGGAGGTGGAGGTGACAAAGACAGAAGACGCATTAGGCCTCACTATCACAGACAATGGAGCTGGATATGCTTTCATCAAGGTGAACAAGTGACAGAGCTAATCAGGCTGAGCCTTGTTATCTCAATTTGTAGAAGGCTCCAAACTGGGAATCTCATGTGAAATTTTCACAATTTGTTTCTTTCAGAGGATAAAGGAAGACAGCACCATAGACCAGCTGAAGACAGTATGTGTTGGTGATCACATCGAGGCCATCAATGACCAGAGTATTGTAGGCTGTCGACACTACGAGGTGGCTAAGATGCTAAAAGAGCAACCTAGAGGCATACCCTTCACTCTCCGCCTGGTGGAGCCCAAGAAGGCCTTTGGTGAGTAAAAAACTGTTTTCTCGATGACTGGGCCTCACTGTCGTGACCAAACGGGAGGTCCGATCCATTGTTGCTGACCAGACAACAATTATAACCAGATCAATGTCTTTATGTCTCTGATTATAACTGGCTGGACTCGATGACCTGTCAGAGTTAGGTAAATACCCTTAAGTCAAACTAGGACTTGACCGTATGCTAAAATGCTTTCAGGACATAGTACCATAGACTGCTAATGTTTGGCATCATTGCACGATGACTTATTGACCCTTCCTTAGTTCATTCCTGAGAACCAGGAAGTGAATACAGCAGGGAAAAAGAAACATATCCGTTTCTACATTTATTACGATCCTAAACTCTCTGCACATGCTGGAAGTTTGTGCTGGCCGTGATTCACTAAACAGCTTCCCCAAGCAGGGTATATATTTTTTTATGAAAGCACTGTCCAAGCACCAACAGATTATTCCCAGCAGGACCCACCCTGTTGTCCATAGCTGCCTCCAGTGGTTGATGGATGTCAAGATTCTCTGGTCATTTTCCATATCTCAACAGCCAAACATGAAGAGGAGAATATTTTAGAGATTACTGGCTATCTGCCAATGAGCCTGGAAAAGTTGTTAAACTATGCAGCTACAATTAATTGACCAGTGTTAAAGGCAGTGGCTGTTAAGCCTCAGCCTATAAAGGATCGTGTGTGACAGAAGATGCTTTGAAGTGGCTCTGCAAGGGGAAATATGGTTGTCAGTAAATACAGCTCTATATTTTACCAGACTAATCTGAAATATTGCAGAGAAATTACTAAAGTACTTTGGTAATAGTTTTTTGGGGAAAAATGGCGAGCATCGGAAATAACTTCTGTAAATTCAGTTACTGAAATACGCTTTCATTCTCAATCATGTACAGCCAGACAACATTAAAAAGAAGCTTTACATTGCAACCACAGGAGAATCCGAGGCTCTTCAAAAAGTAAATACTGCACAGCAATGCATTTCAATATTTTAAGTTTCTTTTAGTTTACAATTCAACTCCAGGCATAAGACATGCAGAACAGAAACGAAGCAAATCTTTTATGGGAATACAGAAACAACTTCCTGGAAGCACCCTCCATAGACAGGAACACACACACGCACATTTGGAGTCCTAAGAGGACTTTTTTTTGACACTATGCCTTCCTTGCCCCCTAACCCTAAAAATAAACATCACAGAAACATAGGCTACAGTAATTAAGACAAAAACGTCTTCCTTAACCTTAAAGGTTCTCCATACAATAGCCAGAACATTAATATAGCATCAACAAATATACTACAGGAGCACGCAAACTTTATACTACTACTGTTGTGAGAACTTACAATCGTTCCCTGGAGGCTTATTTGGTGACATCACTCAATATCAGCCTCTTGTTGCTGACCAAAATCTGCTCTTACACTGAGCAAGTTTTCGTTCACTTTGAACCTGTGACCTTGTTTCTGGAGAGTCTCTTTCACCTCTTCCCTTTTCCTTTCCAAAAAATATTTTATCTGTCAAAAGAACAAGAAGTGTGTTATTTATTGCATCTGGTGTAGAACATAGAGCAGAAAAAAAGGAAGTTCCCTTTTCAGAGTGGATGTAGCAGACTGGGCCCCACCTGTCAGCAGTTTCACTTTTCAGACAGGAAGCTCAATCCATGGTCAACACGCTTATTTCCTGATAACAATAAGTATAGAATTTGGCCACCATGCCTACTGATGTTATTGAGAGAGAGCAAAATAGTAAACGAAAGAACCTCAGCTTTAGCCGCTCTTGTTCTGAAGCGTTCGACTGTAGGAGTCGGTTTTAATTAGCGGAGTGAGTTTGCTCAGTTGTCATGGAACTGCTGATGTTCAAACTTATCCATGTCGACTTAAACGTTTTGTTTTGTGAGCTACTGTGTTCATGATAAAGAGGCTTAAACAGAAACCAAACATTGTACACCATTCAGTGAACATTTTTATGCAAAGGATCTTGAAATAGGTGTTGGCAAACCACAACCTGGTCTTGGAAGTAACATCAACATAAACTGTCCTGAGACATTCAGTATAACTTTGTCTACAGTTAAACAAGAGTAGCAGTTAGCAGTTTAGTTTTTGGCATAAGTTATGAGCAGAGCAAAACACGTCCCCTCATTTCTCTGTATAAACCTGCCAGTCACAGTGTTCATGGGCGTGAAGTAAATCTCTCAATAATTGAAACACACATGATGGCTGGTTGCCAAATCTGCAAATTAGATTTCATGTGTAAAATGATTTATTACACTAATTAGTCTCCTGAATGTAACAGAGCTGGGACTTCATTATGGCCCTAAATGTTAGAAATATTATTTTAATACTATGTGGAGTACAGAGAACCTTATTGTCATGGTTTCCAACAATTATGCAGTTGTAATGTACATTCAATTCCATTTAGCAGCAAGTGTAGGCAACAGTAAGCTTCAGGTCTGATGTCACTTGTCTACACTTTTGAGATTATCTGTCTAAATAAAGGTTATATATTATTCCATGTCAGCTTCTAAGGTCACACAAAGCAACTCATAGAGGGGGGAAAAAGTAGCTGCTCTCAGTCACATACACTGTTAGCATGACAAAGCTGATGGTGACTAAGTTCTGACATCCCTCTGGAAAGGATTTAACAGATGTGCATTTTCAAGCAGACCCTGGGGCTCAAATTGTTATTTTGAACAAGAAACTTAAGCATTCCACATGTCAAAACAAGACTGCGGCTATGCTAGCTGTGTGAGGCTATGCTTTGATCTGAATGCTAACATCAGCAGGCTAACATGCTCACAATTCAAACTTCAAGATGTGATATAAAGTTAACCATGTTCACCATCTTGCGTGCATTAGCACGCTAACATTTGCCAATTATCCCTAAAACACAAAGTACAGCCAAGGCTGATGGGAATGTCATTAGTTTATCAGGAAGGCATGTACTTGGATGAGGACGTGATGATGTGGCAATCAGCTGATTCACAGTCAACAACGGCATTGTTAACAAAAACAAAGTTAGAAACAGGCAACAGATTGTGGAAATCCAGAAACAGATTGGCTTCAGCGCTGTTCTTTGTTTAGATGAGACACAACATCACGACAGATTGCAAACTGAAATTGAATTAACAATGCATTGTCATGACTTTACCAAGTATTACTTATTCAAACAACATTTCATGTTATAAAACTAGCAGCATTATTGGGGTGCCCTCTGGTAAACTGAAGATGAATGTTTCGTCATTTGTGAGACAAGAAATACACATTAGTACAAGGAAATGTGAATTGTGGTGCCTTGCTTTGGTCTCTGGTAATCTCTCTTCCTCATGGAACCATACTGTGTATATGGAGTTTTGATTTCTGACAGCAGAGCAGTTTCTTGGGTAATGATAGAAGAAGAACACGGTAGTAAGCATTAAAAGCCACCCACAAAAACTTAAACTTAAAAAAATAGTCTCTTTAATTTGATTAATGGTTAGCATCATGTTTCTGTGTGTGTGTGGTTAGACATGATTGGAATGAGGACCAGAGCGCCAAAATCTACTGAGGGCAAGATGGTGAACGGGAGGGAGACGCTACGTCTTCGCTCCAAGGGTGCTGCTACAGTTCAGGAAGTGGTGAGTTTCACACGCTTTGCCGGACAATGACTGCTTAACTTCCTGATGTACTCGGTCAGTGACATGTAGTATACGCATATATGCACACACACACGCACACGCACACACGCACACACACACACACACACACACACACACACACACACACATAACTATTAAAATTCCTCATCGAACAATGTCTCTCTCACTTCAATGCAGGATGTCTCACATAACACTGAACTATGAAGTGAATACACAGACCATATCCACTTGGAGAAAATTCGAAGGGTGAAAAAGTTCAAGAAGCCGTGAACACCTACCAGCAATACTCAACTTCATCAGTAACTTTGATATATTTATACAACATAAAGATAAGAGATAAACAATAGCCCAAGATAATATTGGCTCTCACATGTTTTGGAATAAGAAGGAACGCTGTCAGAGTTTTTATCACCATATTAAACATTTTCACCAACACCTCTGTCTTTTCCCATTCGCTTTGCCAGCAGAATGAGTTTGAAGAACAGGCCACCAAGAAAGTGGATGATCTGCTGGAGAGCTACATGGGCATCAGAGATCTAGAGCTGGGTAAGATCACCCACATACATCTTGGGTCCTTAAAATAGACATCATCTTTGAGTCTACGTTTTCAATTGCTGAACGGATGTCCACAAACAGATCCAGGAGTCAGTTGGGTCTACTATGGGCTATGATAGATGACAAACTGCCTCACTCACTCTCTCGCATGCTGAGATAGGCCAGCCCACTTCATACCTGGGTCGGATTTAAAGGAAAATTCCTCCTCAGGATTTATACTCGCCACAGATAATCCACCTTCCTCCAGGGAGCTGTAATGTGTGTGTGCACAGTAATTCAGTATTTTTGGAGAACTTATTTTCCCTTGACCCTTTTGACCTTTGAGTTCCGATATTCCGAGTCTTCAGCATTCAGTGTTTCGTGGTGGAGGAAGCAAGAACGACAGTTATTTGACAAAAATATTTCAGCTCAGATCAGTTTTTTTCCCCCAGCGTTTTCATCTGCATCCTCACAGTATTCCTGTGGATGACGTTTGCTCAGTTTTCATGGCGATGTCATGCATATCATTTTATGCTCAATCGAGCAAACTTCACCTGCTATGGAAGACAGTAATACGAGTTTAAAAGCTTCAGGAAAAGGAGACATGGAATAAACTATTACTCTCAATAACAATGTGTAAGCAGACATAAAAAGCAATTAGCAGCATCATTTGCGGGCTATTTTCTCTCATACACTGAATAACACAACAACCGAAACATTTTAAATCATTGTAGTTCATTGTGTTGTCAGCTCACAAGGGGCTTCTCCATGCTGAGGGTCCCTTGGAAGATTCAGGAATTTGAGTGGGACACATATTTAAAATAGCCAGTGATAGCAGTTTGCCCTTTCCCATAGACCTCCAAGACCAATGGCCTGATTTCCAAATAGACGGTTGGCTGTTTAGACCTCATTTAAAACAGGTTCATGATTTCTTAATCTGCTCTTCTCTCTGTTTTATACTTAGTTTTGATCCTATAGAAAATAGAAATATCGTGTTATTTTCAAAATAATGGGGAAAAGGTACTTGAAAAGCCATCCTTTTACCCGTATATCTTTAGGCACATAGAAATCTGGCTAGCACACAAACTCTTTTTGAGGTCCAGTTGTTTGGGCAAAACATGTACATACTGAGATAGTATTGAAACATGAATGACAGCAGATTTAAATAGCCTGACAGTGCATTCATATTGGGGATAACATTTAATTTTGCATTGTTGTTTTGGATTTGGCTGCTGAGAAAGAAAACTTACAATAGCTATTGTCAAAACTGGACTAATTAAAATCTGTCGCATCCCTTCTTTTCTGCAGCAACCACCATCGTGGAAGCCGGCAAAGACAAGAAGAACCCCGATGACTTTGCAGAGGCCTTGGACTCAGTTTTGGGAGATTTTGCTTTCCCTGATGTGTTTTTGTTTGATGTATGGGGGGCTATTGAAGACGTCAAGAATGGCAGAATGTAGACATTTACCATGAGAGAGAGAGAGAGAGAGAGAGAGAGAGAGCTTTGTTCTCTAGTTCATCCAACTGGGAAAACAAGAATGCGTAGAAGCTTTTCATTTTTAATGACTTCCTTTAAAACCATAACAGGGACCGCAATCAATTCAACCATTTACCTTTGA
Organism: Anarhichas minor; assembly: GCF_050575085.1. Taxonomy (NCBI): domain Eukaryota; kingdom Metazoa; phylum Chordata; class Actinopteri; order Perciformes; family Anarhichadidae; genus Anarhichas; species Anarhichas minor. The sequence goes on from NW_027466456.1 coordinate 11,281,999, forward strand.
AGAGTTAAATTACAATAATTTGCCGATAAGCCAATAATAAATGTTTCCCTGAATGTTGACAAATCTTTACAATAAACACAGAAGATTGCTGTGTAGTTTTTAAAACACATTTGTTCTGAAATTTAAAGATTGAAATGAACCATTACGGTGTAGGCAATTAGCTGATGATCTTGTTTAGGAAAAACAGTGACAGTGAAATTTGCTGGTCCACAATACAGGCTAATTCCCATTTTGATCAAAGATAAAAGTTTACAAATGTTTTTTTAGGCCCCCATCCCTTACATATAGACCATTATGCAAAGGATATGTTTACAATGTGTCAGGAAACACAACCGCAAAACAGTGGACAATCAGCCAGCCATCTAGGAATCAAGGAAGTTAGATAGGCAACAATAAACCTTTTTCCTCTGATGAAGACCCACTGGGTAAAACAGGAGAGGAACAAGGAGAGATATTTGGGTCATCCCAAAATCATAATGTATTAGTCTACTTCTCCCTTATTAATAACCTTTACAAACTAGAGATCTACATACATGATCTATAACTTATATGTTTGCAAACAGGTTGCCATTGTATTTATATATAATTTGTTCACTCTTTGTTTAAATAATCAAGTGGCCACAGTGCAAATACAACTTAAAAATGAAATAAATAGCAGTTTAAATATTGTCAGACCTCTAAGTAAGTATCTGAACTTGAACTTGTGAGACATTAATCGCAACTGTCATTGGAAAGTGTAAGCGTCTGAGAATGAACACCAGGGGAAAAATTCCCTGCTGAATGGCCCTGCTCTGCAATTCACATTTTCCCACACGATCATTACTGTCAAACAGGAATCAAGCCCATAATTCCCACAATAAAAACAAACAAACAAGTTAACTTCCTGTTCGTGGAGTTCCCTGCGGCAATTTTGCCTGAAAAATATGAAGGTCTTCTTGCTCACTAATATTAAAATAACATTGCATAACATATTCACATGCTTCCCCCTTTTGCCATCAATTCACAGGGAACTTTTCTGGTTTGTTTCGAGGAGAGAATGTAAATATACTTGATGCGTTTGTTTCAGTCTTTATAATTTCAATGTGTTCTCTGTCTGTCTCTGCTCTGGGGAGTATTTGCTGTGGAAAGAAGGAAGCATCAATCTACCTGTTGGAGTTTGACAGTTAAAGGTTTTCTGGCTCACAAAACAATGTGAACAAGTTATAGAGTCATTATTTAAATACATGTAAGCAAGTAAACACTGAAATACAGTTTGACTCAACTTCACTCACTCCGGCTACACTGTTTCAGCTACATCAGTATTTGTCTTATGATGTTTGAACACTTTGTTGTACATGATTGCACCTCTCGATGAAGACCTGACAAATGTATGGCATATTTAACATGTTTAAATTGTAAGTAAAAAGGTCGAAATCATACAGTAGCTTGAGCCTGTGTGTTTATCAGAAAAGCCCATGTAAAAGAGTTGGGATTTTAATCCTTTATTTCTTTGTACAATCACATGCCATTTCTGTCAAGCACATTCAGCATTTACACATTTCTACTGGATGATACTGCTACGAAGTTAAAGCAAGACACATCTCATTGGTGATTGCTTCGGTGATTTGTCTGGTAACTGAGTGACATTTATGAGTAATAATATAATGTTCAAAACAGATCAACATGAATAGCTGGGTGACTGAGTTATCCAGTAGAGCAAGACATGACTGCAACAGTTTAATTACATCATAATTATAATATTATATAATGTATTATTGCTACAATGTTTGTCGTTACACTGCCCAAATAATCAGGCTGAATTTGGATTGTCCAACAACTAAATCATCTCCCTCTCCCTGTTCAATGTAATCATAACCTTTACAGTTGACAGACGTTATAGTTAAACATCTCTAAGAGATGCAGAAATAACAAAAGTTTTATTAGCACTGCAGTGAGGCCCAGAGGAAAGGTAAGAAGTAAGAGAAGGTGAATCAGATATAATGAACCCATACTAAGATTCTGTATCAGTCTCAGCTGGTTAGTAAAGCTGATTCTACCTGTAGAAAAAACAGTGCATGTAAATAGCTTTACATCTGTTTTAGATGACTTATGTGCACTGTGGTGGTTACAGAGAATGTATTTTATCAAGAGATTACAAGCTTGATCCATAAGAAGTAAGGGCCCCTGTTCTTCTAAAATTGTTCCTTCAAACATAAAGACAACAACAAAAAATGACATTTCTTGCTTCGAAAAGATAAAAAAGACATAAGGAAAAGAAGAAGAAAAATAAGGAACCAGAAAGTTGCATTCAGCAGAACCAGCAAACGGCTCAAAGTTGTTGTATAAGACACCTCACGCAATCTTGCCAAAAACAAAATTAAACTCACCAGTCTGTTTAGCAGTGTCTAAGCTGTGAAGAGGGACAGCAGTGCGTGTAGCCAAACACACCGTACAAAACAACAAAATAAAAGTGAGCAAACTGGTGTCCCCCACTATGTCTCTGAGCACAGAAAAGCAGATGTGGGGGGGGTCGGTGACGCACTTAACTGTGTTATCACTGCCGGCCAGGAGCCGTAGTGAGTGAGGAGTCAGCAGGCAGTAAAAGGCAATGTCAAACAGGCAAGAAAAGGTGTAACGAAAAGAAATGTAAGCCACCACAACCACGAGAGGTCCTTGAGCATGTATGTATGAGCATTGTGGCCACACAAAATATTATGCAGAGTGCTGCAGTAGAATGCGAGATTAGCCGTGGACAGACACAGAGGTGCACACTCACTCACAGTCACACGCAAGCGATCACATGATTCTCCTGGCGACGATAAAAATAAATGATTTTTTTTTTAAATAGTTATAAAACAACTTTGCATAAACAAACCTAACTAAATGAATGCAAAGAAAAGGCGGTTAAAGTTGTAGGCAACGAAGATTCATATTAAAAAGGGTATATAAGATTCTTAAATCACACAGTAGGATAATGAGTGTAATAATAGCGGTTTAGACAGAAACAGTGGGCAGCTGGACGATCTCACACAAATTTGATTTAGCGGCTCTCTCTTTATACTTTGCTCTACATTAAAGTGTCATTGCTAATACTGTGATATGCAATAAAATAACAACATTTAATTCTTTCACATCATTGTTGCAATCCTGCTTCTTATCCTGGCCACATTTAACATGAAAACCCATCAGAGCTTTTAACAGTCAAACACATTCTGCAACACAAATGATGTCAATCTGTCTGCTGCAACAACTCAAATCCAAACAATCATGGAGAAGGAGGTGGTGGCTTCAGTGTAGATGGGGGTGTTACATTTGATTCATGTGCCTCTCCTGTTTCATCTGGTCCCAGGGTGCTCCCAAGAGAAGAGCGAGTAAACCTCCGGACAGTGTCGCTGAAAGACGGGTACAGGGTCATGATGGAGCCACGAGACCATTCGAGGCGGGGGTAGATTCTCTTGAGAACGGCCCTTCGAAACAGGATGTACACCCACGGATCCAGGATCTGGTTCCAGGTGGCGAATCGTATCCACAGGAGTAGGTACTTGATCCTAAGGGGTCCACCGGACAGCACAGTTTGTGCAATAAAGACCTATTGGTGGAGAGATGGAAGTGGGGATAAGGATCAAGGAGAGAAGAAGCAAAGACAAGTAAGACATGATGGAGGAAAGGAGTAGGGAAAGGATGAGATCGAATGGGAAGTTTAAAGAGAGGGAGTAAAAAAGTAGCAGGGGAGATAAGACTCAAATTAGAACAGACAGCAAATTATAGTTGAAAAGAGTGGGAAGGAGAGATTAGAAATAAGGTACGAATGGTAAAAGATGAAATTGGTTAATATTGCAAATGCACACAGACACACACATATGTGTTCAGTCTGCAGAGGGAATGGCTAGACTAATTTTGCTGTGGCCATCCGAAGGCAGTGACTGTTGCAACCCAATTACCCCCCCTGTTGCACTTAGACTGCAGCATTTTCTGTTAGGCATAGCCTTAATAGTACTAGCCCAACAATCTCTTATGGCCAACAAGCTCCTTAACGAATAACAAATTGGCTTATTCCGATTATCCAAATGCAGCTGGTGCCAAAAAAATGTGGTTCTACTGTGGTCTACACCAAAGCAGTGCAAGGAAACAGTTTTATAAATCCACTTCATCGTGTTAAAAATGTTGAATGCGAGTGTTGAGATGAAGTGCAAACCACAGTTTTAGTTGGGCTAACTATTCTCAGAGGCAGAGGTGCTCTAGAGACTGAAACAACCAAAGAGTCAATGTTTTCCAGGGTAGAAGTTATCCTAGTGGCTAAGTTCCACTTCCACAGAGGGTGACATTCATCGCATTTTTCAGGAGCATTACGTTTACTGAGCCTGAAGGACTTTTCTTGATGTTCAACCCTTATCTGTAAAGATTGCTGCAGCTCTGCTTCGAAGAAATGTTTGAGTATCTAAAACAAAACCACAATCTGCAGATAGTTAAGCCATGAAGTTTTGGACCATCTGTGTTAGTTTCAGGATGAAAGCAGGCAAAGGCAATAAACTAACAAGACAAAGGGCTGAACTATTCAAGTCAAATGTTTATTAACTGACTGGGAATGGAATGAAGTGTACAGAGCAACAGCAAAAACAAGATGAGACACTGGCTGCACTATGAAGCATGCTGCCAATGAAACTTTGAGTTTATGGGTAACGGTCTGGAAGCTTGCAGGACATAGAGTAAACTGTGTTGTACAGTCCACGAGTTTCATTGGCAGATGTTTAGGACACGCAGAGGTAGCCGGCCAACCACAGACCAAAATTATGATGGCCGTGAGCAGTTACTATGGGGATGCTGTGTTATTGTAGCAATCTTTCAAAGCTTTTGTTTGACTTTTTACTCGCCTTAGTCGGGACACTTGGCACATGATGTATATCCAGGGGTCAAATATCTGATTGCAGGTGGCCATTCGTATGTAGAACACAACAATACCACCTCTTACAGGATCAGCAGTCACCACGCTCCTCAGAGTATATATCTGTGCAGGGTGTCACACAACTGAGGTTAGACAGGACTGCAGAAATGTATGTGCTCCAGTCAGGTAGCTTTAGCTCTTCTCTTCTTTACTATGATATCCTCAATTTAAAGTCCCTATATTGATAATGGAAGTTCTAAATTGGCAACTAGTGGTAGCATCAAAATGTGGTAGATGGCAATGCCAATGACTTAAGTTGTATTTTTGTAGCTCGTCCCATTTGTTATAACAGCTTATCAAAGACAGCATTTGCTGAGATCGCAGAAATAAGTGAAATTATATCAAATATTCACACAGGCTGTGAACTAAATGATAGTTTTGCCAGATTAGCTACAACCATTATGTTGCTAATAATATTATACAGAAACCCCATGAATGCAGACAACTACGGTAAGTGCAGTCGAGTCAAAGAATCAGGAAGCCAGCTGTAGAGATGTTTGCAATGGACAGTTGGGTTATAATTCTAGCTTCAACTTAATTTTGTTTCCAAATAAATTCAGGCTAACCCAGGCGTTAGTTTTCAACCCGTATGATTGTTGGACCTAATTTAGGTGTTGTTGCCATGTTATCAGCAATTACATGTGTAATGTTATGATTGGCACAACCAATAGCTAGAGCTACAAAAGCAAAATCTAAGTAACGAAGTAAACTGGAGTTTTACCTTAAAAGGCAGTGATTTCATCTCAATTTAGACGTAAAGGGGCTCTCTGATCCGATCAGAAGGCTTTCAGATCAACTAGTTAGGAAGCTGCATTACTAAGGAGAAATGAAGCATATAGAGGGGGGGTGCAGATAAAAGCAGCGGAGGACTTTGTAATGCCTTAATATGGTTTGAATAATTGAAGGGCAACGCTGATAACAACAAGAGCTGAATAGATTGGGTCGGGTGTTTTTCCTGAGAAACCCATTATTTGGTGGACACCCTTAGTTAAAGTGCTTTGCAATATCATAACTGACTATTTTTATCTTACCATCGACGCCAAGTAATGTTGTTTCATTGTCACTTTTGGTTAATGTTTAGTCTGTCAGGTCACACATTTTTAGATGTTAAAGTATTCAATAAATTAGAATCAAAATCTGTGTATGACAAAGAGACATATGGAAGCAATGAAAGTGTGGTGTTTTATGGATAGCTTTCTGGTGGATATTCAAAGCTGGTAATTGCAAGAAATGTGCAAAAAGATACACTTTGGAAAACACAAAGATCCAGTGATCTTGCAGCCAAAGAAGGCACATTCACACAACACACACTGCCACAGACCACAGAGGCCCATACTTATTCAAACAGGTGAAAACAAGGCCAGAGACCTCAGGAAAGCTGACCCATAGCAGCTTCACAATAAGCTGGCTTATTGGCTTAGGGGGTCCTCATAAAATAGAATGGCGATCCATTTAAATGTGTTTTGTATAAGAATTACAAAGAGAAATACTTGAAATTAAAGTTTTTTTTGGGGTCATGCAGAAGTATGTATATAGATAATAACATTTGTCTCATTGACTGAATTTTGGACAATTTCCGGACTTTTTGAACACTAGTTTGTCAAGAGATTGTTCAAACTTTTATTAGATCAATTAATTGTGTTCGGTCCTTTAAGGTGGAGTCAGCGATTCTGGAGAATTGATGTTTAAACTCAACATCCAAACAAATACCAATAGATTTACAGTCCGTCTAGTTGGGGCGAGACGGACTGTAAATCTCTCTCTATACAACAATGGCCTTTTGCCTGTCCTGCAGACAAGCATTACTGCACCCTGTTGCTGATTGGCTGTAATAAGGTTGTGTGCCTGGGTCCGAGGCACTTCGTTCGCTTCCCTTTTACAGAGCCAGGGCTGTGAATGGAAGCTGGATTTTTTTTTTTGCGCGATTTTTGTTGAATTTGACAAAGAGTGTATTGGATTACAATTGCTGATGACACCTTTAACCAATCATTATCTTAGTGTGAAGTTTGCTAATGCCACTCAAGAAACCAGGAATTCCGATTTCTATGTTTACTAGTTGAACATTTACTTTTTTTTCATTGCGGCTTTATCGTTTGTCATAAAGCCAGTCCTGAACATATTACACACACACACACACACACACACACACACACACACACACACACACACACACACACACACACACACACACACACACACACACACATATAAGGCTTACTTATCTCAAAGAGGCAAACTCACCAGGAGGGGGCACCAGCAGATAGAAGCAATGACCATGATGAGGATGAGTTGGACCATCATCTCTATTTCATTGTCCCTGCGACGCTGGCTCCTATCCTGTCCACAGCACACCTTGATCAGGGTCACAACGCTCACCGTGTTCAGCAAAAATGACACAGCAATGCTTATCAACCCGACCAGCGAGAAGAGCAGGGAGAAGGCCAGGTTATTTCCCTCAGAGCTGATGTTGAAAAAACACCAGGATCCAGGCATCTGCATGTGGTAGCTTCCGATGCCTGTTAGGGGCAGCAAAGCTATGCAGCCTGCGATCAACCACACCATCAGCACCATGGAGACTGTCCGGCTCTTGGACATGCTGGTGGAGCGTGCAAATGGATGGTTTATGCCAACGAAGCGCTCCATGGCCATGGCGGCACCAAGCATCAGTGGACACAGTCCATAGAAGACCATGGACATGCCCATAAAGTTGCAGAAGTGGCAGCTTGGATCTAACAGGCGCCAATTAAAGTCCGTAACATGGAAGGAGATCACGATGGAGCCGGTGACCAGAAGACCCATGGTGTCGGTGACCACCAGGCCACCCAGGAAGATCAGGAAGGAGCGTGAACGGCTATGTGTCCGCTGGAAGGACTTGAGGAGAACTACGAAGGCAATGAGATTGGAGGTAATACCCAAAGTGGTGAAGATGGATGAGAAGTAGGCCGAGGCGATGGTAGGGTGGTACTTGAACGGAGGGCTGTTTATGGAGTAGCAGAGTGGGGTGTTGTTGGCGAATGGTACTGAAGCATTCATCGTGTTCAGCTGGTGTGGGGTCATTGATTTCCGATGACTCAGAGATGGAAAGACAATACCAGTTTGAGGAATTTCACTCTTTCTTCAACCTCAAAAGTAAAAAGAGAAAAGTTAAACATTGAAACATACAATACAAATTAATTGAACAAAAGATAAGAAACTCTCCAGCTACTGTGAAAGTTGGGCTGTTTTTGTTTACTCTTGTACTAAATAGTGCTTATCCAACTCTATATTCTGACTGGGTATTTTGCAAATCTGCTTGTGCTGAAATTGGTTTCTATCTACCCCTCCATTTTCTATAAATGATTATTCCTATCTAGAGTCGTGCAGGGCTGGTTTATTAAAATTTGTTTTCTTTTTCATATTTTGCCAAAATACCCATCCAATAACGATGTATTCTCCAAAGTATTTGCTGAGATCTGGGAACATGGCTATTGTATATTGCTAGAACAATGTCCGACAATACAAGAAACAGGAGTAAGTTGTAACCAAGCCAACAGTGTAGCCAGATTGTCTTTACTTGGAGGTAAAACTGAAAACGAGGGCAGTAAATGGCTAATTGTGCAGGAAAAGTATACAAGTCAAAGTTGAACCGGGAAATTGGACTGAAAGCTTCAATGGATTGTTACAAAGAACGGTTTGTATAATTATTTCACAATTTTCCTCAGTTTTGTCTCTCTTTCCAACGTGGGAGTTCCTACTGCTTTAGTTGTTTGCCCTGTCTGAAGTCTTTTTTAGCAATTTAGCGATGTTCCCAGATCTCAGTAATTTAGGTTCAATCGCTGTTACCAATAAGAATATTTGCTAAAACTACAAAAATTTGACACTATCCATTAAAATGTACAATGAGTGCAGATTTAGAATGGACATATAAGCCATATAAAGTCCATTTATACCATGGTCGGGGGGGAATAATATATTATCAGGACACCCACACAAACACACGCATAGAGGGAAAGAATAAGAACGAGATGGAGAGAGTGACAGAGACAAATATAGACAGAGAGTAGGGATGCTGTCATATCCTGGCAGGAAATGCAGTTATGTGAAGAGTATTGACAGAGTTACTAACAGGAAATAAACATAGTGTCATATTAAGTTTATGTTGTTAGGTTATGTTGTCCCTAGTGGTCTGTCCCCGATATATACGGCCCGTCAAAGTCAGATTGTTGACTGGCTACAAGCAAAGTGGAGGTAGACGTTAGGCTGAACAGTGACGTGAAATCAAGTAAGGGAAATAAATAATCCTCCTTCACTTAAATAAATATTAGTTTGATGGCATTTCATGTGGGTATTGATATCATTCTGGAATAAGATAAATGGATAAACAGGAAATATGAGATGTCATCTCTCAAAATTGAACCGTCCCCAAACAAACCCGTATAACATAAAGTAAATTGATGTTACCTTATGTACCAGCTATCCCTCTCTGGTAAATAAGGCTCGCCATTCAAAGGTCATCTCAGTATATTCCACAAGAGGATTTCCATTGAGTAGGTGGATCAACATTGATAACACTGATCATATCAAACTGTGGATTTAAACCTCCTGTGAGCATCCCGGCACTCATTTTATCAGTGAACAGAAGGTGTAAGGTCACTGTACTGTTATGTCCATGCTGGTTTCATGCTTTTCAAGATACTAGAAATTGGGTCAGAAATGGAGAAGGTTAGTTATCAAGATAAATAGACAAATAAAATGATGTTTCCTAAAACAGTGCTGAAGTAAATATGTAACGGAATAGAATGGATGTTAAGTGATGTTTAGTGCACATTGTTAAAACGGTAGAATCTTGTTAATACATGATTTATATTACCCAACAGCCATGGCAGCAGGTGTTTTGTCTGTCTAATTGTCACGTTTTCCCAAAAGGCTGAACACATGAAATCGCAAGAAACCTTTGGATATTCTGCTAAAAGCTAACTACACTATTATCAGGTCCTTCCATACCTTAGAGAATAATCGGATGAGACAGACGGTGCTTGGCGCCAGCTCTGGTATGACCCTAAAAACCTTTTGAGTGTGCCATTAGCCAGAAGAGCCTGTTAGCATCTAAAATCAATAACATATTCAAAATCACTTCACTGAGGCAGTCCGGTAGTTTCAGAGTGTCGAGTGCAGAGCGTCTACAAAATATGTGTCGAGAGATTTCCAAACAGGATATTTTTACAAAGACAACAATTTTTTTCAAACGTCAAACAGATTGGCTTCCACAAGACATTATTCAAATATAATTTGTGGTGCAAAACAAACATGATATGCTAAACTTATGGTTGCTTGAATCGAAAACATTTTGAGACCTCCTGAATAGTCTGCTGTCCATTCAAAATCCTGCTCAATCCATCAGTTATAATGATTTGTTTTCCTCGTTCGTATTGCAAACCTCAAATGTATTTATAATGTCCCTTGTTAAAAAAGACTGATATGCATTACTTTATCAAAGCAAAAAGGCAGAATGCACAACAAAAGGGAGCAATAAATATGGGTAATAAAAATAAGAAACCCAAGCCAAAACCCTTTCCATTTGCTCTATTTGGGAGAGCATTTGGTAATGTATCATTTCAGTTTATCCAATAGTACAGAGACAGAGAGAGGGGAAAGACCTGAAGAGACGATTGTCTTTTCTTTTTACAAAAATCTGACCTGTATGCTATCAAGAAGTCAAACAAGATGTTGACGATGAGCTAACTATATTTTTTTGAAGATTTTGGAGCTAGCCCTCAGGCAGTTGGTGTTTATTTTTTACAGGATGGATAGCAAGAAGTCAGGTCTAAGAGCATGGATTGCACGTAAACTACTACTGTATGTTTGATTCAGGAAGACCCAAGTCCACATTCCAAGCTACATCCTTTATTACACCAACTATGTGGGTCACAAGGCAAACTGACACACTGACAATGTGCAGCTGTGCCTCACTGGCCTTCAGAACTATGGAAGTATTTTCTGCAACTGCCCTGGATCCGTACCTTTTCCCAAAATCAAGGGTCAACAGTTTCAGTCTCAATTCTCCCACAGGAGTCGATCTTAGATTTATTTTACCATGTGCATCATCAGTGGGAGTTCATTGATGAAGCCTGGCCAATGTTAATGTCATGTATTACCCATTAAGCTCAAGTAAATGCTTAGTTGAACAAAATTTGCCGTGACATTTTGGAGAGTTTGGTAGAGTTTAAATGACCTCTCTTTAAAATGGTGAAACAAAGTTCTATTATTTTATTATAGTAACCCAAAGTCTGTGTTTGTCCACATTTAATCAGCACTGACCCGAATTACTGCAGCTGTCAAAGTCTGAAATATGACTTACAAGACGACAAATGATGAAGAAGTTCACCATTAACCTCTTAAACTATGCTCAATACTTGCATATCCATGTGCAAATTGAAAGCAACAAAACAAAACCATTACACGCAAACAACACAACTTGTACTGATGTAACCTTTACAGGGAGTCCTGACAAGCCTATTTATTTTAACTTTTAACTGTAACACCATTTATGATCATAAATGTACAAGGGCTAACGTACAAGTATCATAAAGTGTGTAAAACCATTCCTCATCCCACATTTTTGTTTTTTTGTACGTTAAATGATACATTCAAGGTTTCTTTGCATCTTTCACATTTCATATTCATAAGCAGGGCTGTTTTCTTAAAACGTTTTTTTACTTAGTGATTAAAAATGTGTCTTACCATGGAAGCGCTTTCAAGGACCAAGTTGAGTCTCAGTTGGGAAGTTTGTCCATGCAAACTTACTGCATTTGTTAGATTAATAACACAAACAATAGTTTAGAAGAGGCGAAACATCGCACATCGCACACACCAAGTCCCATCTAATGAAAATAAAGTCCTGTAAGTACTGCAGCAGTCTGTGAGCAGGAACCCCCGATCATCTCCACTCCCTTCCTCCGTAGTTTCGATACTGATCTCTTTCCCTCCAATCAGGCTTCCTTCTGCTCAATTCAGCCCTCCCCGGAAGACAAAAGGGGGACGTCTGTAGGGAAGACAGCACATTGTATTTTAGGCAGGAGAATGAGCCGCAGAGAGAAGTCGTAAAGCGTCAAACTGGAGCAAGTAAGTGGTGCACAGTGGGGGACAGGGGCATTTGTCTCATGTTCGGTTTTAATCTGTTCTATTTTATGTGTATGTGTGATGGGGAGGTGGAGGTGCTGTCCTCACAGGCTTTAGAAAGGGGTAAATAAAAGACTAGTCAATTCACCCAAAATAAAGCTGGACAAGCAGATGTTTTTATTTCTTTGGTTTCAGGTTTTATATAGAAGCTGACGTTACACAGCTTACATAACTGAGGGACTTATTCAGATAGACATATGCAGTGCAGATGTGGATCACGGCTGCCAAACACTTACAGCTGAGCTCAGGCCTGTAAACCAGCAACAAGGAGAATATAACAGGAATGTAGATAAAAAAAGAGATTGCAGGATTATGAATGCTAAAAATTATATAGCTTAGCATAAAGACTGGAAGCCTGGGGAAAGAACAAGCTAGGCAAGTAAAAAAAGAAGCAAAATTACAAAAACATGCCTACCAGCAACTCTGAATCTAACTATTCAAATCCACAAACCAAAACGTTAGAATTACAATTGGCTGGTTTTAGGGGTTGTTGCATGGTATAACTATTTATTGAAGTAACTTCCTGGACTCTCATCATCAGAGTGAGATTTCCAGGCAACCAGTATAGTTGTTGAGATTATACAAGATACTAGGCAGATGGATAAAAATACTGTTTGTTATATTATCCAATTTATCACCACAAACATCTGACAATAAAAACTGAATAATAGTTTCCTTTGGTCCCGCTCTACTCCAGCACGCATGCACACCACTCCACGCATGTTGAACGGAAACAGATGGACTATTATCATCAGTGTATTTCTTTTTGTCAGTTGTGTGAAGCTAATAACCACAGTCTATAACATGTTTGTGTTACGATACCACAAAGTCACAAGAATTCCTCATTTAGCGTGTCCATCTACAGGACCATCTAAACAGCCAGAGACTCACAGGCACCAGCAGCCTTACAAGTTCTCCTTGACTGGACCAACTGACCATAAAATCACCATCACAATCTGGGTCAAATCCAAAAGGGACAAACATGAGCGAGTCGACAAACAAAAGTGTAAACAAAAAAGACAGTGATGGAGTATGGTATCATTATCACACATCGTTGTAATTTCGCTGCCTATTTACTGCCTATTCGCTGCCTATTTACCAGAATTTTGAGTGATCTTACTTGGAGCCAATTTGAAGACAGAGCACTTTAATCTGGTTGTGACCTCTGATACAGAGCAATCGTCTGATGCTCAAGTAGCGAAAGTCGTGCAATCACTTTCAGCTGAGGCAAATGATTAAGATTTAGGTGTTTTTTTATTCCAGACTCCATTATTCTAATTTACTTGATTCAGGGCTCAGCAGCAGAAATAGATCTTGAAGGGTAAAATTCTTGTGTTTGGCTGGAATTAAGACCAATGAATCTTTATGAGAATATGGGGCAGTGATGGGCATTAATGATACTTGTTGCTTTCATTTCTTGACATTTTCTTTGCAGATATAGACACATTTAGATGAGTTAGCTACACATAATCATTAAACACTGCAAAAAAATTACTTCTACATACAAAACTCCACCTAAAACAAAATAATAGGAAATGTTACAATTGAAGTACATCACACAATCTGAAGCACTGAAGTACAACAGAGTGGATGCACTGACTTTACCAAGCCACGGCCTTGCTGTAGGCCATGTTTTCCTCTTACAAGAACGCAACTGATATTCCCTCATCTATCCCCCATGTGGTAGATGAAAGGGTAGATGAAAGGGTTTGAGATAAGGAATGAAACCCACGGTTTCATTCCTAATTTATGTCGGTAATCAGTATTTAATTTTATGGTTAAACACATGATGATTTTATGATTCAGTGTCCTCTCCAGAAATACACCAGCGATGGTTGCATACTCTTAAGTTCATCAGACATTCCAAACCAAGCTGCCTTGCTGCACATAACTACTGACTAACCATGACAATGACATCAAACAGAAGGTTTTATAAAAAATCAATAAAGCCAAATTTCCTCCTAAACGTTTTTTATTTCATTAAGTTATTTAACTAATCTTATCTTGAAGATAATCAGTGTTGAGAACAGATCTGTGTGCTGTTTTAATGTGAAACAGTTAATATTTATCAGATTAAATGTAGTTTTCATTCATGTAAGTGTTTAGGTTTGAGTATTGGTCCCTCGCTATGTATTTGGTTAGTCATTAAATGTGAAAAAATACAATGTCCCTGTTTGTTATTCCAAACATTATTCCCAGAGACAAATGGGGAAAAATGCAATTGAGCAGCAGATTTTGAACAGTTGACAGTTAAACCACAAAGGCTATTTTAAACGAAAGGTGCTAAATTAAAAATTGAGAGCATGATTTAGGGATTGCTTCCACTCTGAATACAGGGAAGCAGATAGTACAATGCCTGTATAATAGTTTGTATGGGCGCTAAAGACTTACACTGTAGAGTTAGTGCCTTCGCTATTTAAAAAAAAATACCCTGAACATGCATGCCGAGTTTGACATTCCAACCAATGTTCGGAAATGCACAAGTCCTCTAATTTTGACAAAATTACCAGATTGTAATACCAGAGAGCTCTTAGTTTTGAGACTTGTTTTGAGACCTTTGTGGGTTTTGAGGGACTGCTGGCCTTTCAATGTCATTTGTAAATGCTTTGTAAGGCATTGATAGTCCTCAATTTAGATCACACACAATACCTAACTAACGACTAGTAACTACCTGAATCAATAATGAATTGCAGTATTAACATGTGTTTATAAAGCATATATTAACATAGTCCCTTAGCGCATATCTAAATCATTATATGTATAAATGCATCAATACATCTAAATAAGTTATTAATCATTTACTCATACTTTATAAATGGTGTCATTAATCATCTATAACTCATTAATAATTGGTTTGTATATATATAATACTTAATTTACAAATGGGGAATCCATCATTTATAAAGTATGAAAACACAACCATGAAACACATAATAGACGAGCTTATTAATAACGAATAAAACATTTATAACTGTGTTTAAGAATTGCATACTAATGAGTGTTAATGTTGGAACAATGCTTTATAAATGATGAATTAAGTGTTTATGCATACTTAACTAATGCAGAAGCAGAATTAGCAGACCGAACACAGTTTTTCCTCCTACTATCGTATACATGGATCTTATGTAGTGGATACATTTCAAGCGTATAGTGCGTAGGTGACATATGTTTTGCTGTGAATGTTATGCCCTTTGACACGATGTTCACACTAAGCTGGCCAAAACTAAATGTCACATCTTCTCTGCGTTTACACTAGACCGACATTTCTCACATCTAAAAGGCAGTGTTTTGCGGAGTGAAGATACCTATTCCATGTTTTTAGTGCATACAAGGCAAACTGAGCTTATCCACAACTATGGTGTGAGTCTGCTCAGACACTGTCAGGTGCTGGGTGTTGGTGATGTCCAGTGACCCTGAAAGACACTGCAGTTTGAGAGAACACATGAATAGATAAAACAGGTTCTGCTTAGTTGAACTCCAGACTGGTCCATTTGGCAGCTTATTGCATTAAAGGTCAGGTGCTAATATCCTCATGTTGCCACTCTAATTCCTTACCTCAGAGCTAGTTGGCAAGCAAGATGTGGTTCCTGAATGGTGGATGTTAAAGGTTATAGATCCCCATGTGAAGCCTTAATTTCAAGATGGTCTTGTTTGAGCAACCCTGTCTCCTAAAAATTACGTTTTTTAGGAGATGTTTATACTGTAGGCATTTACATTCGCACAATATATTAGATCTGTATTACAAGCTAAAAGAAAGCATTTAACAGCAGACTAGAATCTGATATTTGTCTGCACCAAGAAACTCAATGACAATTCCTCTTATCTTCCAAGAGGGTTGTCTATTTCAATCCATAGACATCTATAGCTTTGCCATTTTATTACAGACTTTTATGGTATTGTAGATCAGCGTTAATGTTACCATATTTGATACCTATATACACAATTTAGATTATAACTATATTTTCCATACTTTTTCCTCTCTCCTAAATAACTGCAAATTATTATTTAAGATTGTAATACAGGTCTTAATACCTCATTGGATATACAAAGTTTTCCAAGTTCTTGGTTGGATATCCACTGAAAATCAAGAAACACCTGAGTGTGAATTTGAAGTTGGTGATAAAAAACAACAATATTGTCCCAAGAAGCCACTTCATCAATCTATCGCAGCAAACATAGTATTCCATTGAATGGAAACAGAAAAGGCAGAAATAAACATCACCATACCTTCACCTAAATCTGACATCTATTCAGAATGCACACAGAACAACACAGATCACTTTCTCAGTTCCATAACCACACCACAGATTATAGTGACTTGGCAATTATGTATAGCACCTGTACTACAAGAGTGATTCTAATCATCAAGAAAATGATCACTTTTGTATGGGACCCGAGGGGGAAACGCAATACACCTTCCCTATATAATATATACTGCATATTGTCTGTTATCTCTGCCAATAATCTAATTATATTTGTCTCAAACTTGGATTATTTCTTACCTTAGTGACCTCATGATTATGATGCTGTGCATGAGCCCACAGATGCACAAACAACAGTAAACATGTACATATGTTCTACTGCATGAAATAATATAGTCATTTATCACATTATATAATACTATTCATCCATTTTTAAAACTTTTTCACTCTAAACTGTATCATCATTATTTTATTATTGTAGACAAAATGCAAAAAATGTGCAGCAACCACAAGCAAGTACTTTGTTTGCTGCAGTGAAACTGCTCAGTGGTAGACAAGGAGGTTGTTTTTTCCAGCTGTTGGAACAGAAAACAGTTGCCAGGCAAAAATGTGTGCAACTTAATGAGGGGCAGAAGTGGAAAGTGATTAATGCTCAGTTATCTTCGGATAAACAGAAAGAATTCGGAAAAAAACAAGACCGTTTTCATTCAATCTACTATCAATTTTTATAGCTCACATGCATCCGTCTATGAAAACCAGCCCCAAGCAGGCTGTTCCTTTTTAACTCTAATGAGCTGTAAAAGTGTCGTGACAAAGATACAGTGCTCCAAGGCTGCCCAGGAAAACAACAAACTGAACATTGCCTGAACTCAGCCAGAGGGTCATACCTGTGGCAAATGTCTCCATAGATGCGGCGCAGAAAAAAACACATGTTTTGTTCATGAAGCCAGGCAGCAATACATTCGACAATATATTCCCTGGCAAATGCTGAGAGAGTTGTAGATTTCTATCAGTCTCCTTGTAGACATAAATGCATGTTGATAGCTGTAAAGCACAGACTCCTCTCAATTCATATATCTGTGTGGGCATGTTGGAACAAAGATTTAGAGACCAGTTAGCCAAGGTGAAAGGCGTGAGTCATGCTGCTAGTACATGGTGATTGCACTGGCACTATCTCGGGACTGGGAAACTTTTTTTTCGATTACAATAATTATCTCTGGATGTGTGACATATTGAACACATTTCACAGAATTTTTGACTCTGCGACCCTTAAATAAGGAGCGTGGTGATTTAAAGGTCATCCAAACAGCACCAGGAAACACACAGCAGCACAGGAACTTTAAAAAGCTGCAATACAGAAACTCAGCAATGGGTGTCAGCCAGACTGTCAACTGGGAACAGATGAGACCTCAGCCTGGGGCCCCCGACTCTGGAACATACCAGGTGGCAACCTCGGGTCTGAAAAGTGAAGCCGATGTGTAAGTGCTTAAGCTTGCATACTTTCAAATGGCCAGCAGGGGACAACTCCTTTGGTTGCAGAAAGAAGTCAGATTGTATAGAAGTCTATGAGATTATGACCCTACTTCTCACTTGATTTAATACCTCAGTAAACATTGTAAACATGAGTTTTCAAGTCTTCTTCAATACAGCATGATGTTCATTGAGTAAAATAGTTGATAAAGCATGGTATGCTTTAGGGCGTGGCTACCTTGTGATTGACA